>NC_141874.1:692187366-692812366 GCF_056163025.1 Triticum urartu | reverse complement strand
CAATATATGAATTGCTTGCTCATGCAATTTGCTTCAAAGCCATCTCTAATGAAATGCAATTTGCCATATTTTTTAAAGTAGGGAAATTATTCCGCTCATAACTGAATGGACCAATCCCAACCCCCGCCCCGCTCACTCTAAACCCTCACTCTTATAAAAAATCCACTAACTCATGTTCTTAGTGAGCCTGTGATCGATGACGCCGCAGCAGGACAACAAGGGACAAGGACAACAACCACCTTTCTATCTTAGTTCTAGTACCTCCTAGTTCTAAATTGGACCCACCATTCATCCAGGGCTCTAACACAACAGTGGAACACAAAAAAAATTCAAACAATGTACCAGCATTTCTGTTCTTCGAGCATGGAGGTGTGAGCTTTTCAAGTGGAGCGAGGCACTGTGATAAGAATACCAACAACTTAATAAAAGGGACCGGCTGTGTAAACTACAAGGAATATAACCTCCAAGGGAGTGAGTAAATAGTTTAACCTTTGTAATGCGCATACATTTACTGAGACATTTTCTTTCCAGTTTTTTTCCTAGAGTATGTGTAAGAATAAAATTTTATAGATTGAAGGTGGATTTTCATCCTAACATGCATTTTCTATTCATGGTCAAGTACAGTTCTCTGCAATAACAAGCATAAATGGACTGAACTGAGTTAGAGTAAATGGCAAAAAAATGCCGAGTATAGTACAATTGTTGTTCATCTAAAATCATCACAGTATGAAAAATTAAGTGTGTCAAAAACCATTACAGAACATCATGAATAGATAATTAAGTGACCAAATTAATAGAAGTTCATCATCACATTAAAACCAAAGTACATACATAGTTCTCATCTAACAACATATAGCTCTCCAGAACATCTAATTAATTAAACCATACATTGAAACTATGTAAAACATTTCAATGCGAAAACAAATGCGATCATAATCGCAACCAAGGTAACAATTGATCCAATGGCATAATGATACCAAGCCTCGGTATGAATGGCATATTTTCTAATCTTTCTAATCTTCAAGCGCATTGCATCCATCTTGATCTTGTGATCATCGATGACATCCGCAACATGCAACTCCAATATCATCTTCTCCTCCTCAATTTTTTTTTATTTTTTCCTTCAAGAAATTGTTTTCTTCTTCAACTAAATTTAACCTCTCGACAATAAGGTCGGTTGGAATTTCCGGTTCACATACCTCCTATATAAATAAAATCTATGTCACGTTGGTCGGCATAATTTTCATAAACAATAAATGAACCAATAGTTATAAATATAATATATACCTCATCCGAATCATAGACAGGACGAGGGCCGACGGGGGCGGATACCAAAACCATCGCACTATATAAGATGCAATAATAAACTTAAGAAAATAATACAAGTATCTATGTAAACATACAAGTAAGAATATTTTTCCTTTCAGAAAGAAGATAAGAACAAGAGGCTCACCACGGTGGTGCCGGCGATGAGCTCGGCACGGGTGATCGACGGCGGTGAAGACGGGGACGGGGCGTGACGGACCGCTAAACCTAGACAAATATTGAGGAAAATGGAGCTTGGAGGTCGAGCTTGGAGAGGAGAAAGCTTAAGTAGTGTGGCTCGGGCATTCCATCGAACACCTTGTGTGCATAGGAGGTGAGCTAGAGCACCACCAAGCCCTCTCCCCCTCGGGGGCCAGAAAAAACAGAGCAGTGTGCTCTGCTCTTACGCGAGGGGGTATATATAGGCACCTCATTGGTCCCGGTTGGTGGCATGAATCGGGACTAAAGGGGAGCCTTTGGTCCCGGTTCAAGCCACCAACCGGGACCAATGGTGGTGGGCCAGGAGCCAGCACCATTGGTCCCGGTTCGTCCCATCAACCGGGACCAAAAGGTCCAGACGAAACGGGACCAATGGCCCACGTGGCCCGGCCGGCCCCCTGGGCTCACGTACCGGGTCCAATGCCCCCATGGGTCCCGGTTCTGGACTGAACCGGGACTAATGGGCTGACCCGGCCTGGACCTTTGCCCCCTTTTCTACTAGTGATTAGATCATTGTAAGTACGCAGGTTGCGAGCTGCGAAGGAGGCCGTAATACTTTCCAACCGACCAGAAAGGTGGCATAACCTCAGGTCGAGCACAAGTTCACGGTATGTTCAAGGGCATGGGCGTCGGCGAGTTCGTTGCCTCGTCCGTCTTCAAAGTCGGCGGCTACAAGTGGGAGATCAACTTCTACCCGGATGGGGTCAGCCAGTACAGGTGTGGTGATAACACCTCATGCTACTTTCGCTACCTCGGCGGAGCCAAGGATGTGAAGGCCAAGTTCACGCTCAGCATGCTGAGGACCAGCAGCCAGGCAGAGGTGGTCAGTTGGCACGCGAAGGAGCACGTCTTGTCTCAGCGGAATGACGAGCGGGGCCGCCGCAGGTTCGTGAGCAGGTGGAGGCTGAAATCCCTGTCCCGCGAAGGCGAAGGCGACGGCTGCTTCACGATACGGTGCGTGCTCACCGTCAGCAAGGAGACTCCGCTTGTGCTGCAGGGCGACCTCGAGCCCTGTATCGGTGACCCGACAGGCGCGGACGTCACGTTCCGCGTGGGCGGCAGGAGTTTCCAGCACACCAGATCCTCCTGGCCGCGCGGTCGCCAGTCTTTCGAGCTCAGCTCTTTGGACCCATGGCGGAGAAGGACATGGGGCGCGTCAAGGTCGTGGATGTGGAGCCAACCAATCTCTCGAAGAAGGAGAGGTGATCGATATCACTTCTCTCTGTATGCATATGTTCATGACGATCTTCTGTTTCCTTCATTTGCTTACTAGCTAGCGTGTCGAGTCCTCTCTATACATATATATAATACATAGCGTACGTCGACCAAGCACGAAGATAAGAGAGGACACTTCTCTCTATTAATTAGCTAGATAACACAATATACGAAACACCTAAATTAATCCCCCAAAACCCCTAAACCACCCCCTTTCAAAAAAACCTCAGCTCCTGCCAGCTGCTGACGCGTGGATGCCTATTAGTCTCGGTTTGTGCCACCAACCGGGACCAAAGGGCCTCCTGCCTGGACTCGCCACACGGGCCACGTGGAGGCCCATCTGTCCCGGTTCATGTAAGAACCGGGACTAAAGGCCCAGGTCATTAGTAACGACACTTTAGTCCCGGTTCAACAACCGGGACAAAAGGCCCTTAAGAACCGGGACAAATGGCCTTTTTGCTACTAGTGATGGTCAGCCAATGTAAATTGCTATGTGCACATCATAGAGGTAGTAGCTCAATGATGGCTGTTAGATTCAGATTTGTGGGACTAATCATGCGGTGGTGAATGGGTCGTCCGATGTGTTGGGGGTAATTGTGGGGTGCACTTAAGAAAGTTCTTGTTTCATTGTTTAATAATAGTGGAGATGGAGATGGAGATGCAGTTTGCGAGCTGCGAAGGAGAGGCCGTAATACTTTCCAACCGACCAGAAAGGTGGCGTAACCTCAGGTCGAGTACAAGTTTACGGTATGTTCCTCTCTGTATCCGCCTCGGCCAAGGAGTCCATGACCGCTTTGTATTTCCCACAGCCTTTACAAGTCCTCTATCTCCATATAACATGGTTAGGCGTGCAAAAGATTACGGCCAACTCCTGTCTGTCGATCAGACCCGTCGCTTATTCTCAAAAGCTTTGATGGCCATGGCTAACGAAGACGGCGCAACCTCTGCGGGGGATTACTACTCGATACCCGAGGCCACGTCCTCCACATCCATCACACGTCATCACACCGCGACGTTTGATTTCGTGGTGACCGATTACCTGCAGCTCAAGGAGTCAAGGGCATGGGCGTCGGTGAGTTCGTTACCTCGTCCGTCTTCAAAGTCGGCGGCTACAAGTGGGAGCTCAACTTCTACCCGGATGGGATCACCCAGTACAGGTGTGGCGATAACACCTCATGCTACGTTCGCTACCTCGGCGGAGCCAAGGATGTGAAGGCCAAGTCTGCGCTCAGCATGCTGAGGACCAGCAGCCAGGCAGAGGTGGTCAGCTAGCGTGTGAAGGAGTACGTCTTCTCTACGAGGAATGATGAGCGGGACTGCCGCAAGTTCGTGAGCAGGTGGAGGCTGAAATCCCTGTCCCGCGAAGGCGAAGGCGACAGCTGCTTCATGATATGGTGTGTGCTCACCGTCAGCAAGGAGACTCCGCTGGTGCTGCAGGGCGACCTCGAGCCCTGTATCGGTGACCCGATAGGCGCGGACGTCACGTTCCGCGTGGGCGGGCAGGAGTTTCCAGCACACCGGATCCTCTTGGCCACGCGGTCGCCAGTCTTTCGAGCTCAGCTCTTTGGACCCATGGCAGAGAAGGACATGGGGCGCGTCAAGGTCGTGGATGTGGAGCCAACCAATCTCTCGAAGAAGGAGAGGTGGTCGATATCACTTCTCTCTATGTGCATATGTTCATGACGATCTTCTATTTCCTTCATTTGCTTACTAGCTAGCATGTCGAGTCCTCTCTATACGTATATATAATATGTAGCATACGTCGACCAAGCACGGAGATAAGAGAGGACACTTCTCTCTATTAATTAGCTAGATAACACAATATATGAAACACCTAAATTAACCCCCCAAAACCCCTAAACCACCCCGTTTCAAATAAAACCTCAGCTCCTGCCAGCTGCTAACGCGTGGATGCCTATTAGTCTCGGTTTGTGCCACCAACCGGGACTAAAGAGCCTCCTGCCTGGGCTCGCCGCACGGGCCACGTGGAGGCCCATCTGTCCCGGTTCATGTAAGAACCGGGACTAAAGGCCCAGGGCATTAGAAACGACACTTTAATCCCGGTTCAACAACCGGAACAAAAGGCCCTTAAGAACCGGGACAAATGGCCTTTTTTCTACTAGTGACGGCCAGCCAATGTAAATTGCTATGTGCACACCATAGAGGTAGTAGCTCAATGATGGCTATTGGATTCAGATTTGTGGGACTAATCATGTGGTGGTGAATGGGTCGTCCGATGTGTTGGGGGTAATTGCGGGGTGCACTTTAGAAAGTTCTTGTTTGATTGTTTAATAATAGTGGAGATGGAGATGGAGATGCAGTTTGCGAGCTGCGAAGGAGAGGCCGTAAGACTTTCCAACCGACCAGAAAGGTGGCGTAACCTCAGGTCGACTACAAGTTTACGGTATGTTTCTCTTCGTATCCTCCTCGGCCAAGGAGTCCGTGACCGCTTCGTATTTTCCACAGCCTTTACAAGTCCTCTATCTCCATATAACACGGTTAGGAGTGCAAAAGATTACGGCCAACTCCTGTCTGTTGATCAGACCCGTCGCTTATTCTCAAAAGCTTTGATGGCCATGGCTAACGAAGACGGGGCAACCTCGGCGTGGGATTACTACTGGATACCCGAGGCCACGTCCTCCACATCCATCACACGTCATCACACCGCGACGTTTGATTTCGTGGTGACCGATTACCTGCAGCTCAAGGAGTCAAGGGCATGGGCGTCGGTGAGTTCGTTACCTCGTCCGTCTTCAAAGTCGGCGGCTACAAGTGGGAGCTCAACTTCTACCCGGATGGGATCACCCAGTACAGGTGTGGCGATAACACCTCATGCTACGTTCGCTACCTCGGCGGAGCCAAGGATGTGAAGGCCAAGTCTGCGCTCAGCATGCTGAGGACCAGCAGCCAGGCAGAGGTGGTCAGCTGGCGCGCGAAGAGTTCGTCTTCTCTACGCGGAATGATGAGCAGGGCCGCCGCAGGTTCGTGAGCAGGTGGAGGCTGAAATCCCTGTCCCGCGAAGGCTAAGGCGACGACTGCTTCACGATACGGTGCGTTCTCACCGTCAGCAAGGAGACTCCGCTGGTGCTGCAGGGCGACCTCGAGCCCTGTATCGGTGACCCGACAGGCGCGGACGTCACGTTCCGCGTGGGCGGGCAGGAGTTTCCAGCACACCAAATCCTCTTGGCCGCGCGGTCGCCAGTCTTTCGAGCTCAGCTCTTTGGACCCATGGCGGAGAAGGACATGGGGCGTGTCAAGGTCATGGATGTGGAGCCGACCAATCTGTCGAAGAAGGAGAGGTAGTCGTTATCACTTCTCTCTGTATGCATATGTTCATGACGATCTTCTGTTTCCTTCATTTGCTTACTAGCTAGCGTGCCGAGTCCTCTCTATACGTATATATAATACGTAGCGTACGTCGACCAAGCACGAAGATAAGAGAGGACACTTCTCTCTATTAATTAGCTAGATAACACAATATATGAAACACCTAAATTAACCCCCCAAAACCCCTAAACCACCCCCTTTCAAAAAAAAACCTCAGCTCCTGCCAGCTGCTGACGCGTGGATGCCTATTAGTCTCGGTTTGTGCCACCAACCGGGACCAAAGGGCCTCCTGCCTGGGCTCGCCGCACGGGCCACGTGGAGGCCCATCTGTCCCGGTTCATGTAAGAACCGGGACTAAAGGCCCAGGGCATTAGTAACGACACTTTAGTCCCAGTTCAACAACCGGGACAAAAGGCCCTTAAGAACCGGGACAAATGGCCCTTTTTCTACTAGTGACGGCCAGCCAATGTAAATTGCTATGTGCACACCATAGGGGTAGTAGCTCCATGATGGTTGTTAGATTCAGATTTGTGGGACTAATCATGCGGTGGTGAATGGGTCGTTCGATGTGTTGGGGGTAATTGCGGGGTGCACTTAAGAAAGTTTTGTTTGATTGTTTAATAATAGTGGAGATGGAGATGGAGATGCAGTTTGCGAGCTGCGAAGGAGAGGCCGTAATACTTTCCAGCCGACCAGAAAGGTGGCGTAACCTCAGGTCGAGTACAAGTTTACGGTATGTTCCTCTCCGTATCCTCCTCGGCCATGGAGTCCGTGACCGCTTTGTATTTTCCACAGCCTTTACAAGTCCTCTATCTCCATATAACACGGTTAGGCGTGCAAAAGATTACGGCCAACTCCTGTCTGTCGATCAGACCCGTCGCTTATTCTCAAAAGCTTTGATGGCCATGGCTAACAAAGACGGCGCAACCTCTGCGGGGGATTACTACTGGATACCCGAGGCCACGTCCTCCACATCCATTACACGTCATCACCGCGACGTTTGATTTCATGGTGACCGATTACCTGCAGCTCAAGGAGTCAAGGGCATGGGCGTCGACAAGTTCGTTACCTCGTCCGTCTTCAAAGTCGGCGGCTACAAGTGGGAGCTCAACTTCTACCTAGATGGGATCAACCAGTACAGGTGTGGCGATAACACCTCATGCTACGTTCGCTACCTCGGCGGAGCCAAGGATGTGAAGGCCAAGTTCGCGCTCAGGATGCTAAGGACCAGCAGCCAAGCAGAGGTGGTCATCTGGCGCGCGAAGGAGTACGTCTTATCTACGCGGAATGACGATACGGTGCGTGCTCACCGTCAGCAAGGAGACTCCACTGGTGCTGTAGGGCGACCTCGAGCCCTGTATCGGTGACCCGACAGGCGTGGACGTCACGTTCCGCGTGGGCGGCCAGGAGTTTCCAGCACACCGGATCCTCCTGGCCACGCGGTCGCCAGTCTTTCGAGCTCAGCTCTTTGGACCCATGGCGGAGAAGGACATGGGACGCGTCAAGGTCGTGGATGTGGAGCCGACCATCTTCCAAATGATGCTTCACTACATCTATACGGATTCGCTGCCACCGTGCCACCACAGAGACGGGCACAGCGTCGCGACGCTGCAGCATTTGCTGGTTGCCGCGGATAGGTATGGGCTGAGCATGCTGAGGCCCATGTGCGAGGAGGAGCTGTGTGAAAAGCTCGATGTCAAGACTGTCAGGTCCACCTTCGCATTGGCGAGTCAGCACAACTGCGAGCTTCTCAAGAGTAATTGCGTGTGGTTTATGTCATCGCCAAAAGTCCTTGGCGCCGTCTTAGAGACCGAGGGATTCAAGGAGCACTTCATGCCAAGTTGCCGCCCAATGGCTTTGGAGGAGGGAACTTCAGGGGGAAAATGTAGACGCCGAGAGGAAAAAACTGATCCAAACAAGAAAAAGATCAAAAAGATCCGTACAAAGCAGTGAACTTACTTTCATTTTGCATAACTAATAGTACTAGCAGAATGTCCGTGCGTTGCTACGGGCTACAATGCATGTAAATAAAATAACCAAATGCTTAAGGTCATCTTTAAGGTCGAAGCTCATTTTTTCCTCATACGTCCAAGCATGTTCGAACACCAAATAAGCGTCCAGTGGGCTCCCAAAAATCCAACCGCCTGTACCCCCAATTCAAACCCATATAGAGGGTTCTGGTTAACCGAACAATTCACCATGTTATCTCAAACACCTGGTCCCCACAACACTGGTTAACCGAACAATTCACCATGTTATCTCAAACACCTGGTCCCCACAACAAAAACACAACCCCACGACGCACTTTCCCTTTTCCTGTCGAACCCTTCCCTTCCCACTCGATTTCCCGCTAGAGCCCTATCCTTTAAAACCGTATGACGCCCACGCCACCTTCGTCATGGCACTTCTTTCCTTCACACCGTACTTTCCCATAGACCGTTAAGGAGGAGCCCCCTCCCCACCAACCACCCCGCTCTCTGCCCTGATCCCCTCCCCCCCTCCCCCCGTGTTCATGCCGATCCGCCACCATCATCAAGGAGGACGAGGCGTGTGCCGCCCCCGCCCACAAGCCAAGAAGACAGATCCAATGTCTCCTGAGAAATTGCCGCATTGTAACATACAGTTGAATGTCGTGCGTTATCACGAAACAAAATATGATGTCCATTATTGGGCTTGCAACTGATATGCTACCATGTCCATTATTAACTCTTGAAGTAATAAACCAATGCATTTACCTTTCGATCCTAACCAGAAAATTGTATGACTTGATCAAAAACAATATATGAATTGCTTGCTCATGCAATTTGCTTCAAAGCCATCTCTAATGAAATGCAATTTGCCATATTTTTTAAAGTAGGGAAATTATTCCGCTCATAACTGAATGGACCAATCCCAACCCCCGCCCCGCTCACTCTAAACCCTCACTCTTATAAAAAATCCACTAACTCATGTTCTTAGTGAGCCTGTGATCGATGACGCCGCAGCAGGACAACAAGGGACAAGGACAACAACCACCTTTCTATCTTAGTTCTAGTACCTCCTAGTTCTAAATTGGACCCACCATTCATCCAGGGCTCTAACACAACAGTGGAACACAAAAAAAATTCAAACAATGTACCAGCATTTCTGTTCTTCGAGCATGGAGGTGTGAGCTTTTCAAGTGGAGCGAGGCACTGTGATAAGAATACCAACAACTTAATAAAAGGGACCGGCTGTGTAAACTACAAGGAATATAACCTCCAAGGGAGTGAGTAAATAGTTTAACCTTTGTAATGCGCATACATTTACTGAGACATTTTCTTTCCAGTTTTTTTCCTAGAGTATGTGTAAGAATAAAATTTTATAGATTGAAGGTGGATTTTCATCCTAACATGCATTTTCTATTCATGGTCAAGTACAGTTCTCTGCAATAACAAGCATAAATGGACTGAACTGAGTTAGAGTAAATGGCAAAAAAATGCCGAGTATAGTACAATTGTTGTTCATCTAAAATCATCACAGTATGAAAAATTAAGTGTGTCAAAAACCATTACAGAACATCATGAATAGATAATTAAGTGACCAAATTAATAGAAGTTCATCATCACATTAAAACCAAAGTACATACATAGTTCTCATCTAACAACATATAGCTCTCCAGAACATCTAATTAATTAAACCATACATTGAAACTATGTAAAACATTTCAATGCGAAAACAAATGCGATCATAATCGCAACCAAGGTAACAATTGATCCAATGGCATAATGATACCAAGCCTCGGTATGAATGGCATATTTTCTAATCTTTCTAATCTTCAAGCGCATTGCATCCATCTTGATCTTGTGATCATCGATGACATCCGCAACATGCAACTCCAATATCATCTTCTCCTCCTCAATTTTTTTTTATTTTTTCCTTCAAGAAATTGTTTTCTTCTTCAACTAAATTTAACCTCTCGACAATAAGGTCGGTTGGAATTTCCGGTTCACATACCTCCTATATAAATAAAATCTATGTCACGTTGGTCGGCATAATTTTCATAAACAATAAATGAACCAATAGTTATAAATATAATATATACCTCATCCGAATCATAGACAGGACGAGGGCCGACGGGGGCGGATACCAAAACCATCGCACTATATAAGATGCAATAATAAACTTAAGAAAATAATACAAGTATCTATGTAAACATACAAGTAAGAATATTTTTCCTTTCAGAAAGAAGATAAGAACAAGAGGCTCACCACGGTGGTGCCGGCGATGAGCTCGGCACGGGTGATCGACGGCGGTGAAGACGGGGACGGGGCGTGACGGACCGCTAAACCTAGACAAATATTGAGGAAAATGGAGCTTGGAGGTCGAGCTTGGAGAGGAGAAAGCTTAAGTAGTGTGGCTCGGGCATTCCATCGAACACCTTGTGTGCATAGGAGGTGAGCTAGAGCACCACCAAGCCCTCTCCCCCTCGGCGGCCAGAAAAAACAGAGCAGTGTGCTCTGCTCTTACGCGAGGGGGTATATATAGGCACCTCATTGGTCCCGGTTGGTGGCATGAATCGGGACTAAAGGGGAGCCTTTGGTCCCGGTTCAAGCCACCAACCGGGACCAATGGTGGTGGGCCAGGAGCCAGCACCATTGGTCCCGGTTCGTCCCATCAACCGGGACCAAAAGGTCCAGACGAAACGGGACCAATGGCCCACGTGGCCCGGCCGGCCCCCTGGGCTCACGTACCGGGTCCAATGCCCCCATGGGTCCCGGTTCTGGACTGAACCGGGACTAATGGGCTGACCCGGCCTGGACCATTGCCCCCTTTTCTACTAGTGATTAGATCATTATAAGTATGCAGGTTGCGAGCTGCGAAGGAGGCCGTAATACTTTCCAACCGACCAGAAAGGTGGAATAACCTCAGGTCGAGCACAAGTTCACGGTATGTTCAAGGGCATGGGCATCGGCGATTTCGTTGCCTCGTCCGTCTTCAAAGTCGGCGGCTACAAGTGGGAGATTAACTTCTACCCGGATGGGGTCAGGCAGTACAGGTGTGGTGATAACACCTCATGGTACTTTCGCTACCTCGGCGGAGCCAAGGATGTGAAGGCCAAGTTCGCGCTCAGCATGCTGAGGACCAGCAGCCAGGCAGAGGTGGTCAGTTGGCGCGCGAAGGAGCACGTCTTGTCTCAGCGGAATGACGAGCGGGGCCGCCGCAGGTTCATGAGCAGGCGGAGGCTGAAATCCCTGTCCCGCGAAGGCGAAGGCGACGGCTGCTTCACGATACGGTGCGTGCTCACCGTCAGCAAGGAGACTCCGCTTGTGCTGCAGGGCAACCTTGAGCCCTGTATCGGTGACCCGACAGGCGCGGACGTCACGTTCCGCGTGGGCGGCAGGAGTTTCCAGCACACCGGATCCTCTTGGCCGCGCGGTCGCCAGTCTTTCGAGCTCAGCTCTTTGGACCCATGGCGGAGAAGGACATGGGCGCGTCAAGGTCGTGGATGTGGAGCCAACCAATCTCTCGAAGAAGGAGAGGTGATCGATATCACTTCTCTCTATATGCATATGTTCATGACGATCTTCTGTTTCCTTCATTTGCTTACTAGCTAGCGTGTCGAGTCCTCTCTATACGTATATATGATACATAGCGTACGTCGACCAAGCACGAAGATAAGAGAGGACACTTATCTCTATTAATTAGCTCGATAACACAATATACGAAACACCTAAATTAATCCCCCAAAACCCCTAAACCACCCCCTTTCAAAAAAACCTCAGCTCCTGCCAGCTGCTGACGCGTGGATGCCTATTAGTCTCGGTTTGTGCCACCAACCGGGACCAAAGGGCCTCCTGCCAGGACTCGCCACACGGGCCACGTGGAGGCCCATCTGTCCCGGTTCATGAATGAACCGGGACTAAAGGCCGAGGGCATTAGTAACGACACTTTAGTCCCGGTTCAACAACCGGGACAAAAGGCCCTTAAGAACAGGGACAAATGGCCTTTTTGCTACTAGTGATGGTCAGCCAATGTAAATTGCTATGTGCACATCATAGAGGTAGTAGCTCAATGATGGCTGTTAGATTCAGATTTTGGGACTAATCATGCGGTGGTGAATGGGTCGTCCGATGTGTTGGGGGTAATTGTGGGGTGCACTTAAGAAAGTTCTTGTTTGATTGTTTAATAATAGTGGAGATGGAGATGGAGATGAAGTTTGCGAGCAGCGAAGGAGAGGCCGTAATACTTTCCAACCGACCAGAAAGGTGGCGTAACCTCAGGTCGAGTACAAGTTTACGGTATGTTCCTCTCTGTATCCTCCTCGGCCAAGGAGTCCGTGACCGCTTTGTATTTCCCACAGCCTTTACAAGTCCTCTATCTCCATATAACATGGTTAGGCGTGCAAAAGATTACAGCCAACTCCTGTCTGTCGATCAGACCCGTCGCTTATTCTCAAAAGCTTTGATGGCCATGGCTAACGAAGACGGCGCAACCTCTGCGGGGGATTACTACTCGATACCCGAGGCCACGTCCTCCACATCCATCACACGTCATCACACCGCGACGTTTGATTTCGTGGTGACCGATTACCTGCAGCTCAAGGAGTCAAGGGCATGGGCGTCGGCGAGTTCGTTACCTCGTTCGTCTTCAAAGTCGGCGGCTACAAGTGGGAGCTCAACTTCTACCCGGATGGGATCACCCAGTACAGGTGTGGCGATAACACCTCATGCTACTTTCGCTACCTCAGCGGAGCCAAGGATGTGAAGGCCAAGTTCGCGCTCAGCATGCTGAGGACCAGCAGCCAGGCAGAGGTGGTCAGTTGGCGCGCGAAGGAGCACGTCTTGTCTCAGCGGAATGACGAGCGGGGCCGCCGCAGGTTCGTGAGTAGGTGGAGGCTGAAATCCCTGTCCCGCGAAGGCGAAGGCGACGGCTGCTTCACGATACGGTGCGTGCTCACCGTCAGCAAGGAGACTCCGCTTGTGCTGCAGGGCGACCTCGAGCCCTGTATCGGTGACCCGACAGGCGCGGACGTCACGTTCCGCGTGGGCGGCAGGAGTTTCCAGCACACCGGATCCTCCTGGCCGCGCGGTCGCCAGTCTTTCGAGCTCAGCTCTTTGGACCCATGGCGGAGAAGGACATGGGGCGCGTCATGGTCGTGGATGTGGAGCCCACCAATCTCTCGAAGAAGGAGAGGTGATCGATATCACTTCTCTCTGTATGCATATGTTCATGACGATCTTCTGTTTCCTTCATTTGCTTACTAGCTAGCGTGTCGAGTCCTCTCTATACGTATATATAATACATAGCGTACGTCGACCAAGCACGAAGATAAGAGAGGACACTTCTCTCTATTAATTAGCTAGATAACACAATATACGAAACACCTAAATTAATCCCCCAAAACCTCTAAACCACCCCCTTTCAAAAAAACCTCAGCTCCTGCCAGCTGCTAACGCGTGGATGCCTATTAGTCTCGGTTTGTGCCACCAACCGGGACTAAAGAGCCTCCTGCCTGGGCTCGCCGCATGGGCCACGTGGAGGCCCATCTGTCCCGGTTCATGTAAGAACCGGGACTAAAGGCCCAGGGCATTAGTAACGACACTTTAGTCCCAGTTCAACAACCGGGACAAAAGGCCCTTAAGAACCGGGACAAATGGCCCTTTTTCTACTAGTGACGGCCAGCCAATGTAAATTGCTATGTGCACACCATAGAGGTAGTAGCTCAATGATGGTTGTTAGATTCAGATTTGTGGGACTAATCATGCGGTGGTGAATGGGTCGTTCGATGTGTTGGGGGTAATTGCGGGGTGCACTTAAGAAAGTTTTGTTTGATTGTTTAATAATAGTGGAGATGGAGATGGAGATGCAGTTTGCGAGCTGCGAAGGAGAGGCCGTAATACTTTCCAACCGACCAGAAAGGTGGCGTAACCTCAGGTCGACTACAAGTTTACGGTATGTTCCTCTTCGTATCCTCCTCGGCCAAGGAGTCTGTGACCGCTTCGTATTTTCCACAGCCTTTACAAGTCCTCTATCTCCATATAACACGGTTAGGAGTGCAAAAGATTACGGCCAACTCCTGTCTGTTGATCAGACCCGTCGCTTATTCTCAAAAGCTTTGATGGCCATGGCTAACGAAGACGGCGCAACCTCGGCGGGGGATTACTACTGGATACCCGAGGCCACGTCCTCCACATCCATTACACGTCATCACACCGTGACGTTTGATTTTGTGGTGACCGATTACCTGCAGCTCAAGGAGTCAAGGGCATGGGCGTCGACGAGTTCGTTACCTCGTCCGTCTTCAAAGTCGGCGGCTACAAGTGGGAGCTCAACTTCTACCCGGATGGGATCACCCAATACAGGTGTGGCGATAACACCTCATGCTACATTCGCTACCTTGGCGGAGCCAAGGATGTGAAGGCCAAGTTCGCGCTCAGCATGCTGAGGACCAGCAGCCAGGCAGAGGTAGTCAGCTGGCGCGCGAAGAGTACGTCTTCTCTACGCGGAATGATGAGCTGGGCCGCCGCAGGTTCGTGAGCAGGTGGAGGCTGAAATCCCTGTCCCGCGAAGGCTAAGGCGACGACTACTTCACGATACGGTGCGTTCTCACCGTCAGCAAGGAGACTCCGCTGGTGCTGCAGGGCGACCTCGAGCCCTGTATCGGTGACCCGACAGGCGCGGATGTCACGTTCCGCGTGGGCGGGCAGGAGTTTCCAGCACACCAGATCCTCTTGGCTGCGCGGTCGCCAGTCTTTCGAGCTCAGCTCTTTGGACCCATGGCGGAGAAGGACATGGGGCGTGTCAAGGTCGTGGATGTGGAGCCGACCAATCTTTCGAAGAAGTAGAGGTAGTCGTTATCACTTCTCTCTGTATGCATATGTTCATGACGATCTTCTGTTTCCTTCATTTGCTTACTAGCTAGCGTGTCGAGTCCTCTCTATATGTATATATAATACGTAGCGTACGTTGACCAAGCACGAAGATAAGAGAGGACACTTCTCTCTATTAAGTAGCTAGATAACACAATATATGAAACACCTAAATTAACCCCCCAAAACCCCTAAACCACCCCCTTTCAAAAAAAACCTCAGCTCCTGCCAGCTGCTGACGCGTGGATGCCTATTAGTCTCGGTTTGTGCCACCAACCGGGACCAAAGGGCCTCCTGCCTAGGCTCGCCGCACGGGCCACGTGGAGGCCCATCTGTCCCGGTTCATGTAAGAACCGGGACTAAAGGCCCAGGGCATTAGTAACGACACTTTAGTCCCAGTTCAACAACCGGGACAAAAGGCCCTTAAGAACCGGGACAAATGGCCCTTTTTCTACTAGTGACGGCCAGCCAATGTAAATTGCTATGTGCACACCATAGAGGTAGTAGCTCAATGATGGTTGTTAGATTCAGATTTGTGGGACTAATCATGCGGTGGTGAATGGGTCGTTCGATGTGTTGGGGGTAATTGCGGGGTGCACTTAAGAAAGTTTTGTTTGATTGTTTAATAATAGTGGAGATGGAGATGGAGATGCAGTTTGCAAGCTGCGAAGGAGAGGCCGTAATACTTTCCAACCGACCAGAAAGGTGGCGTAACCTCAGGTCGAGTACAAGTTTACGGTATGTTCCTCTCCGTATCCTCCTCGGCCATGGAGTCCGTGACCGCTTTGTATTTTCCACAGCCTTTACAAGTCCTCTATCTCCATATAACACGGTTAGGCGTGCAAAAGATTACGGCCAACTCCTGTCTGTCGATCAGACCCGTCGCTTATTCTCAAAAGCTTTGATGGCCATGGCTAACAAAGACGGCGCAACCTCTGCGGGGGATTACTACTGGATACCCGAGGCCACGTCCTCCATATCCATTACACGTCATCACCGCGACGTTTGATTTCGTGGTGACCGATTACCTGCAGCTCAAGGAGTCAAGGGCATGGGCGTCGGCAAGTTCGTTACCTCGTCCGTCTTCAAAGTCGGCGGCTACAAGTGGGAGCTCAACTTCTACCCAGATGGGATCACCCAGTACAGGTGTGGCGATAACACGTCATGCTACGTTCGCTACCTCGGCGGAGCCAAGGATGTGAAGGCCAAGTTCGCGCTCAGGATGCTGAGGACCAGCAGCCAAGCAGAGGTGGTCAGCTGGCGCGCGAAGGAGTACGTCTTCTCTACGCGGAATGACGATACGGTGCGTGCTCACCGTCAGCAAGGAGACTCCACTGGTGCTGTAGGGCGACCTCGAGCCCTGTATCGGTGACCCGACAGGCGTGGACGTCACGTTCCGCGTGGGCGGCCAGGAGTTTCCAGCACACCGGATCCTCCTGGCCACGCGGTCGCCAGTCTTTCGAGCTCAGCTCTTTGGACCCATGGCGGAGAAGGACATGGGACGCGTCAAGGTCGTGGATGTGGAGCCGACCATCTTCCAAATGATGCTTCACTACATCTATACGGATTGGCTGCCACCGTGCCACCACAGAGACGGGCACAGCGTCGCGACGCTGCAGCATTTGCTGGTCGCCGCGGATAGGTATGGGCTGAGCATGCTGAGGCCCATGTGCGAGGAGGAGCTGTGTGAAAAGCTCGATGTCAAGACTGTCAGGTCCACCTTCGCATTGGCGAGTCAGCACAACTGCGAGCTTCTCAAGAGTAATTGCCTGTGGTTTATGTCATCGCCAAAAGTCCTTGGCGCCGTCTTAGAGACCGAGGGATTCAAGGAGCACTTCATGCCAAGTTGCCGCCCAATGGCTTTGGAGGAGGGAACTTCAGGGGGAAAAAGTAGACGCCGAGAGGAAAAACCTGATCCAAACAAGAAAAGGATCAAAAAGATCCGTACAAAGCAGTGAACTTACTTTCATTTTGCATAACTAATAGTACTAGAAGAATGTCCGTGCGTTGCTACGGGCTACAATGCATGTAAATAAAATAAACAAATGCTTAAGGTCATCTTTAAGGTCGAAGCTCATTTTTTCCTCATACGTCCAAGCATGTTCGAACACCAAATAAGCGTCCAGTGGGCTCCCAAAAATCCAACCGCCTGTACCCCCAATTCAAACCCATATAGAGGGTTCTGGTTAACCAAACAATTCACCATGTTATCTCAAACACCTGGTCCCCACAACACTGGTTAACCGAACAATTCACCATGTTATCTCAAACACCTGGTCCCCACAACAAAAACACAACCCCACGACGCACTTTCCCTTTTCCTGTCGAACCCTTCCCTTCCCACTCGATTTCCCGCTAGAGCCCTATCCTTTAAAACCGTATGACGCCCACGCCACCTTCGTCATGGCACTTCTTTCCTTCACACCGTACTTTCCCATAGACCGTTAAGGAGGAGCCCCCTCCCCACCAACCACCCCGCTCTCTGCCCTGATCCCCTCCCCCCCTCCCCCCGTGTTCATGCCGATCCGCCACCATCATCAAGGAGGACGAGGCGTGTGCCGCCCCCGCCCACAAGCCAAGAAGACAGATCCAATGTCTCCTGAGAAATTGCCGCATTGTAACATACAGTTGAATGTCGTGCGTTATCACGAAACAAAATATGATGTCCATTATTGGGCTTGCAACTGATATGCTACCATGTCCATTATTAACTCTTGAAGTAATAAACCAATGCATTTACCTTTCGATCCTAACCAGAAAATTGTATGACTTGATCAAAAACAATATATGAATTGCTTGCTCATGCAATTTGCTTCAAAGCCATCTCTAATGAAATGCAATTTGCCATATTTTTTAAAGTAGGGAAATTATTCCGCTCATAACTGAATGGACCAATCCCAACCCCCGCCCCGCTCACTCTAAACCCTCACTCTTATAAAAAATCCACTAACTCATGTTCTTAGTGAGCCTGTGATCGATGACGCCGCAGCAGGACAACAAGGGACAAGGACAACAACCACCTTTCTATCTTAGTTCTAGTACCTCCTAGTTCTAAATTGGACCCACCATTCATCCAGGGCTCTAACACAACAGTGGAACACAAAAAAAATTCAAACAATGTACCAGCATTTCTGTTCTTCGAGCATGGAGGTGTGAGCTTTTCAAGTGGAGCGAGGCACTGTGATAAGAATACCAACAACTTAATAAAAGGGACCGGCTGTGTAAACTACAAGGAATATAACCTCCAAGGGAGTGAGTAAATAGTTTAACCTTTGTAATGCGCATACATTTACTGAGACATTTTCTTTCCAGTTTTTTTCCTAGAGTATGTGTAAGAATAAAATTTTATAGATTGAAGGTGGATTTTCATCCTAACATGCATTTTCTATTCATGGTCAAGTACAGTTCTCTGCAATAACAAGCATAAATGGACTGAACTGAGTTAGAGTAAATGGCAAAAAAATGCCGAGTATAGTACAATTGTTGTTCATCTAAAATCATCACAGTATGAAAAATTAAGTGTGTCAAAAACCATTACAGAACATCATGAATAGATAATTAAGTGACCAAATTAATAGAAGTTCATCATCACATTAAAACCAAAGTACATACATAGTTCTCATCTAACAACATATAGCTCTCCAGAACATCTAATTAATTAAACCATACATTGAAACTATGTAAAACATTTCAATGCGAAAACAAATGCGATCATAATCGCAACCAAGGTAACAATTGATCCAATGGCATAATGATACCAAGCCTCGGTATGAATGGCATATTTTCTAATCTTTCTAATCTTCAAGCGCATTGCATCCATCTTGATCTTGTGATCATCGATGACATCCGCAACATGCAACTCCAATATCATCTTCTCCTCCTCAATTTTTTTTTATTTTTTCCTTCAAGAAATTGTTTTCTTCTTCAACTAAATTTAACCTCTCGACAATAAGGTCGGTTGGAATTTCCGGTTCACATACCTCCTATATAAATAAAATCTATGTCACGTTGGTCGGCATAATTTTCATAAACAATAAATGAACCAATAGTTATAAATATAATATATACCTCATCCGAATCATAGACAGGACGAGGGCCGACGGGGGCGGATACCAAAACCATCGCACTATATAAGATGCAATAATAAACTTAAGAAAATAATACAAGTATCTATGTAAACATACAAGTAAGAATATTTTTCCTTTCAGAAAGAAGATAAGAACAAGAGGCTCACCACGGTGGTGCCAGCGACGAGCTCGGCACGGGTGATCGACGGCGGTGAAGACGGGGACGGGGCGTGACGGACCGCTAAACCTAGACAAATATTGAGGAAAATGGAGCTTGGAGGTCGAGCTTGGAGAGGAGAAAGCTTAAGTAGTGTGGCTCGGGCATTCCATCGAACACCTTGTGTGCATAGGAGGTGAGCTAGAGCACCACCAAGCCCTCTCCCCCTCGGCGGCCAGAAAAAACAGAGCAGTGTGCTCTGCTCTTACGCGAGGGGGTATATATAGGCACCTCATTGGTCCCGGTTGGTGGCATGAATCGGGACTAAAGGGGAGCCTTTGGTCCCGGTTCAAGCCACCAACCGGGACCAATGGTGGTGGGCCAGGAGCCAGCACCATTGGTCCCGGTTCGTCCCATCAACCGGGACCAAAAGGTCCAGACGAAACGGGACCAATGGCCCACGTGGCCCGGCCGGCCCCCTGGGCTCACGTACCGGGTCCAATGCCCCCATGGGTCCCAGTTCTGGACTGAACCGGGACTAATGGGCTGACCCGGACTGGACCTTTGCCCCCTTTTCTACTAGTGATTAGATCATTATAAGTATGCAGGTTGCGAGCTGCGAAGGAGGCCGTAATACTTTCCAACCGACCAGAAAGGTGGCATAACCTCAGGTCGAGCACAAGTTCACGGTATGTTCAAGGGCATGGGCGTCGGCGAGTTTGTTGCCTCGTCCGTCTTCAAAGTCGGCGGCTATAAGTGGGAGATCAACTTCTACCCGGATGGGGTCAGCCAGTACAGGTGTGGCGATAACACCTCATGCTACTTTCGCTACCTCGGCGGAGCCAAGGATGTGAAGGCCAAGTTCGCGCTCAGCATGCTGAGGACCAGCAGCCAGGCAGAGGTGGTCAGTTGGCACGCGAAGGAGCACGTCTTGTCTCAGCGGAATGACGAGCGGGGCCGCCGCAGGTTCGTGAGCAGGTGGAGGCTGAAATCCCTGTCCCGCGAAGGCGAAGGCGACGGCTGC
Source organism: Triticum urartu (assembly GCF_056163025.1). Lineage (NCBI taxonomy): Eukaryota > Viridiplantae > Streptophyta > Magnoliopsida > Poales > Poaceae > Triticum > Triticum urartu. Next base: position 692,792,221 of record NC_141874.1, on the reverse strand, counting down.
TTCACGATACGGTGCGTGCTCACCGTCAGTAAGGAGACTCCGCTTGTGCTGCAGGGCGACCTCGAGCCCTGTATCGGTGACCCGACAGGCGCGGACGTCACGTTCCGCGTGGGCGGCAGGAGTTTCCAGCACACCGGATCCTCCTGGCCGCGCGGTCGCCAGTCTTTCGAGCTCAGCTCTTTGGACCCATGGCGGAGAAGGACATGGGGCGCGTCAAGGTCGTGGATGTGGAGCCAACCAATCTCTCGAAGAAGAAGAGGTGATCGATATCACTTCTCTCTGTATGCATATGTTCATGACGATCTTCTGTTTCCTTCATTTGCTTACTAGCTAGCGTGTCGAGTCCTCTCTATACGTATATATAATACATAGCGTACGTCGACCAAGCACGAAGATAAGAGAGGACACTTCTCTCTATTAATTAGCTAGATAACACAATATACGAAACACCTAAATTAATCCCCCAAAACCCCTAAACCACCCCCTTTCAAAAAAACCTCAGCTCCTGCCAGCTGCTGACGCGTGGATGCCTATTAGTCTCGGCTTGTGCCACCAACCGGGACCAAAGGGCCTCCTACCTGGACTCGCCACACGGGCCACGTGGAGGCCCATCTGTCCCGGTTCATGTAAGAACCGGGACTAAAGGCCCAGGGCATTAGTAACGACACTTTAGTCCCGGTTCAACAACCGGGACAAAAGGCCCTTAAGAACCGGGACAAATGGCCTTTTTGCTACTAGTGATGGTCAGCCAATGTAAATTGCTATGTGCACATCATAGAGGTAGTAGCTCAATGATGGCTGTTAGATTCAGATTTGTGGGACTAATCATGCGGTGGTGAATGGGTCGTCCGATGTGTTGGGGGTAATTGTGGGGTGCACTTAAGAAAGTTCTTGTTTGATTGTTTAATAATAGTGGAGATGGAGATGGAGATGCAGTTTGCGAGCTGCGAAGGAGAGGCCGTAATACTTTCCAACCGACCAGAAAGGTGGCGTAACCTCAGGTCGAGTACAAGTTTACGGTATGTTCCTCTCTGTATCCGCCTCGGCCAAGGAGTCTATGACCGCTTTGTATTTCCCACAGCCTTTACAAGTCCTCTATCTCCATATAACATGGTTAGGCGTGCAAAAGATTACGGCCAACTCCTGTCTGTCGATCAGACCCGTCGCTTATTCTCAAAAGCTTTGATGGCCATGGCTAACGAAGACGGCGCAACCTCTGCGGGGGATTACTACTCGATACCCGAGGCCACGTCCTCCACATCCATCACACGTCATCACACCGCGACGTTTGATTTCATGGTGACCGATTACCTGCAGCTCAAGGAGTCAAGGGCATGGGCGTCGGTGAGTTCGTTACCTCGTCCGTCTTCAAAGTCGGCGGCTACAAGTGGGAGCTCAACTTCTACCCGGATGGGATCACCCAGTACAGGTGTGGCGATAACACCTCATGCTACGTTCGCTACCTCGGCGGAGCCAAGGATGTGAAGGCCAAGTCTGCGCTCAGCATGCTGAGGACCAGCAGCCAGGCAGAGGTGGTCAGCTAGCGTGTGAAGGAGTACGTCTTCTCTACGAGGAATGATGAGCGGGACTGCCGCAAGTTCGTGAGCAGGTGGAGGCTGAAATCCCTGTCCCGCGAAGGCGAAGGCGACAGCTGCTTCATGATATGGTGTGTGCTCACCGTCAGCAAGGAGACTCCGCTGGTGCTGCAGGGCGACCTCGAGCCCTGTATCGGTGACCCGATAGGCGCGGACGTCACGTTCCGCGTGGGCGGGCAGGAGTTTCCAGCACACCGGATCCTCTTGGCCACGCGGTCGCCAGTCTTTCGAGCTCAGCTCTTTGGACCCATGGCAGAGAAGGACATGGGGCGCGTCAAGGTCGTGGATGTGGAGCCAACCAATCTCTCGAAGAAGGAGAGGTGGTCGATATCACTTCTCTCTATGTGCATATGTTCATGACGATCTTCTATTTCCTTCATTTGCTTACTAGCTAGCATGTCGAGTCCTCTCTATACGTATATATAATATGTAGCATACGTCGACCAAGCACGGAGATAAGAGAGGACACTTCTCTCTATTAATTAGCTAGATAACACAATATATGAAACACCTAAATTAACCCCCCAAAACCCCTAAACCACCCCGTTTCAAATAAAACCTCAGCTCCTGCCAGCTGCTAACGCGTGGATGCCTATTAGTCTCGGTTTGTGCCACCAACCGGGACTAAAGAGCCTCCTGCCTGGGCTCGCCGCACGGGCCACGTGGAGGCCCATCTGTCCCGGTTCATGTAAGAACCGGGACTAAAGGCCCAGGGCATTAGAAACGACACTTTAATCCCGGTTCAACAACCGGAACAAAAGGCCCTTAAGAACCGGGACAAATGGCCTTTTTTCTACTAGTGACGGCCAGCCAATGTAAATTGCTATGTGCACACCATAGAGGTAGTAGCTCAATGATGGCTATTGGATTCAGATTTGTGGGACTAATCATGTGGTGGTGAATGGGTCGTCCGATGTGTTGGGGGTAATTGCGGGGTGCACTTTAGAAAGTTCTTGTTTGATTGTTTAATAGTAGTGGAGATGGAGATGGAGATGCAGTTTGCGAGCTGCGAAGGAGAGGCCGTAAGACTTTCCAACCGACCAGAAAGGTGGCGTAACCTCAGGTCGACTACAAGTTTACGGTATGTTTCTCTTCGTATCCTCCTCGGCCAAGGAGTCCGTGACCGCTTCGTATTTTCCACAGCCTTTACAAGTCCTCTATCTCCATATAACACGGTTAGGAGTGCAAAAGATTACGGCCAACTCCTGTCTGTTGATCAGACCCGTCGCTTATTCTCAAAAGCTTTGATGGCCATGGCTAACGAAGACGGCGCAACCTCGGCGTGGGATTACTACTGGATACCCGAGGCCACGTCCTCCACATCCATCACACGTCATCACACCGCGACGTTTGATTTCGTGGTGACCGATTACCTGCAGCTCAAGGAGTCAAGGGCATGGGCGTCGGTGAGTTCGTTACCTCGTCCGTCTTCAAAGTCGGCGGCTACAAGTGGGAGCTCAACTTCTACCCGGATGGGATCACCCAGTACAGGTGTGGCGATAACACCTCATGCTACGTTCGCTACCTCGGCGGAGCCAAGGATGTGAAGGCCAAGTCTGCGCTCAGCATGCTGAGGACCAGCAGCCAGGCAGAGGTGGTCAGCTGGCGCGCGAAGAGTTCGTCTTCTCTACGCGGAATGATGAGCAGGGCCGCCGCAGGTTCGTGAGCAGGTGGAGGCTGAAATCCCTGTCCCGCGAAGGCTAAGGCGACGACTGCTTCACGATACGGTGCGTTCTCACCGTCAGCAAGGAGACTCCGCTGGTGCTGCAGGGCGACCTCGAGCCCTGTATCGGTGACCCGACAGGCGCGGACGTCACGTTCCGCGTGGGCGGGCAGGAGTTTCCAGCACACCAAATCCTCTTGGCCGCGCGGTCGCCAGTCTTTCGAGCTCAGCTCTTTGGACCCATGGCGGAGAAGGACATGGGGCGTGTCAAGGTCATGGATGTGGAGCCGACCAATCTGTCGAAGAAGGAGAGGTAGTCGTTATCACTTCTCTCTGTATGCATATGTTCATGACGATCTTCTGTTTCCTTCATTTGCTTACTAGCTAGCGTGCCGAGTCCTCTCTATACGTATATATAATACGTAGCGTACGTCGACCAAGCACGAAGATAAGAGAGGACACTTCTCTCTATTAATTAGCTAGATAACACAATATATGAAACACCTAAATTAACCCCCCAAAACCCCTAAACCACCCCCTTTCAAAAAAAAACCTCAGCTCCTGCCAACTGCTGACGCGTGGATGCCTATTAGTCTCGGTTTGTGCCACCAACCGGGACCAAAGGGCCTCCTGCCTGGGCTCGCCGCACGGGCCACGTGGAGGCCCATCTGTCCCGGTTCATGTAAGAACCGGGACTAAAGGCCCAGGGCATTAGTAACGACACTTTAGTCCCAGTTCAACAACCGGGACAAAAGGCCCTTAAGAACCGGGACAAATGGCCCTTTTTCTACTAGTGACGGCCAGCCAATGTAAATTGCTATGTGCACACCATAGGGGTAGTAGCTCCATGATGGTTGTTAGATTCAGATTTGTGGGACTAATCATGCGGTGGTGAATGGGTCGTTCGATGTGTTGGGGGTAATTGCGGGGTGCACTTAAGAAAGTTTTGTTTGATTGTTTAATAATAGTGGAGATGGAGATGGAGATGCAGTTTGCGAGCTGCGAAGGAGAGGCCGTAATACTTTCCAGCCGACCAGAAAGGTGGCGTAACCTCAGGTCGAGTACAAGTTTACGGTATGTTCCTCTCCGTATCCTCCTCGGCCATGGAGTCCGTGACCGCTTTGTATTTTCCACAGCCTTTACAAGTCCTCTATCTCCATATAACACGGTTAGGCGTGCAAAAGATTACGGCCAACTCCTGTCTGTCGATCAGACCCGTCGCTTATTCTCAAAAGCTTTGATGGCCATGGCTAACAAAGACGGCGCAACCTCTGCGGGGGATTACTACTGGATACCCGAGGCCACGTCCTCCACATCCATTACACGTCATCACCGCGACGTTTGATTTCATGGTGACCGATTACCTGCAGCTCAAGGAGTCAAGGGCATGGGCGTCGACAAGTTCGTTACCTCGTCCGTCTTCAAAGTCGGCGGCTACAAGTGGGAGCTCAACTTCTACCTAGATGGGATCAACCAGTACAGGTGTGGCGATAACACCTCATGCTACGTTCGCTACCTCGGCGGAGCCAAGGATGTGAAGGCCAAGTTCGCGCTCAGGATGCTAAGGACCAGCAGCCAAGCAGAGGTGGTCATCTGGCGCGCGAAGGAGTACGTCTTATCTACGCGGAATGACGATACGGTGCGTGCTCACCGTCAGCAAGGAGACTCCACTGGTGCTGTAGGGCGACCTCGAGCCCTGTATCGGTGACCCGACAGGCGTGGACGTCACGTTCCGCGTGGGCGGCCAGGAGTTTCCAGCACACCGGATCCTCCTGGCCACGCGGTCGCCAGTCTTTCGAGCTCAGCTCTTTGGACCCATGGCGGAGAAGGACATGGGACGCGTCAAGGTCGTGGATGTGGAGCCGACCATCTTCCAAATGATGCTTCACTACATCTATACGGATTCGCTGCCACCGTGCCACCACAGAGACGGGCACAGCGTCGCGACGCTGCAGCATTTGCTGGTTGCCGCGGATAGGTATGGGCTGAGCATGCTGAGGCCCATGTGCGAGGAGGAGCTGTGTGAAAAGCTCGATGTCAAGACTGTCAGGTCCACCTTCGCATTGGCGAGTCAGCACAACTGCGAGCTTCTCAAGAGTAATTGCGTGTGGTTTATGTCATCGCCAAAAGTCCTTGGCGCCGTCTTAGAGACCGAGGGATTCAAGGAGCACTTCATGCCAAGTTGCCGCCCAATGGCTTTGGAGGAGGGAACTTCAGGGGGAAAATGTAGACGCCGAGAGGAAAAAACTGATCCAAACAAGAAAAAGATCAAAAAGATCCGTACAAAGCAGTGAACTTACTTTCATTTTGCATAACTAATAGTACTAGCAGAATGTCCGTGCGTTGCTACGGGCTACAATGCATGTAAATAAAATAACCAAATGCTTAAGGTCATCTTTAAGGTCGAAGCTCATTTTTTCCTCATACGTCCAAGCATGTTCGAACACCAAATAAGCGTCCAGTGGGCTCCCAAAAATCCAACCGCCTGTACCCCCAATTCAAACCCATATAGAGGGTTCTGGTTAACCGAACAATTCACCATGTTATCTCAAACACCTGGTCCCCACAACACTGGTTAACCGAACAATTCACCATGTTATCTCAAACACCTGGTCCCCACAACAAAAACACAACCCCACGACGCACTTTCCCTTTTCCTGTCGAACCCTTCCCTTCCCACTCGATTTCCCGCTAGAGCCCTATCCTTTAAAACCGTATGACGCCCACGCCACCTTCGTCATGGCACTTCTTTCCTTCACACCGTACTTTCCCATAGACCGTTAAGGAGGAGCCCCCTCCCCACCAACCACCCCGCTCTCTGCCCTGATCCCCTCCCCCCTCCCCCCGTGTTCATGCCGATCCGCCACCATCATCAAGGAGGACGAGGCGTGTGCCGCCCCCGCCCACAAGCCAAGAAGACAGATCCAATGTCTCCTGAGAAATTGCCGCATTGTAACATACAGTTGAATGTCGTGCGTTATCACGAAACAAAATATGATGTCCATTATTGGGCTTGCAACTGATATGCTACCATGTCCATTATTAACTCTTGAAGTAATAAACCAATGCATTTACCTTTCGATCCTAACCAGAAAATTGTATGACTTGATCAAAAACAATATATGAATTGCTTGCTCATGCAATTTGCTTCAAAGCCATCTCTAATGAAATGCAATTTGCCATATTTTTTAAAGTAGGGAAATTATTCCGCTCATAACTGAATGGACCAATCCCAACCCCCGCCCCGCTCACTCTAAACCCTCACTCTTATAAAAAATCCACTAACTCATGTTCTTAGTGAGCCTGTGATCGATGACGCCGCAGCAGGACAACAAGGGACAAGGACAACAACCACCTTTCTATCTTAGTTCTAGTACCTCCTAGTTCTAAATTGGACCCACCATTCATCAAGGGCTCTAACACAACAGTGGAACACAAAAAAAATTCAAACAATGTACCAGCATTTCTGTTCTTCGAGCATGGAGGTGTGAGCTTTTCAAGTGGAGCGAGGCACTGTGATAAGAATACCAACAACTTAATAAAAGGGACCGGCTGTGTAAACTACAAGGAATATAACCTCCAAGGGAGTGAGTAAATAGTTTAACCTTTGTAATGCGCATACATTTACTGAGACATTTTCTTTCCAGTTTTTTTCCTAGAGTATGTGTAAGAATAAAATTTTATAGATTGAAGGTGGATTTTCATCCTAACATGCATTTTCTATTCATGGTCAAGTACAGTTCTCTGCAATAACAAGCATAAATGGACTGAACTGAGTTAGAGTAAATGGCAAAAAAATGCCGAGTATAGTACAATTGTTGTTCATCTAAAATCATCACAGTATGAAAAATTAAGTGTGTCAAAAACCATTACAGAACATCATGAATAGATAATTAAGTGACCAAATTAATAGAAGTTCATCATCACATTAAAACCAAAGTACATACATAGTTCTCATCTAACAACATATAGCTCTCCAGAACATCTAATTAATTAAACCATACATTGAAACTATGTAAAACATTTCAATGCGAAAACAAATGCGATCATAATCGCAACCAAGGTAACAATTGATCCAATGGCATAATGATACCAAGCCTCGGTATGAATGGCATATTTTCTAATCTTTCTAATCTTCAAGCGCATTGCATCCATCTTGATCTTGTGATCATCGATGACATCCGCAACATGCAACTCCAATATCATCTTCTCCTCCTCAATTTTTTTTTATTTTTTCCTTCAAGAAATTGTTTTCTTCTTCAACTAAATTTAACCTCTCGACAATAAGGTCGGTTGGAATTTCCGGTTCACATACCTCCTATATAAATAAAATCTATGTCACGTTGGTCGGCATAATTTTCATAAACAATAAATGAACCAATAGTTATAAATATAATATATACCTCATCCGAATCATAGACAGGACGAGGGCCGACGGGGGCGGATACCAAAACCATCGCACTATATAAGATGCAATAATAAACTTAAGAAAATAATACAAGTATCTATGTAAACATACAAGTAAGAATATTTTTCCTTTCAGAAAGAAGATAAGAACAAGAGGCTCACCACGGTGGTGCCGGCGATGAGCTCGGCACGGGTGATCGACGGCGGTGAAGACGGGGACGGGGCGTGACGGACCGCTAAACCTAGACAAATATTGAGGAAAATGGAGCTTGGAGGTCGAGCTTGGAGAGGAGAAAGCTTAAGTAGTGTGGCTCGGGCATTCCATCGAACACCTTGTGTGCATAGGAGGTGAGCTAGAGCACCACCAAGCCCTCTCCCCCTCGGCGGCCAGAAAAAACAGAGCAGTGTGCTCTGCTCTTACGCGAGGGGGTATATATAGGCACCTCATTGGTCCCGGTTGGTGGCATGAATCGGGACTAAAGGGGAGCCTTTGGTCCCGGTTCAAGCCACCAACCGGGACCAATGGTGGTGGGCCAGGAGCCAGCACCATTGGTCCCGGTTCTTCCCATCAACCGGGACCAAAAGGTCCAGACGAAACGGGACCAATGGCCCACGTGGCCCGGCCGGCCCCCTGGGCTCACGTACCGGGTCCAATGCCCCCATGGGTCCCGGTTCTGGACTGAACCGGGACTAATGGGCTGACCCGGCCTGGACCTTTGCCCCCTTTTCTACTAGTGATTAGATCATTGTAAGTACGCAGGTTGCGAGCTGCGAAGGAGGCCGTAATACTTTCCAACCGACCAGAAAGGTGGCATAACCTCAGGTCGAGCACAAGTTCACGGTATGTTCAAGGGCATGGGCGTCGGCGAGTTCGTTGCCTCGTCCGTCTTCAAAGTCGGCGGCTACAAGTGGGAGATCAACTTCTACCCGGATGGGGTCAGCCAGTACAGGTGTGGTGATAACACCTCATGCTACTTTCGCTACCTCGGCGGAGCCAAGGATGTGAAGGCCAAGTTCACGCTCAGCATGCTGAGGACCAGCAGCCAGGCAGAGGTGGTCAGTTGGCACGCGAAGGAGCACGTCTTGTCTCAGCGGAATGACGAGCGGGGCCGCCGCAGGTTCGTGAGCAGGTGGAGGCTGAAATCCCTGTCCCGCGAAGGCGAAGGCGACGGCTGCTTCACGATACGGTGCGTGCTCACCGTCAGCAAGGAGACTCCGCTTGTGCTGCAGGGCGACCTCGAGCCCTGTATCGGTGACCCGACAGGCGCGGACGTCACGTTCCGCGTGGGCGGCAGGAGTTTCCAGCACACCAGATCCTCCTGGCCGCGCGGTCGCCAGTCTTTCGAGCTCAGCTCTTTGGACCCATGGCGGAGAAGGACATGGGGCGCGTCAAGGTCGTGGATGTGGAGCCAACCAATCTCTCGAAGAAGGAGAGGTGATCGATATCACTTCTCTCTGTATGCATATGTTCATGACGATCTTCTGTTTCCTTCATTTGCTTACTAGCTAGCGTGTCGAGTCCTCTCTATACATATATATAATACATAGCGTACGTCGACCAAGCACGAAGATAAGAGAGGACACTTCTCTCTATTAATTAGCTAGATAACACAATATACGAAACACCTAAATTAATCCCCCAAAACCCCTAAACCACCCCCTTTCAAAAAAACCTCAGCTCCTGCCAGCTGCTGACGCGTGGATGCCTATTAGTCTCGGTTTGTGCCACCAACCGGGACCAAAGGGCCTCCTGCCTGGACTCGCCACACGGGCCACGTGGAGGCCCATCTGTCCCGGTTCATGTAAGAACCGGGACTAAAGGCCCAGGTCATTAGTAACGACACTTTAGTCCCGGTTCAACAACCGGGACAAAAGGCCCTTAAGAACCGGGACAAATGGCCTTTTTGCTACTAGTGATGGTCAGCCAATGTAAATTGCTATGTGCACATCATAGAGGTAGTAGCTCAATGATGGCTGTTAGATTCAGATTTGTGGGACTAATCATGCGGTGGTGAATGGGTCGTCCGATGTGTTGGGGGTAATTGTGGGGTGCACTTAAGAAAGTTCTTGTTTCATTGTTTAATAATAGTGGAGATGGAGATGGAGATGCAGTTTGCGAGCTGCGAAGGAGAGGCCGTAATACTTTCCAACCGACCAGAAAGGTGGCGTAACCTCAGGTCGAGTACAAGTTTACGGTATGTTCCTCTCTGTATCCGCCTCGGCCAAGGAGTCCATGACCGCTTTGTATTTCCCACAGCCTTTACAAGTCCTCTATCTCCATATAACATGGTTAGGCGTGCAAAAGATTACGGCCAACTCCTGTCTGTCGATCAGACCCGTCGCTTATTCTCAAAAGCTTTGATGGCCATGGCTAACGAAGACGGCGCAACCTCTGCGGGGGATTACTACTCGATACCCGAGGCCACGTCCTCCACATCCATCACACGTCATCACACCGCGACGTTTGATTTCGTGGTGACCGATTACCTGCAGCTCAAGGAGTCAAGGGCATGGGCGTCGGCGAGTTCGTTACCTCGTCCGTCTTCAAAGTCGGCGGCTACAAGTGGGAGCTCAACTTCTACCCGGATGGGATCACCCAGTACAGGTGTGGCGATAACACCTCATGCTACGTTCGCTACCTCGGCGGAGCCAAGGATGTGAAGGCCAAGTCTGCGCTCAGCATGCTGAGGACCAGCAGCTAGGCAGAGGTGGTCAGCTAGCGCGTGAAGGAGTACGTCTTCTCTACGAGGAATGTTGAGCGGGACTGCCGCAAGTTCGTGAGCTGGTGGAGGCTGAAATCCCTGTCCCGCGAAGGCGAAGGTGACAGCTGCTTCACGATATGGTGTGTGCTCACCGTCAGCAAGGAGACTCCGCTGGTGCTGCAGGGCGACCTCGAGCCCTGTATCGGTGACCCGATAGGCGCGGACGTCACGTTCCGCGTGGGCGGGCAGGAGTTTCCAGCACACCGGATCCTCTTGGCCACGCGGTCGCCAGTCTTTCGAGCTCAGCTCTTTGGACCCATGGCAGAGAAGGACATGGGGCGCGTCAAGGTCGTGGATGTGGAGCCAACCAATCTCTCGAAGAAGGAGAGGTGGTCGATATCACTTCTCTCTATATGCATATGTTCATGACGATCTTCTGTTTCCTTCATTTGCTTACTAGCTAGCATGTCGAGTCCTCTCTATACGTATATATAATATGTAGCGTACGTCGACCAAGCACGGAGATAAGAGAGGACACTTCTCTCTATTAATTAGCTAGATAACACAATATATGAAACACCTAAATTAACCCCCCAAAACCCCTAAACCACCCCCTTTCAAATAAAACCTCAGCTCCTGCCAGCTGCTAACACGTGGATGCCTATTAGTCTCGGTTTGTGCCACCAACCGGGACTAAAGAGCCTCCTGCCTGGGCTCGTCGCACGGGCCACGTGGAGGCCCATCTGTCCCGGTTCATGTAAGAACCGGGACTAAAGGCCCAGGGCATTAGAAACGACACTTTAATCCCGGTTCAACAACCGGGACAAAAGGCCCTTAAGAACCGGGACAAATGGCCTTTTTTCTACTAGTGACGGCCAGCCAATGTAAATTGCTATGTGCACACCATAGAGGTAGTAGCTCAATGATGGCTATTGGATTCAGATTTGTGGGACTAATCATGTGGTGGTGAATGGGTCGTCCGATGTGTTGGGGGTAATTGCGGGGTGCACTTTAGAAAGTTCTTGTTTGATTGTTTAATAATAGTGGAGATGGAGATGGAGATGCAGTTTGCGAGCTGCGAAGGAGAGGCCGTAATACTTTCCAACCGACCAGAAAGGTGGCGTAACCTCAGGTCGACTACAAGTTTATGGTATGTTCCTCTTCGTATCCTCCTCGGCCAAGGAGTCCGTGACCGCTTCGTATTTTCCACAGCCTTTACAAGTCCTCTATCTCCATATAACACGGTTAGGAGTGCAAAAGATTAAGGCCAACTCCTGTCTGTTGATCAGACCCGTCGCTTATTCTCAAAAGCTTTGATGGCCATGGCTAACGAAGACGGCGCAACCTCGGTGTGGGATTACTACTGGATACCCGAGGCCACGTCCTCCACATCCATTACACGTCATCACACCGTGACGTTTGATTTTGTGGTGACCGATTACCTGCAGCTCAAGGAGTCAAGGGCATGGGCGTCGACGAGTTCGTTACCTCGTCCGTCTTAAAAGTCGGCGGCTACAAGTGGGAGCTCAACTTCTACCCAGATGGGATCACCCAGTACAGGTGTGGCGATAACACCTCATGCTACATTCGCTACCTTGGCGGAGCCAAGGATGTGAAGGCCAAGTTTGCGCTCAGCATGCTGAGGACCAGCAGCCAGGCAGAGGTGGTCAGCTGGCGCGCGAAGAGTACGTCTTCTCTACGCGGAATGATGAGCTGGGCCGCCGCAGTTCGTGAGCAGGTGGAGGTTGAAATCCCTGTCCCGCGAAGGCTAAGGCGACGACTGCTTCACGATACGGTGCGTTCTCACCGTCAGCAAGGAGACTCCGCTGGTGCTGGAGGGCGACCTCGAGCCCTGTATCGGTGACCCGACAGGCGCGGACGTCACGTTCCGCGTGGGCGGGCAGGAGTTTCCAGCACACCAGATCCTCTTGGCCGCGCGGTCGCCAGTCTTTCGAGCTCAGCTCTTTGGACCCATGGCGGAGAAGGACATGGGGCGTGTCAAGGTCGTGGATGTGGAGCCGACCAATCTGTCGAAGAAGGAGAGGTAGTCGTTATCACTTCTCTCTGTATGCATATGTTCATGACGATCTTCTGTTTCCTTCATTTGCTTACTAGCTAGCGTGCCGAGTCCTCTCTATACGTATATATAATACGTAGCGTACGTCGACCAAGCACGAAGATAAGAGAGGACACTTCTCTCTATTAATTAGCTAGATAACACAATATAAGAAACACCTAAATTAACCCCCCAAAACCCCTAAACCACCCCCTTTCAAAAAAAACCTCAGCTCCTGCCAGCTGCTGACGCGTGGATGCCTATTAGTCTCGGTTTGTGCCACCAACCGGGACCAAAGGGCTGTTGGAAATATGCCCTAGAGGCAATAATAAAAGCATTATTATTATATTTCTTTGTTCATGATAATTGTCTTTATTCATGCTATAACTGTATTATCCGGAAATCGTAAATACACGTGTGAATACATAGACCATAATATGTCCCTAGTAAGCCTCTAGTTGACTAGCTCGTTGATCAACAGATAGTCATGGTTTCCTGACTATGGACATTGGATGTCATTGATAACGGGATCACATCATTAGGAGAATGATGTGATGGACAAGACCCAATCCTAAGCATAGCACAAAGATCGTGTAGTTCGTTTGCTAGAGCTTTTCCAATGTCAAGTATCTTTTCCTTTGACCATGAGATCGTGTAACTCCCGGATACCGTAGGAGTGCTTTGGGTGTATCAAACATCACAACGTAACTGGGTGACTATAAAGGTGCATTACAGGTATCTCCGAAAGTGTCTGTTGGGTTGACACGGATCGAGACTGGGATTTGTCACTTTGGATAACGGAGAGGTATCACTGGGCCCACTCGGTAATGCATCATCATTATGAGCTCAAGGTGACCAAGTGGTTGATCACGGGATCATGCATTACGGTACGAGTAAACTGACTTGTCGGTAACGAGATTGAACAAGGTATTGGGATACCGACGATCGAGTCTCGGGCAAGTAACATACTGATTGACAAAGGGAATTGTATACGGGGTTGATTAATCCTCGACATCGTGGTTCATCCGATGAGATCATCATGGAGCATGTGGGATCCATCATGGGTATCCAGATCCCGCTGTTGGTTATTGACCGGAGAGTCGTCTCGGTCATGCCTGCTTGTCTCCCGAACCCGTAGGGTCTACCACTTAAGGTTCGGTGACGCTAGGGTTGTGAAGATATGTATATGCAGTAATCCGAATGTTGTTAGGAGTCCCGGATGAGATCCCGGACGTCACGAGGAGTTCCGGAATGGTCCGGAGGTAAAGAATTATATATAGGAAGTGCTGTTTTGGCCATCGGGACAAGTTTCGGGGTTATCGGTATTGTACCGGGACCACCGGAGGGGTCCCGTGGGCCCACCGGGTGGGGCCACCTGTCCCGGGGGGCCACATGGGCTGTAGGGGTGCGCCTTGGCCTACATGGGCCAAGGGCACCAGCCCTACTAGGCCCATGCGCCTAGGGTTTCCACCACGGAGGAGTCCAAGTGGTGGAAGGCACCCCGAGGTGCCTTGGGGGGGAGGGAAACCCTCCCCTGGCCGCCGCACCTAGGAGATTGGATCTCCTAGGCTGCGCACCACCCCCCCTTGGCCCTCCTATATATAGTGGGGGAGAGGAGGGATTTCATACCTCAGCCTTTGGTGCTTCCTCTCTCCCCGTTACGTCTCTCCCTCGCAGTATAGGCGAAGCCCTGCTACTGTGACGCCCTGCATCCATCACCACGCCGTCGTGCTGCTGGATCTTCATCAACCTCTCTTCCCCCCTTGCTGGATCAAGAAAGGAGGAGACGTCATCCGTTCTGTACGTGTGTTGAACGCGGAGGCACCGTCCGTTCGGTGCTAAGATCATCGGTGATTTGAATCACGTCGTGTTCGACTACATCATCCCCGTTCTTTGAACGCTTCCGCTCGCCATCTACAAGGTACGTAGATGCATCTAATCACTCGTTGCTAGATGAACTCCTAGATGGATCTTGGTGTAACCGTAGGAAAATTTTTGTTTTCTGCTACGTTCTCCAACAGTGGCATCATGAGCTAGGTCTATGCGTAGTTCTCTTGCACGAGTAGAACACAAAGTAGTTGTGGGCGTTGATTTTGTTCAATATGCTTGCCGTTACTAGTCTTATCTTGATTCGGCGGCATCGTGGGATGAAGCGGCCCGGACCGACCTTACACGTATTCTTACGTGAGACAGGTTCCACCGACTGACATGCACTAGTTGCATAAGGTGGCCAGCGGGTGTCTGTCTCTCCTACTTTAGTCGGATCGCATTCGATGAAAAGGGTCCTTATGAAGGGTAAATAGCAATTGGCATATCACGTTGTGGTCTTTGCGTAAGTAAGAAACGTTCTTGCTAGAAACCCATAGCAGCCACGTAAAACATGCAAACAACAATTAGAGGACGTCTAACTTGTTTTTGCAGGGTATGCTATGTGATGTGATATGGCCAAAAGGATGTGATGAATGATATATGTGATGTTGAGATTGATCATGTTCTTGTACAAGGAATCACGACTTACATGTCGATGAGTATGACGATCTACAAGGATGATCATGGAGCCCCAAGATGGAGATCAAAGAAGCTATGTGATATTGGCCATATCATGTCACTATTATTATTTGATTACATGTGATGTTTATCATGTTTTGGATCTTGTTTACTTAAAACGACGGTAGTAAATAAGATGATCCCTTACAACAATTTCAAGAAGTGTTCCCCCCTAACTGTGCACCGTTGCTACAGTTCGTCGCTTCGAAGCACCACATGTTAATCGGGTGTGATAGATCCTTTCGTTCACATACAACGGGTGTAAGAAGTTTTACACATGCAAAAACACTTAGGGTTAACTTGACGAGCCTAGCATGTGAAGACATGGCTTCGGAACACAGAGACCGAAAGGTCGAACACGAGTCGTATGGAAGATACGATCAACATGGAGATGTTCACCGACGATGACTAGTCCGTCTCACGTGTTAATCGGACACGGCTTAGTCGACTTGGATCGTGTAACACTTAGATGACTAGAGGGATGTCTAATCTGAGTGGGAGTTCATTAATAATTTGATTAGATGAACTTAATTATCATGAACTTAGTCTAAAATCTTTACAATATGTCCTGTAGATCAAATGGCCAACGTTGTATTCAATTTCAACGCGTTCCTAGAGAAAACCAAGCTGAAAGACGATGGCAGCAACTATACGGACTGGGTCCGGAACCTGAGGATCATCCTCATAGCTGCCAAGAAAGATTATGTCCTAAAAGCACCGCTAGGTGATCCACCCGTCCCACAGAACCAAGACGCTATGAACGCTTGGCAGACACGTACTGATGACTACACCCTCGTTCTGTGCGGCATGCTTTACAGCTTAGAACCGGGGCTCCAAAAGCGTTTTGAGAGACATGGAGCATATGAGATGTTCGAAGAGCTAAAAATGGTTTTTCAAGCTCATGCCCGGATCGAGAGATATGAAGTCTCCGATAAGTTCTTCAGCTGTAAGATGGAGGAAAATAGTTCTGTCAGTGAGCACATACTCACTATCTCTGGGTTACATAACCGCTTGACTCAGCTGGGAGTTAATCTCCCGGATGACACGGTCATTGACAGAATCCTCCAGTCGCTTCCACCAAGCTACAAGAGCTTTGTGATGAACTTCAATATGCAGGGGATGGTAAAGACCATTCCTGAAGTATTTGCTATGCTGAAATCAGCAGAGGTAGAAGTCAAGAAGGAACATCAAGTGTTGATGATGAATAAAACCACTAAGTTCAAAAAGGGCAAGGGTAAAAAGAACTTCAAGAAGGACGGCAAGGAAGTTGCTGCGCCCGGCAAGCAAGCTATCGGGAAGAAGTCAAAGAATGGACCCAAGCCTGAGACAGAGTGCTTTTATTGCAAAGGGAAGGGTCACTGGAAGCGGAACTGCCCCAAATACTTAGCGGATAAGAAGGCCGGCAACACCAAAGGTATATTTGATATACATGTAATTGATGTGTACCTTACCAGTACTCGTAGTAACTCCTGGGTATTTGATACCGGT
Source organism: Triticum urartu (assembly GCF_056163025.1). Classification (NCBI taxonomy): domain Eukaryota; kingdom Viridiplantae; phylum Streptophyta; class Magnoliopsida; order Poales; family Poaceae; genus Triticum; species Triticum urartu. The sequence continues at coordinate 692,775,763 of NC_141874.1, read as the reverse complement.
GCCGTTGCTCATATTTGTAACTCACCACAGGAGCTGCGGAATAAACGGAAACTGGAAAGGGACGAGGTGACGATGCGCGTTGGGAATGGTTCCAAGGTCGATGTGATCGCCGTCGGCACGCTACCTCTACATTTACCTACGGGATTAGTTATAAACCTCAATAATTGTTATTTAGTGCCATGTCTGAGCATGAACATTGTATCAGGATCTCGTTTAATACGAGATGGCTACTCATTTAAATCCGAGAATAATGGTTGTTCTATTTATATGAGAGATATGTTTTATGGTCATGCTCCGATAGTCAATGGTTTATTCTTAATGAATCTCGAGCGTATTAATACACATGTTCATAGTGTGAGTACCAAAAGATGCAAGGTTGATAATGATAGTCCCACATACTTGTGGCACTGCCGCCTTGGTCACATAGGTGTCAAACGCATGAAGAAGCTCCATGCAGATGGACTTTTAGAGTCTCTTGATTATGAATCATTTGACACGTGCGAACCATGCCTCATGGGTAAAATGACCAAGACTCCGTTCTCAGGAACAATGGAGCGAGCAACCAACTTATTGGAAATCATACATACTGATGTGTGTGGTCCAATGAGTGTTGAGGCTCGCGGTGGCTATCGTTATGTTCTCACCCTCACTGATGACTTGAGTAGATATGGGTATGTCTACTTAATGAAACACAAATCTGAAACCTTTGAAAAGTTCAAAGAATTTCAGAGTGAGGTTGAGAATCAACGTGACAGAAAAATCAAGTTTTTACGATCAGATCGTGGAGGAGAATACTTGAGTCACGAATTTGGCACACACTTAAGAAAATGTGGAATAGTTTCACAACTCACGCCGCCTGGAACACCTCAGCGTAACGGTGTGTCCGAACGTCGTAATCGCACTCTATTAGATATGGTGCGATCTATGATGTCTCTTGCCGATTTACCGCTATCTTTTTGGGGCTATGCTTTAGAGACTGCCGCATTCACTTTAAATAGGGCTCCGTCGAAATCCGTTGAGACGACACCGTATGAATTATGGTTTGGGAAGAAACCTAAGCTGTCGTTTCTAAAAGTTTGGGGATGTGATGCTTATGTCAGGAAACTTCAACCTGAAAAGCTCGAACCCAAGTCGGAAAAATGCGTCTTCATAGGATACCCTAAAGAAACTTATGGGTATACCTTCTACCTCAGATCCGAAGGCAAGATCTTTGTTGCCAAGAATGGGTCCTTTCTAGAGAAAGAGTTTCTCTCGAAAGAAGTAAGTGGGAGGAAAGTAGAACTTGATGAAGTATTGCCTCTTGAACCGGTAAATGGCGCAACTCAAGAAAATGTTCCTGAGGCACCTGCACCGACTAGAGAGGAAGTTATTAATGATGATCAAGATACTTCTGATCAAGCTCCTACTGAAATTCGAAGGTCCACAAGGACACGTTCCGCACCAGAGTGGTACGGCAACCCTGTCTTGGAAATCATGTTGTTAGACAACAGTGAACCTACGAACTATGAAGAAGCGATGGCGGGCCCGGATTCCGACAAATGGCTAGAAGCCATGAAATCCGAGATAGGATCCATGTATGAAAACGAAGTATGGACTTTGACTGACTTGCCCGTTGAACGGCGAGCCATAGAAAATAAATGGATCTTCAAGAAGAAGACAGACGCGGATGGTAATGTGACCATCTATAAAGCTCGTCTTGTCGCTAAGGGTTATCGACAAGTTCAAGGAATTGACTACGATGAGACTTTCTCACCGGTAGCGAAGCTAAAGTCCGTCCGAATCATGTTAGCAATTGCCGCATTCTACGATTATGAGATATGGCAAATGGACGTCAAAACGGCATTCCTTAATGGTTTCCTTAAGGAAGAGTTGTATATGATGCAGCCGGAAGGTTTTGTCGATCCTAAGAATGCTGACAAGGTGTGCAAGCTCCAACGCTCGATTTATGGGCTGGTGCAATCATCTCGGAGTTGGAACATTCGCTCTGATGAGATGATCAAAGCGTTTGGGTTTACGCAGACTTATGGAGAACCCTGCGTTTACAAGAAAGTGAGTGGGAGCTCTGTAGCATTTCTCATACTATATTTAGATGACATACTTTTGATGGGAAATGATATAGAACTCTTGGACAGCATCAAGGCCTACTTGAATAAGAGTTTTTCAATGAAGGACCTTGGAGAAGCTGCTTATATATTAGGCATCAAGATCTATAGAGATAGATCAAGACGCCTCATAGGTCTTTCACAAAGCACATACCTTGATAAGATTTTGAAGAAGTTCAAAATGGATCAGTCCAAGAAAGGGTTCTTGCCTGTTTTGCAAGGTATGAAATTGAGCTCAGCTCAATGTCCGACCACGGCAGAAGAGATAGAAGAGATGAGTGTCATCCCCTATGCCTCAGCCATAGGTTCTATTATGTATGCCATGCTGTGTACCAGACCTGATGTAAACCTTGCTGTAAGTTTGGTAGGAAGGTACCAAAGTAATCCCGGCAAGGAACACTGGACAGCGGTCAAGAATATCCTGAAGTACCTGAAAAGGACTAAGGAAATGTTTCTCGTTTATGGAGGTGACGAAGAGCTCGTCGTAAAGGGTTACGTCGACGCTAGCTTCGACACAGATCTGGATGACTCTAAGTCACAAACCGGATACGTGTATATGTTGAATGGTGGAGTAGTGAGCTGGTGCAGCTGCAAATAGAGTGTCGTGGCGGGATCTACATGTGAAGCGGAGTACATGGCAGCCTCGGAGGCAGCACATGAAGCAATATGGGTGAAGGAGTTCATCACTGACCTAGGAGTCATACCCAATGCGTCGGGGCCAATCAAACTCTTTTGTGACAACACTGGAGCTATTGCACTTGCCAAGGAGCCCAGGTTTCACAAGAAGACAAGGCACATAAAGCGTCGCTTCAACTCCATTCGTGAAAATGTTCAAAATGGAGACATAGAGATTTGTAAAGTACATACGGACCTGAATATAGCAGATCCGTTGACTAAACCTCTCCCTAGGGCAAAACATGATCAACACCAGAATTCCATGGGTGTTCGATTCATCACAATGTAACTAGATTATTGACTCTAGTGCAAGTGCGAGACTATTGGAAATATGCCCTAGAGGCAATAATAAAAGCATTATTATTATATTTCTTTGTTCATGATAATTGTCTTTATTCATGCTATAACTGTATTATCCGGAAATCGTAAATACACGTGTGAATACATAGACCATAATATGTCCCTAGTAAGCCTCTAGTTGACTAGCTCGTTGATCAACAGATAGTCATGGTTTCCTGACTATGGACATTGGATGTCATTGATAACGGGATCACATCATTAGGAGAATGATGTGATGGACAAGACCCAATCCTAAGCATAGCACAAAGATCGTGTAGTTCGTTTGCTAGAGCTTTTCCAATGTCAAGTATCTTTTCCTTTGACCATGAGATCGTGTAACTCCCGGATACCGTAGGAGTGCTTTGGGTGTATCAAACGTCACAACGTAACTGGGTGACTATAAAGGTGCATTACAGGTATCTCCGAAAGTGTCTGTTGGGTTGACACGGATCGAGACTGGGATTTGTCACTCTGGATAACGGAGAGGTATCACTGGGCCCACTCGGTAATGCATCATCATTATGAGCTCAAGGTGACCAAGTGGTTGATCACGGGATCATGCATTACGGTACGAGTAAAGTGACTTGCCGGTAACGAGATTGAACAAGGTATTGGGATACCGACGATCCAGTCTCGGGCAAGTAACATACCGATTGACAAAGGGAATTGTATACAGGGTTGATTAATCCTCGACATCGTGGTTCATCCGATGAGATCATCATGGAGCATGTGGGAGCCATCATGGGTATCCAGATCCCGCTATTGGTTATTGACCGGAGAGTCGTCTCGGTCATGTCTGCTTGTCTCCCGAACCCGTAGGGTCTACACACTTAAGGTTCGGTGACGCTAGGGTTGTGAAGATATGTATATGCAGTAATCCGAATGTTGTTCGGAGTCCCGGATGAGATCCCGGACGTCACGAGGAGTTCCGGAATGGTCCGGAGGTAAAGAATTATATATAGGAAGTGCTGTTTCGGCCATCGGGACAAATTTCGGGGTTATCGGTATTGTACCAGGACGACCGGAGGGGTCCCGTGGGCCCACCGGGTGGGGCCACCTGTCCCGGGGGGCCACATGGGCTGTAGGGGTGCGCCTTGGCCTACATGGGCCAAGGGCACCAGCCCTACTAGGCCCATGCGCCTAGGGTTTCCACCACGGAGGAGTCCAAGTGGTGGAAGGCACCCCGAGGTGCCTTGGGGGGGAGGGAAACCCTCCCCTGGCCGCCGCACCTAGGAGATTGGATCTCCTAGGCTGCGCACCACCCCCCCTTGGCCCTCCTATATATAGTGGGGGAGAGGAGGGATTTCATACCTCAGCCTTTGGTGCTTCCTCTCTCCCCGTTACGTCTCTCCCTCGCAGTATAGGCGAAGCCCTGCTACTGTGACGCCCTGCATCCACCACCACGCCGTCGTGCTGCTGGATCTTCATCAACCTCTCTTCCCCCCTTGCTAGATCAAGAAAGGAGGAGACGTCATCCGTTCCGTACGTGTGTTGAACGCGGAGGCACCGTCCGTTCGGTGCTAAGATCATCGGTGATTTGAATCACGTCGTGTTCGACTACATCATCCCCGTTCTTTGAACGCTTCCGCTCGCCATCTACAAGGTACGTAGATGCATCTAATCACTCGTTGCTAGATGAACTCCTAGATGGATCTTGGTGTAACCGTAGGAAAATTTTTGTTTTCTGCTATGTTCTCCAACAAGGGCCTCCTGCCTGGGCTCGCCGCACGGGCCACGTGGAGGCCCATCTGTCCCGGTTCATGTAAGAACCGGGACTAAAGGCCCAGGGCATTAGTAACGACACTTTAGTCCCAGTTCAACAACCGGGACAAAAGGCCCTTAAGAACCGGGACAAATGGCCCTTTTTCTACTAGTGACGGCCAGCCAATGTAAATTGCTATGTGCACACCATAGAGGTAGTAGCTCAATGATGGTTGTTAGATTCAGATTTGTGGGACTAATCATGCGGTGGTGAATGGGTCGTTCGATGTGTTGGGGGTAATTGCGGGGTGCACTTAAGAAAGTTTTGTTTGATTGTTTAATAATAGTGGAGATGGAGATGGAGATGCAGTTTGCGAGCTGCGAAGGAGAGGCCGTAATACTTTCCAACCGACCAGAAAGGTGGCGTAACCTCAGGTCGAGTACAAGTTTACGGTATGTTCCTCTCCGTATCCTCCTCGGCCATGGAGTCCGTCACCGCTTTGTATTTTCCACAGCCTTTACAAGTCCTCTATCTCCATATAACACGGTTAGGCGTGCAAAAGATTACGGCCAACTCCTGTCTGTCGATCAGACCCGTCGCTTATTCTCAAAAGCTTTGATGGCCATGGCTAACAAAGACGGCGCAACCTCTGCGGGGGATTACTACTGGATACCCGAGGCCACGTCCTCCACATCCATTACACGTCATCACCACGACATTTGATTTCGTGGTGACCGATTACCTGCAGCTCAAGGAGTCAAGGGCATGGGCGTCGGCAAGTTCGTTACCTCGTCCGTCTTCAAAGTCGGCGGCTACAAGTGGGAGCTCAACTTCTACCCAGATGGGATCACCCAGTACAGGTGTGGCGATAACACCTCATGCTACGTTCGCTACCTCGGCGGAGCCAAGGATGTGAAGGCCAAGTTCGCGCTCAGGATGCTAAGGACCAGCAGCCAAGCAGAGGTGGTCAGCTGGCGCGCGAAGGAGTACGTCTTCTCTACGCGGAATGACGATACGGTGCGTGCTCACCGTCAGCAAGGAGACTCCACTGGTGCTGTAGGGCGACCTCGAGCCCTGTATCGGTGACCCGACAGGCGTGGACGTCACGTTCCGCGTGGGCGTCCAGGAGTTTCCAGCACACCGGATCCTCCTGGCCACGCGGTCGCCAGTCTTTCGAGCTCAGCTCTTTGGACCCATGGCGGAGAAGGACATGGGACGCGTCAAGGTCGTGGATGTGGAGCCGACCATCTTCCAAATGATGCTTCACTACATCTATGCGGATTCGCTGCCACCGTGCCACCACAGAGACGGGCACAGCGTCGCGACGCTGCAGCATTTGCTGGTCGCCGCGGATAGGTATGGGCTGAGCATGCTGAGGCCCATGTGCGAGGAGGAGCTGTGTGAAAAGCTCGATGTCAAGACTGTCAGGTCCACCTTCGCATTGGCGAGTCAGCACAACTGCGAGCTTCTCAAGAGTAATTGCGTGTGGTTTATGTCATCGCCAAAAGTCCTTGGCGCCGTCTTAGAGACCGAGGGATTCAAGGAGCACTTCATGCCAAGTTGCCGCCCAATGGCTTTGGAGGAGGGAACTTCAGGGGGAAAATGTAGACGCCGAGAGGAAAAAACTGATCCAAACAAGAAAAAGATCAAAAAGATCCGTACAAAGCAGTGAACTTACTTTCATTTTGCATAACTAATAGTACTAGCAGAATGTCCGTGCGTTGCTACGGGCTACAATGCATGTAAATAAAATAACCAAATGCTTAAGGTCATCTTTAAGGTCGAAGCTCATTTTTTCCTCATACGTCCAAGCATGTTCGAACACCAAATAAGCGTCCAGTGGGCTCCCAAAAATCCAACCGCCTGTACCCCCAATTCAAACCCATATACAGGGTTCTGGTTAACCGAACAATTCACCATGTTATCTCAAACACCTGGTCCCCACAACACTGGTTAACCGAACAATTCACCATGTTATCTCAAACACCTGGTCCCCACAACAAAAACACAACCCCACGACGCACTTTCCCTTTTCCTGTCGAACCCTTCCCTTCCCACTCGATTTCCCGCTAGAGCCCTATCCTTTAAAACCGTATGACGCCCACGCCACCTTCGTCATGGCACTTCTTTCCTTCACACCGTACTTTCCCATAGACCGTTAAGGAGGAGCCCCCTCCCCACCAACCACCCCGCTCTCTGCCCTGATCCCCTCCCCCCCCCCCCCCCCCGTGTTCATGCCGATCCGCCACCATCATCAAGGAGGACGAGGCGTGTGCCGCCCCCGCCCACAAGCCAAGAAGACAGATCCAATGTCTCCTGAGAAATTGCCGCATTGTAACATACAGTTGAATGTCGTGCGTTATCACGAAACAAAATATGATGTCCATTATTGGGCTTGCAACTGATATGCTACCATGTCCATTATTAACTCTTGAAGTAATAAACCAATGCATTTACCTTTCGATCCTAACCAGAAAATTGTATGACTTGATCAAAAACAATATATGAATTGCTTGCTCATGCAATTTGCTTCAAAGCCATCTCTAATGAAATGCAATTTGCCATATTTTTTAAAGTAGGGAAATTATTCCGCTCATAACTGAATAGACCAATCCCAACCCCCGCCCCGCTCACTCTAAACCCTCACTCTTATAAAAAATCCACTAACTCATGTTCTTAGTGAGCCAGTGATCGATGACGCCGCAGCAGGACAACAAGGGACAAGGACAACAACCACCTTTCTATCTTAGTTCTAGTACCTCCTAGTTCTAAATTGGACCCACCATTCATCCCGGGCTCTAACACAACAGTGGAACACAAAAAAAATGCAAACAATGTACCAGCATTTCTGTTCTTCGAGCATGGAGGTGTGAGCTTTTCAAGTGGAGCGAGGCACTGTGATAAGAATACCAACAACTTAATAAAAGGGACCGGCTGTGTAAACTACAAGGAATATAACCTCCAAGGGAGTGAGTAAATAGTTTAACCTTTGTAATGCGCATACATTTACTGAGACATTTTCTTTCCAGTTTTTTTCCTAGAGTATGTGTAAGAATAAAATTTTATAGATTGAAGGTGGATTTTCATCCTAACATGCATTTTCTATTCATGGTCAAGTACAGTTCTCTGCAATAACAAGCATAAATGGACTGAACTGAGTTAGAGTAAATGGCAAAAAAATGCCGAGTATAGTACAATTGTTGTTCATCTAAAATCATCACAGTATGAAAAAATTTCGAGCATATGGGATTAAAGTGTCAACTTTTTCTCCATAGTAAAAGAAGGGATAACCAATTGGCCATAATCGCAATATGGACAAAGAAATAGGAAGAAAAACTTTACATGATGCAACATGAGATGGAGAGGCATTCTAATAAAATAGGTCATTGCCCGTGTGTTGCAAATAGGGCATAAACAATTGTGTCAACCATGTATTTTAGTATTGTCAACTTATTTACCAACTCATCACCCTTTTTCTTCTTCCTCTACCCACCATCTCCGCCTATCTAATACATTCTTGCAACCATACTCAATGGCACATCCAGCTAACAATCAAATTTCAATATATTTTAGTAGATTCATAGAACTATATTGAGATGAATATGAAATATACATAGTTCTCAATAAATAAAGCTAATGGAAAGGTACATCTTGTTATAATTTACACTGAAGCTACATATAACCGAATTTTTTGTTGTGGTAACAAAGAAAAGAAAACTACCCCTAATTTGACCAATTGTAAAAAAACTATGAAGAGAATCTTTAACAACCTAGAAAAGGCCTTGACCGCTGTATTCACTTGTTCTTCGCAAGGAATAATTTAGTATAGAGAATCTGTCACCATTTTGGGTCGTAGAGAGGTGAGTTTTTCTGAGCGGTAGGAGGAGGTTCCTCCCAGCTCCATTTGCAATAACCTACTGAGTGAATGATAATGCTGACTTGTTTGAGAAGTTGTTTGCTAACAAAAGGAAAGCTTAGAATATTTGATGTCTATATCAATTGGAGAATAGGTAAGCTTCAATATAACCCAGAAATAACTTGGCACGTTTGAATATAGTAGAGATTCTTTAAACCATGGTCATACATACTCACTCCGTCCCAAAATAAGTGTCTCAACCTTAGTACAACTTTGTACTAAAGCTAGTATAAAGTTGAGACACTTATTTTGGGACAGAGGGAGTATTCATTATCAGCAATGATCAAGATGTACTTACTGCTACTATATTTTTTCTCAAACTTTGTTGGAATAAAATTACAGTAATTCACAAAGAAATTAAAGGTAAGTAGGTAGCTATTTAATGTATTTATTTTTGTAAACAGATGTATCAAATGGTGTATCAATTAATGAAATATAAGTACCACATACTTTGGACAAAGAAGAGACCCGCAGATAAATAACACGGTTAAAAAAACAAGTACTGAAATATAAGTGTTCCGCATTAAGCTTGCTAGTAAGAAAAGGACCTCTAAAACAATAATTCTAATACCTCAAACCTCCTTATAGCAGTAAGAAAAATATCAGGAGATGGCTTGCTAGCTTTCACCTCCTCACCCCCATGGCAACTTGATACATCAGGGCAAACACTTCCCAGTGGTTACAAGCCTTCAGTGCAAAATGACAAATATCAGGAGATGGCTTGCTAGCTTTCACCTCCTCACCCCCATGGCAACTTGATACATCAGGGCAAATAGTTCCCAGTGGTTACAAGCCTTCAGTGCAAAATGACATTCATGGGTTCTGAAGACATCACCAAGAAATATCAGGTTCTATATGATTCTAACTTACTGAAGAACATAGAGCAATGAAGAAAAGTGCAGTACATTAAATCAAGGCCAAATGATACATTTCATGCATAAGCGAGCAGAAAAATAAATGGTGTGTAACATTTTTTTCCCTTCCAATAGAGAGACTCTTTGTATATTTTAACCAGTGATTACTTCTTGTTACACCAACTAAACATAGTTCTAAATGCTACCAACATTTTTTATGAAACAAAGGACAACAAAAATTAACTCCCCTCGCATCGGAACTTCATGTCCTTTCAACTCTGAAATTCCATAAAAGGTAAGCATACAATAATTTTATAGTGTATAATTATACTAAAGAAGAACATGCTATGTGTGTCGTCAACGCAAGTTGGCATATTATCATTGAGAGCATATATTAGTACACAGTGTGATGATAATTGGAACCGGATGTGCTATCAGCATGTCTTTCTCCTGGCGATATTAAACATCATGGTGCAACAAATTACAAATATTAGTGTTAACATAGGTTAATATATATTACTTATGTGTGCAGTTCAATATACTCTGAAAAAAAGTTGAATTATTCCTAACTATCACCATCAGATCTAGGCAAATAAGCATTATAATCACAGCCTGAGCCAGAACTTAGGATTGAGGAGGGATTGGGAAACCCTCAAAGAAAGGAAGAAGCTCACCAAAACACAGTTACAAGCCCCAACTATCTCGACCTTGCGCTCAAAATGGCTTGAAAGAGTGATAAGGGATCAACAAGAGTGCCAGTCGCATAAAGCTTGTTTAGATTGCCAAGGCCTGGTTGCACCTGACAGCAAGACAAAAACTTGAAATTTGAAGTCCGGATGTGGTTAGACAAGCTGCAATAACCTCATATTGATTTTGATCCGACATGTGCATTAAACATAGCATGGACCATGATTGAACAGAGCGACCGCTGCAAAATAAATGTATAACAAGAGCGGGCAGCATCAACATGTAATAGACGTGTATTGTTATCTATGAGTGTTGTCGCTAGTGAACGCATACAGTTGCAGTTGCACTTCTGCAACCTAAAGGGGAAAGAAAAATCCAGTTGTTAACCCAAAGGACTGGAAAAAATTCATTACAAAAGAAAAAAAAAACAGCTTTCCTAAGTTCACTTGCTGGGTGAAAAAATCAGCTATTATAAAAGTGAGCTCCAGATTTCAGCATGTATCATGCAGTTTTGTGTATATGGTTCACACATGAAAAAAGGATTTTGGCCAGTGCTAGGACATGGCATTTGTGGCCTGATAAAAGATTAGTTTGTGCTATCTTCAGGACAAAATGGGCACGTGAGTTACCAAACCAGAAGGGGAGGCCATGAGTATAGGTGGACTGAAACTTCTTGCTCGGTTGGAGCTTAATGAATCTGATCAATAGAAAATGATTTAATTATTTGAAATTAGTATACTAAAAAATGTAAGGTACATTGCAGAAACAACAGATTAGCAAAATTCAATAATGCAAAACCGAACCCACCATAGGGGAAGCATAGAAAGAAAATCATCGTCTGAACCCTATTATCTTAATCCACCTACAGATCCAATTTATATGCATCATGCCATGGAATTTCCAAAAGCATGGCTGCAGCCGCTGGCAATGATGTTGACCCAATGGTGCTTGTGCGGGCGAAGTACATCGCTGTTGGGCTTGTCACCGAGGAGTTCTGCAACTCACTGCAGCCTCAGGTCGAGAAGGTCAAACCCTCAGGGTGGGATTGGATCCAGCTTCCTCGTAGCATCAGAAGTTCGAGTCCATCGCAATGATGTGCTGCGCGACGACGAAGGACGGAGGATGAGAGGAAGATCGGCAAGGAGGTATCGATAAGGAGAGGCAGCAAAAGCGACGTGGGCCGGTGGTGTGTTGGCGGGTGCGAGGGGACATTGAAGACAGCGGCCAGCGTCGTGCGCCAGAGCACGATGGCGCTTGCGGAGGAGCCAATCGAGCAGCGGGTGTGGCTGGCAGCTGCTAACCCTAGCGTGCCGTGCTTTTGTTGACACAGAGACGTGGGTTGGATCTCATTCTCTTGCAGCGCTTGGCCCATGTATGGGTGTGCGGGCAGGGACGAACCGACGACCGTCAAAGAAGCGGTAAAAGAATCGGTAGCGGGGATGCCTTCGATTGATGGTACGTTGGGCAGGAAGCAGGAACGAACGACATACTAAGAGTAGAGATTAGGAAAGGTAACAATCGATGCGTTAGGAAAGTTAGGATTTTGATTTGATTTTTATGAAATAAGGTTTTATTGTTTGGTAACGTGATATTATTACATGCTTGTTTGTGACGTGCCTAGTTAGGAAAGTTTAAAAATTAGGATTTGGAATTGATTGTGATGAAACTAAATTTTACTGATTGGTAACGCGCTATCAGTTCCTGCCCGTTTATAACGTGTCTAGTTAGGAAACTTTGGAAAGATTAGGAAAGTTTTTATTCTAAGGGTAAAAAAATCAACGTGAGGAGAGATGCTGATGGGATGTGAGACGAAAATAAACCGGACGAAAATAAACCAGACGAAATATAACCAGACGAAAATAAACCATGGACGCAATCCTACCAACTCAGACATTAGTAGTAGAGATTTTGTAGGGGAGCCAAGTGCCTCATTGCACATGACATTGTCTGTAAGATAGAAGAATTCAATGGTTAAGGTAATAGTGAAAAACTAATGCTCAGGAAAACTTTAGAAGGCTGGTCGTAATTGGAGTATCATAAGTAGTATAATGCATGTCAACTAGACTTTTTGAATAAGGTGGCAGACAATTAAATGAGAAAAGAGAAGATGTGGCAGCATATTATGATACTGTATCATACTCCCTTCGTTCTTAAATATAGGGTGTATAGTTTTTGGCACGGAAATTAAAGAACCCATGTGGAGGAAAAATTTCACAAGTTTTGGAAGAGATTACACCTGACTAATTGACATGAGAAAATAGAGGAGCTTTCCCTATATAAGGAAATGTAATCAAATCCCTTAAAAAATTATCCAAATAAGTGGTGCAACGCAATACACCTTATATTTTGGACTTTTTCTCAAAAATCTATACACCTTATATCAAGGAACGGAGGGAGTATTAAATATTGTACTACTTTGTGTCATGTATGACAATTAATAAGGCAACCTAAGATGCTAACTTACTCCCCATTACAAAAGTATGATACTATGCATTACAAAAGTAGTATCATACACTAGTATCATATGCATGATACTCCCCATTACGACCAGCCGAACCCCGTAAACCATACCATAGTCACCGGCAACTTCTAGTTTGCCGGTGGTAATGGATCCTGCCATTAATTAAAGAGCTCCAAATTCGAAAGGGTTGCCTTCTTATGACATTATCATATTAAATATTGTGTTCCTTCTCATTTCGTCTTTTCACCATGCATAGTGATTTCTTCCAAGAAAGTTGCCTCATAAAAGGGAACTTTATAAGACAATCAACTTAAAAATGGTTAATTTTCAGAAAATAGATTGTTATCATATCAATATCTTCTCTTTTATACTATATGTAAAAAACCTCGTTGAACGAATCTCATGTTTAGGTCTGATGACTCACTTGTCTATGGGACATTTACATTTTTTTCCCAAACTCGAACCCACTACCGATATTTACACCAATTTTTTTTACCTTCCATGTTGTTCTGTCCCGTCAAAAGGATTTGACCATCTAAAAGACATTTTCTAGACAATTTTTCCCATGTCATACGTCCCTTACATGTGGGACCAGTGCACGTAATCCCGCGTGCACAGGGTCTGGGGAAGGATCCGACAATTTTAGGTCTATGGTACCCAGCGTTTCCTTATATTTTTGCAAGAGATTGTTTATGGGACTCGAACCCGTGACCTCATGGTCACAAGGAAACAGTTTTACAGTTGCTCCAAGGCTCCCCTTTCATGTGACACCCATCTACCATTCTTAAGAAGTTGCTCCCCACTACTCCCTATTCTCTCATCATGCACACTATCCACATCATCATGATTACACATCAGCATTCACTTCTCAAACGATCTGCCACATCAGCGGTTGTCAACAACGTTCCATCTCACAAAAAATGACATGTTCCGGGTTTTTTTCCTGGTTTCTTTTGCAGGCTGAATAGCAAGAACATGCAGCCCATTACTCCACGCAAATGCTGCCCAACATTAAAGCTAACCCAATAATTAACAACAAACAGCACAGGAAACTGATGAAACCGTCGATCTCTTCATCTTCTGCACAAAATCCCATGCCTTTTCCCACATCGTATTTTCTACCAGAACACTTGCAGGTTGGCAATCGGACCTTTTCTAGCGTGTTCACATGGCAATGCTTCCCTTCTTCTGCCACCCGAGAGTCATTTATTTCTTCTAGACACCTATCACATCGTTCCCTTTTCCATGCCATCAAATCCCACTGCTGATTTTCAGCACAAATAGATGGATTCCCTTTTCCTTCCTCGCATACTGCATCTCTGACTCTCGGCCTCTTCCTCCCCTCTCCGCAGGAGCAGCTCGGCTCAACGTATTGTCGCCGATCTGGCCTCGCTGTTTTCTCTTCATGTTGCCATCGACTTGATCTTTGAGGTGGTAGATCTGGCCATTATAATCTTACTTCGAGCCCTACAAGTCTCGTTTCCTCTTCCTATTACTGATGTCTTGGCCGGGTAAGCAGTACACCCATGTTCTTTGTCGTTTGAGGATTCTTGGTTTCCTGTTGACAGCAAGTTGTGTTCGTGTGCAAACAGTTTTCATCGTGGTCTATGCAATTTTTGGTTTGTGACTTTCCCTGTATCAGTAGCCACTATTCTACTTCAGAGTAGCAGTCTTGGGTATGCTGAAGGTACGAGCATGTGGATTGTCATGCATTTTAATATTCAATAGATGTCTATATATTATATACAGATATGTCTGATCAACTCTCAAATAGACTCTGGACTCTGTAAGCTAGCTATATATCCATTAATCCATGCCTCAAGGACTCACTCATGTTAATTCTGGATGGTATTTTTTCATATCTTACTCATCATTTGTGGATTAGATTAACTAAACTGGATTTCATTATTTTGCTAGCTGTGTTTCCCTTGACTACAGAATTAGTAGCTCAATTTCTCAATTAAACAGCGAGTCCATTTTGATGTGGTTTGGCAGTGGTTGTCCCTTTGATGATTCTTGTGTACTATTGATCATGTTACATCAATTTAGTTGCACGTATGCTTTATTCGCATGCATGACCATTCTAATAGATATCAATGATACGAGGTTAAGATCCTCATTGATTGATATGAGCAGCTCTTCTTTCTTTGAGATCTTCTCAACTGTTTGTTCATGTATGTAGGTGTTGCAGGTTGTCAGTCAAGATCCAGTATAACATTTTCTCTGTGTGGTCATTAATGTCAAGTATTAACTATTTTGCATCCCTTCCTGCACAAATTTTTTATAACATTTACAACATAGTTTATTTTGGAAGTCTACTTAACAACATAGAATGTTCTCACAGTTAATCTCATAGGTGCATACGATCGTATAGTCCGCTGGCTCAGTCTGACTAAGCAACCTCACTTACATTTTGCTAAGTAGCCTTCGGGTTAATCCTTTTGTGCACGCAATAAAAAATTTAGCATTACACGACCAATATTTTTCTTCATGTTATTTTCTTCCGCAATATACATCTGAAACATCAGCTAATTGGCATGCTATATCTAGTTCTAACAAAAAGGAAAGGGAAAACTCCCTCTCCCTACCTCTAACTTACACGAGGGACCCCACCAAAGAAAAAGAAAAACTCTATTTATGTGGAGTATTTGCACCCGAGCTCAAATGATCTTGGTGAACAGTAAAATCGAAAAAATAGTAAACAAATTCAAAAAAGTTTGATTTTTTGCGGTAAACTTTGACGGATGTTCTATGTGCTTGCAAAAGGTTATCATGAATGAATATTTCTGGAAGAGAACGTGGCAAAAAAAATGTTATCATGACTTCAAGGGATGTACTCCGAAACATCCTATTTTTTAAAGCATTTTGGAGTACAGATTTTTTTTATCATGACTTCAAGGAATGTCATCTTGTGACGAACATTTTCAAGCATAGAAAACATTTGCCAAAGGTTATCACAAAAAATATTCAATTTTTTTTTCATTTTTTTGCATTTTCTTTTGATTTTACTACTCACCTAAGGAAGAACACTTTCGTTCATAACTTTGTCTCTCTCGCAGCCTCATCTGACTCTCTGATACCCAGTCTCTTTGTGTGGGGTAGGCCTAGCGTGAGTGAGACGCCGCCGTGTTACCTGCACCTGGTGGTCTCCAGCGAGCTCGAGCAAGGACGCTTGGATGGCACATTCCGCCCTCCGACGCCCCAGCACCCACCGCACGCACAACCACCATATGGCCATGGACCTCGGATTACGATCGCGATGGATCAAGGTGGGAGAAGGCGGGGCTCCCTCCAACGTTGCGACCCACGCGGTCTTCGCCATAGACCTCTGTCTCCCCCCGTTGACCACCGCGAGGAGCTCGACACCCCACCTGCCATGGATGCACGCTCTCGCGCCCGACCACCGTGGATGCACGCCCGATCCCACAATCGCGCCCCGACCGCCATAGATGCACGCCCGCAACCTGCTCACTCTCTTCCTTCGATTCGGAGGCAGGGAAGGACGCTGGTTGCAATAAATGTTTGCAAAAATTGTAAAGAAATCAATTTCAAAATATTCTATGTTTCAAAACAATATCATGTTTATTTGGAAATCCCCAAAATAAAAACTAATTCAAAAGTAACAAATAATATAAACAAAAAAGGAATAGGTAGAGGAAATGCTCACTGTTGGGCTTGTGCTATATGGGTCCGCCCAAGCGAGTGCTCCATGTGCAAATGCTCGACTGTTTGTTTGTAGTTTGCATCAAATTGCGAAAGTTCACTCCCCATCTTGTGAGGCACTGACAAATGACGCACTGCATGTGCGCAAGTTGTCACAACCTATAAGTTCCTTTTTTTGTATATTTGTTTATTCAAAACGTTTTATCTCTTGAACAGTGCACCAAATCCCGAGCAGCCTGTGGCACAAGCACGAGGACTGTGTTTTGTATCGTCTTGTTGGCTTTCAGCCAATTCCGGTATTGTTTGAAGGTTTCCAGCCAATTTTTTGACCGATTATTTTACTCCAACATTTTTTGGCCTTCTTTTTAGTAAAAGATTTGCATGGGTTAAAAATATACAAGGAATTTAAAATTTTCATAAATTATAAAATATTCACGAAGTTTCAAAGCTTAGAGAATTTTAAAACATGTTAACGATTTTTAAAAAAATCTTCATGGATTTTAAAAATGTATGCACAGTTGAAAGTTTCTCATGAATTAAAAAATCTTCATGATTATTAAAACGTATATTCTGAAATGAGAATTTGAAAAATTCATGAGTTTAATATTTATTGAATTAAAAAACGAAAAATAAAGAAAATTCAAAAATAATGGCCAAGGAAATTATATGAAAGAAAATAATAAGAAGAAAGCAAGAAAATCAACACAAAAACACAGAAACAAAGAAAAAATAAGACCTAGGACAGAACATTCTAGCACCTTCATATAACAAAGAATTTACAAAGCGAACCGGTATCCCTTGGGTAGTGGCCGATTGTACGGGCTTTTTGTCTTGATTTCTTTAGATTTGTAGACCCGGATTTTCTAGGGCCCCCCTTTTCTGGTCAACGGGCCTGTTTGAACACCTACAGGTTTTTACAGGAGTTTACATGATTGATTTGACGTGGCAGTTTTTGATTGGATGTAAGGGGAGGACGCGGGCCTACCCTCATGAAAATCAGGGGGCAGATCTATCAATAAAGAAGAAAATTGGTGAGGGTTCGAAATGAGCGAGCCGTTGGAGCCAGGGTCTGGCGAACGGGCGAGCGAGGAGTGCGCGACGGCGGGGCCGGCGCCTGCGACCGGCTGGCAGCTGGTTCGTAGGGGCGCGGTGAGCTCGCCGGGGCGCGGCCCGCCGTCCCCGGCCCCGGGGACGCCGGCGGGCGTGGCGGCGTGGCCGGGGGGCAGTCGCTTTTGGGCATTCGCGGGGTCGGAGGCGGAGGCGGAGTCGGAGTGCGAGGCGGAAGAAGGCGAAGCGGAGGACCGAAGGGCGGCGCCGGCGGGACCAACGATTGGCGACTTTGTGGCGTTTGCTGCGAGGGAGCAGTCCGGGTCGGCGCGGCGGCGGCGTAGGTTCGCGCCGGGAGGCAGGGGCCACCGGGCGTTGGCTGCGCGCGTATGGAAACCGGCGACGCCGAACAGTGGGAACGCTGCGGCGGTGGCGGCCGGGGCCATTCGGTCCAAGTTGGCGGGGTTGCTGGTTGGCGCAGGGGAGTCGCCGGCGGAGGCGGCGGGCAATCTGGAGTGGCTGTGTCTAGCCCCCCCCCCCACCCCCTGTCGCGCGGTGGCGGCGGCGGTAGCGACTGCGGCGGCGGGGCTCGGGGCAGGAGCGCCTCTGGTTCGGGAGCCTAGGGTTGCGGGTGCTGGGCTTCGGGCCGGAGTGGGCCTAGGTGGTGCGGGGCCTGCTACGACAAGTGCGGGGTCGCCCACTCTGGAAGTGGCCTTGGTGGGTGGCCTGACGCGGCCCGAGGAGGGGCGAGAGAGGCCCAGCCCATCTGGCCCGCCCACTAGACCGGCGCTTGGATATAAATGGGTAGCGAAGGGCAGTCGGGAGCGCTGATTAGGGTTTCCCGCAGCCAAAAGAGAAGTGCGGCGCTGGGCTCACTTGGCTCGGCGCATCAAGCTTGATCCTCCACTCTCTCCCCTTCGCAGATCCTTTGCGGAGGCGGTGATGGGGGACCGGCGGGCGGAGAAGAGGCCGATGGAGGCGGCGGATCTGGAGGCGGAGCGCAGGCGGGAGCGGGAGCTGTGAGAGAAGGCGAAGCGGGCGATGCGTGGCAAGGGAGACGGCAGAGGCGAGAGGGAGTCACGTGCGGCTCGGGAGGAGCGCGGCGCGCAGGCGGAGCCACATGGACGCGAGGGGGATTGGGGTCCTCCTCCTCCATGGTGGATTCAGCAACAACAAGAAAAGAAGAAGAGGAAGAAGGCCACGCAACGGCGTCGGGAGCTGGAACGCAAGGCGGTGGAGCACCCCTACTGGGGTGGGGGACATGGGGATCCCCTGGCACAGTAGCAGCGGGCGCCAGCCGAATCGCGCGGGGGGGCGCCGCTCCTGACAGCGAAGGGAATGGTGGGGGAGCCCATCCCGGTGGAAGATGTGCCGGATGTGGAGTGCTTCAAGTGCGGCAGACTTGGGCACTACCAATCCAAGTGCACTTTCAAACCATTGTGTGTGCTGTGCAAGGAGGAGGGCCACGCCTCCGCTGATTGCCCCTCGCGCGGCAGGGCGGCCAAGCTGCAGATCATGGGGAGTGCAACTTCGGGAGAGGGATTCTTCTGTCTCGAATTTGCCGAAGATGCGGAGGAGGAACGGCCGGTCGACCAGAAGGTGGCAAACGCGGCGATCCTCTCGGCGGATCCGGGCAAGCTCAATCTGAGGATTCTGAAACAAGAACTCAAGAACATCGTCACAAGCGATTGGGACTGGCAGGTTACGCAAGTGGGCGACGATGACTTCCTGGTGGTGTTTCCCTCAGCAGATCTTCTGCACATGGCCAAGTCAAGTGGAAAACTTTTCCTCCCTTCCCACGACATCATCGCAAGGGTGCGGGACAGGCTTCATGAGGTGATCCAACCGATGAGCATGCCGGAAGTGTGGGTTAAGCTCCACGGCATCCCACAAAAGCACCGCGGGGAGGAGAGGGTAAAGGAAGGCTTTAAGATGTTGGGGCGTCCAATTGTGGTGGATGAATTGTCTCTTATTCGGTTGGGGCCAGTGAGGATGAAACTTGCTTGTAAGGCACCAGAGAAGCTGAATGGCACGGTGGAAGTGTGGTTTAACCATGAAGGGTATCAGATCAAGGTTGAGGTGGAGCGGCCGAGCCAGCGCAGGGGCGTGGGTGGAGCGGGGTCAGGTGTTGGGGGATCGGGAGCGTCCCAACCTCCCCCTCCGTCCAAAGACGGGGACCCGGCTCCGGTGGCTCCTAGTGCTGACAAAGGCAGGCCGGAGGCTGGGCAGAGTGCAGGACAGCAGCATAAGGACATGGTTATGGGAGGGCAAGAAGAGGATCTTGAAGACAGCATGCAAGACACTTCCATTGACACAGAGACGTGGGACAAGATTGGCGCGATGGAAGGGCGGGCGATGGTGGTGGCGACCCAGGATACTGCCGTTAGCGGTCCGAACCTGGCGCGCGACTTGGCAGGAGCCTTTGATGTGTATGGATCCAACTTGGCGCAGCAGTTCCCTACGCCTCGCCCCTCACTGGCGTTGGTATCCGGGGCTGATGATGGTGCGGGGCTGGTGGGGGGGAGGACCTCAATCCCCTCCTCTCCGATGGCTGCGCAGGCCGGGGTTGCTGATCTAACCAAGGAAGGTGCTACTCCTGCCTCGGGCAAGCAGGGCTCAGGGGGAGCGGGCAGGCCGCCCAAGAAGACGGCGGGCAGGAAGCCGGGACACAAGACCGTGGCCCAGCCCGCTCCAAGCATGGTGGCGTCTCTGCGTGGCGAGCTGGGGTCGGAGTTGGCGGCGGGGGATGTGGGCTTCAAGGCCAAGCGCTCCAAGGCCACGCCGGTGGCGACGCGGGAGCCGAGCACCAGGGCGAAGGCCAAGCTGGGAGATCTTTCATCCATGGAGAGCGCAAAACTGCGTGCGGCGGACAAGAACTTGGACGTGTCAGGTAACCCCCTCCCCTCTTTTAAAATTCTCAGCGCGTTCTCGGACGAACATCTTGCTTCGATTTTACATGATAGTGGGGTGGAGCTGGGGTCTAGCTCTGCTGATATTATCCCGTTAGTGCGCGCGCGAGGAGGCACAAGCTGCCTTGGCCGAGGCGGCAGCGCGATGCCAGGCCTCGGATGCATAGAAAAACTGCCCAGGGGGTCAGTTGGTTGTGGTGGTGTCCGAAGGGGAAGTAGAGCCGAGGGAAGGCTCTGACATCCCCTCTTCCAGCCGTGCGCCGGCTAGGAAGAGTGCAAAAGGCGGTGAGCTCGCGAGGAGTTCGCCTTCGTAATTGGGTGCTATAATGCGGTTTCTCTTTTGGAATATTCGGGGTTGTGGGCACGTAGGGTGTCGCACGCAGCTCAGGGAATACATGGCCAAGGAGCGTACCGATATTGTTGCGTTACAGGAAACCATCAAGGCCGACTTTTCCCCTCGTGATTTACTTGCGATCGATCCTTTACAGCGATTTAATTGGTGTTGGGTTCCTTCTTCGGGCCATTC
Source organism: Triticum urartu (assembly GCF_056163025.1). Taxonomy (NCBI): domain Eukaryota; kingdom Viridiplantae; phylum Streptophyta; class Magnoliopsida; order Poales; family Poaceae; genus Triticum; species Triticum urartu. Next base: position 692,754,882 of record NC_141874.1, on the reverse strand, counting down.
GGGTGGCCTTCTCATGGGTTGTAATAATGATGTTTGTGATGTCTTGGTGTGGGAATTTGGTGTGTTTTGCATTATGGCCACGGTTAGGCACCGTGCTTCGAATCTGGTTTGGGTAGTCATTGGTGTCTATGGGCCTGCGGATCACTCGAAGTCGGCAGGCTTTTTAGATGAGGTTTCAGCGATGGTGGGGGCCAAACGGACAGCTAACCTCCCGGTCATTGTAGGAGGCGACTTTAACTTGATCCGATCGGGTTCGGATAAGAATAATGGCATTGTGGACTGGGCTAGGGTGTCCCTTTTCAACAACGCAATTGCGGCAGCCTCGTTACGGGAGGCTGCTCGGACCGGGGAGAGATTTATGTGGACCAACAAACAGGTCCATCTGGTTAGGTCAGTTCTTGATCGTGTCTTCTTCACCCCGGAGTGGGAAGCTCTTTTCCCGATGTGCTCGTTAATGGCAGAAACTAGGATCGGATCTGATCACATCCCTCTGGTCTTCTCCTCAGGGGAGGAGCAGATTCGCCGTAGTAGCAGATTCTTTTTCGAAACTGCCTGGTTTGAAGCAGAGGGCTTCGAGACCATGGTGCGTGAGAGGTGGGATGCTATTGTGTCTCAGTTGGGCCCCCAAAGGGGCCCGGCTGAGTTTTGGTCGGTAGCTGCGGCTAGGCTGCGTGCGTTCCTCAGGGGTTGGGGAGCGAATTTTGGTAGCGAATCCAAAAAGGAGCGTGCCAAGCTTGTGGCACAAATCACAACGCTTGACGCGGAAGCGGATGTTCGAGCCTTTTCTGAGCAGGAGTGGGCTCAGAGATACGCGCCGGAAGACCAAGTGCTCTCCATTCTGAGAGCTGAAGAGGAGTACTGGCGCCGTAGGGGCGGCATCAAGTGGGTGACCAAAGGCGACGCAAATACAGGTTACTTTCACGCATTCGCCAACGGGAGAAAACGTAAATGTGCTATACTTCGCCTTAATCATGGGGATAGGGTATTGGTCACCCAGGCGGAGATCTGTAAGCATATATATGACTTCTTCATTGGCCTGTTGGGGACGGCTGAGGAGAAGCAACTCTGCCTTCGGGAGGATTTGTGGGGTCCTACCGAGCGGGTCTCACAGGAAGAAAACGCAGGACTTGTCCTGTCTTTTCTACCGGATGAGATTGACCGTGTGCTGGCCTCCATGAAAACGGGCACGGCCCCAGGTCCTGATGGGTGGCCGGTAGAGTTTTTTAAAAAATTCTGGCCTAGCCTGAAACATGTGTTTCACGCAATCGTCAATGGCTTTGCGTTGGACCAAGTGGACCTGGCCCGTTTAAATTTTGGGGTGATTAGTCTCATTCCCAAAGTTAAGGGCGCGGGCAGCATCAAGTTATTTAGGCCTATCACGCTTATTAATGTACCGTTCAAGCTGTGCGCCAAAGCCTACACTGTCCGGCTGACACCTATTGCTCAAAGGGTGATCAGTAGGTGTCAGACTGGGTTCATCAAGGGGCGCAATATTTTGGAGGGACCAGTTGCGCTAGCGGAGATCGTGCATGAGCTAAAACGAACGAAAGGGCAAGGGGTTCTGCTCAAGCTCGACTTCGAGAAAGCCTATGACCGCGTGAACTAGGAGTTCGTGCGGGAGGTGCTGCTCAAAAAGGGATTTGACGCGGGCTTTGTTCATAGGATTATGCACCTGATTAGCTGTGGGCAAACAGCAGTGTCGATTAATGGGGAGATGGGAAAATTCTTCCGAAACAAAAGGGGTCTTCGGCAGGGAGACCCTAGCTTCCCTTTGATTTTTAATTTTGTGGCAGACGCGCTTGCTGCAATGGTGGCAAGGGCCCAAGGGGCGGGTCATGTGAAAGGCGTAGTGCCACACCTCATCCCAGGGGGGGTGACGCATCTGCAATACGCTGATGATACGATGTTGTTGTTCCAACCTGATGAACACAACATTGCTACTATCAAGCTGCTCCTCCTAGCATTTGAAATGCCATCGGGGCTCAAGATTAATTTCCTCAAGAGTGAGGTTATTATAATGGGAATGGACCAGCACGAGCGTGTCAGGATTGCTAACCTCCTTAATTGTAAACTAGGGAGTTTTCCAATTAAGTACCTCGGGTTACCGATCTCGCATAAAAAGCTTGCCATCTCCGAATGGGAACCGTTGTATGGTAAAGTCGCCAATAGGGTTAGTCCATGGCGGGGACGTTTTATGTCTTCGGCGGCTCGATTGGTTCTCACCAATTCGAGTCTGTCATCCCTCCCTCTGTTTACGATGGGTATGTTCTTGTTGGCAGACGGGGTGCACGGGAAGTTAGATACGCCGCGCTCTAAATTCTTTTGGGAGGGAGTGGGACTTAAAAAGAAATACCATATGTTAAAATGGGCGGCGGTCTGCCGCCCTAAGAAGTATGGTGGGTTAGGGATCACTAATTCCAAACTTATGAATGTGGCGTTGCTTTCCAAATGGTGGTGGAAGTTAGCTTCTAAGGAAGGGGGTCTATGGGCGGACCTCCTGCGGGCAAAATACTTCCCGGACGGCGATGTATTTTCTGCCAAGGCTTCGGGCTCGCCGTTTTGGAATGGGCTACAGGCGGTTAGGCCAGCCTTCTCGTTAGGGGCGAGATTTGAGGTGAATAGCGGCAGATCGACTAGGTTCTGGTTGGATCGTTGGTTGGGCGACAGGCTGCTGTGGCAAGAGTTTCCGCAGTTATACCAGGTGACAACGGACCCGCTAATCCTGGTGGGAGAGGCTTTACGCTCGACACCGCCTGCGATTAACTTTCTGAGACAGTTGAACGCGGCGGAAATAGCAAGCTGGGACTTGCTTCTGGCGCGGCTGGGACACATTACTATGAACCTAGATGAGGATGTTGTCTCTTGGGACCTGTCGGTGTCTCGTAAATTCACGGTGAAGTCCCTTTACAATAAGCTGACGGAGGGCCCTTCGTTAGATATTGCCAGGAACCTTTGGAAGGCTAGGGTGCCGCTAAAGATTAAGATTTTTCTGTGGCAATTATTCCGCAATAGGTTACCGACGGCTGAGAACGTGGCTAAACGCAACGGGCCCTCGGACGGGACGTGTGTGGTATGTGAGTCGCTAGAGGACGCGAACCATGCCATGTTCCAATGCGCACTGGCTCGCTTTGCCTGGAGCGCGGTGCGACAGGTTTTCTAACAGAATTGGAATCCTAGTACTGGGACCGAGTTGTTAGTTATATTACAGGCGCAGAGGGGCACCAAGGCCAGGATTCTGTGGATTTGCGTGGGAGCATTGCTTTGGTCCCTTTGAACTGTGCGTAACAAAATGACTATGGAACACAAGTTTCCGTCCAATCCGACTGATGTTATTTTCAAATGTCATTTATTTTTACAGAGCTGGGCACCGTTGGGGAAGCAATGTGATGCCGACCAGATGAAGAGCACTATGGAGCAGATCGCTGCATGTATCCCAAGTCTGCGGCAAGCGAATTGAAGCGTCTTCTGTTCCCTTTTGGGTCTAGTTTGTGAGCTAGAGTGGGTCGGGTCCTCCCTGAGACTGTTATATTCGATGTGTTGTGCGTGGCTGATGTAGCCTCTTGAGACTGTTATGTTATGTGTTGTTTGTGATGTGCAAACCTTGGATGCTGTCTGTGTGGCTTTATTAATTTAAAGCCGGACGCGACTAGCGTCTACGTTCAAAAAAAAATCAGGGGGCATGTTTATTAAGTTTTTTTTTTTGCGATAGCATGTTTATTAAGTTGGGAAGGAGTCCGTAACAGCCTGTAAAGTCCCGTACGTGTAGCATTTTTGTTGAACACCTAGACGTACAGTTCTGGCTCTTTACGGTTCCTACATGGCTACGGTCGTTGCTCAAAAAAAAAGGCTACTGTATTTGTATAGGTGTTGGAGGGGTCTATTCCGTATTGGAGTCCTTGACTACGGATAAAAAAAGGAGTCCTTGAAAGAGGACAGGCACCATAGTTGGCGCTGTTTGAGGATGCTGAATGATATACCGCACCAAGCATGGATGTGCCTTGGAGATTTCAATGAGACACTTTTTGGTACAGAACATTTCAGCAGGGCTGCGAGACCGGAAGTGCAAATGCTAGCCTTTCGGGAAGCATTGGAAGATTGTTCCCTGCCAGGACCTGGGGTTCTCAGGGGTACCATACACATGGGATAATAAACAAGGGGGCGGGGGGGGGGGGGGGGGGGGGGGGGGCGATGAATGTAAAAGCCCGTCTTGATCGTGGTGTAGCGAACGAGGAGTTCCTACAAAGGTTCGATCTTGTGCGTGTTCGCCACATTAGTGCGGTGGAATCGGATCACTGCTTCGTGTTGGTGGAGTCACAACAAGTGTAACCACGTCGGGGACCGAAACTGTTTCGTTATGAAGATGTTTGGCAGTCCCACGCTGAGTACGATAACTTTGTTGCTGAGGCGTGGAGGAGGAATCGTGCCGGTCAGGGGCTTGCAGGTATCCAGGATACCCTGCAGAAACTCCAAGGCAAGCTTGGAGCGTGGGGTGCCCGGGAGTTTGGGTGTCTCGCCAAAAAGGTAAAGAAACTACAATCCAGACTTGAAACCTTGAGGAAGCAGTCTATTGGCAGAGGACCGAATGATGAAAAAAAGGCCACGGTGCTGCAGCTCCGTGAGGCTTTGAGGCAAGAGGAAATATGGATGAAACAACGCTCGCATGTGCCATGGCTCCGGAAAGGTGATCGTAACACAGCTTATTACCATGCACAAGCGGCGCAGCGCAAACGTTTGAACAGAATTTCCAATCTTCGTCGGGCGGACGAAACAGTGTGTGCATCCGAACAGGAGGATATGGTGGAAGTGCAGTCGTTTTATCAGAATTTGTACTCCTCACAAGGCTATAACGATATGAACGAGCTGCTGCAGTTTGTCCCCGAGCGCGTAACGGGTGACATGAATATGTTGCTTGATAAACCCTATGAACCGGAGGAGGTCCGTGCAGCCCTCTTTCAAATGTCACCTTCGAAGGCTCCGGGAATTGATGGGTTTACGGCGGGTTTCTTTCAACGACACTGGAATATTCTTCAACAAGATCTAGTTCCAGCCATCTTGGGTTTTCTTAATGGTGGCGAGCTGCCTTTGGGGTTTAACGACACATCGATCACACTCATACCAAAGGTACGCAACCCCAATGTATCGCTCAATTCCGACCCATATCATTATGTTCGGTTCCCTACAAGATTGGGGCGAAGATGATTACTAATCGTTTAAAAGAGTTTATGGACACAGTGGTTGGAGAAGAACAAAGTGTGTTTGTTCCCGGGAGATTGATTACTGATAATGTGGTGGTAGCCTTTGAGAGCGTCCACACAATGAGACGAAAGAAGAAGGGGAAGAATTACTCATGTGCTGTCAAGTTAGATATGATGAAGGCCTATGACTGAGTCGAATGGCTTTACCTCGAGGCAATCATGACTAAGCTTGGTTTCAGCAGGAGTTTTGTTTCCCTCATAATGAAGTGTGTTTCTTTGGTTCAGTTTACAATCAGAGTTAATGGAGAGCTTTTGCCATACTTTACTCCCTCATGTGGTTTGAGACAAGGTGATCCAGTATCTCCTTTTCTCTTCTTGTTATGTGCAGAAGGCCTTACATCTTTGTTGAACTCCTATGGCTACCCGCGTATCGACAGAGGCATCCGAGTGTCATTGCGGGCACCGTGGGTGAGCCATTTGTTATTTGCCGATGATAGCCTCATCTTCATCAGTGCAACGCAGGAGAGCGTGATCTGGCTGAATGAAATCTTGGTTATCTATGCTTCATGCTCAGGTCAGTCGGTTAATAGAGATAAAAGTGCAGTTTTCTTTTCGCCAAATACCCCAGTGGGCCGGCGACATGATCTCAAACTGCTACTAGGCATCCAAGTGGAGGCTTTCAGCGATCGTTACCTTGGACTACCAACAGCGGTTGGGAGGATCTCCAGTGGTACGTTTGATCACATTGGGGAGCGATCGAGGGGTAAAATGAATGGTTGGGCAGAGAGACTTCTAGCTTGCGTTGGGAGAGAAACACTTATCAAGTCCGTTATCCAAGCAATCCCAATGTTCAGTATGAGTTGCTTCCTTCTTTCAAATAAGGTATGCAAAAGTTTGACGGCTAGCATGGCTAAATTCTGGTGGAGTGGATCCCTTGACCGACGTTCGATGCATTGGTTGGCATGGGATAAACTTGCATCTCCAAAAGCTCGAGGGGGTATGGGCTTCCGCGACATGAAATTGTTCAACCTGGCGCTGCTCGGGAAGCACGGTTGGAGGTTCATTACCAATCCGGATTCATTATGCGCCAGGGTTATAAAGGGCCGGTATTTTCCCGATGGGAATTTCCTGGTGGCCACGGTGCCGAAGACGGCGTCTGCCATTTGGCGAGCGATTGTCGCAGGCAGGAAGGCGCTCGATGTTGGTCTAATCAAGAGGGTTGGTGACGGGAATACTATCTCCATTTGGCATGACAAATGGATCCCAGGTTTAGATACACTATCCCCTATGATTGTACCCGGAGGAACGACGCTGGAAACAGTGGACCAACTAATTGATACAGACAATTGGTCATGGCGTCGGGAACTAATCCGTGATGTGTTTGCTGCACCCGACGCGGATGCGATACTCAATATTCCACTACGCAGTGGTGGCGGTGATGATTTTTTTGCTTGGGCCCATGAAAGAAGCGGCATCTATTCTGTCAAGTCGGCGTACCGTTCTCTTGTGAATCAAAAAGAGCGTATTGCTCTAGAGGAAGGGACGGTTACCGGAACCTCACAGACTGAAGAGCAGATGTGGAAGTCGTTATGGAAGCTCAAGGTTTTGCCGAAGGTGCGTGTTTTCTAGTGGAGCGTCGTCCGTGGTATCCTTCCTGATGAATGCACTCTGAGGTACCGCCATATCAAACTCATCAGTCGATGTAATGTTTGTCATGCGATGGATGAAGATTTAATGCACGCTCTAGTGCATTGCTCTCATGCCAAGTTGTTCTGGGAGCAGGCGTTTGCAATGTTCGATCTCCGTCGGCCACGATTGCACCCGGATACATGGGCCCGTGATATAATCTATGATGGGCGTTTTTCTGATTTGGAAAGGTCTCAGATGATCTCAGTGATGTGGGCTATTTGGCACTCTAGAAATAGAGTTACTCATGATGATGATCAACTTGATCCAGTTACATCAGTTAAGAGGATTCGAGAGGACCTGGCGTTACTCGATATTCCTCTTCCACATGCTTCGGTGCTGCCAGGTTTTGGATGGACACCTCCCGAGGAGGGGGTGATCAAGATAAACACTGATGCGGCTGTGAATTTGGACTCCAATAAGGTTGAAGCGGGAGGTGTAGCACGTTCCACCACGGCCTTGTTGGGAGCTTGGAGTAAACCCTATCCGGGGTTATCAGATCCGTTCATTGGAGAGACCATGGCTTTGCGCGATGGAGTTATTTTTGCTAGCCTACGCGGTTTCTCACATGTGATCATGGAAACAGACTGCCTGGAGATAGTCAATCTCTGGAATACTCATCATAACAGCCTTTCTGTTGTGGCTCCTTTACTTTTAGAAATTGGAGAGCTAGCTTCCTCTTTTTCTTCTTTCGTTGTTCAACATGTAATAAGATCAGCCAACGTACCGGCCCACCTTTGTGCTAAACATGTAAGCACACTGTTGGTCACCGAGAGTTGGATTGGTTCGAGACCGTCCTTCCTACTCACCAGCCTTTTGGCGGATGATGCTAGGAGTGCCTTTTGTTTGAGTGAAAAATGATCGACTGATCTTTGTATTGATAGAGTAGCTATTTATATGAGTACAAGGGATGCAAGTAGAAGGCGTCTTTACATGAATCGTCATAGGCTAGAAGTCACGACGGTTGAGGAAAGGAGACGCGTCGGTTTCTATAGAGAACCGCACGCACTATTAGACAAGAGGAGATTTTCCCTCTAATTAATATATGCTAATTAATCACAACACTCCCCCTAATCTACGCTTGTCCATGTAGAATCGTCATATGATCATCAGGTAGAATCGTCATTTCGAAAGATTGTCTAGGCTGCATCATCATCTCAAAAAGGATTCTTCTCCGGCAATTCTTCATTAACATTCTTGATGAGAACCTGAAACATAAAACTCACAGAGAGAAAGAAATGTAATATGATAGTTCAAACAGGTACAGTTCAGGGAGACACTCCCCCTGATTCTTGCAAGTCCCGAAGTCGTCGCATACCAATTCCATGAACATATTTTTGGAATGTAGAATTTGGTAGAGACTTGGTAAATAAATCAGCAAGATTTTCACATGATTTAATTTGCAAGATATTTATTTCCCCACTTTTCTGAAGTTCATGCGGGAAAAACCACTTAGGAGAAATATGCTTAGTGATATTACTCTTGATGTATCATGTTTGCATCTGTGCAACACAAGCCGCATTATCTTCGTAGATAATGGTAGGTGATTCTATTGAACCAATTCCACATGACTGTTGTATGTGGTTTATCATTCTGCGAAGCCACACACATTCGCGTGATGCCTCAAATAGTGAAATAATTTCAGAATGATTGGTAGATGTTGCCACCAAAGTCTGTTTAGAAGACTTCCATGATATGGCAGTTCCACCATGTAGGAACACAAAGCCGGACTGCGATCTGGCATTATGGGGATCAGATAAATAGCTAGCATCGGCGTATCCAATCATATCAGAGTCCTGATTTCTCCGGAACTGAAAGAATAGGCCAAGATCCTTTGTGCCTTGGAGATATCGAAAGATATTCTTAACTCCGGACCAATGGCGTTTGGTGGGAGCTGCGCTATGTCTAGCAAGTAGATTCACTGCAAATGCGAGGTCAGGTCTCGTGCAATTTGCAAGATACGTGAGCGCTCCAACGGCACTAAGATATGGAACCTCATGTCCCAATATTTCTTCTCCATCGTCCCTTGGCCTGAACGGATCTTTCTCTACGTCTAGAGAGCGAACCACCATGGGAGTTTTAGATGGGTAGGATATGTCCATATTGAATTTCTCCAATATTTTCTGGATATAAGCAGCTTGGTATACCATGATTCCTGAGGGAAGGTGCTCAAATTGAATACCTAAGCAAAATTTGGTTTTACCCAAATCCTTCATCTCAAATTCCATCTTTAGGTGATTGCATGCCTCATCAATGTCATGTATGTTGCCAATTATGTTGAGGTCATCGAAGTACACGGAAATGATGCAAAATCCTGTAGAGGACTTTTTGATAAAGACACATGGGCAATCACTACTATTGGAGTAGCCTTTTTGTAGAAGGAACTCACTAAGTCGGTTGTACCACATCCGTCCCGACTGTCTTAAGCCATATATTGACTTATTAAGTTTTACACAATACATGTTGCGTTTTGCGCTTGTATTCGGGATAGAGATTCCATCAGGAACCTTCATATACATGTCCGAATCTAGTGACCCGTAAAGATATGCGGTCACAACATCCATCAACTGCATAGATAGACGGTTTTGCACTGCCAAAGATATAAGATATCGGAAAGTGGTTCCACTCATTACAGGAAAATATGTCTCATTGAAATCAATGCCGGGTCTCTGCGTGAACCCTTGTGCTACGAGCCTTGCTTTGTATCTCACCACCTCATTGTTCTCATTCCGTTTCCGGAGAAAACCCCATTTGTATCCGACGGGGAAAACATTGGGAGGTGTCGGTATTGCTTCAGTGAATACCTTTCTTTTATTAAGCGAGGCAACTTCTGCTTGTATTGCGTCCTTCCATTTAGGCCAGTCGGAACGCTTTTGGCACTCAACGATGGTCTTTGGATCATGATCTGTGAGAAGGATATCTGCAATTTTTTCAGCAAAATAAATGTCGACAGTCGTAGACTTATGATCAAAAGATTCTCCAGAATTGATATAGTTGATGGAAATTTTCTGCACTCCTAGTGACTCTTCATGATTTCCCAATACACATGAGTCTGGGTGTTCCGATGGCCCAGCCAGTGTGTGCAAACTGAAGTTGGGTTGTGGAGGTTGGCCTTCCACTGGGTGTATACTACCCATAAGGTGTTTGTCAACGTTGAGCTGACTTGCATTTACTGGCTCCGAGGTTTTTCTCCTCGATTTCCTTTGTTGCTTGCTGGAAGCTTGTTCTAGGTCAGAGACCGTACTACTCCCCTCTTTTTAGGAACAGGGAGTTGAGTGGTTTTTATTGGTACCTCCACTCTTTTGGGCGCATTTCTGGCCGGGTTTAAGGACTTTGTAACACCTTTTAGATCAGTAAATGAATCTGGCAGGTTATTTGCAAGATGTTGCAAATTAATGATTTTTCGAACTTGGAGTTCGGTCTCTTGTGTACGTGGATCAGAGGACGAAATGGGTTAAGCATTCCAATCAATTTCCGGACATTCTTTCTGGTACTTGAAGTCTCCCCCTAATGCTAGAAAGTGTTCCTCATTAAATATACAATCAGCGTGATGGGCTGTGAACAGGTCCCCAGTAAGGGGTTCCAGGTACTTAATAATCGACGGTGATTTGTACCCTACATAGATCCCCAATTTCCTATGTGGGCCCATGGATGTCCGCTGTGGTGGTGAGATCGGGATGTATGCAGCACATCCGAACTTACGCAGATGGGAAATGCTAGGAGGATTTCCACGTACCAATTGCAGAGGGGAAGTACTGTGATATGCAGTAGGCCTCAATTGTATCAAGTCAGCAGCGTGTAGAACCGCATGAACCCAACAAGAGGTTGGCAAGCTGCAATTCATTAACAAAGGTCTTGCAATGAGTTTAATCCTTTTAATCAATGATTCAGCCAAACCATTTTGTGTATGGACATATGGAACGGAATGCTGAACTTCAATCCCGAGGGCCATGCAATAATCATTGAAAGCACGTGAGGAGAATTCTGCAGCGTTGTCCATGCGAATTGTCTTAATTCGACTTTCTGGATAATGGGCTTGTAACTTAATGACTTGCCTCATTATCTTGGCAAATGCATGGTTTCGTGTGGACAGAAGACACACGTGTGATGTAGATGCATCAATTAGAACCATGAAATACCGGAAAGGTCCAGATAATGGTTGGATGGGACCACAAATGTCTCCTTGAATACGTTCAAGAAACCGAAGTGGTTCAGCTTGTATTTTGAGGTGAGAGGGTCTCAAAATTAGCTTTCCCGTGGCACAAGATGTGCACACAAAGTCTGAAGATTGAGGAAATTTTGACTCAAGCAAATTATGACCAATGAAATTGCTAGTAATTTTTCTCATCATCCCGATCCTGGGATGGCCTAGGCGATCATGCCAGGTTTGAAATGCGTCAACATTTTAAAAAAATTATTTTGTATGCAACATGTTCTACGGGTTTGATGTACGTATAGTACAAACCAGACGATAGAGAAGGAATTTTTTTATGTACCTGCTTGCCATATCCATGATCTTTGGTGAAGAGTAGATACTCCTCTTTGTTGTCTTCATGGGTTTCAATGTGAAATCCATTTTTACGGATATCTCGATAACTGATTAGGGTATGTGATGAGTCGGGATACAACAAAGCATCCTCAATTGTCACTTGTGTACCACCTGGGAGGGTAAATATGGCACGTCCAGTGCCAACGATTACCGTATCGCGTCCAGCGATAGTTAGAATATCTCCATTCATCTTTTTCAGAGTTTGAAAATATTTCATCTCCCTCAGTATGGAGTTTGTGGTTGCACTATCCACAAGGCATAATTCCTCTTCCATCGGATTGTTACCGTAGAGAACGTTGGCGAGGCCTTCGTGTGCTCTCGGCAGAGCGTGCGTGATAACGTGTTTGAGTGAAAAATGATCGACTGATCTTTGTATTGATAGAGTAGCTATTTATATGAGTACAAAGGACGCAAGTAGAAGGCGTCTTTACATGAATTGTCATAGGCTAGAAGTCACGACGGTTGAGAAAAAGAGACGCGTCGGTTGCTATAGAGAACCACACGCACTATTAGACAAGAGGAGATTTTCCTTCTAATTAATATATGCTAATTAATCACAACACCTTTGTTGAATAAAAGCTCTCGGATTGGATTGCAAAAAAAAAGGAGTCCTTGACTAGATCCGATTTGTTCTGCCTATCCACGTTCTTCTCTTAAATATGCAAACTCTCTCTGTTCAAGGCCGCAGACCAACTCCCGTGACCCGTCTCCCTTTTCTTGGCACCGTTGCCATGGCCAACCGCTGGAACTTGTTAGGGAAGAGGGTGCGGGTGCCCGAGATCACATCGTCGAGATGCATCCCGGAGAGCACCGTCACTGGGACTCTCAGCTTCGAGGTGGCAGCTGCTCATTACCCCAATCTCGAAGCCATGGGCGTGGACGAGTGCGCTAGATCAGACGTCTACAGCTTCGGCGGCTACGATTGGGGCATCGATTTGTACCCGTACGGGTGGTGGGACGCCAACCAGGCCAGCAATGCCATGGCCTACTTGTGGTTTCTCAGCCCTGCCGGGCCTGTGCATACCAAGTACACGCTGAGCGTGCTGGGTAACGAGGGAGAGGAACCGGTAGCCAGCTTCGGCGTGTTTGAGGGACTCTTTTCTCCGGTGGAACCCAACAACTGCTGGGGCACAGAGCTGAAACCGCTGTCCGAGCTCGGGGACGGCGGCTTCACGTTACAGTACGTCCTCACCATCATCAACGTCGAGTCCCGGCCGATGGAGCTGCCCGGCCACCTCGAGCGCATGCTGGAGAACGGAAGACGCGCGGACGTCCGGTTTCGGGTGCGCGGCCGAAACTTCCGCGCGCACAGCTCTATCCTGGCCGAGCGGTCGCCCGTCTTCGAAGCTCAGCTCTTTGGCCCCATGGCGGAGAAGGACATGCGGCGCATAAAGGTTGTCGGCATGAGGCCGGTCATCTTCAAGATGATGCTTCGCTATATCTATACGGACTCACTGCCGTCATGCAACGACCAAGGCGGCCGCAGCGCTGCGGTGATGCAGCGTTTGCTTGTCGCGGCGGACAGGTACGGGCTGGACAGGCTGAAGCTCATGTGCGAGGAAGAGCTGTGCCGGAGGATCGACGCACAGACCATCATGTCCATGCACGCGCTCGCAAATCGGCACCATTGTCATCGGCTCAAGCATGCATGCCTCCAGTTTCTTACGTGGTCGCCGGAAGTCCTAGGCACCGTCCTTGAGAGTAGCGGGTTCAACGAGCTCTGCATGACAAATTACCGACCATTGCCTCTGGAGGGGGATCATGTCCCGGGGACAAATAAGCGTAGCCATCCAGAGGAAGAAACTGATCCAGGCCAGAAATTAAAGACGGACCGCAGTTTCTTAGGAAGTTGATATTCCCTCCGTCCGAAAATACTTGTCGGAGAAATGGATATATCTAGATATATTTTAGTTCTAAATACATTCATTTTTATTCTTTTCTGTAATAAGTATTTCCAGACAGAGGGAGTACTACGTATGTTTTCCTTTTGAGTTGCAAATACTTATATTTTGCATGAGCTATTGCCGCATTGACTGATGAGGTCATGTTTTTAAGACCACAATTTTTTTATATGTATAATAAAGACCCTTGAACATCAAGAGTCCTTTGCGCCACGGAGAAGATCGATCGGCCCCAAAGGACCCTTGAACATCAAACTTTTTTTTTGCGTGAAAACTTCCAATCTATTCATTTCCAATCATGGCAGTACAACGAACATCAGAAATAAAAATTACATCCAGATCCATAGACCATCTAGCCACGACTACAAGCACTGAAGCGAGCCGAAGGCACGCCACCGTCATCGCTCCTCCCTTGACGGAGCCGGGCACAACTTATTGTCGTAGACAATCGGGGAATCGTAGTGCTAAGACCCTAAAGGACCAAAGCACCAGAACAACAATCACATGAAATGTAGCAGACCCCACTGTTACAAACCGGCTGTAAAAAAAACTTGGCTGGTACTATAGCGGGTGAAAGAGTGAAACATTGTTGTACCAGAGCAATTTATCAGGGCTGACAGAACAAATCGCGTCTTCTCCCCTGCCCCCGCGTCGCCTTAGGCGACACGGGGGCGAGATCTGCCGCCGGCCCAAAGGCCTCCTCCCACGTCCTCTCTCCCCTGCCGCCACCAGAGGCCACGCCCGTAGCCTGGCCGATGATGGCGGCGACGCACGGAACTGCGAGTTCCCGGCGGCGTGGAGCGGCGGGTTCCCGGCGGCGAGTGTGACAGCGCGATACTGTGGCAGAGGAGCCCCTGTGGGTTTCGGCTAAATGGGTTTCGGCTGGCCGGCGGATCTGGTGAGCGTCTATAGGCGGGCATGGTGGGCCTGACGACGCCGGCCTAGGCACCATGGTGGCGCCATGGCCGGTCAGGCGGCGGCGGCCTGGATTCTCCGTCCAGTCCTCGGCAGTGATGGTGACGGTTCGTGTACAAGTTGCTTGATGGAGGTCCTCTGTTCTGATCCGGGTGAAAACCTGGCCAAGGCCGGCGGTGACGGCGCTGGTATGCGGTGTTTCCTTCTTGAAGGCATCGCCAAGGAGAAGTTCAAGACATCTATCTACTACCTCCTGGGGAAACCCTAAATCAGTAGATCGGATGACGACGGCGCATTGGTGTCGTTTCCTCCTTTGGGGCGTCATTCTTGGAGGCGTACACGGGATCGAGGGACCAGTGGGTGGATTTCTTGGTGGAGTGGTGCTTCATCCTACACATTGATGTGGCGCAGTGGAGACTCAACGCCCGATGTACGAAGATGGACTAGCGCAGGAGGACGACGTTGTCTGGCATCGTGGTGGCATCGATGGCAGAGAGACCTGGCACAGTAGATGCAACAGTACAACTCTGAAGATGGATTGGTGGCAGGTAGCTGCGGCGGCCCCATACCCAGCAGGCGTCCTAGTTGAGAAGTGTGACGGACTGGTGGGTGACCCATACTCGGCAGGCGTCCTGGTTGGGATCTTAGGTCTTAGATGTTAGGTTTGGCTGTGAGGTCTGTTTGGTATTAGGCTCAGACTATCAGCATCCCTACATCAACTGGATAGGAGTAGCGACAGATGTTGCATAGGCGGTGGCTTTAGGCTTACTTTTGTATGACTTTGTAAGGTCTTGTTGAATTTTTAATAAAGTGGTTGCATGCATCGTCCAGATGCAGAGGCAGGGGGTCCTCCTCCATTTCAAAAAAAAAAATCGTTGCTCCAGTCCAATTGCAGCCTCTTTACGGACCTCTTTGAAGTATTTTTTTTCAAGTAGAATATGTTTCCAAAATTTCATTGTAATTCTTAGTCATAGGAGTTATATTTTTTTTTTGATTTTAGATCTAAATCAGTGTATCTGTAATTGTTACGAGTATAAATAAAATTGCATGTGTTTCTAAAAAAAAGCAAGAGGAATCCAATTGTGCGGGCGGGGTCAATCGGATGGGGCACGCGGCGGCCGGTCGACCGGCGCCTAGTGCTGTCCATTGTGTATAGACCCTGGCTAATGACCTTCCTACCACGAGTATTTGGGTGACCATACAAAACCTACAGTTTTGGCTCTTTACGGTGCCTACCAGACCGATATCGTATAGGAGTCCTTGGGTTGATTAATTCCATATAATCTGTTCTTCCTTTCCAAGTTATTTATTTGGCTCGATCGTGTTTGCCCGTGATCCGTCGTCGATCGTCTACCTTCGCCGTGGGTAAAAGCTCGACCACGGCAGTGGTGCGTGTACGGGAGACCATGTCGTCAAGCAGCTTCAAGGAGCACACGGACACACTCAGTTTGGAGGTGTCCGACTACCTGCAGGTTAAGGACATGGGCGTCGGCGAGTTCGTTAGCTCGCGCGTCTTCCCGGTCGGTGGCTACGAGTGGGAGATGAGGTTCTACCCAGGCGGAAAAGACTGGCACTGTGCCGGCAACGCCTCCGCGTACGTGTTCTGCCGCAGCCAAGTGAAGGACGTGAGCACCCGGTTCACGTTGAGCATGCTGCACACCAAGGGCCAGGTGCAGGTAGCAAGCTTCGACCCGAGGAAGCGCGTCTTCTCTCCAAAAGCAACGAGATACGACGAGTGGGGCCACCCCAAATTCGTGGAGAGGGCCAAGCTGGAATCGCTGTCGCAGCTCGGGGACGGCTGCTTCACGATACTGTGCGTCGTCACCGTCGTCATGGACGAGCCACCGCCTCTGGAGCTGCACAGCCACCTCGAGCGCATGCTCGAGGACGGGAGGGGCGCCGACGTGACGTTCAGCGTGGCCAACCAGGAGTTCCGCGCTCACAGTTTTCTCCTGGCGGCGCGATCGCCGGTCTTTGCGGCGCAGCTATTTGACCTAATGGAGGGTGTGCGGCGAGTGGAGATCGTGGACGTGGAGCCTGCCATATTCAAGATGATGCTTCACTACATCTACACGGAGTCGCTGCCACCGTACGACGATCAAGGCGGAAACAACATCAGGGTGATGCAGCATTTACTGGTGGCAGCAAATAGGTACGGCCTAGAAAGGTTGAAGCTGGTATGCGAAGAAGAACTGTGCAAAAGAATCGACTCAGAGACCATCACAACCATGTCGGCGTTGGCAGATCAGCACCGGTGCAAACGCCTCAAAGTTGCATGCACGGAGTTCAAATCATCGACCAAGTAATGGCTGCCCGTCTTGGCGACCGATTGATAAGTTTCTTGGAGCATGCAGTTCATCACAAGTGTCTTCACATATGGTGCTTTGCAGGGGGGGATTCAAGGACCAAAGTAGTAGTCGAGAGGATAAAATTGATTAGAAAGACACCTACAGAATGTTAAATGTTAATTGTTCTTTTGCATAACAATAATTTTGTGAGGAGGTGTTCTTTGAAATAAATGTTGTACCAGATATTTCTAAACCACAAATGTTGAAACACCAACTTCAGCACCATATCTGAAAGGACATGAACCACATAGACGCGTTTGGTTCGTCCTCAGGTAATGTCTTCGGTTAAGGTATTGGGAAGCTCCGGTTCCCTTTTCTTCTTTACGAATACGTGATGTGTTTAGTTTGGCCGCCCCACTCCCGCTTTCCTAATCAGCCTCGATTTGGGTGTTTTCGAGTTTGTGAACCTCCGTATCGGAAGACACTGCTACGAAATACGTTCTTGGCGTACCAAATGTTGGGTGCCGTTTCAGAAAGCGTAGTAATGGGAAACTGTCGCCATTCTTTCAAAACAAACGCGTCGATAGCCCCTGTAGAAAGACTCGAGGAAAACAAATTTAAAAGTAATAAAGGTATATGTATGATTATTTCTTTTCTGGAAAAACATGTATTATTATTTATTAGGTATTAAAGACTTTTTTGCGGGAAAGGAACTTTTCATTAATCAACCATGATGGTTACATTCAGAGTCCACAATGCTAGCTATCTCCATAGGCGAGTTCCGAAGCCAGCACGCCGTGCATTGCTGCGAACGGCCCATACAAGCAAGAGTATGACTCGCCATGTTCGTGTGCCTACTGATCTTAGCTAGACTAATGTTTCTTTCTAGAGTCAGCAGAATGCTTCTGATCCCATTAATACGAAATGCATGCCTCGAACGGTCCGTACCTTTAAATTGCACCACCTTCAACAACTCAGCACAATCGGTCTCAACAATCAATGGTAGGTCAGACCAGTGGAGGGCAAGCCGAAGTCCTTCTTCCATCGCCGTCATTTCAGTTTCTAGGGGGTCACCGCAATTGAAGAGCACCCTTGTCGCTGCGAAGATCACAACACCTTCATGATCCCGCAAGAGCATACCAGCTCCAGCCGTTCCATCTTCCTTCAGAAAAGAACCATCAATGTTCAGTTTTGCATGACCTGCTGGAGGAGCCTCCCAGCATGGAGTGTGTGTTACTTCAGGTATGTTCACCTGGAGACTGCTTGAGAAGTTGATCATCTGCTTGCCCTTTGTCATGTCGGCCTTCGGATGTTGCTAATGGCCAGCAGGGACGTGATATAGCTAGTAAGAAATCTGCGCGAAGCCTCAATCGGGACTGGTGTTTTGTGGTGAGTAACCTCATTTCTAGCATACCAAATTCGCCACATAATCATCAGAGACGCCAGCCGCTGGACGTCAGAGAGTTTCTCCAACAGGCGAAAGATCCAGTCAGGCTCGGCATCGCGCAGGACAGCAGTAGATGGAAGATCCCACTGTTCACGCATAGCTTCCCAAAATGCCACTGCGTGGTGTACATCCTCCGTTGCATGACCACACATCAAGCATGGAAGGTCGTTTTCCATATGTCTATGATGCTTGGTGGCTTGCGTTGCAAGGGACTCACGAGCTGCAAGCCATGCAAAAACACGAACTTTCGCTGGAGCTGCGTTCTTCCATATCAGGTCCCAAACCGGCCGTCGTCTGTCCGGCCGTGTGCTTGAAGCACCCAAATCTTAAAAGACCTTAAAGCTCTATTACTCCTACGATCGTCTAGTTGTTGGAAGAAAAAACTTTTGCCGTGATGACTTTATTTATAATAAAGTCCAGCATCTGCCTTCTCTATTAAAAAAAAATCCAAAACTTGATCTTGATCGAGGGTTTTTTATTTCTGTCAGGCAAAAGTCCATAATATGCGGGCGATGCTAGGCGTCGGTGCGCCGGCCGAACGCTTCGGCCGGTCGCACCCTAGCCGTCAGATCGGCCCGTCCCGAACCGTTGGATCCTTATCCAACCAGATCGTCGTCTTCCTCTCGTGAACCCCATCTCGACGGCCGCCCCGCGTCCCCCCTCGTCGCCGCTCCTCCCTCGCCTGCCCTCCTCGTCCCTGGTCGCCGTCCTCACTAGCCGTCTTTCCCGGCCGCCCTGGTCGCCGGTCGTCCCGGTCCCAGTCCTCGGCGACCATCCTCTTCACCAGCTTCGTCCCATGCAAATAGCAAATCCCTGCGGTTGTAGCTTCCATGGCCACCGTTGCAGCTCCGGTGGCGACGACTGGAGCTCACCGGCGTGCTCATCGGTGTGCTCGCCGGCGCTCATCCCCCGCTTGCGAACAAAAAAAATCGAGCGCCCAGGGAGATGCCCAGTGCTGCAAACTACAACGAAAAAAAGCTACAACTAGCGATAGGAAAAGCTTCAACCGGCTACGAAAAAAGATTCAACCAGTATACGACTGGAGTTATGGATGACCAAGAAAAGTTACAACCGGTGACAGAAAAAGCTTCATCTAGCGATGAAAAAAGCTTCATCCGACTATAAAAAAAGTTTCAACCATGGAAACGAAGGCATGGATGAAAAGTTACAACCAGTGACAGAAAAAGCTTCATCTAGCGATGAAAAAAGCTTCATCTGACTATAAAAAAAGTTTCAACCGTGGAAACGAAGGCATGGACGAAAAGTTACAACCGATGACAGAAAAAGCTTCATCTAGCGATGAAAAAAGATTCATCCGACTATAAAAAAAGTTTCAGCCGTGGAAACGAAGCCATGGACGAAAAAGGAAAAGTTGCAACCGACAGTTATAAAAGTTACAACCGCATTGAAAAAAGTTTCAAACTTCTTATCTCAGCTGCGACCCCGTGATGACAATGACGCCGTTTTGCTGCAAGCGTAGTAGATTTTTGCTACCACCGGCGATTGAATTTGCTACAACCAGTTTCAGCAAAAAAATCGCTATGGGGGTGTAGTCTGCCATGGCTGGTTGTAGCTCCGGCGTGGCCAGGTCCGGTGAGGTAGGCAGAGCTCCGATGCTGCGAGGTAGCGCGTCGCTGTGGTAGCACCCCGTCGCCCCCAGTTGCAGCATCTCCCGTGGTCGCCGGCGAGATGGGATGGTCACCGCGCAAAGCCATGGAAGCTTCGAGCGGGGAGGGGAGGCGTGGTGCTGCGACCGGGGGGTGAGGGGGGGAGGGGGAAGGGATGGGGTGGAGGGGCAGAAGAAGAGGGCGGCGCGCGCCCCGGCGAGCTGCGCGAGATGTGGGGGAGCTGCGATGAAGGAGACGCGAGGAAGAGGGAGACCGGCCCAATGTTCCGCCGGTGCCCCGGCCCCAAACGTTTCCCATAATATACACCTCAATACTCCTCAATGCATGGTCAGGTGTGTTTGGAACTTCCATGTTTATTTTGGGAGTACCAATACTCCTTCATTTTTGGTTTGGAAATATCTGGTACAAAATTTAAGCTGAGTAAAGGTCAAAATAAATATACGCCGATGCCCTTGACCTTTACGCTGGACCTACAGTTTTGGCTCTTTATACGGTTCCCTACGACTCTACGAGTCCAGTCGATCAGAGTCCTTGATTTCTTTCCATGATTTGGTCTTCCTATTCAAGTAGTTTACATCTATACTACTATTAAAAAAGCAAACATAATTTCCCAACAGACACGCCATAAAATGTATACAGAATCACCAAAAACGTTGGATTAATCCAACTAAATCATATCTAACAATCCATATTACATTAGGGGTCTGTCACACAAATGAACGATGCAGATTAAATGTTCTGCCAGCAGACGCTCCTCCTTCGTCCTCAATTAATGGGATAGGGGATTTCTATCCCGTAATCTTCTCTCTCCCTCACAACACGCCGTCTCTCCTCCTCTTGCCCCACCGACGCGAGAGCAGATCGCCGCCACCGCCCACCGCTCCTCCTCTGCTGGCTGCTGCCCCATGGACGCGAGCGTGGATCGACGTCGCCGTTGTCCGCTCCTCTTCTGCTACTGCTCGGACGCGAACACAAAACTCAGTCGCCGCCGTCCGCTCCTCCTCGCCTCAAGGATGCGAGCACATGCCGCCGTCCGCCGGTTGCCGCTCTCCTCTGCCGCCTCATGGATGCAAGCGAGGGTCTCCGGCACCATCGTCCGCTCCACCTCTGCTGCCCCACGGACATGAGCGTGGGGCACCGTGGCCGCCTGCCGTTCTCCTCTGCTGACCCAGGTCCGTGCGACAGCCCCGTCGATCCCCTTTGGGCGCATTCCGTTCGTTTTGCTGCCGATTTTCGTGGGGAGCATATGTTTGGGGGGAGCGTTCGTCGGATGCCTATTCAGTGGCTCTGTTGCTGACGGAATTGGTCTTTTCAGCTCTGTGCGCCACTCTTCAGCTCATAAGATCAGAAGTAACAGACTGATTGAACTTATATCCTTATGAACGTACAGAAACTGATGGTTAACTATATTTGTTAGTGCACACCAAATGTTTGATATTTGTTCTATGTGACTATTACAGAACTTTTGGGTTATACAGAGGATACAAGAGGGTTGTTTCACAGCTGATTCAGCATCTTCTTCAAGGTTACATCTCCCCTGTACTGATTTACTATCTTTTCAGTTCATATTTATTAGTGGCCAAAGATTCATGCTTGCTCCCAAGTTCTGTTGATAGAGATGTAAGACTTTTTCTTTTGTTAACATGAATTTAGTTGATTGTTAACAGATTTGTCTGTAAGGTTTGAGGCCGCATTTAACGGACTGAACATTTTTTCTTTCTGAACTATGATCTTATGGGAAGTAGCGAGAGTGCGGGACTATGATTTGGCTATGGAGGCGTCACCTAACAATTCTGCATTCCAGGTATAGTTTCTGATCCTGATGGCTAAAAATATATATTTCTACAGTTCTTAATACAGTAATATCTAACGACATTTGTATGAAATTAATGTTGTTGTGATTAAATTCCATGTGTAAGAGGATCAGTTAGCGCGCTACAATAAGAGCTCATGATCAGTTAACGCACTAGAATAAAACATGGAGTAAAGATGCTGGAAAAAAATGCATTCCTCGGTCATATGGTTACACATGCGTTGCATGTGCATGGTTACTATGTGCTCACGAAATTCATGATTGAAAATCCTAATTCGGATGGAGCAAAGTTTCTACAAACTTTATAGATACCGGTGTTTAACTTTTATATTAGGCAAAATGAGCTCCTTTGCGAAACTGGTCGTACAATTCATTCTTCAGAAGTGCATTTGTAATAAAGAATTCCAATTTCTTGATTTTCAGTAAACTGATTGGGCCTCCCTTCCCATTTTTTCCAGAATCACCTCGCTTCCCATTTTTAGATACGGAGCTCTACAACAGAATTCCAGTTTGTTCCTCTATCATTTATGTTACAACTTGTTGTTGATTCTTTTACATTTCTTTGGTAACTTTAAGTGAAAGGCAACCTACAATCGAGCAGCGATTTACCAAAGAGCAGTTTAGAGTTTTCTCTTTCTTTTGTACATTGTTGTTGTGCATAATTTGTTCTGTTATAGAGCTTTGTTAGAAAAGCTGATTTAACGCATTGTTCGGCTTTAGATTACTGCACCTTATGGTTGTGAGTGGATTTAAGAGTTAACATGATACAATATCTTTTTGAAAGATGATAGATTATCTCGACACAAGCAGGTGTCATTTTTTGGCAGCATCCACGATTTCAGTGCACATGATTTACTACTGAAATACTCATGACTTACTATTTGGCTATACATTTTTACAGTATTTTCTAGGTGTACTGAAATTTCTGAAATGGAGTTGTATATCTTGTTTCTTAAATTTGCATGAACCAGGATTGTATGGGAATTAGTGTCGGTATATGCACAAGTTGCTGTATGTCCGGTTGTAAATGGGCTACAAAGAAATCAGCTTTAAGATCCTTTAGAACTGACATGCAGACCATGTTACGTTTTTGTCATACATATAGTTGTAAGCTTTTCATTTGGTCTCAAATTTAAATGAAGCTGACCATTTTCAGTCCTTTTTTTGGGGTTGTCCACACAGGACATACAGTACACGAGTCATACATACAGTTTTGAATCTTCTACTAGCTGGAAAAATTGAATGAATGCTAATTGGTTTTCAGTCGATCGTGAAATAGATATATTCCCTGATGAAACTGAAACCTTTACCCTTTCTAAATGTAAACTTGTGCCATTAATGCCGTATTGTTCTTTGGGTCTGTTTTTTCTCACAAACTCATAACATGCTAGGAGAAGAATCATGTAGGCAGATGAATGTAAATTATGAAGCATCTTAGCACCGTTTTTGTATTTATTAGTGTCCCTGAAAGCTTATGCATCTTACAACCACACCTGACACCACCTACCTTATCTCTCGTGTTCCTCATGCCGCCACCTTTCTCTATGGCCTCCTCCCCACTGCCGGCCGCCGAGTCAACATCATCTTCGGGCCGCCCATCGGCTGCATCTTTTCCATGGCTGTAGCCTATCAAAAATAGGAGCAATCCCATTGTTGGTACAGAGCCTGAAGATTCTTTGCCTTTGTTTGAACTGGTTCAGTTTTGCCTTTCATATGCTATCTATTTGATTGGTCCATGTAGATTTAGGCAACATGAGACGAGCCGATGATATATAATGGTAGATACGATGCTCTATGCTGCAAGTGTTTGATGTCTTGGTGATGGCAGGTTTTGCGAGTAATTGACATGTTTTTTTAGTAGAGGATAATTAGAGATATAAAGTTCCAACTCAGATGTTGGGAAATTTAAAAGTGGACTCTTTGATTTTGAGTAATTCTAAGAGAATACATCTTATCGTTCAGGTATCCTTTTTTTAGTAATGCTAAGAGCATACATGATACATCTCATCATCCTTGATAGCTGATAGCCGATGACATGAGCGAGTGGGGGACAGGCCCCTTTAGCTACTGCAATAAGGTAGTGCATACTGTTGGAACCCCTTTCACGATTCCCACTCCACCGGCTGCACCGAGTCTTTAGGAGCGATCCGCAACGGCCGTAGCACTCCGCACGATCCTCATGCTTATCATGATTAGATAGGGCTCAATCGTTGGACATGCATGTATATAAACCCATGTAATCGCTCAATGTGAATACACGAGAGTTCTGACTCACTTGTCTTCTCATACAAATGGGTTACTCATATTCCGTTGTTAGACGAGCTAGCCGCAAGAAGTAGGTTCAGCATTCGGCTCCATTTGATTTACATTCAGATCATCTTGCTGCAACACCATTACTTTTCTTGATAGCAAACAACTATTTTCAGTAATCATATATATAGCTTGTATTTGGTTTGTTTATTTTATTATACCATAGATATCATGATAAACTTTTAATCGCTTAATGAGAATGTTTTGTTCACTCAAAATTGAGTGCCTGATAGTCTGATTAGATTGTGTATGTGAAAAATATGCAACAGGAATATGCAGCTGCACCTAAAAAATGACATTGTTTCCTTGGGGTGTAGACAAAATATACAGCTGCACTTTACCACAAGATGGTTACTATGGTACTTTCTGGGGATGTGTATAGAGGAATCCCCCATGTATTTAGGTTGTTTGCATAACTATTACTCTTCTCTAATTTCTGACTTGGTGATAATTCAAAACATACATTCTGTTTTGAAATAAAAAGATAGGACCAAAATTGTGTTGTGCTCTATCAACAGAACTATGCTCTCCTAAACCTGAATGAACCAGACGTGGAAAGACATCTGAGTTTCAGTTGTGGTGTTTCAACATGAGTTTAGAGCGTTAATGCTCTGGTGATGTGAGGAGGTGAAGCTGTATGCTACCAGATCGCAGATATTTCTTGGTACATATGCATTTAAAGAAAAGATGGGTGTGTGTGTGACTGTGATAGATGGTTCTACTGGTATCTTATTGGATATATACAAGAAGTGTTGGTAAGGAAATCAAAATACAAGATACAAGAGAATGCTGCAACAGCCAAGGTTCCAAAGTATATTGAAGGTGCTCGCAAGCTTCCTTGGACTGGTTCTTACATAAATGCTTCTGAATGTCATCTCTCCTACATGGTGCTGGTTAATGCCTTCTTTTGTATGCAAACTACATGGAGGGCATACAACCTATACCTCATAGTAACGAGGTAATAGAAGCTGGCAGTACAATTATCATGTATCTGCGTGAGTCTGGAAGGTAGATACGTTGTTCCGCAAGACAGACGTCAACTTTTTAAGTGGCATCATAGTGGGCCCAGAACTTGTTGATGAAGCCAATGATAGGTTGATTGTAGTGATAGGGCATTAGACGTAATGCTAGATGTAACCCTAGACAGTCAACTGTCCAGTCTTTAATCACTTTTGTTTTGGAGCATTTTTGTTTTCTTGTCATAGGGTTATACGTGCGTTGCACGTGCACGCTTACTAGTCTCTCCAAAAGAAAACTCCCTTCAGGTTGTTTTCCGCGTGAATGCGTTCTGGCCTACCTTCTCCATGGCAGGAGAGCGCCTACCTGAGAAGATAACGTCGTCGACGATCTTCGCAGAAACCACCGCGACTCTATCTCTCGAGGTGACCAACTACCTGCAGCTCACGGGCATGGGCGTCAGCAAGTTCGTTTCTTCCCGGCCTTCAGAATCGGCGGCTACGACTGGCGCATCGACTTCTTCCCGGACGGAGAAAACGAGGACTGTGCCGGCAACGCCTCAGCGTTCCTGACCTATCTTGGCCAAGACGTGGACGTGAGCACCAAGTTCGGGATGAGAATGCTGGAGAAGAAGGGCCGGTCACCGCCGGTAGCAAGCTTCGACGTGTCGAAGCGCGTCTTCTCTTCGGGGCCATACAAGGACGATAGCTGGGGCCACTACAAATTCGTGGACAAGGCCAAGCTGGAATCGCTGTCGCAGCTCGGGGACGGCTGCTTCACGGTACTGTGCGACGTGACCGTCACACACGATTCGCTGCCGGTGGAGCTGCCTTTCCACCTCGGACGCGTGCTCAGAGACGGGAGAGGCACGGACGTTACGTTCCACGTGGGCCGTCGGAAGTTCCACGCTCACAGTCCCGTCCTCGCCGCACGGTCGCCCGTCTTCGAAGCTCAGCTCTATGGCCCCATGGCGGACAAGGACATGGGGCGCGTCAAGATCGTCGGCGTGAAGCCTTTCATCTTTGAGACGATGCTTCACTACATCTACACGGACTTCCTACCGCCATGCCCCGATGAAGGAGGAGGCTATAGCACAGCGGCCATGCAACATTTACTGGTCGCGGCTGATAGGTATGGGCTTGACAGACTGAAACTTATATGCGAGGAAGAGTTGTGCAAAAGAATCGATGCGGAGACCATCGCAACCATGTCGATGCTGGCAGATCAGCACCACTGCAAGCGACTCAAGGATGCATGCCTAGAGTTGTTTCCGGCTGCCGCACGTGGGCGTCCTCGAGGTAAACGTGTCAAGTCAACCACACCCATCGTCGGCACCAAGCTCCGTCGTGGTCTAAGAAGTGACACCAAGCTCCTCGTGTTCTTAGAAGTGACAAGGAAGGATATGTTGAGATGGCGCTCCCCTGAACCTCTTCTAGCTAGGCGTAAGAAATCCGATGTGCTCACGGCGAGTGCAATTGTTTCAGCGGAGCTCACGGAGGGAGGAGCATCCTCTTCGCCAACCCCTTAGTGCTCGTGTCTTTTCTCAGTCTGTCGTTTCAGTTCAGGGTATGGCGTCGTCGTCGGTCATAGATCTGTTTTGAAGAACGTTTCCCTGTTGGTCTGAATGTCAATTTCAAATGGCCTGCGCCTAGAAATAAGATTGAAGAAAGTGCCCTCTCGGTCGTGTGTTTGCAATAGACTAGGAAAAGTGTTTTGATTGCTCGTTAATTTGCAAATTTGTATTCGTTTGATCATTTTCCTTGTGTTTCTGTGTTGTTGCCGCGCCCCTTCTCCCTCACTCACCGGAGCTCTACCTCTATCTCTCTCTCTGCACTCGAGGAAGAACTGAACTGGAGGAAGAAGAAGTTCACAGGGACACAAGTATTTTCCGGCGCACGTACACCACCCACCGCACGAACGGCGTTCTCTTTTTTCCTGAGCACGAACTCAGTCCAGCTGCTTCAGCAATACACAGAGGGATAGGGGAGCCTTATACGCCTACGCACATACGCCAGGCCGTGCCCACGGACGATGCGACCACTCCCATCACGGGCGACGCGGTCACACCTCCTGGCTCCTCGCCAACCAGCTCACACACGCACGCGCGCACGTACACGTGCTGCTACACACACACACACACGCACGCGCGCACGTACACGTGCTGCTACACACACACACACGCACGCACACTTGCCACTGACTGGGCGCGGCCACGGACTCGCATCCAGCACACTCACCGCACACGCACGCACCCGTACACTAGCTGGACTAAGCCTAGACACAAGTCAGACTAACCCAAGATACCAGTCGGACTATGCCCAGACTATGGCCAAGCCATACAATAGTCGGACACAACCCAGACTATGGTCAGACAAGTGCCCCGCCGTGGCTTATTTGCTAACAGTCTGGTGGGCTTTTTGTTCGATGGAACATCAGGGTTCTCTCTGGTCGTATTATATCGCGGAAAACTTTTGGCATTTTGATTGATGTTACATGTATTGCTTTGTCAGATGTCAAAACATGGGTAAAACGTTTAGGCCCCTCATAGTGGGAGAGTAATATAAGTAGTACTAACATGCATGCTACATAAGCAAAAAAGATGATATCTCAAGTAGCTAATGAGGAGAGACAAATTGAGTAACATAATATGTTACAATCAATAGTAGTTTCCAATGAAAAAATGATTCTACAAAGTAATAACTAAAGTTCTCTATGTTTTTTTTTGCGGGTAAATAAAGTTCTCTATGTTATCATACATATAACACTAATCACTAAATAGTAGCATAGACTAGTAACATGTACATGTTACTGGTCTAAGTTACTCACCACTATGACCAGCCTTGTGGACCTGGTGATGAGCCTCGGTGCTCGAACTTTGTACATACTAGAAAATTCCCCACGCGTTGCAGTGGAAATTTTTGTCGACTTCTTTGAGACATATTGTAACGGTATATGTATGTATTTTACACAGCATAA
Organism: Triticum urartu; assembly: GCF_056163025.1. Taxonomy (NCBI): domain Eukaryota; kingdom Viridiplantae; phylum Streptophyta; class Magnoliopsida; order Poales; family Poaceae; genus Triticum; species Triticum urartu. The sequence goes on along the minus strand of NC_141874.1, from coordinate 692,727,217 downwards.
TATGCATCCAAACAACTGAATGGACATATATAGGCATTATGGTAGTAATAGGTTTTCTTGTAGCTTGAACCCTCAGAACACATGTTAGGTAGGAAAACCATAGTTTTTTGATCCAGTTGTTGCATCTTGATTATTGAAAACAATGGACAAAAAATCTATTGTGGATGGACAGCATGCAATATATATGTTCAATCTGGGGGGTTCTACAAAACAGTTAGATAAAAGATCAGAAGTTCTTTCCTGGATTAGTTACTGTTAGAAGCTGTAGCAGAAAATCCACTCCAGGAAAGATTGACAACCCAATATGCAGATAGAGAGAAAAGTAATATACTTAAAAAGGGAAAATGTCAGAACAGCAAACTAGCTGCATGTGTCGGCCTATTTCATTGCTTCATGGATGGAACTTACAATATGCATGTGTTTGTGATATGAAAAACCTGTTGATTTGAGTAGATCGATTCCGGAAACCAAATTTTCTCTCCATAGAATTTAGGCCATCAAACTGGTATGCTACAACGACCTGAATAATTCAAGGAATCACCTAGTCAGTGGCAAGAATATACAATTGTAGAAATACAGTGCAAAAAGACTAAATAGGCTGCAGTAACTTCCCAGAGCAGGCAAATCTTTTTTTTTTTGAAACGCAGTCCCTTAGGGTCCGATTCATTAAATAAGCTCGAAGAGAATTGCCCGGTTAATAAACGGAAAACCGGGCGAAAACCGTCACAACTGGCCCGCAGAAACAAGGCACACAGGGCGACCTGACAACCCACACAAGAACACACACACGCCACCGAGGGGAAGCGTCGAGGCTTGCGCCGGCCGATGCCAAACAGCCAACCACACGCGCCGGCGACTAGGCAGCTCCGACTCTGTCGACGAGCATTGCAGGAGAAGAGCGTTGGGCTTGCGCCGAGCCAGCGCCAGAGCGGCGACTCCTCGAACACGCCGGAAAAGACCGACTACCAAGAACCATCAGCAAACCTGACTCCGCCCGAAGCCGCCATCGTTGCCACAAACAAGAAGCCGCGCAACATCCGCATTGCCAGACGGGCACCTGCCGACCACAATGCCGCGAGCATCCAACCCATGAAGCATGCAACCGGGATCTGAAGCTCTTCAAGGCGACACCCCAAAGAGGGAAGCGACCATGTCGACGCCGTCGCCCGACCCAGCCGGGCCTTAGGCTTTCACCCGAAGAGCAAGATCCGAGGGCGTAAGGGGATGCCGGACTCCACAACGACGCCTCCAAGGAGGTTAAACGACGTCCACAGACGCCGACGCCGCCGGTCGGCAAGACCAGCCAAGCTTTCGCCCGGAGTATCCCCAACACCACCAGCACCCTTACGCACTGCACCTTCGCTGACCCGCCCACCTCTCGCGAAGCCACCGCGCCAGCAGCATCGGAGAGCCACCACACCTCACCTCCCCACCGGATGAGAAGACGCCGACAGGCCAGATCCGGCCGATCTGGCATCCCACCACCGCTGCGCAACAGGAGCCACCAGAGGCCAGCCCACCACCGGCCCGACCGGGGACCGCGCCCCACAAGGCAGGCGGGGGGGCCGCGCCTGCCCCGACGCGTCGGAAAGGAGCAGCCGGGCCGGAGGCCAGGCGCCCGCCGACGGGGCTATTGCGGCTTCCACCCGCGAAGGCCGCTGCCAGGAGACACAGGGGCCCGCCGGAGCCGCAGCAGAAGCCCCCGACGGATCCATCGCGCGACGCGGAAAAAGGGGATCGAGCCTTCCCATCCCGAGATCTCGCGGCCTGGCGAGAGGAAAACGCCCCCGCCGCCGCCGTCCGCCGCCAGGGCTTAGCCCGGCGGCCTCCTCCGGCGACGGCGAGGGGAAGAAGGAGGGGGGCGGGAGGGCGGCCCGGCGGCGCGACTGAGTCTCCGCCCGTGCCACCTCAGCCGAGACGACGCGGGGCGTTGCTCTTTTTAGCAGGCAAATCTTTAATCTATATAGCAGTTGTAGTGTTTCAAAACAGTTGAGAAATATGAGGGAGCAGGATATGTGCAAGGGAGGCAAACAACATGTCCATCGACACCAAATTTTCATCTGAGAAACTAAATACATATTCCGTATATCTTCACGATTCCACAAAAAGAAACACAGGTCAGAAAAAAGGAGACAACCAACCAATAAGGCACCTATTAGATAGTCGAGGGAGATCCAGGGGAGCCACCACAACACCTGACATGCTCAACATGAAAGTTATTCAAGATCTGGGGATATTGTGAGGCACCGATGTGATGCGATTGTTATATGTTTGCGGACAGATGGCCTGCCGCTTGAATGTCTGGCCGGATTTAATGATCCCATCAGTTCGTTTCCACACATGCATGAGTGGGGGGACGGAACAACAACTATAACTGAAGGCACTGACGCATAAATAGCAGCAAAAAAACACCAGTCGGAGGCTAATCAAAATAAAAAATGTGGAAAAAGACGGGAGGACGTCGCTTCAGCTTATGCATGCAAGTTTAGAGGACAAAAAAAAAGAAAAATAAAATAATTTGTGATGTGGCATGTGTCGTGATGTTGGGACTCACTCGATGATGTGGATAGGCTGCATGTTAAGATAAATATGATAGTGAGGATGAGTCTCTTAGGTATATAGGATTAGCTTTCTGAACTAGACATAGCTAGTTATGCACTATGGATTTTCTTAGGCAACTTCAACTTGTACCGTTATGCTAAAATCGTAATAGAGATGGGGCCAATATGACTTACATATTTATCTTCAACGAGCTGGTTAGCTTGGTTTAATTGAGTTGCTCATTAAAAAGAAGCGTTTTGTTAGCCCGGTTTCATTAAGTTGCCATTAAAGGAATGGCGTTTTACATTGGAGCGACATGCAAATAGATCCTCAACCAGGAACATTAAGACTAATTTTCCCCTTCAACCGCGGGAATAATTAAGTTATAAAATACTCCCTCCATATCAGTCCATCTTAGTTTGTGCACCGCGACCTAGACGGAGAAAAAAGAAAGAAAGAAACTTGATGTTTATTTGCTAATTACAAATACCATTTGCATGCAGAGAACTAATCACGACATTGATGTGCTATATAGTCTCAAGTCATTGAAGGCATACGCGCCTCATGTCTCGTATTTGTTGATTACTTTTTACATGGCAAGAAATAGGAACCGAGGTGGGAAATTAATGCATCACACTTAAGTGTTTTGGAATTATTCGATTTTCGTAATGTGCCTAATACACCGATACATAGAAAGTACACAAGTTCATCTGTCCGCAAGACAGCTCTGCGAGCAAAGGCGGAGCTTGGCCCCAGGCTACGCAAGCAATGGCATGTGGCCTGCAAAAATTCCCAACCCATATGTAGGGAAAATGAAAGTTAGCCTGTCGCGGAATCACTATTTAAATGGTATCCCTTGCAAAAACTCACTCCTTCCCGAAAGTACCCTTCTGAGCTCGAGCTCAAATGAGCTAGGATAAACAGTAAAAATAAAAAATAAACTGATTTTTTTTGTTGCAAACTTCAACAAATATTCTAATTGATTGCAAATTTTTCTTACGAGATCACATTCGTGGAAGGCGTGGCAAAAAAAAGTCAGTCCTCCAAAATGCTTTCAAAAGTATTTTGTTTCACACATGACATGGAGGCCACTTGTTGCAACTTGACAGTTTCCCTTATTTTCATAGATTCATTTTTTAACGTTTTTATCTCTTAAACCTTGCATCCAAATACTGAACCGTTTTCACCGTTGCATTTCTCGCGTCATGATCTTTGAAACTAAATCACATGCTAATATGTTGCGATGAACTTTTCATTTCACAAAAAAACATAAACAGAAAAAAAACAAAAAACGAAATCCAAAAGACGAAAACCAAAATAAAACGGTTCGTGCAAAAATGAATACCTAAAAATGGAAGAATAAAACCAAAGCCAACAAGCACGGTTGTGGTTTTTCACTTTGTTTATAGAAGCACAAACTGTGATTTTCCTTTCTTCCTAGAGAAGTATAACTATACTTCTCGGGGAAGCAAATATGTGATTCTTGTGGAAACTCATTTTTATTTTGTAAAACACAGTTGTGCTTTCTCATGAAAGCAAACTTGTGCTTCTCGTGAAAGCATAGTTTTTTTTTTGAAAGTCATAGTTGTGCTTCACAAAAAGCAAGCTTGTGCTTTTCATGAAAGTCAAACCTGTGCTTCACAGTCTCGCTCCTCGATATACTCAAAGCATTGTGCAATAGAACGTCCAATATACATCAGCACATTACCAGAAAAGCATTCCGTGTATGTTTCATACACGGCAAAGGCCATTTTAACCACGACTTAGCGTACGCCGAGTGTTACACTCGGTTTAAACATCATGGCTTAGAGTGTTTCGGCTTAGGGTATGTAAGCCGTGTTTTAAAGATTGAAAACACGGCTTATTTGTAAGCCGAGTATAATATGCTTGTAGCCGGCGTATATAGGAGATCACAGCCGACAGCACCTAAGGTGGCGCTACGTGGCGTGGCTATAAGCCGGCACGCCCATGTAAGCCGAGTGTCGTTCCTGCTATTACGATTTATACATAAACCGAGTGCCACCTCATGGTGTTCTGTGACCATCCGGGGATCCAGGTTGCTGGCACGTATTACCTGTAAGCCGTGCATTCTGTGGACTCACACTCGGCTTATATATCTAAACCGAGAAGAGCAATTTAGTTCTTACGGTTCTATAAGCCGAGTGTTTTTTAACTTACAAGGCAACATGTGTTTTTCCTTGTAGTGGCAGACCCATGTACTTCCTGTTGGCCGCCTCCTGTTGTAATACCAAGGTTGCCATCATCGCATGTTTGGCAGCCGCCTTAGTGTTTTTGCTGAATATGATCGATGATTTACCTCTGTTCAGCCCTGTTGAACCGTACCGTTCCTGCGTAGACTGGACCAACAGTTTTGGCTCTTCACGGTTCCTGCGAGAGCCTCCCATCGTATCATGTAGAGTCATTATTACTTCCATGTTTGTTTTCCCTATCCACGTTCTCTCCCTAAAATAAGACGCCAGTTTCCCTCGGCCCTCGGGCGTTTACCTTCGCCATGGCTAAAAGCTCAACGTCGGCAGCAGAGGAGCGCGTACCCGAGGATTCCGAGATCACCACGTCGAGAAGCATCACTGTCACGGAGAGCACCGCGACGCTCAGTCTCGAGGTGACAGATTACCCGAAGCTCAAGGGCATGGGCGTGGGCCAGTGCATCAAATCGCGCGTCTTCAAGGTCGGTGGGAACGACTGGGAGATGAGGTTCTACCCGGATGGCTGCAACAACGAATGTGATGACAACGCCTCAGTGCTTGTGTACTACCTCAACGCGCGCAAGGAGGAGCCTGTGAGCACCAGGTGGGCACTTAGCATGCTGGAGAAAAAGAGCCAGGTAGACGTGGTCAGCCCCATGGTGGGGAAGTGCGTCTTCACTCGGAGGAAACTCTGCAACTGGGGCTATCCCGAATTCGTGAAGAAGGCCAAGCTAGACTCCCTGTCGGAACTCGGCGACGGCTGCTTCACGATACTCTGTGTCTTCACCGTCATCATCGACGAGTCACCGGCGATGGAACTGCCCCGCGACCTGGAGGGCATGCGCAGGGACGGGAGAGAAACGGACGTCACGTTCCGTGTGGACGGCCAGGAGTTTCGCGCGCACAGGCCCCTCTTGGCCGCGCGATCGGCCGTCTTCGAGGCGCAGCTATTTGGCCCCATGGCGGACAAGGATATGCAGTGCGTCAAGGTCGTCGACATGGAGCCTGCCATCTTTGACATGATACTTCACTACATCTACACGGATTGGAGGCCTATATGTGATGATGAAGAAGGCTACAGTACGGCAGTGATGCAACATTTACTGGTTGCATCGGATAGGTACGGGTTGGACAGGCTGAAGTTGATGTGCGAAGAAGAGTTGTGCCAAAGGATCGACGCGGAGACCTTCACAACCACGTCGGCATTGGCGGATCAGCACCACTGCGAGCGGCTCAAGGATGCATGCCAGAAGTTTGAATTATCCCAATTGACAAAAGTTTTGTCGGTGACCACGGCGACCGACTGACGGGTTTAAGCACCTCCCACTGGCTTTTCAAGAGAAACCCGGCGACAAAGGGAAGCCTTTGAGAAGAAGAAATTGATCGAAGTTGGAAATTTTGAAGTATCCGTACAAAAAACCAATGTAAAATTTATTTTGAATAAATAACCTTAGCCAAGTGCCTAGTTGTGTGGGTAATTTTTTTGTTTTCAAGTCGAAAACCTATGGGGGTTTAGGTATTGCCAAATTAAAGCTCATAGCTTCTGGCTTCTTATGAATTTGCATACATACATACTGCCGCAATCGTCTAATGCACCTTGGAATTGCTAGCAAACCTTATTGCCCCCCCACCCACCCCCCTCAGCATCTACATGGCTTGGTTTGCCTGAGTTGTTCAAGAATAAAGGAAGATGAATGCTGGCCTTCTACGAGCTGCATGGCATCTTGGACCTCCGAATAAGAGCGCTTTGGCATGATAAGTGATAGCTATGGGTTTGACTTGGTTGTTCAAGCAAAAGGAAAGATGAATGCCATCCTTCTACAAGTTGCTTGGCATCTTCGACCTTGAAGAAGTTACTCCCTTCATTCCAAAATAAGTGTCACTGATTTAGCGCTAAATCTTAGTGGATGGGTGTTCCTCCGGGGAGCGCTGTGGCATGAGAAGTGATAGCTATGTATGGCCAACGTATAACAATAGTGCATAGATTCTCTTGTTTGATCAATCAGAATTCCAATAACAGTGGGATAGTTTGATGAAACGGGTTGCCTAGGAGTAGTTTGGTATAAGAATCTCCATTTCCCTTAGTTTTTTTCGTTCCTACACCTACCTCTTAACCTCTCGAGATGGAGGAAATTCCCAGCGGAGGTCATTAAAAAACAACTACCCAAAGTGCCGGATATCACCATGGCTTCTGCTTTTCCAAACCACCTGCGTTAAAAAAAATTAGACCTTTAAGCAATCGAGGATGACACAACAGACTACCCTCTGAGGCCGAGTCCATCAATCAATCCAGGCCTACAGGTCTGCCAGCCTTTTATTTTCCTGTTGCTCGAGAATCTTTTCTCAGATAAGCAAGTATAGGGGAAACAGAAGAAGCTTAATAGCACCTGTCCGTTGCCGTATACTGTATTCCCTCCGTCCCAAAATATAAGACGTTTTTTGATACTAGTGTAGTGTCAAAAAACGTCTTATATTATGGGACGGAGGGAGTAGTTTACACTGAAGCAAACGTTTGGCAAAAGAACAATTGTAGAACCGCTGCTAACAAAGCACAAGCTCAGTAGCGCCTCTGCATTTTAAGAGAGAAATGCAGAGGATCCACTTACCATCCAGACGCTTGTATATATTCGTCATCTTCCTAAAAGGCTAAAATGTATATACATTTTTTTCCGTTCTACTCATTGCCATAAGCTAGCTGCAAGGTCAAAAAGATTCTATGAATTTGTTTCTCCTCTGAACCTTTGACCATATAAAGTCAGAGAAGAATAAAAAAATGAATGATACTAGTGTGCTCTAGGGTTCAACCATCCACAGAAAGACCCCACTTTACGTTGAGATTCCTGTAAGCTTGGCCGAAACAGCATAAACCAAACAACAGGACCTATGTCGTCGTTGTCAGCCTGCTTTCTTTGCTGTCAACCTTCAGTTCGTCTTCCTTAACAGCAGACTGAACATCATCTGGGATGCAAATATTAAGGTCGCATCAGTTTGTTAGCCCTTGAAGTGAAAAAGAAGTCTATCAATTTAATTGATGTTCCAAGCAGAGTAAACTACCTAGGGGATTAGGAGTTGCACTTGAGGCCTCTGCCGCTGGTGTAGTTCCTACGAAAGAAGAAATTATGGACACTTTGACATGGCAGACAAGAAATATATTGGCATGTGCATATAACTATAGTAATTGTGGCATTACTATTCACGGGAGTGAAGAGAAAAAATGATCAAGATGTTTTGAAAAAAATGAAGCTTCTTATTTTGTATTATACTGTACTTTAGTCTCATACAGCCAAACAAGTCCAATCATTCATTTCCAGTTTAAGCTGATCTACACAAATCTCACTCATCATAATTTTTTTGTTCATAAAATGAGGACTCAAAAGTCATCCAAGGTATGATTAGAAAGACTAATCAGAAAGGTCGGGTCTTGGTCTACCTGAGGCTTCTGTCATTGAGCCATCAACTCCTTTCAGGATGCTAGATTCTGTCTTTGGTTCATCAGACAGTTCTGGGTTATCTGAATTTTCACACCCAAAGAATTAGCTCAGGATAACTGTTGAGCGTATCAACCAAATAAAAATAAAATTACATATTACCTGATGGTTCCTTACAAATATGTTGGTCGCTATTAGCAGTATTTGAGTGTTCCTTGGAGCCTACCAAAATAGCACCGTTAATTATTCATTAAGAAGCCATTTACTCATCAAGGACATGAGCAAGCATACAGGGCCTAATGTGATACCTGATGTTATCTCAGTCTCGTCCATGGCAGCTGGAAAACCACGCGGAGTTTGGCCTGCCAAGATAAGATCCAAAATCATGACACATGAACTGAACTCTTTTCCATATTACAGGTAGCGTTTGTTCAAATTTTTAATTGCATGCTTCTTAACTGCATAAAACTTAGATTAACCTGGAGATTCTTTCATAACTACGTCCACAAGAACAGTATTCAGTTTTTCAGGTAATAAGTGCTGAGCATTAACATAAATACAATTAAAGCTCACAAGATCAAAACTTCACATAGTACACGAAGTTTCCTGAGAGTCATGCATAACTGACAGGGTTGACAAGTTTCTGAACTTGTCCTGGGGAAGGACAGATTAGGATTTCAGGTCAATGTGGATTTTATCTGAACCACAGAAGGGCATCTAATCCAAGAAGCATACCTGATGACTCCTTGCTTCCACTTGAAGATTCAGAATCAGTGTTAAACTCAGGGACAGATTTTCCTTCAACATGCACATCTTGATCCACATGTCTGCATGATACTAATACAGGCTGGGCAGGTTTAACTGTGACTGGCACCACAGTAGCTGATGGTTCTTGGCTCAAATATCCAGTGTCTTGCTTGGGCAAAGGCCTTGATACATTCCCAGATATAACCGAAACAGGTGCTGCTGCAACAACCCCAGAACCAACGTAAGGTCTTGGAGCAGGAGGGATGATGTGCTTAGTGGTAGATGTCTCCACAGGCCTCCTCATCTGAAGAGGCTTTGCAATTGTAACGTTCTCTAAGTGGACTGGTAAGGGAGGAGCAGCTTGTCTGTGGATTGCAGATGCTTTCTTTTGAAGTTTACTTGGTTGGAGCATGGGGAGGTCAGGGGCAAGATCATCCTTCGGTGTTATTGGGCGTAGGTTAGTTTCATCTGGGATCCAACCTCTGAGCACCTGATTGTCCTTCACTCTCACCGTAATAAGAGAAAATCCAGGACATTGCTTGGTCATCTTTCCAACAAAATGCTTGCCAATGATAACATCCTTGCCTAAATTACCTTGCAGATGAGCACTACTACTGCTGGAGACTTGATTTTCACGAAACTTGACTGTGCTACCAGACTCTACAGGTCGACTGGGCCTATCACCTTGAGTCTGCTGTGCAGGCAGCACATAAACTGTGTGCATTTTAGTGTCAAGAGTACCACCTAATTTATGGTTAATATGCACCCCATCATGTTGGATATTTGGGTTATACAGCGCACTGCGAAGAGGTGGAATGCTCTGAATGGGCTGTGCCATGTGTGGCTGTTCAAATGTAGAATACTCGTACTTCCTTGGACGACCACGCTTACGCTTTGCACCAGAGCTTGCGAGTGGCTCAATGGGCAGCGGTTCATTAGGCGCAGCAGCTTTATTCCCTTCTGATGTCATCTCTACTGGCTTGCTTCAACTTTTTGCAGCGGCAGCTTCACCCAAGAGTGCTGAGACTACCCTGTTGGTTTGAATTTACCTTCAATCAGAACAACAGATTTTCTTTATAAAAGAGGCAAGAACTCTGCCGGTAACTGAATGCAAAAAAGGCAGTTTCTCATGATACTGTTTTCAGAAGCCAGATGGCCACAGTTTGAAATCAATGATGTAAACTGCATGTTGAAAATACAAAGGTACACAAGCTAGTCAAACCGAATGCTGCTGCAAACCATTTTTGTCCATAACAGCAAATTAATAAATCCCACATTAACAAAACATAATTACTTTCCTTATTTAAAATGTTATGCAATAATCGATCCAAGTGGCTTAAATTCTTCATTTACTAATGTACCCACACATCTTAAATTCTAAACAGTGAGCTCCTAGAACATACATTTCCTGGACATAAAACGCTTGATGCTGACATCTGAATGGCAAATTCTTATCAGTATCCCATCCAACGCATTAACATGTTAGACAAAATCGAACCAATATCCAGACGAGAGGGGCACGGGTGAGAACCTCCCACCCGGTCAATCTAGAAAATCATCCCATCTCGTCCTACCATGTGGCACGGCCCAAAACATCATCGGATCAAAACAGAGGAACCAGAGTCAATCTGAGACTCGGAGAACCGATCAGAATTTTTCACAAAATAAAACTGAAAGAAACAAACCAGACATGAGCCAGCCATACATGCGTGGGCTAGTACAGATGGGAGTGAGCGATTACCCCTGAAATCACGACCTCCGTCCGCGCGCCGTCGCCTTGGGGAGGAGAGATGATCGTCCGCGGGCGGGGGAGAGGAGGAGAGGGGAGGGACGCCGCGGACAGGGCTGGCGGCGGAGGAGCTCGGGGCGCTAGGGTTCTCCTCGCTGGGGGGAAGGGAATGGCGGGGGATCGGAGGGGGGGGCGGACGATGTGGCTCGATTGAAACGGCAGGCAGCCTCGCCCCGCCGCACCATACAAATCGTGGCTGGCTCCGGAGGAGGCGGAGGACTGGTGGCGCTGCTAGGTCCACCTGCCGTTGTCCGGCCCGCGAACGTGGGTACATTTCACATGGGCCGACAGTTCTCTGCAGGCCATAATTAAGGAAGGTCATCATCTTGTTCTAAAATAAAAAAAACTTTGTTATTTGTTAAAAAAAATTTGCTTTCAGTTGGTTCCCAAAAATCTGCTAAATTATTATTTTTACTAAAAATAATTATTTGTCTTCGGTTGTCGCTGAATAAACTATGAAAGCTGCTAGGCATCAGCCGACTAATCTTAGGAAATGATCAGTCGCCTAGCTAGTCGATGATTTGGGTTGGTAATATGATGTGGGTCACTTGATACGCTGGTAAAAAAGCCACACCATAACTTCCATCCTAATATTCCCACGCGATAATCCTAGACATATAGGCCTATTACATGCACTCCTTCGCTAAATTTCTTCCCCCCCCCCCACCAATTCCCACCGGGGTGGCCTGCTTCATTCCCCTTCTTTCCAATCACAGGCATGCCCTGTAATTAAATTCCGCCCGTAAGTGTCTGTACATGTACCATTACTCATTCCATGTCTCCTCGGAGCGTCTCCAACCATCAGGTAAGCTGCAACATAACACCCCCGCTTCCCACACCACATGCGCAGCTCGCTTGCATAGCCACAACACTCAGATGCAGAAATTGCGTCGTCGGTTAGCTCACAACAAAACACCGACGAGCTCGCCATGCACCGGTCACGGCAGCAGCCCCAACGAGCTTTGGGTTGTAGCAACACCGTTGTTGCGACCACCTCTTGAACCGATGATGCTCCGACGGCCCGATGATGCACCATTGCAGCGCCGACGCTTTTGTAGCACCGTGTGACACCCTCGCAGCAACCTCGTGTTGGTTCCATTAAAGCACCGACAGCTCAGTGGTGCTCCATCGCAGCACCGATGACTCCTGGAAGCAAGAAAGATGTTGCGAGATGGTGAGCGAGCCCTAGTTGCAGCACTCGCCACCTGCTTGAAGCATTGCGCGGAGCGCTGGTGACCCTCTATTGCAGCACCGTTGCGTGACCCCATTTGCAGCATTGGTGGTCTCTTGCATCAACGGGTATCGTCTCTCGGGTAGCCATTGAAGCACCCCACAACACCCCTTGGCATTGCACTGCCCGGCGATGAGCCCGTGTGAAAGTGCGTTATATCGACTAGAGGGGGGTGAATAGGCGATTTTTATGAAATCTTCACTGAGGAATTTCAGGGTGAGGAAATTCCTGAGTGAAGAACTACTTGCAACGGAATAAGTACTCAGAAGTAAACATAACAGAACATGAGCATGGTCTTCATGATGAAATGAAAAACAAGCACAAAGTACAGAAAGCGTAAACACAGTATAACACAGAATGAAGACAAACAGACTGAAGAAATTGAACTGAGTAAATAGAGAAAGTCTTCAGTCAAAGTCTTCAAACAGATATGAACAAGCTCACAACACAGAAATGAGGAAATGAAGGGGTTGAGTAAATGGAACCAGGTAGCTTGGTGAAGACAATGATTTGATAGACCAGTTCCAACTGTTGTGACAGTTGTACGTCTGGTTAGGGCGGCTAGGTATTTAAACCTGAGGACACACAGTTCTGAACACGCAGTCCAGAACACTCAGTCCTACCGTATTCCCCTTGAGCTAAGGTCATACAGACCTCGCCCAATCACTCGTGGTAAGTCTTCAGGTGACTTCCAAACCTTCACAGACTCGGTCACTCGGAGATCCACAATTTCCTCTTGGATGCTCTAGATCATGACGCCTAACCGTCTGGAAGATGCACAATCTTCAAAGGTAACAAGCGTCGGATCCACACAGGATCAATCTCTTCAGTGATACTCAATCACTTTGGGTTTGGGTTTTCCTCACTTGATGATTTTCACTCAAAGTCCTCGAAGGATGGGATGCTCTCAAATGACAAGTGTCAGTTTCTCTCAGAGCAGCCAACCATCTAGTGGTTGTAGGGGGCGGCTATTTATAGCCTAGGGAGCAACCCGACATGATAAGACATAAATGCCCTTCAATGATATGACCGTTAGGTGGGTAGATATTTAGGGACAACTGGAGCATAGCACAACAACAGTCGGAATTTTGAGTAGCAAAATCCTCAGGGCTATCATGTTCCTCACTGTGTAGGCAATCTGCACTGGCGAATTCCTAACTCCTCAGTCAGAACAAATTCCTCAGAGACCAGAAGAACTTCATCTCTGTCACTGAAGAAATTGACTAAGCTGTATGAGATTTCCAATGGCTTCACTCGAAGGGATTGGTAGCTATAGGATTTGAGTTGAGCATTACTTGGAAATTTTTCCTTAGTATTTCCTCGACCCCCTTTAATAGTACGGTGTTTCCTATGACTCAATAAAGAGAAAATGAAACTACGAAAACAAAAGTCTTCATGCTTCATGTTCCTCGAATGAATACCAAGTCTTCAGGATTACACCAATTTCTTCACTTTCAAAGTCTTCAGAAAGTCTTCAGAAATACAAAGTCTTCAGTCGAAGAACTTCATTTTTAGGGGTCGACTTTCTCTGTAAACATCAAACTCCTCATAGACTTATAGACCTGTGTACACTCACAAACGCATTAGTCCCTTAACTTATAAGTCTTTAATACACCAAAATCACTAAGGGGCACTAGATGCACTTACAATCTCCCCCTTTTTGGTGATTGATGACAATATAGGTTAAGTTTTCAACGGGAATAAACATATGAAGTGTAAATACTGATATTGAGGATTTTGATTGCAAGATATAGAAGAACTCCCCCTGAAGATGTGCATAGTGAGGAATTTGCTTTTGAAGCAATGCACACTTGAAGAGTCGAATCATGGAAATCTCCCCCTATATCTTGTAATTCATACAAGAATTTAACATATAATACGAAGAGTTTGAAATGCATGAAGAAATATGGTGACTGATGTAATTCAACATGTGTGCATTAACATTAATGAGGAATAAGCATGCAGAAAAACTCAGCAAAAGTATCAGACCACCATAGAGTTTAAGTTTACAACTCGATCCAGCAAAGTCTTCAAAAGAACGAGAGTCGTAACTTAGAAAAAAATGCCCATATAAGTACACCCGCTTGAAGACTAACTCAAATTTCTCCCCCTTTGTCATCGAATGACCAAAAGGATCAAAAATGAGGACTAATGCCCCTGAAGAATATCAAGTTGATGGAGGAGCGCCAGCGTTGTTGGGGTCGTTTGTCGTTGTAGGGCCTGCCGCAGTGTCGTCCAAGTCTTCATACTCGTCGGTGTTGCGGGATGAAGAATAGGAGCTGGCCACCAAGGTAGGAACTTTGACCTTCTTGAATTTCTTTGGAGGAGGTGCAGACCAGTCAAAGTTCTCCTTGAGACCCATTTGCTTCAGATCTTCCTCGCCATACAGATGTGATAAGACAACCCAGGTGCGACCGAAAACTTCATGGAGGTAGTAATGGTTTTTCTTCACTACATTATGTGTAGCAGTCATGTTGTGAAGAATTGAACCAAACTGACGCTTAACCCATTTATGGTTGCGATCCACCTTCTGGTGAAGACTAAGACGCAACTCACGGTCAGTCATCACTCTTGGAGCTGTGGCTTGAGGAGTAGACTTGGGTGCATTTTCAGCAGAGTCATGAGTGGCAGAGTCATCATTGGTGGAATAAGATGCAACTTTGCGAAACTGACCATCCAATGGACGAATGCCTTCATAAATGACAACAAGTGCCTTCCCTTTTTCATCGGTTGAGGTAAAGGTCAGCTTGAGGACTTTAATCGGGGGCAGGTAGCTGAGGTGATTCTGAAAATCAGCCTTGTAGTTGAGTGAAGACCTTGTTCTGAGGAATCTCATAATCCAAGAAGCATAAGGCTTCAACTCAAACAGAGAGAGTGCAACATTTGCTAGAGTCCTCATGAAGAAATCATAGTAATTGACAGGAATGTTATGAATGATGTTGAATAGCAAATTCTTCATGATGCTAACAATGTCCTCATCAGATGAATCGTGGCCTTTGATAGGACTCATTGTCCTCGTCGGAATGCGATAGACTGTTCTGGGCACATAGAGTAAGTCCTTCACAAGGAATTTGGTCCTTGGGGCTTGACCGTGCTTCAGAGGCTTCATTAGAACTTGCATGTAATGAGCAGTGAGTTCAGGTTCTTGGTACATGCAATGAGCTCCTTCACTGGGTGGACTGATGGGCAGGGCATGAAGTAATTCAGATGCCGGTGCCTTATAGTGAGTGTTATCGGTCATCCAGTCCAAGACCCAGGTGTTGATATCTTCAGGATCACCAGTGATATGCAGTGTAGCGTAGAACTGAAGAATAAGCTCTTCATTCCAATCAACAATGTCAGAGCAAAAGTTGAGGAGGCCTGCATCATGAAGCACACCGAGGATAGGAGAAAAACAAGGCAATGATTCCATGTCCACGTGAGGAATATGCTCATGGTAGAAGATTTTGTCCTTGTTGAAAAGCAGTGAAGAATAGAAGTTTGCCTGGCTTGCAGTCCAGAAATGCTTCCTCCTTAGACGAGCAGAGTCATAAGGATTGTAGTCAGTGAAGAATACATGCTCGCCAAAGAAGTCATCAGCCTTGAATTTTTGCTTCTTCGAGAAGGGATCCTTTGGCTTGGGGTGAGGAGTGTCAGTCAATTGCATCACAACCTCAGGGATCTCGATCTCAGGTTCCGCAGGCTGAGAATTTCAGGTTCTTCTTCAGTGGCAGCCTGAGACTTCAATTCTTCATTTACATTTTCTTCAGCACTAGTGGCTGGAATTTCTTCATGAACAGATGGGATTGCATGCGGTTCTTCAGATCCCATTTGTACTTCAGTAGCTACAGGGGACTGAGGAATTTGTTGAAGAGGTGTTAACAGAGGAGAATTGGGGTGCTGACTTTCCCAAAAGTCATCATTCATCACTGGAGTAGTGCTTCCAATGTCCACATCTTCTTCTTCATCCATTTCTTTAACGCCGGCCTCTTCAGCAGTGAACTGAGGCATGGGCGATGAGATAAGTGGGGTTGAAGGGATTTCATCCACTTCAATTTCTTCATCCAACTGCTCTGACGAAGCAGCAAAAAGAATGTCATCATCTGATCCGCTTGGGATCACATATTCTTCATCAAAAGGAACAAGGTCCTTTGATGGCATGAATGAGACAGGAACAACATCAATTGGATTGTCATAGGAACTTGTCAGTGGCTTCATTTTCTTCGAAGTTGAAGAATCCGATGCAGTTGATGCCTTCCTTTTCTTCACAGCTACACGCTCTGCAGCCTTGGTTTCTTCGCATCTGATGCAGATGGAAGGATCGGAGTTGGTGTAGGCGTAGGAGGAGCAGAGGAATTTGGTTGAATTTCTTCAGGCGCAACTGATGTAGTTGCCTTGACTTCTTCATTTTCTTCAGGCACAACACTAGTGGTTGCCCTGGTAATTTCTTCAGCGGCTGAAATGCAGTCATCAGCCCTGGAATTAGCATTTTCTTCAGCAGCCTGAGTGTCATCAGTGGTGCTGGCATTTTCTTCAGTAGGCTGAGCAGATGCAGCAGCCTGAGGAATTTCTTGTTGTGATTGGGCAGCAACAGCGGAGGTGAAGTTGTCAATGAGTCTCACAAAACGAACCTTGGCTCCCAACAAATCAGCATGGTATGCGTCAAATTCATCACTGAGTTTCTTGATCTCAGACTGCATATTGACGGGTTCTTTAGTTGTCATAGAGACAATGTTTTTCTTAAGGAAGCGCTCCTTTTTATACTGCGCTTTCTTGATTTGCCTGGCCTTTTAAAATTTCCATTTCTCTTCTTGAATGAAGTGAGTCAACATATGATTTTGGCCAGGAGTCAACTTGAAATTAGGCATGGGAGTGTTGGGTTACTTGTGCCAGAGATCAATGTAATCAAGGATCAACTTTGGATCCAAAAGCAGAGGCACACTTGTGCCTTAGGCTCTAGCGGCCTTGACTTGTCTATCCCTGATGATTTCAGCAAGTTCTTCATCATCAGCTTCGTCTTCATCAGACGGTACTTGAAAAGTGACCTACTTTTTTTGAGGACTTGGTCAAGAGCCTCGTCCAGCAGTTGCCTTGGTCTTCAACAGAGTGGGACCATTGAAGAATGCAGTGGTGCTGAGGAACTACCAGATACTCTTGAAGCAATAGAGATGCCTGTTGTCCTTTGGCACGTGGCGAGATGCACATGTGCTGAGGATTTGGTCGGAGCAGCTGAGGACTTTGGAGGAGCATGTGAGGGTTGAGGAATTTGCCGTGAGGGCTTTGAAGAAACTGGCCGTGAGGGCATAGCTGAGAAACTTGGCCGAGAGGGCATTTGAGTAGAAGCACTTGGCTTATGAGTCGGCTTCTTTGGCATAGCCTTCTTGGGCTTACTTGCAGAGGCCTCAGTAGTGGCGGCAGCAGCAGCAGAGTCTTCATTGAATTTCCTCACTACTTCCTTAGCAACTCTGGCAAGCTTGGCCTAGCGCTTGGCCCATTCATCAGGATAATCCTCACCACGCTTGAGGCTGGTGGGATCAGCTTCTTGGCCAGGTGCCAAGGGAGGTCTTGGGGAAGGAGGATGAAGAGTGAATTTCTTCATATACTTGGGAGTGACATATCTGTATTCCCTCCATTCCCGTGCTCATCTCCTCTCTATTCTTTGGATGCGCACTTTGCGCTCATTCTTGGTTTCCTTTCCATGAGTGGCCTCATCAGGAGTGCAATAATCCTTGTATATGTCCTCAGGGATTTCAAATGCAGTGTTGACTTCCAGCCTCTTTCCTCCCTTCCGAGGTTTCTTGCCATCTTCCATTTTCTTCAGCTGAGGGTTTTTAACAATTGAGTTCTCTGAAGAGGTATGCAACTTTTCTTCGAGGAACGCTGCAAATGAGTTAAGTTGATGAGAACCTAATGATTCAGCAGCGGACATCAGTACCTGTGAACAGAGTATAGGTGCGAAGAATTTGGAGAGGTCATATGTATTCTCAAAAGTTTTTGCAAAAAGAACAAGTTTGAGGAAATTGACCAGATGAGTCTTCAAGAATTTCACTAAGCATTCTTTGACTTAGGTTCCAGAGTTGTACAGATTTTAAAATCCACATAATTGAGGAATCTTGAAGAAAAATACTGCTTAGAGAAACAGATCAAGAACAGATGATATGTGAGGTGTTTAGTGTGTGAAGAGTTGATGAATAAACACCTTTTGAAGATTTGAAGAAAACATCAGAATCAACAAGGGCAGTAAAAGTAACTCTTAATTACACTTGACGAAGAACACGACGAACTAGGAAGTGTAGATTTGAAGCTCGTCGGTTTAGATCTTCCACGCCCTAACTTGGCTGAGGAAGACAGCTACGACGGCGGAGGAGTGAAGAAATCCGCCTTCGGCGTGAGTACGGCGGCGACGAGGTCGAGGCAGTGAAGCTCTTCCTCACCGGCGACGATGGAGGTAGCGGCGGCGCTATGGTTGGGAAGCTCGAGCGAGGGAGTGAGATCGAGCGGAGTAAAAGTGAAGTGAGGAAGGGAGAGGGGTATTTATAGCCGAAGTGAAAAACCGCTCGCCCGAGGAAATAGGACGAACGTGCCCCTGAACTTTCTCATTTTCTTGACATGTGTCACCCACATATAGAGAGGTGACGATCGTGTGCGATCGTGGGTGAAAAGATAAACATCGCATAGAATGCAGAACGGTTTGAGCGGCAAAGCCGAAAATTTAGATAAGATAGGTTTTAAAGTTCCGTTCGCAATTTCTTCAGCTGACAAGAGCACAGTGAAGATTTTAAACGAGATTCAACTAGAATGCACATGAAGAATTTGTGAATAGACTGGGTTGACTTTAGCATAGAGGGGGAAAGGGTTCGATCACATTCACTTAGCAGAACAAGCAACTTGAAGAAATAGCAATAAGTGAATGCTGTAGAGGACATAAACTCACATACATATATTGAAGGAAATATGCCCTAGAGGAAATAATAAAGTTATTTATTTCCTTATATCCTGATAAATGTTTATTATTCATGCTAGAATTGTATTAACCGGAAACATAATACATGTGTGAATACATAGACAAACAGTATGTCACTAGTATGCCTCTACTTGACTAGCTTGTTGAATTAAAGATGGTTAAGTTTCCTAGCCATAGATATGAGTTGTCATTTGATTAACGGGGTCACATCATTAGGAGAACGATGTGATTGACATGACCCATTCCGTTATCTTAGCACCCGATCGTTTAGTATGTTGCTATTGCTTTCTTCATGACTTATACATGTTCCTATGACTATGAGATTATGAAACTCCCGTTTACCGGAGGAACACTTTGTGTGCTACCAAACATCACAACGTAACTGTGAAAGTGCGTTATATCGACTAGAGGGGGGGTGAATAGGCGATTTTTATGAAAGTCTTCAAAACGTGAGAGTTGTGAAGACAAACAGTGAAGATCATGCCTATTACTATGCAGCGGAAGTTAGATTACACTAGGCCAGCCATGGTCATGTATTCAATAGAGTGAAAGCGCAATGACAAACAGCTTCAGTGTAATAAGGATCAGGTAGGAAGAAGTTATGAAGCCAAACAGATCATACATTCATGTTGTGAAGACAAGAGATAAAGCAAGCATGCAATGGCTTCACAATGAATAACTGTAAGTGAAAGGAAGTGAAGATGAAACCAGTGATGCGTTGAAGACAATGATTTGTTGGACCAGTTCCAGTTGCTGTGACAACTGTACGTCTGGTTGGAGCGGCTAGGTATTTAAACCAAAGGACACACAGTCCCGGACACCCAGTCAAGGACACTTAGTCCAAGACACCCAGTCCTCACCGTTTTCTCCTTGAGCTAAGGTCACACAGACCTCGCCCAATCACTCAAGTAAGTCTTCAAGGTAGACTCCCAAACCTTCACAGACTTCGTTCACTGACAATCCACAATTTCTCTTGGATGCTCAGAACGCGACGCCTAACCGTCTGGAGAATGCACAGTCCTCAAGTGTAATAAGTCGTCAGATCACACAGACACGAAGACTTAAGTGATGCCCAATTTGCTCTGGCTCTGGGTGGTTAGGGCTTTTCTCCTCACTGGGAATTTTTCTTTTAAAGGCTTCGAGGTGGGTTGCTCTTAAACGACAAAAGCCGTGCACTGAAATCTGAGCAGCCAACCGTTTATGGTTGTGGGGGGTGGACTATTTATAGCCACTTGGCAACCCGACCTGATCTGTCCGAAATGACCCTGGGTCACTAAGGAACTGACACGTGTACCAACGGTCGAATTTTGAACTCACACGACAACTTTACTTGGGCTACAAGTAAAGCTGACTTGTCTGACTCTGAAAAGATTTTCTCTCAAAGTCTTCGCTCGAAGACATAGGATTTGAATTAGGCATCACTTCAGTCATTCTGACTGGTTCTCTTCGACCCCACTTAATAGTACGGTGGTTCCTATGACACAACATGAATGAAATAAAACTACGAAGGATCTAGGTCTTCGAGTTCCAAAAGCTTCATAGGGAGTCTTCTCCTGTCATTGTCTTCAATATGAATATCTTCATAAACCACCATTGTCTTCAATGTCTTCGTACATTTTTAGGGGTCATCTCTGGTAGTAAAACCGAATCAATGAGGGACTTCTACCTGTGTTTTCCTGCAATTCTCACAAACACATTAGTCCCTCAGCTAGGTTTGTCGTCAATACTCCAAAACCAACTAGGGGTGGCACTAGATGCACTTACAATCTCCCCCTTTTTGGTGATTGATGACAAACTAGTTGAAGTTTTCAACGGGAAACATAATTTGTGAAATTGTAAAAGAATTTTCTTCATAAGTTGCAAGGGCTCCCCCTGAAGATGTGCATATAAGTAATTTGCTTCTTGAATGCAAATGCACATGGCAGGTTGTACTTGTGGAGATCCACTTCAACTTATGACAATCCACTATGCATGTAAAAGTATATGAAGATAATGACATGCATAATGGAAAATGGACGTCTGCAGAATGAGATAAGTGCGGAATTTATCTTCGCAAAACGGAGTGACAAACAGGTAGCAGACGACCATCAAGGCTAAGTGTTACAACTCAATGAAGCAAATGTAGCAAAAGAACGGGAGTTGTAAGCACGAAGCAAAATATAGCAAAAATATGAAGGCACCCGCCCATAATGACCCGCTTGAAGACTATAACCATCATATGCTTCTCCCCCTTTTGTCAGTGATGACCAAAAAGGCTTGAAGACATAGAGGTTTCTACGTGTTCCCAGGCGCAGCAGGGTCGGTGGAGTTGTTTGGCGGTGGTGCAGACGAGCTTGGTGCAGATGCGACGTGCGTTGAAGCAGGTGGAGATGATGTCGCGTCGTCTTCTTCTTCAATGATCCGGGCAGACACGGTGGCAGCAGAAGAAGAGAACTCTGACTCTTCAAGTGATGGTGTGCTGCGCATCACCGCTCTTCTTGGAGGCGTGGAGTCAAATTTGAAGTGCTCTGTGAAGCCATCCTCATGCAGTTCAGCTTCAGGGCACATCATAGTGAGGCCCTTCCAAGTGCGGCGACAGGTCTCGTGTGTGACAAATGCATTCTTGGTTGCCAGATTTCTAATGCGATTGACTTCTTGCATGATGCTTCTCATCTGCCTCTTGAGCCAGTCGTGATGCCTATCTTGCTTTTGGTGAAGAGCCACAAGAAGCTCTCTGTCATTGAGTGTACGAGCGCGCTTCTTGGGTCTCTTTGCAGCTGTGCTGTTGGTGGCTTCAGTTGATGCAGGGGCACGTGTGGTGCCAGCCATTGGATACTCTCGGGAGAGAGCTTCAACACCTTCAATATTTTGAGTGAAGCTCTGGTGTTCTGCATTCTGAAGACTTAGTGGTTGCTTGGCCGGCTCTGGATATATTGCTTCAGCAGATGTGTCCATATCTGGCAAAAATATCCTATGATTGCGGGCTGAGGGTTGATAGGAGATTGCAGAGTGAAGCTTGATCAGCCTCATAACCCAAGGAGCATAAAACTTTAATCCAAACAGTTCTGAAGCAGACGCTGCAAATTGACGGATGAAGAGATCCTGTGTATTGAAGCATTTGCCGTGAAGAATGCAGAAGATGAGAGTCTTCATTGCACCATCAATCGTTGCATATCGAGAGTGTCCCTTTACAGGCCATAGAGTCCGCCTTATGATATGATATATTGTTCTGGGCAGGTACTCTAAGTCTTCAACGAAGAACTTAGTTGGATAGGGTGCATTTGGAGGAAATGGCTTCATCATTGAGAGCATTTGACTCATATCTGGCTCAGGACGCTGAAATATGCTCTCAATTGCTTCAGCATGGAGTTGGCAACCTTCTTCAAAGAATTCGCCAGGAGTGGGAAGGCCGGTAAGCTCAATTAGATCGAAAGCATTGGCTTCATGATGGATATTTCCTGTCATCCACTCCAGGATCCATGTCTTCGGATCTCTGTTATAGCCTTTGATATGCAAGGTGGCATAGAACTGGAGCAGAAGCTCTTCGTTCCAGTGCTCTTCGTCAGTGATAAATGGCAGCAAACCCACTTGCTTGAAGCAATCCAGTGCTTCTTCCAGACCAGGCAGACCTGCAACAGCTTCAACCTCAAGGCGCTTGTGAGGAAAGATGCGGCTTTGGTTGTAGAGGATGCATGAATAATAGCTGCGCTGTTGATGGCTCCAGAACCTATCTGATACAATCCGTTCCCTTGAATAAGGGTTCTTGGAGCGGTCGAAAAACGTGTTATCTGCCCTGAAGCCGTTGATGTTGAAGGAACCAGGAGCTGATGCAGGACCTGGGAACCTTGGTAGTCGTGGGATCGGCTTCTGGACCTGGGGCCTGTGCACAATATGATAGTTGAATTGTGGTCCGGCAGCAGACTCAGGCACAGAATGTTCAGGAGCAGTAGCTTCGGTGTCTTCTGAAGCTGTTGTTGGGGAGGGCTCCACATTTGCTTCGGTGTTGTTTGTGGCAGCCACAACATTTTCAGCTTCAGGCACGTTCTCCTTGAGAACTGCTTATTGTTGGTGCGGGGGAGTTGGAGCTTGTGGTATTTCTGCTTGCTCTTCGGCTGATGCAGCCGGAATGTCTTCAGCAGCCTGAGCCCTTGGCCCTTTGCGAAGCCTATGGAATGTAGGCGCTGGTGGAGTTGCAGTGGGTTGGGGCTCATCTTCCTCCTGTGGGCGATCTGCCCACGATGCATTTTGTGTGATTGGCGTCAATGGACGACCAATACTTATCTGTTCGCTTGTCTCAAGCTGAGGAAGGGCTGCATCACCTTGCACATTGTCTTGGAGACCAATGTCTTCAGCAGCATTGGGGTTGGCTGTTGGAATGTCTTCAGCGTGCGGAGCCTCTTTGTAAGCAGGCTCATGCACTGTCAACTGACGGTCTGCGTCAGGATAGCGGACGCAGAGTGGTTCAACTATCAGGGGCTCTGTGGGAGCAGCCCGAGATTTCTTGGTCTTGCGCTTCTTGATGATGGGTTCAGAAGGAGAGGCTTCAGAATGTTTTCTCTTCTTAGCTTTAGCCTCTGCAGTCCGTGTCTTCTTGTGCTGTGAGGCGGTTGATCGACTCTTTGGCTTCGAGCCAGTCGTTGCAGCTGGGAAGACAATCGGAGCATCAGGATCTGACCTTGGCGCTTCAGGTTCGGGCACAGCCGCCTTCTTTTTCTTCTTCGCGGCCATCCTGGGGTCAATGCCGGGACGCCCAAGTGCCTTGCGCTTTTCTGCCTCATTGTAGGCTTGCACGCAGCGTTCAGCTAAAGTCTTCATGCGTTCTCGCGAGCCTTGAGCTTCGGCACGCGTTTTCAGGAAGTTCTATTTCAGCTCGTGCAACATGATCTTGAAGTTTTTCACTTCTTGCACACTGAGCTTGGCCACGTGCTTCTTGAACTGAGCCTTTTCATGATCAATTTTCTGCTTCAGTTCTACAATTTGCTGGGCTATTGCAAGTTCTGAAGCAATTGCACCTTGAAAGGCAACACTGAGGCCTATGGGTAGCTGCAGATCATTGAAGCTTATGTCAGGTGTGTCAAACCATTCATCGATGAAGTTGTGAATGATGGCGACATCAAACAGAGGCAGATTGTTGAAGATTTCGGCTTCCTCCTTGCTCTTGATGAGCTGCTCAAGAGCATCATCTCCAAGATCTTCATCGCTTGAGAGATCAATGGCTTCGCAGCGCAGAATGTCAGCAGCTGTGAGCTCTTTGCCTGTGTGTGGCTGAGGCTTCTTGGGGCTTGGACACTCGTGATAAGCCCTCTGACTGCACACTGGCTTCGGGAGGTGCAGTTGCTAAAGGCTTCACTCTTGCGATCTTGGGAGAAGCGGCTGGCTTTGAAGCTTTTGGTGCTTTTGGCTTCTTCTGCTTTGGCTTCGGAGCAGCAGGGGCGTCATCTGACTCAGTATATGCTGGAGGGTCATTCACAGCAGTCCCTTGGACTAGGATGCGAGTGATGAGGCCTTCAAGATTGGCATACGGCCCGATGATATTGGGATCGGCGTTGCGTGTGCCATCTGCCCTTGGTGAGGAGGGACCAGGGTTGAAGTCAAGCCCAAATTTCTTCTTGTTTATCTTTGCTGACTGTTGTGCAAACTGAAAGTTGCTCTTGAAGAGATTATCATCGCGACACCAGAGAAGTGATGACGGATGTGCCTCAGCTGGCTGTGGTCCTCTCACCATGCATGGATAGAAGCCTTGAGCAATGGCTTCGTCTCTGGACTTGGGTACGAGATTTTTGTATAATACATCTCCCCACGGTCTCTTGATGGCGCACTTCTCCGCATATTCCTGAGTGACGAAGCGGTAGTGGAACCATTGCTCTGCCCAATATCTTCGAATCCATTGGATTCGTGTCTTGCGCTGACCATAGCTTTCTTCAGGATCAGTTTTGTACATCTCTGCCAATTCATCAGGCAGATCTTTGGACGTTTCACCACGTCGCTGTCTGCCTCCCTTCTTTGCTACTGTTTCTGAAGCCATGAATAACTTGGAAGGCTTCAAGATGTTCAAAGGTTTCAAAGGCTTCCTTTTGCAAGAACTGGCTTCAGGCGAGTTGATGTGATGCTGCAAGTACTCTGCAAATGAATGCAGACTATGAGAACCAAAGGATTCTCCCACGGACATGTACCTGTGACAGCATTGAGGTGCGAGGGAAGGGGAAGAGGTCATATGCATTCTCAGAAGATTTTGAAGATAAATCGGTTTAGAAGACATTGACCTCATTATGCGAAGACATTCACTTATAGATAAGAAGTTGGTTCCAGATTTGTATGAACCCATAGATCAGTACAAGTGAGGAATCTAACTACTTTATGAAGTACAAGTGAATATACTAGGCATGTTATGAGATGCAGCGAGAGATTTAACTGGTGTGAAGAGAAACTTCTTATGGCAGAAAGTGACTGAACTGTAGGATCAAAAGAAGCTGTAAAAAGAGGTTTTATTTACCACACTTGGAACTGCTAGACGAAGTGAGAGTTGAGACGAGCAGTTCGATCCTCCGTGCCCTAACTTGGCGACGGAAGACACCTACGGCGACGGTGGAGAGAGCGATGTCCGCGGTCGGCGTGAAAACGGCGTCGGAGAGGTTGCGGCAATGAAGCGCGTCGTCGCCGGCGTCGTCGAGTGCTAGCGGTGGCGCTAGGGTTCGTGCGAGGGTGGAAGAAGGAGATAATGACCGCAGTGAATCATGTATTTATAGAGATAGAGGCGGCACAGCGCTATTACGCAGGTGCCCCTGGCGGTTCGCATTTGAGGCACAACGCTATTGGGATTTGTTTCATGTCCCACGCACGCCTAAATTGTCGGACGGTCGTTCCTGCTTCTCCGGATCTTATGTGGAGGAATGAGCATTAAAAACGGACTTTTATGGTTGTCTTAATGTCTTCGGCTGACAAGGACACAGTGAAGACATTCGACAGTTTCAACAGAATGCATATGACTTGGAGAGATAGAGTTTGAGATAGAAAGCATAGAGAGGTTAGGGTCCGATCACATTCACTTAGTTCAAAAGATTCAACCAAGAAGACATAGCTATAAGTGAATGCTGTAGAGGACAGAACATCAGTACATATATATCCATATAATCAACGCAGTGAAGATAATCATGAAGACATATTGAGAATTAAACCAAACCAATTGTGAAGACATTGAGAGGTAACGCCATGAGAGAAATGCTTCAAAATGGAACGTTTGGTGGTGGCGTTACCCACCGTATAGGAAGTATTAGACCCAGACACAGCGCACAATTATCGTGGCGCTCCGAAGTCAAATTCCACATTAATGTATTCACACTTAGAATGTATGTCTTCATTGTTTGAAGATATACGCTACTTCGTGTGTTGCACATCTAAGTCATCAATATGTTTAAGTGTTAGGATGTGTGCCTGATCACAGGACATTTGAGGATTCCAAGATATTTAGCTCACACCGTAACTTGCAAAATCTCTTCTCATCCAAGGGCTTTGTGAAGATATCTGCCAATTGCTCTTCAGTGTTGACGTGTATGATATCAATGTCTTCCTTCACAACATGATCTCTGAGAAAGTGATGACGAATTTCAATGTGCTTTGTCTTCGAGTGCTGAACTGGGTTGTTGGCAATCTTGATGGCGCTTTCGTTGTCGCAGTAAAGTGGCACTTGCTTCAGATGAATGCCATAATCCTTGAGTGTTTGCTTCATCCACAGAAGCTGAGCGCAGCAAGATCCAGCAGCAATGTATTCAGATTCAGCAGTGGAGAGTGATACACAGTTCTGCTTCTTTGAAGACCAACATACAAGTGATCGTCCCAGAAATTGACATGTGCCTGATGTAGACTTGCGATCAACTTTGTCACCAGCATAATCAGCATCCGAAAATCCAACTAAATCAAACTCTGAGCCCTTTGGATACCATAATCCTAGAGTTGGGGTGTGAGCCAAATATCGAAGAATTCGCTTCACAGCTAAGTGATGCGACTCCTTTGGTGTCGCTTGAAATCGAGCACACATGGAAACACTAAGCATGATATCTGGCCTAGATGCACATAAATAAAGCAAAGACCCAATCATGGAGCGGTATACCTTTTGATCGAACTCTTTACCATTGTCGTCGGGACCCAGATGATGCTTGGCTGGCATTGGTGTTGTGAAGCCTTTGCAGTCTTGCACACCGAACTTCTTCAGGCACTCTTTAAGATATTTCTCTTGAGATATGAAGATGCCGTTGCGTTGTTGCCGTATTTGAAGACCGAGAAAGAACTTCAGCTCCCCCATCATGGACATCTGATATTGCTCTTGCATCATGTATCCAAACTCTTCACTATACTTCTGATTGGTGCAGCCGAAGATAATGTCATCCACATATATTTGGCACACAAACAGTTCACCATCATATGTCTTCGTGAAAAGAGTGGGATCCAGGGAACCAGGTATGAAGCCTTTGCTTTTCAGAAAGTACTTGAGTGTATCATACCAGGCCCTAGGGGCTTGTTTGAGGCCATACAGTGCCTTGTTGAGCTTGTATACCATATCAGGATGTTTTGGATTTTCAAAGCCAGGTGGTTGTGCAACATACACTTCTTCTTCAATCTTGCCATTGAGAAAGGCACTTTTCACATCCATCTGATAGAGAAGTATGTTATGATGATTTGCATAGGCCAGCAGTATGCGTATGGCTTCAAGCCTAGCCACAGGAGCAAATGTTTCATCGAAGTCAATGCCCTCCACTTGAGTATATCCTTGAGCAACTAGACGAGCTTTGTTTCTGACAACTTGACCATGCTCATCTTGCTTGTTGCGGTATATCCATTTGGTGCCTATTATGTTGTGCTTCCGTGGATCAGGACGCTTAACCAGTTCCCATACATTATTCAGCTCAAACTGTTGAAGCTCTTCTTGCATAGCTTGAATCCATTCAGGTTCCATGAAGGCTTCTTCAACTTTCTTGGGTTCTGATATTGAGACGAATGCGAAATGCCCACAGAAGTTTGTTAGCTGAGTTGCCCTTGAACGAGTGAGTGGACCAGATGCATTGATGTTGTCCAGTATTTTGTCAATTTGTACTTCATTTGCAACACGAGGGTGTGTGGGGTGAAGACTTTGCTCTTGCTGATCTGTGTGGTCATTTGAAGGTATATCTTCAGGCTGAGCATTGTCTTCATGTGGATCAGATGCTAAGATGATAAGTTCTTCTTCAGGTTGAGCTTCAGAAGGTACAATTTCTCCAGTTCCCATAAGCTTGATTGATTCATTTGCTGGAACTTCATCTAGCACATTTGGCAATTGCTCTCTTTGTGATCCATTGGTTTCATCAAACCGCACATCCACTGTTTCAACCACTTTGTAGTGGTAGAGGTTGAAGACTCTGTAGGAGTGCGAATCCTTTCCATATCCAAGTATGAAGCCCTCATGTGCTTTTGGTGCAAACTTTGAGTTGTGGTGTGGGTCCTTGATCCAGCATTTTGCGCCAAATACTCTGAAATAACTGACATTTGGCTTCTTGCCAGTTAGGAGTTCATAGGATGTCTTGTTCAGAAGCTTGTGAAGATAAACACGATTGATTGTATGGCATGCAGTATCAATGGCTTCAGTCCAGAATTTTCTTGGAGTCTTGTATTCATCTAGCATTGTTCTGGCCATCTCAATGAGTGTTCTGTTCTTGCGTTCGACGATGCCATTCTGCTGTGGTGTGTATGGAGCTGAGAATTCATGTGTGATGCCCAAGGTATCCAGATATGTATCAAGGCCAGTTTTCTTGAATTCAGTGCCATTGTCACTTCTGATGTGCTTTATCTTGGCGCCAAAATTGTTCATAGCTCGATTTGTGAAGCGTCTGAAGACATCCTGCACTTCAGTCTTGTAAAGGATTATGTGCACCCAAGTATATCTAGAATAATCATCAACAATTACGAAGCCATAGAGGCATGCAGAAGTAGTAAAAGTTGAGTAGTGAGTGGGACCGAAAAGATCCATGTGAAGCAGTTCGAAGGGTTGAGTAGTGGTCATGATTGTCTTCGAAGGATGTTTTGCCCTTGTCATCTTCCCTGCTTCACAGGCACCGCATAAGTGATCTTTCTTGAACTTGACGCCTTCGATGCCTATGACGTGCTTTTTCTTCGCAAGGGTGTGGAGGTTCCTCATGCCAGCATGCCCAAGCCTTCGATGCCAAAGCCAGCATTCTGAAGCTTTTGCAAGAAGACATACTGCAAGTTGTGGTCCTGCTGAGAAATCTACCACATACAAATCACCTTTCCTATACCCTTCAAACACTAGAGATTTGTCAGATTCCATTAGCACCAGGCAGCGATATTTGCCAAACATTACAATCATATTCAAATCGCAAAGCATTGAGACAGACATTAAGTTGAAGCCAAGGGATTCAACAAGCATGACTTTATCCATGTGTTGATCCTTTGAGATTGCAACTCTACCTAGACCCAATACCTTACTTTTACCAGTGTCAGCGAATGTAATGTGGCTCTTGTCGGATGGACGTAAAGTTGAGTCCATAAGAAGGCTTCTTCTGCCAGTCATGTGATTTGTACACCCACTGTCAATAATCCATTCTGAAGACTTTGAAGTCGCTGGTATCGTACCCTACAGTGCAGTTAGGGGGATAGGCTTCACGAAGAGTGTTGTGAAGCATAAACATTTGGCGAACCAGTGGGTTATGAAAACTTAGATCCAGATTAGGACTAATGGGGAGAGTAGCATGCGATTCAGGAATGAAGTACATAATGATGCCATTTGGGCAGTTTATCTTGCGCCCCACAAGATTTTTATGGTCCCCAGCAATAGCATCAGAAGATTTTGTTTTTGTGCTGGAGACCTTTCCCTGCAAAAAAAAGGTTAAGCTTTCTTAACCACCCACATCAAGGGTGGCTTAGAAGCTATGAGTCTAAGAGCAGCATCTGAGAATTTTGGCTTTGAAGCCTTAGCAAACAGTCTAGCAGGGGGACAATAATACTCATAGGAATAAGCAGAATAATTTTTGGTCATATGAACATGACGGTTCGATGAACCACTCTCATATTCATATGCCTGAGTATGGTTCCCCTGCAAAACATTTGCGTTAGTGCGACTCAGGTGAGTTCCCTGTTTGTATGAAGCATTTGGACCATATGAAGCCTTTGGTTTGAGGTTTGTCTTCTTCAAGTGAGGTGTCATGAAGACATTCACAGGAAGATTTTCCAGACATGTTTTCGGAACCCAGATCTTCTTCATAGGCGGTCCATTCCTGCAGTTAGTACCAATGTACCTGGCAAACACTTCACCATTCTGATTCTTAAACAGCTTATAGTTTGCATCAAAGGATTCATCAATGACAATTGGGTTAGCACAAGTGAAGCCAGATAAATTGGATGGATCTGCTGAAAGTTCCTTTGCAGCAACCCACGTAGTTTTGGGGTACTGCTCAGGTTTCCAGTAAGACCCATCTGCATTAATTTTCCTCACGAACCCAACACCCTCTTTCCTAGGGTTTCGGTTCAGAATCTGCTTCTTAAGGACATCACATAATGTCTGATGCCCTTTCAGACTTTTGTACATCCCTGTTTCAAGCAATGTCTTCAACCTAGCATTCTCATCAGCAATAGCAGTGGTATCCTCAGCAGAGGGGTTAGTTACCACATCAACAGTTGAAGATATTGAAACAGTAGTAGCAGAGGAACATTCAGCAACAGAAGCAGCATTATCACGCTCAATGCATTTAAGACATGGTGGTTCAAATCCTTCCTGAGCGGGACTGATCTGTTCAGCGCGAAGTGACTCGTTTTCCTTTTGAAGATCTTCATGAGCCACCCTCAATTTCTCAAGTTCTTGCTTCCTTTGAAGATAATCATAGGAAAGCTTTTCATGAGTTGTTGAGAGAGTATCATGACGATCTTCAAGTTCCTGATACTTAACGTGAAGGTTTTTTATGTCTTCAATTAAGGATTCAGATCGAGTCATTTCAGCACCCAACAGATCATCGCTTCTGTCTAACAATTTTTGAATATGTTCCATAGCTTTCTGTTGTTCAGTTGCAATTTTAGCAAGTGTTTTGTAGCTAGGTTTTGAATCACATTCAGAGTCATCGTCACTAGATGTTTCATAGCGAGTTGTGCGTGTGATTACCTTGGCACCGCGTGCCATGAAGCAGTAGGTAGGAGTGGAGTCGTTCTTGTCATTTGCGTCGGTGTCGGTGATGCAGTCATTGTCTTCAGTATTGAAGATGGACTTGGCGACGTATGCTGTAGCCAGACTCGCAATGCCAGAATCAGACTCCTCCTCAGACTCCACCTCTGCCTCCTCAGAGGCGGACTCCTCCTCTGAATCCATCTCCTTTCCAACAAACGCGCGTGCCTTGCCAGATGAGCTCTTCTTGTGTGATGAAGACCTTGATGAAGTTTTGGAAGAAGACCTTGAGTATTTATTCTTCTTCTTGTCGTCAGAATCATATTCCTTGCTCTTCTTCTTCCTTCTGTTCTCATTGTCCCAGTGTGGACACTCAGAGATGAAGTGTCCAGTTTTCTTGCACTTGTGACATGTTTTCTTCTTGTAGTCATGAGCAGAAGCTTCATCATTCCTTGAGCTTGATCGTGAAGATTTCCTGAAGCCTTTCTTCTTAGTGAATTTTTGGAACTTCTTCACTAGCATTGCAAGTTCTCTTCCAATGTCTTCAGGATCATCAAAACTGCAGTCAGATTCTTCTTCAGATGAGGAGACAGCTTTTGCCTTCAAGGCACGAGTTCGCCCATAGTTTGGACCGTAGATATCTCTTTTCTCAGAAAGCTGAAACTCATGTGTGTTGAGCCTCTCAAGTATGTCAGACGGATCGAGTGTCTTGAAATCAGGACGTTCTTGAATCATCAGGGCCAGAATGTCAAACGAACTATCAAGTGATCTCAGCAGCGTCTTGACGATTTCATGTTTGGTGATCTCAGTAGCGCCGAGGGCTTGAAGCTCATTTGTGATGTCATTGAGCCGATCAAAGGTGTGCTGGACATTCTCATTGTCATTTCGTTTGAAGCGGTTGAAGAGATTGCGAAGGACACTGATTCTTTGATCTCTCTGGGTTGATATGCCTTCATTAACTTTGGAGAGCCAATCCCAGACCAGTTTGGATGTCTTCAAGGCACTCACACGGCCATACTGTCCTTTGGTCAGATGACCACAGATGATATTCTTGGCAGTAGAGTCCAGTTGAACGAACTTCTTGACATCAGCAGCAGTGACACCTTCTCCAGCCTTGGGAACGCCGTTTTCGACGACATACCATAGGTCGACGTCAATGGCTTCAAGATGCATGCGCATCTTATTCTTCCAGTAGGGATATTCAGTTCCATCGAAGACGGGACAAGCAGCGGAGACTTTGATTATCCCTGCAGTCGACATAGCTAAAACTCCAGGTGGTTAAACCGAATCACACAGAACAAGGGAGCACCCTGCTCTGATACCAATTGAAAGTGCGTTATATCGACTAGAGGGGGGCTGAATAGGCGATTTTTATGAAAGTCTTCAAAACGTGAGAGTTGTGAAGACAAACAGTGAAGATCATGCCTATTACTATGCAGCGGAAGTTAGATTACACTAGGCCAGCCATGGTCATGTATTCAATAGAGTGAAAGCGCAATGACAAACAGCTTCAGTGTAATAAGGATCAGGTAGGAAGAAGTTATGAAGCCGAACAGATCATACATTCATGTTGTGAAGACAAGAGATAAAGCAAGCATGCAATGGCTTCACAATGAATAACTGTAAGTGAAAGGAAGTGAAGATGAAACCAGTGATGCGTTGAAGACAATGATTTGTTGGACCAGTTCCAGTTGCTGTGACAACTGTACGTCTGGTTGGAGCGGCTAGGTATTTAAACCAAAGGACACACAGTCCCGGACACCCAGTCAAGGACACTTAGTCCAAGACACCCAGTCCTCACCGTTTTCTCCTTGAGCTAAGGTCACACAGACCTCGCCCAATCACTCAGGTAAGTCTTCAAGGTAGACTCCCAAACCTTCACAGACTTCGTTCACTGACAATCCACAATTTCTCTTGGATGCTCAGAACGCGACGCCTAACCGTCTGGAGAATGCACAGTCCTCAAGTGTAATAAGTCGTCAGATCACACAGACACGAAGACTTAAGTGATGCCCAATTTGCTCTGGCTCTGGGTGGTTAGGGCTTTTCTCCTCACTGGGAATTTTTCTTTTAAAGGCTTCGAGGTGGGTTGCTCTTAAACGACAAAAGCCGTGCACTGAAATCTGAGCAGCCAACCGTTTATGGTTGTGGGGGGTGGACTATTTATAGCCACTTGGCAACCCGACCTGATCTGTCCGAAATGACCCTGGGTCACTAAGGAACTGACACGTGTACCAACGGTCGAATTTTGAACTCACACGACAACTTTACTTGGGCTACAAGTAAAGCTGACTTGTCTGACTCTGGAAAGATTTTCTCTCAAAGTCTTCGCTCGAAGACATAGGATTTGAATTAGGCATCACTTCAGTCATTCTGACTGGTTCTCTTCGACCCCACTTAACAGTACGGTGGTTCCTATGACACAACATGAATGAAATAAAACTACGAAGGATCTAGGTCTTCGAGTTCCAAAAGCTTCATAGGGAGTCTTCTCCTGTCATTGTCTTCAATATGAATATCTTCATAAACCACCATTGTCTTCAATGTCTTCGTACATTTTTAGGGGTCATCTCTGGTAGTAAAACCGAATCAATGAGGGACTTCTACCTGTGTTTTCCTGCAATTCTCACAAACACATTAGTCCCTCAGCTAGGTTTGTCGTCAATACTCCAAAACCAACTAGGGGTGGCACTAGATGCACTTACAAACTGGGTGATTATAAAGGTGCTCTACAGGTGTCTCCAAAGGTACTTGTTGGGTTGGCGTATTTTGAGATTAGGATTTGTCACTCCGATTGTCGGAGAGGTATCTCTGGGCCCTCTCGGTAATGCACATCACTTAAGCCTTACAAGCATTGCAACTAATGAGTTAGTTGCGGGATGATGTATTAAGGAACGAGGAAAGAGACTTGTCGGTAACGAGATTGAACTAGGTATTGAGATACCGACGATCGAATCTCGGGCAAGTAACATACCGATGACAAAGGGAACAACGTATGTTGTTGTGCGGTTTGACCGACAAAGATCTTCATAGAATATGTGGGAGCCAA
The DNA here is from genome assembly GCF_056163025.1 of Triticum urartu. NCBI lineage: Eukaryota > Viridiplantae > Streptophyta > Magnoliopsida > Poales > Poaceae > Triticum > Triticum urartu. The sequence continues at coordinate 692,693,164 of NC_141874.1, read as the reverse complement.
TATGAGCATCCAGGTTCCGATATTGGTTATTGACCGGAGATGTGTCTCGGTCATGTCTACATAGTTCTCGAACCCGTAGGGTCCGCACGCTTAACGTTACAATGACGGTTATATTATGAGTTTATATGTTTTGATGTACCGAAGGTTGTTCGGAGTCCCGGATGTGATCAAGGACATGACAAGGAGTCTCAAAATGGTCGAGACATGAAGATTGATATATTGGAAGCCTATGTTTGGATGTCGGAAGTGTTCCGGGTGAAATCGGGATTTTACCGGAGTACCGGGAGGTTACCGGAACCCCCTGGGGCTTAATGGGCCTACATGGGCCTTAGTGGAAATAGAGGGAAGCAAGAGGAGTGTGGGGCACGCCCCCAAGGCCCAACCGAATTGGTTTAGGGAAAGGGGGGTCGACCCCCTCTTTCCTTCTTCCCCTCTCTCTTTCCTTCTCCCAAATCCTATTCCAACTAGGAAAAGGGGGGAGTCCTACTCCCGGTGGGAGTAGGACTCCTCCTGGCGCGCCCTCTCCCTAGCCGGCCGCACCCCCCTTGCTCCTTTATATATGGGGGCAAGGGGGCATCCCATGGACACAACAATTGATCATTTGATCCTTTAGCCGTGTGCGGTGCCCCCCTCCACCATAGTCCACCTCGATAATACTGTAGCGGTGCTTAGGCGAAGCCCTGCGTCGGTAGAACATCAACATCGTCACCACGCCATCGTGCTGTCAAAACTCTCCCTCAACACTCGGCTGGATCGGAGTTCGAGGGACGTCATCGGGCTGAACGTGTGCTGAACTCGGATGTGCCGTACGTTCGATACTTGATCGGTCGGATCGTGAAGACGTACGACTACATCAACCGCGTTGTGCAAACGCTTCTGCTTTTGGTCTACGAGGGTACGTGGATAACACTCTCCCCTCTCGTTGCTATGCATCACCATGATCTTGCGTGTGCGTAGGAATTTTTTTGAAATTACTATGTTCCCCAACAGTGGCATCCGAGCCAGGTTTTATGCGTAGATGTCATATGCACGAGTAGAACACAAGTGAGTTGTGGGCGATATAAGTCATACTGCTTACCAGCATGTCATACTTTGGTTCGGCGGTATTGTTGGATGAAGCGGCCCGGACCGACATTACGCGTACGCTTATGCGAGACTGGTTCTACCGACGTGCTTTGCACACAGGTGGCTGGCGGGTGTCAGTTTCTCCAACTTTAGTTGAACCGAGTGTGGCTACGCCCGGTCCTTGCGAAGGTTAAAACAACACCAACTTGACAAACTATCGTTGTGGTTTTGATGCATAGGTAAGAACGGTTCTTGCTAAGCCCGTAGCAGCCACGTAAAACTTGCAACAACAAAGTAGAGGACGTCTAACTTGTTTTTGCAGGGCATGTTGTGATGTGATATGGTCAAGACATGATGCTAAATTTTATTGTATGATATGATCATGTTTTGTAACCGAGTTATCGGCAACTGGCAGGAGCCATATGGTTGTCGCTTTATTGTATGCAATGCAATTGCGCTGTAATGCTTTACTTTATCACTAAGCGGTAGCGATAGTCGTGGAAGCATAAGATCGGCGAGATGACAACGATGCTACGATGGTGATCAAGGTGTCGTGCCGGTGACGATAGTGATCATGACGGTGCTTCGGAGATGAAGATCACAAGCACAAGATGATGATGGCCATATCATATCACTTATATTGATTGCATGTGATGTTTATCTTTTATGCATCTTATCTTGCTTTGATTGACGGTAGCATTATAAGATGATCTCTCACTAAATTTCAAGATAAAAGTGTTCTCCCTGAGTATGCACCGTTGCAAAAGTTCATCGTGCCCAGACACCACGTGATGATCGGGTGTGATAAGCTCTACGTCCATCTTCAACGGGTGCAAGCCAGTTTTGCACACGCAGAATCCTCAGGTTAAACTTGACGAGCCTAGCATATGCAGATATGGCCTCAGAACACTGAGACCGAAAGGTCGAGCGTGAATCATATAGTAGATATGATCAACATAGTGATGTTCACCATTGAAAACTACTCCATTTCACGTGATGATCGATTATGGTTTAGTTGATTTGGTTCACGTGATCACTTAGAAGATTAAAGGGATGTCTTTCTAAGTGGGAGTTCTTAAGTAATATGATTAATTGAACTTAAATTTATCATGAACTTAGTCCTGGTAGTATTAGCATATCTATGTTGTAGATCAATAGCTCGCGTTTAGCTCCCATGTTTTATTTTTGATATGTTCGCAGAGAAAACTAAGTTGAAAGATTTTAGTGGCAATGATGCGGATTGGATCCGTGATCTGAGGTTTATCCTCATTGCTGCACACAAAAATTATGTCCTTGATGCACCGCTAGGTGACAAACCTATTGCAGGAGCAGATGCAGATGTTATGAACGTTTGGCTAGCTCAATATGATGACTACTTGATAGTTTAGTGCACCATGCTTAAACGGCTTAGAATCGGGACTTCAAAGACGTTTTGAATGTCATGGACCATATGAGATGTTCCAGGAGTTGAAGTTAATATTTCAATTAAATACCCGAGTTGAGAGATATGAAGTCTCCAACAAGTTCTATAGCTAAAAGATGGAGGAGAATAGCTCAAGCAGTGAGCATGTGCTCAGATTGTCTGGGTACTACAATCGCTTGAATCAAGTGGGAGTTAATCTTCCAAATAAAATAGTGATTGACAGAATTCTCTAGTCACCATCACCAAGTTAGTAGAACTTTGTGATGAACTATAATATGCAAGGGATAACAGAAACGATTCCCAAGCTCTTCGTGATGCTGAAATCGACAAAGGTAGAAATCAAGAAAAGCATCAAGTGTTGATGGTAAACAAAACCACTAGTTTCAAGTAAAGGGACAAAGGGAAGAAACGGGAACTTCAAGAAGAATGACAAACAAGTTGCTGCTCAAGTGAAAAAAACCCAAGTCTGGACCTAAGCCTGAAACTGAGTGCTTCTACTGCAAAGGGACCGGTCATTGGAAGCGGAACTACCCCAAGTAATTGGCGGATAAGAAGGTTGGCAAAGTGAACATAGGTATATTTGATATACATGTTATTGATGTGTACTTTACTAATGTCTATAGCAACCCTTTAGTATTTGATACTAGTTTAGTTACTAAGAATAGTAACTCGAAACGGGAGTTGCAGAATGAACAGAGACTAGTTAAGGGTGAAGTGACAATGTGTATTGGAAATGGTTCCAAGATTGATATGATCATCATCGCACACTCCCTATACTTTCGGTATTAGTGTTAAACCTAAAATAAATGTTATTTAGTGTTTGCGTTGAGCATGAATATGATTGGATCATGTTTATTGCAATACGGTTATTCATGTAAGTTAGAGAATAATTGTTGTTCTATTTACATGAATAAAACCTTCTATGGTCATACACCCAATGAAAATGGTTTGTTGGATCTCGATCGTGGTGATACACATTTTTATAATATTGAAGCCAAAAGATGCAAAGTTAATAATGACAGTGCAACTTATTTGTGGCACTGCCGTTTAGGTCATATTGGTGTAAAGCGCATGAAGAAAATCCGTGCTGATGGGATTTTTGAATCACTTGATTATGAATCAGTTGACGCTTGTGAACCATGCCTCATGGGCAAGATGACTAAGACTCCATTCTCCGGAACAATGGAGCGAGCAACAGATTTGTTGGAAATCATACATACTGATGTATGTGGTCCGATGAATATTGAGGCTCGTGGCAGGTATCATTATTTTCTGATCTTCACAGATGATTTGAGCAGATATGAGTATATCTACTTGATGAAACACAAGTCTGATACATTTGGAAAGTTCAAAGAATTTCAGAGTGAAGTGGAGAATCATCGTAACAAAAATAAAAGTTTCTACGATATGATCGCAGAAGTAAAATATTTGAGTTACGAGTTTGGCCTTCAGTTAAACAATGTGAAATAGTTTCACTACTCATGCCACCTTGAAAACCACAGTGTAATAGTGTGTCCAAACATCGTAACCATACTTTATTAGATATGGTGCGATCTATGATGTCTCTTACCGATTTACCACTATCGTTTTGGGGTTATGCATTAGAGACAGCTACATTCACATTAAATAGGGCACCATCTAAATCCGTTGAGAAGACATCGTATGAACTATGGTTTGGCAAGAAACCTAAGCTGTCGTTTCTTAAAGTTTGAGGTTGCAATGCTTATGTGAAAAAGTTTCAACCTGATAAGCTCAAACCCAAACCGGAGAAGTGCATCTTCATAGGATACCCAAAAATAAAATGTTGGGTACACCTTCTATCACAGATTCGAAGGCAAGATATTCATTGCTGAGAATGGATCCTTTCTAGAGAAGGAGTTTCTCTCGAAAGAAGTGAGTGGGAGGAAAGTAGAACTTGATGAGGTAACTGTACCTGCTCCCTTATGGGAAAGTAGTTCATCACATAAATCTGTTCCTGTAACTACTACACCAATTAGTGAGGAAGCTAATGATGATGATCATGTAACTTCAGATCAAGTTATTACCGAACCTCGTAGGTAAATCAGAGTGAGATCCGCACCAGAGTGGTACGGTAATCCTGTTCTGGAGGTCATGTTACTTGACCATGACGAGCCTACGAACTATGAGGAAGCGATGATGAGCCCAGATTCCGCGAAATGGCTTGAGGCCATGAAATCTGAGATGAGATCCATGTATGGGAACAAAGTATGGACTTTGATTGACTTGCCCATTGATCGGTGAGCCATTAAGATTAAATGGATCTTCAAGAGGAAGACGGACGCTGATAGTAGTGTTACTATCTACAAAGCTAGAATTGTTGCAAAAAGGGTTTTGATAAGTTCAAGGTGTTGACTACGATGAGAGTTTCTCACTCGTATCTATGCTTAAGTCTGTCCGAATCATGTTAGCAATTGTCGCATTTTATGAAATCTAGCAAATGGATAAACAAAACTGCATTCCTTAATGGATTATTAAAGAAGAGTTGTATATGATGCAACCAGAAGGTTTTGTCAATCCTAAAGGTACTAACAAAATATGCAAGCTCCAGCGATCCATCTATGGACTGGTGCAAGCATCTTGGAGTTGGAATATACGCTTTGATAAGTTGATCAAAGCATATAGTTTTATATAGACTTGCGGTGAAGCCTGTATTTACAAGAAAGTGAGTGGGAGCACTACAACATTTCTGATAAGTATATGTGAATGACATATTGTTGATAGGAGATAATGTAGAATTATTCTGCAAAGCATAAAGGAATGTTGTATTAAGCCTTGCAAGCATTGCAACTAATGAGTTAGTTGCAGGATGATGTATTACGAAACGAGTAAAGAGACTTGCCGGTAACGAGATTGAACTAGGTATTGAGATACCAACGATCGAATCTCGGGCAAGTAACATACCGATGACAAAGGGAACAACGTATGTTGTTGTGCGGTTTGACCGATAAAGATATTTGTAGAATATGTGGGAGCCAATATGAGCATCCAGGTTCCGCTATTGGTTATTGACCGGAGACGTGTCTCGGTCATGTCTACATAGTTCTCGAACCCGTAGGGTCCACACGCTTAACGTTATGATGACTGTTATATTATGAGTTTATATGTTTTGATGTACCGAAGGTTGTTCGGAGTCCCGGATGTGATCAAGGACATGACGAGGAGTCTCAAAATGGTCGAGACATGAAGATTGATATATTGGAAGCCCATATTTGGATGTCGGAAGTGTTCCGGGTGAAATTGGGATTTTACCGGAGTGCCGGGAGGTTACCGGAACCCCCCGGGGGCTTAATGGGCCTACATGGGCCTTAGTGGAAATAGAGGGAAGCAAGGGGAGTGTGGGGCGCACCCCCAAGTCCCAAACCGAATTGGTTTAGGGCAAGGGGGGCTGGCCCCCTCTTTCCTTCTTCCCCTCTCTCTTTCCTTCTCCCGAATCCTATTCCAACTAGGAAAGGGGGGGAGTCCTACTCCCGGTGGGAGTAGGACTCCTCCTGGCGCGCCCTCTCCCTGGCCGGCCGCACCCCCTTGCTCATTTATATATGGGGGCAAGGGGGCACCCCATGGACAGAACAATTGATCGTTTGAGCCTTTAGCCGTGTGCGGTGCCCCCCTCCACCATAGTCCACCTCGATAATACTGTAGCGGTGCTTAGGCGAAGCCCTGCGTCGGTAGAACATCAACATCGTCACCACGCCGTCGTGCTGACGAAACTCTCCCTCAACACTCGGCTGGATCGGAGTTCGAGGGACGTCATCGGGCTGAACGTGTGCTGAACTCGGAGGTGCCATATGTTCGGTACTTGATCGGTCGGATCATGAAGACGTACGACTACATCAACCGTGTTGTGCAAACGCTTCCGCTTTCGGTCTACGAGGGTACGTGGGCAACACTCTCCCCTCTCATTGCTATGCATCACCATGATCTTGCGTGTGCGTAGGAATTTTTTTGAAATTACTACGTTCCCCAACATATATATCCAATGAAGAAAAATGACGGAAATGGTGAAGACAATGCAAGTTGAAAAACAACTGAGGAATTTCAAAGAACTGAGGAAAAACTCAATTGAAGATTTTCAACATTCTGTGGTGGCGTGGCCCACCGTATAAGAATGATGATTTCAGACCCGGCGTACAATTGTCGTAGGGTTCTGAGAATCAAATTCTTCGTTAATTTCTTCACACTTAGAGTGTTATTCTTCATTGATTGAAGAAAAACGTTTCTTCATGTGTTGCACAAATAAGTCATCAATTTTGCATAAGTGTTAGGATGAGTGTCCTTTTCAAAGAACATTCGAAGATTCTAGGATATTTAGCTCACACCGCAACTTGCTAAATCTCTTCTCATCCAAGGGCTTAGTGAAGATATCGGCTAGCTGTTCTTCAGTCTTCACATGCTCAATAGAGATGTCGCCCTTCAACACATGATCGCGAAGAAAATGATGACGAAACTGAATGTGCTTTGTCTTCGAGTGCTGAACTGGGTTATGAGCAATCTTGATGGCACTGTCATTGTCATAGTATAGTGGCACATTCTTCACGTTGATGTCGTAGTCCTTGAGTGTTTGCTTCATCCATAGTAGTTGAGCACAGCAAGAACCAACATCAATGTACTCAGCTTCAGCAGTAGACAGTGATACGCAGTTATGTTTCTTCGAGGACCAACAGACCAAAGATCGTCCGAGGAAATGGCATGTGCCAGATGTTGACTTGCGGTCCACACGATCACCAACATAGTCTGAGTCTGAAAATCCAATGAGATCAAAAGCCGAGCCCTTGGGGTACCACAATCCAAGTGTTGGTGTGTGAGCTAGATATCAAAGAATATGCTTCACAGCCTTATGGTGTGATTGATGACCCACAAGTATAGGGGATCTATCGTAGTCCTTTCGATAAGTAAGAGTGTCGAACCCAACAAGGAGCAGAAGGAAATGATAAGCGGTTTTCAGCAAGGTATTCTCTGCAAGTACTGAAATAAAGTGCAGCAAGGTGGCCCAATCCTTTTTGTAGCAAAGGACAAGCCTGGACAAACTCTTATATAATGAAAAGCGCTCCCGAGGACACATGGGAATATTGTCAAGCTAGTTTTCATCACGTTCATATGATTCGCGTTCGGTACTTTGATAATTTGACATGTGGGCGGACCGGTGCTTGGGTGCTGTTCTTACTTGAACAAGCATTCCACTTATGATTAACCTCTATTGCAAGCATCCGCAACTACAAGAAAAGTATTAAGGTAAACCTAACCATAGCATGAAACATATGGATCCAAATCAGCCCCTTACGAAGCAACGCATAAACTAGGGTTTAAGCTTCTGTCACTCTAGCAACCCATCATCTACTTATTACTTCCCAATGCCTTCCTCTAGGCCCAAATAATGGTGAAGTGTTATGTAGTCAACGTTCACATAACACCACTAGAGGCTAGATAACATACATCTCATCAAAATATCGAACGAATACCAAATTCACATGACTACTAATAGCAAGACTTCTCCCTTGTCCTCAGGAACAAACGTAACTACTCACAAAGCACATTCATGTTCATAATCAGAGGGGTAATAATATGCATAAAGGATCTGAACATATGATCTTCCACCAATTAAACCAACTAGCATCAACTACAAGGAGTAATTAACACTACTAGCAACCTACTAGCACCAATCCCGGACTTGGATACAAGAATTGGATACAAGAGATGAACTAGGGTTTTGAGATGAGATGGTGCTGATGAAGATGTTGATGGAGATTGCCCTCTCCCGATGAGAGGAGCATTGGTGATGACGATGGCGATGATTTCCCCCTCCGGGAGGGAAGTTTCCCCGGCAGAACAGCTCTGCCGGAGCTCTAGATTGGATCTGCCAAGGTTCCTCCTCGTGGCGGCGGAGTTTCGTCCCGAAAGGTTGCTTCTTATTTTTTTCTCGACGAAAGACTTCATATAGGAGAAGATGGTCATCGGAGAGCCACCAGGGGGCCCACGAGGTAGGGGGACGCGCCCTAGGGGGGCGCCCCCCACCCTCGTGGAAAGGGTGTGGGCCCCCTAGTCTTCATCTTTGGCGAGGATTTTTCATTATTTATTATAAGGTATTCCGTGGAGTTTTAGGACTTTTGGAGTTGTGCAGAATAGGTCTCTAATATTTGCTCCTTTTCCAGCCCAGAATTCCAGCTGCCGGCATTCTCCCTCCTTATGTAAACCTTGTAAAATAAGAGAGAATAGCCATAAGTATTGTGACATAATGTGAAATAACAGCCCATAATGCAATAAATATCGATATAAAAGCATGATGCAAAATGGATGTATCAACTCCCCCAAGTTTAGACCTCGCTTGTCCTCAAGCGAAAACCGATAACAATAAATATGTCCCCATGTTTAGACATAGAGGCATCGATAAAAATAAAATACAGACATGAGGGCATCATGATTATTCTCATAACAGCAACATACATAAATATTGTCATATGATTACTTATGTTCAAGTGATGATCTATTCACAATGCAAAAGTATGAATCAGAAACCTTATTGAGAACCAACAAACTATAACCTCAGTCATTGAAGCAATTGCAATTTATCATAACATCAGAAAGAGTCTATGTCAGAGCTAAAAAGCAAGTCCACATACTCAACTATCATCTAGTCTTCATAATTGCTAACACTCACGCAATACTTGTGGTTACGGAGTTTTAATCGGACACAGAGAAAGATAGGGGCTTATAGTTTCGCCCCACAACCTTTTACCTCGAGGGTGATGTCAACAATAATAACTCATGCCCCCCTACATCCAATTAGATATATATATATATATATATATATATATCAGGTTCTTTCCAACATGCTGGGCTTGCCAAAGGATAAAATGAAAAAGGGAGAGGTGAAGATCACCATGACACTTGCATAAGGTAGAAGATAATAATAAAAGATAGGCCCTTCGCAGAGGGAAGCAGAGGTTGCCATGCGCTTTTATGGTTGGATGCACAAAATCTTAATGCGAAAGAACGTCACTTTATATTGCCCCTTGTGATATGAACCTTTATTATGCAGTCCGTCGCTTTTATTACTTCCACATCACAAGATCGTATAAAGCTTATTTCTCCCACACCAATCATACATATTTAGAGTAATTTTTATTGCTTTGCACCGATGACAACTTACTTGAAGGATCTTACTCAATCCATAGGTAGATATGGTGGACTCTCATGGCAAAACTGGTTTAAGGGTATTTGGAAGCACAAGTAGTATCTCTACTTGGTGCTGAGAATTTGTCTAGCATGAGGGGGAAAGGCAAGATCAACATGTTGGATGATCCATGACAACATACATTATCTCAGATGTAAGAAAACATAACCCATTACGTTGTCTTCCTTATCCAACATCAACTCTTTAGCATGTCATATTTCGATGAGTGCTCCCAATCATAAAAGATGTCAATAATAGTATATTTATATGTGAAACCTCTCTTTCCTTATTACTCCCTATTAATTGCAACGACGACCAAAGCTATGCCTGCCAACTCCCAACAACTTTTAATCGTCACACTCTTTCTATGTGAAGTCATTACTATCAATAAGATCAATATGAACTTTTGTTTCTTCTTATTCTTTTTCTCTTTTCTTTTATTCACCCAAAATCATAGCAAGAAAATCAAGCCCCTGACACAACACTAATCTTTATTATATAGCTCACGGACTCGATTACATAGAAGGACATAAGGCAAAACTCAAAACTAGATCATGCCATAAACTTTATTCTACTAGATCAAAATACTACTAATAGGATCGAACTAAGGAAAACGGTAAAGATAGGAGTTGTGATTGTGATACGATACCGGGGCACCTCCCCGAAGCTTGGCGGTTGCCAAGGGGAGTGCCCATACCCATGTGATTATATCTCCTTGGTTGATGAAGAAGGTGGAGGTGTTGTTGACTTAGTTGATGGCATAGACTTCTCCCTTAATTTACGCTTGAGGACGGCATTTTGATCCCTCAGATCATCAATCTCCCACTCCAGGGTTAATATCTTTTTGCATAGGTCCTGCTTATTTTCGTGCAAGAGACGAAAATGGATAAACTCAAATTTTGGTTTCTTTACCCTATCAGGGAGACTTGACTTTTTGAACTCCACGTGCATATCCCCCGGTTGAGGTAATGGGGCTTCATCTTCATCTGAGCTCGTCTCCTCCTTACCATTGGGTTCATAGTCCTCTTCTTCCTCCGTGGTCCAACCATCGTGCTCCACATCTCCATAGACCTTAGGATTAGCTAAGTAATCATCCACATAGCTTTCTCCTTCCGAATCCTGGGAAGACATGTTGATCTAATCTGCAGCGGGACTGCTCGAAACAAAAACAGAGGATAATTGCGTGATACGGGAGTCAAAACCTTCGGGGGAATATATAGTGAATTTTTACCGACCAAAATATGTATCGTGCAAGAAAACGGAGTCCGGAAGGCACACGAGGTGCTCACGAGGTAGGGGGGTACGCCCAGGGGGGTAGGGCGCGCCCTCCACCCTCGTGGGGCCCTCGTGTCCTTCCCGGACTGCTACTTAATTTTCTATTTTTCTAAATATTCCAAAACGGAGAAATATTGCCTTAAAAATTGTTTTGGAGTCAGTTTACTTACCGTACCACATACCTATTCCTTTTCGGAGTCTGAAACGTTCTGGAAAGTGTCCCTTATGTATTCCTCCAGGGTTACAGTTTCAATAATATTGGTTTCAATATTTATGGGATTACCTGAGATATAATGTTTAATTCTCTGACCGTTTACCACCTTCGGATTTGTGCCTTCGAAGTTGTTGATTTTTATGGCACCAGAACGATAGACCTCCTCGATAACATAGGGGCCTTCCCATTTAGAGAGAAGTTTTCCTGCAAAAAATCTTAAACGAGAGTTGTATAATAGTACGTAATCACCTACATTAAACTCACGCTTTTGTATCCTTTTGTCATGCCATCTTTTAACCTTTTCTTTAAACAACTTGGCATTTTCATAAGCTTGCGTTCTCCATTCATCAAGTGAGCTAATATCAAATAACCTCTTCTCACCGGAAAGTTTGAAATCATAGTTGAGCTCTTTAATAGCCCAATATGCCTTATGTTCTAGTTCGAGAGGTAAGTGACATGCTTTTCCATATACCATTTTATACCGAGACATACCCATAGGATTTTTATATGCAGTTCTATAGGCCCATAATGCATCATCAAGTTTCTTGGACCAATTCTTTCTAAACCTATTGACAGTATTTTGCAAAATTAATTTGAGTTCTCTATTACTCAATTCTACTTGACCACTAGACTGTGGTGATACGGAGATGCAATTGTATGATTGACGTCATATTTAGCAAGCATTTTATGGAAAGCACCATGAATAAAAATGTGAACCACCATCAGTCATTAAATATCTAGGGACTCCAAACCTCAGAAAAATAGCTTCTTTAAGCATTTTAATAGAAGTGTTATGATCAGCACTACTAGTGGGAATAGCTTATACCCACTTAGTAACGTAATCAACAGCAACTAAAATATGTGTATATCCATTAGAGGTAGGAAAAGGTCCCATATAATCAAAGCCCCAAACATCAAACGGTTCAATAACAAGTGAATAATTCATAGGCATTTCTTGACGTCTAATAATATTACCAATTCTTTGACATTCATCACAAGATAGGACAAACTTACGGGCATCCTTGAAGAGAGTAGGCCAATAAAAACCGGATTGCAATACCTTATGTGTGGTTCTATCTCCCGTGTGGTGTCCTCCATAAGTTTCGGAGTGGCACTTGCGTAGGATATGTTCCTATTCATGCTCAGGTACACAACGTCTAATAACACCATCTACTCCTTCTTTATAAAGATGTGGGTCATGTTGGAAATATGCCCTAGAGGCAATAATAAAAGGATTATTATTATATTTCCTTGTTCATGATAATTGTCTTTTATTCATGCTATAATTGTGTTATCCGGAAATCGTAATACATGTGTGAATACACAGACACCAACATGTCCCTAGTAAGCCTCTAGTTGACTAGCTCGTTGATCAACAGATAGTCATGGTTTCCTGACTATGGACATTGGATGTCATTGATAACGAGATCACATCATTAGGAGAATGATGTGATGGACAAGACCCAATCCTAAACATAGCACAAGATCGTATAGTTTGTTTGCTAGAGTTTTTCCAATGTCAAGTATCTTTTCCTTAGACCATGAGATCGTGTAACTCCCAGATACCGTAGGAGTGCTTTGGGTGTACCAAACGTCACAACGTAACTGGGTGACTATAAAGGTATACTACGGGTATCTCCGAAATTGTCTGTTGGGTTGACACGGATCAAGACTGGGATTTGTCACTCCGTATGATGGAGAGGTATCTCTGGGCCCACTCGGTAATGCATCATCATAATGAGCTCAAAGTGACCAAGTGTCTGGTCACGGGATCATGCATTACGGTACGAGTAAAGTGACTTGCCAGTAACGAGATTGAATGAGGTATTGGGATACCGACGATCGAGTCTCGGGCAAGTAACGTACCGATTGACAAAGGGAATTGTATACGGGGTTGCTTGAATCCTCGACATCGTGGTTCATCCGATGAGATCATCGAGGAGCATGTGGGAGCCAACATGGGTATCCAGATCCCGCTGTTGGTTATTGACCAGAGAGCCGTCTCGGTCATGTCTACATGTCTCCCGAACCCGTAGGGTCTACACACTTAAGGTTCGGTGACGCTAGGGTTGTATGGATATGAGTATGCAGTAATCCGAAAGTTGTTCAGAGTCCCGGATGAGATCTCGGACGTCACGAAGAGTTCCGGAATGGTCCGGAGGTGAAGAATTATATATAGGAAGTGCAGTTTCGGCCATCGGGAGAGTTTCGGGGTCAACGGTATTGTAGCGGGACCACCGGAAGGGTCCCAGGGGTCCACCGGGTGGGGCCACCCATCCCGGAGGGCCCCATGGGCTGAAGTGGGGAGGGAACCAACCCATAGTGGGCTGGTGCGCCCCCCCTTGGGCCCCCCATGCGCCTAGGGTTGGGAACCCTAGGGGAGGGGGTGCCTCCACTTGCCTTGGGGGGCACTCCTCCCCCTTGGCCGCCGCCCCCCTAGGAGGTCCCATATCCTAGGGCCGGAGCACCCCCTGGGGGGCCTATATAAAGGGGGGGAGGGAGGGCAGCCGCACACTGAAGTCTTGGCGCCTCCCTCTCCCCTGCTACACCTCTCCCTCTTGCAGTAGAACGGCGAAGCCCTGCTGCGGTGACTGCTGCATCAACCACCATGCCGTCGTGTTGTGGATCTTCATCAACCTCTCCTTCCCCCTTGCTGGATCAAGAAGGAGGAGACGTCACGCTGACCGTACGTGTGTTGAACGCGGAGGTGCCGTCCGTTCGGCGCTAGGATCTCCGGTGATTTGGATCACGTCGAGTACGACTCCCTCATCCCCGTTCTCTTGAATGCTTCCTCTCGCGATCTACAAAGGTATGTAGATGCATCCGATCACTCTTTGCTAGATGACCTCATAGATGGATCTTGGTGAAAACGTAGGAAATTTTTTTGTTTTCTGCAACGTTCCCCAACAGTGGCATCATGAGCTAGGTCTATGCGTAGTTCTCTTTGCACGAGTAGAACACAATTTGTTGTGGGCGTAGATGTTATCAACTTTCTTGCCGCTACTAGTCTTATTTTGCTTCAGCAGTATTGTGGGATGAAGCGGCCCGGACCAACCTTACACGTATGCTTACGTGAGACCGGTTCCACCGACTGACATGCACTAGTTGCATAAGGTGGCTGGCGGGTGTCTGTCTCTCCCACTTTAGTTGGAGCGGATTAGATGAAAAGGGTCCTTATGAAGGGTATATAGAAGTTGACAAATCACGTTGTGGCTTTCATGTAGGTAAGAAAACGTTCTTGCTAGAACCCTATTGCAGCCACGTAAAACTTGCAACAACAATTAGAGGACGTCTAACTTGTTTTTGCAGCAAGTGTTTTGTGATATGATATGGCCAAAGTTGTGATGAATGATGAATGATATATATGTGATGTATGAGATGTTCATGCTATTGTAATAGGAATCACGACTTGCATGTCGATGAATATGACAACCGGCAGGAGCCATAGGAGTTGTCTTTATTTTTTGTATGACCTGCGTGTCATTGAGAAACGCCATGTAAATTACTTTACTTTATTGCTAAACGTGTTAGCCATAGTAGTAGAAGTAATAGTTGGCGAGCAACTTCATGGAGACACGATGATGGAGATCATGATGATGGAAATCATGGTGTCATGCCGGTGACAAGATGATCATGGAGCCCCAAGATGGAGATCAAAGGAGCTATGTGATATTGGCCATATCATGTCACTATTATTATTTGATTGCATGTGATGTTTATCATGTTTTTGCATCTTGTTTACTTAGAACGACGGTAGTAATAAGATGATCTCTCATAATAATTTCAAGAAAGTGTTCCCCTAACTCTGCACCGTTGCGACAGTTCGTTGTTTCGAAGCACCACGTGATGATCGGGTGTGATAGATTCCAACGTTCACATACAACGGGTGTAAGACAGATTTACACATGCAAACACTTAGGTTGACTTGACAAGCCTAGCATGTACAGACATGGCCTCGGAACACAGAAGACCGAAAGGTCGAGCATGAGTCGTATAGAAGATACGATCAACATGAAGATGTTCACCGATGTTGACTAGTCCGTCTCACGTGATGATCGGACACGGCCTGGTCAACTCGGATCATGTTATACTTAGATGACTAGAGGGATGTCTATCTAAGTGGGAGTTCATTGAATAATTTGATTAGATGAACTTAATTATCATGAACTTAGTCTAAAATCTTTACAACATGTACTGTAGATCAAATGGCCAACGTTGTCCTCAACTTCATCGCGTTCCTAGAGAAAACCAAGCTGAAAGACGATGGCAGCAACTATACGGACTGGGTCCGGAACCTGAGGATCATCCTGATAGCTTCCAAGAAAGATTATGTCCTACAAGCACCGCTAGGTGACGCACCTGTTCTCCCTGCAGAACAAGACGTTATGAACGCTTGGCAGACATGTACCGATGATTACTCCCTCGTTCAGTGCGGCATGCTTTACAGCTTAGAACCAGGGCTCCAAAAGCGTTTTGAGAGACACGGAGCATATGAGATGTTCGAAGAGCTGAAAATGGTTTTTCAAGCTCATGCCCGGGTCGAGAGATATGAAGTCTCCGACAAGTTCTTCAGCTGTAAGATGGAGGAAAACAATTCTGTCAGTGAGCACATACTCACTATGTCTGGGTTACATAACCGCTTGACTCAGCTGGGAGTTAATATCCCGGATGACGCGGTCATTGACAGAATCCTTCAGTCGCTTCCACTGAGCTACAAGAGCTTTGTGATGAACTTCAATATGCAGGGGATGGAAAAGACCATTCCTGAAGTATTTTCAATGCTGAAATCAGCAGAGGTAGAAGTCAAAAAGGAACATCAAGTGTTGATGGTGAATAAAACCACTAAGTTCAAGAAAGTCAAGGGTAAGAAGAACTTCAAGAAGGACGGCAAGGGAGTTGCCGTGCCCGGCAAGCAAGCTGCCGGGAAGAAGCCAAAGATTGGACCCAAGCCCGAGACTGAGTGTTTTTATTGCAAGGGAAGTGGTCACTTGAAGCGGAACTGCCCCAAATACTTAGCGGACAAGAAGGCCGGCATCACGAAAGGTATATGTGATATACATGTAATTGATGTGTACCTTACCAGTACTCGTAGTAGCTCCTGGGTACTTGATACCGGTGCAGTTGCTCACATTTGTAACTCAAAGCAGGAGCTGCGGAATAAGCGGAGACTGGCGAAGGACGAGGTGACGATGCGCGTCGGGAATGGTTCCAAGGTCGATGTGATCGCCGTTGGCACGCTACCTCTACATTTACCTACGGGATTAGTTTTAAACCTCAATAATTGTTATTTAGTGCCAGCTTTGAGCATGAACATTGTATGAGGATCTCATTTAATTCGAGATGGCTACTCATTTAAATCCGAGAATAATGGTTGTTCTATTTATAAGAGAGATATGTTTTATGGTCATGCTCCGATGGTGAATGGTTTATTCTTAATGAATCTCGAGCATAATGCTACACATATTCATAGTGTGAGTACCAAAAGATGTAAGGTTGATAATGATAGTCCCACATACTTGTGGCATTGCTGCCTTGGTCACATAGGTGTCAAACGCATGAAGAAGCTCCATGCAGATGGACTTTTAGAGTCTCTTGATTACGAATCATTTGACACGTGCGAACCATGCCTCATGGGTAAAATGACCAAGACTCCGTTCTCAGGAACAATGGAGCGAGCAACCAACTTATTGGAAATCATACATACTGATGTGTGCGGTCCAATGAGTGTTGAGGCTCGCGGTGGCTATCGTTATGTTCTCACCCTCACTGATGACTTGAGTAGATATGGGTATGTCTACTTAATGAAACACAAGTCTGAGACCTTTGAAAAGTTCAAGGAATTTCAGAGTGAGGTTGAGAATCAACGTGACAGGAAAATCAAGTTCTTGCGATCAGATCGTGGGGGAGAATACTTGAGTCACGAATTTGGCACACACTTAAGAAAATGTGGAATAGTTTCACAACTCACGCCGCCTGGAACACCTCAGCGTAATGGTGTGTCCGAACGTCGTAATCGCACTCTATTAGATATGGTGCGATCTATGATGTCTCTTACCGATTTACCACTATCATTTTGGGGCTATGCTTTAGAGACTGCCGCATTCACTTTAAATAGGGCTCCGTCGAAATCCGTTGAGACGACACCGTATGAATTATGGTTTGGGAAGAAAACTAAGCTGTCGTTTCTAAAAGTTTGGGGATGCGATGCTTATGTCAAGAAACTTCAACCTGAAAAGCTCGAACCCAAGTCGGAAAAATGCGTCTTCATAGGATACCCTAAAGAAACTATTGGGTATACCTTCTACCTCAGATCCGAAGGCAAGATCTTTGTTGCCAAGAATGAATCCTTTCTAGAGAAAGAGTTTCTCTCGAAAGAAGTAAGTGGGAGGAAAGTAGAACTTGATGAAGTATTACCTCTTGAACCGGAAAGTGGTGCAACTCAAGAAAATGTTCCTGAGGTGCCCGCACCGACTAGAGAGGAAGTTAATGATGATGATCATGAAACTTCAAATCAAGTTGCTACTGAACTTCGTAGGTCCACAAGGACACGTTCCGCACCAGAGTGGTACGGCAACCCTGTCTTGGAAATCATGTTGTTAGACAACGGTGAACCTTCGAACTATGAAGAAGCGATGGCGGGCCCGGATTCCGACAAATGGCTGGAAGCCATGAAATCCGAGATAGGATCCATGTATGAAAACGAAGTATGGACTTTGACTGACTTGCCCGTTGAGAGGCGAGCCATACAGACGCGGATGGTAATGTGACCATCTATAAAGCTCGGCTTGTCGCTAAGGGTTATCGACAAGTTCAAGGGGTTGACTACGATGAGACTTTCTCACCGCTAGCGAAGCTGAAGTCCGTCCGAATCATGCTAGCAATTGCCGCATTCTATGATTATGAGATATGGCAAATGGACGTCAAAACGGCATTCCTTAATGGTTTCCTTAAGGAAGAATTGTATATGATGCAGCCGAAAGGTTTTGTCGATCCTAAGAATGCTGACAAGGTGTGCAAGCTCCAACGCTCGATTTATGGGCTGGTGCAAGCATCTCGGAGTTGGAACATTCGCTTTGATGAGATGATCAAAGCGTTTGGGTTTATGAAGACTTATGGAGAAGCCTGCGTTTACAAGAAAGTGAGTGGGAGCTCTGTAGCATTTCTCATATTATATGTAGATGACATACTTTTGATGGGAAATGATATAGAGCTTTTAGACAGCATTAAGGCCTACTTGAATAAGAGTTTTCAATGAAGGACCTTGGAGAAGCTGCTTATATATTAGGCATCAAGATCTATAGAGATAGATCAAGACGCCTCATAGGTCTTTCACAAAGCACATACCTTGATAAGATATTGAAGAAGTTCAATATGGATCAGTCTAAGAAGGGGTTCTTGCCTGTGTTGCAAGGTGTGAAATTGAGCTCAGCTCAATGTCCGACCATGGCAGAAGATATAGAAGAGATGAGTGTCATCCCCTATGCCTCAACCATAGGTTCTATTATGTATGCCATGCTATGTACCAGACCTGATGTAAACCTTGCCGTAAGTTTGGTAGGTAGGTACCAAAGTAATCCCGGCAAGGAACACTGGACAACGGTCAAGAATATCCTGAAGTACCTGAAAAGGACTAAGGAAATGTTTCTCATTTATGGAGGTGACGAAAAGCTCATCGTAAAAGGTTACGTCGACGCTAGCTTCGACACAGATCTGGATGACTCTAAGTCACAAACCGGATACGTGTATATTTTGAATGGTGGGGCAGTAAGCTGGTGCAGTTGCAAGCAGAGTGTCGTGGCGGGATCTACATGTGAAGCGGAGTACATGGCAGCCTCGGAGGCAGCGCATGAAGCAATTTGGGTGAAGGAGTTCATCACCGACCTAGGAGTCATACCCAATGCGTCGGGGCCGATCAAACTCTTCTGTGACAACACTAGAGCTATTGCACTTG
The DNA here is from genome assembly GCF_056163025.1 of Triticum urartu. Taxonomy (NCBI): domain Eukaryota; kingdom Viridiplantae; phylum Streptophyta; class Magnoliopsida; order Poales; family Poaceae; genus Triticum; species Triticum urartu. The sequence continues at coordinate 692,674,047 of NC_141874.1, read as the reverse complement.
CCAAGGAGCCCAGGTTTCACAAGAAGACCAGGCACATCAAGCGTCGCTTCAACTCCATTCGTGAGAATGTTCAAGATGGAGACATAGATATTTGTAAAGTACATACGGACCTGAATGTAGCAGATCCGTTGACTAAACCTCTCCCTAGAGCAAAACATGATCAACACCAGAATTCTATGGGTGTTCGATTCATCACAATGTAACTAGATTATTGACTCTAGTGCAAGTGGGAGACTATTGGAAATATGCCCTAGAGGCAATAATAAAAGGATTATTATTATATTTCCTTGTTCATGATAATTGTCTTTTATTCATGCTATAATTGTGTTATCCGGAAATCGTAATACATGTGTGAATACACAGACACCAACATGTCCCTAGTAAGCCTCTAGTTGACTAGCTCGTTGATCAACAGATAGTCATGGTTTCCTGACTATGGACATTGGATGTCATTGATAACGAGATCACATCATTAGGAGAATGATGTGATGGACAAGACCCAATCCTAAACATAGCACAAGATCGTATAGTTCATTTGCTAGAGTTTTTCCAATGTCAAGTATCTTTTCCTTAGACCATGAGATCGTGTAACTCCCGGATACCGTAGGAGTGCTTTGGGTGTACCAAACGTCACAACGTAACTGGGTGACTATAAAGGTATACTACGGGTATCTCCGAAAGTGTCTGTTGGGTTGACACGGATCAAGACTGGGATTTGTCACTCCGTATGACGGAGAGGTATCTCTGGGCCCACTCGGTAATGCATCATCATAATGAGCTCAAAGTGACCAAATGTCTGGTCATAGGATCATGCATTACGGTACGAGTAAAGTGACTTGCCGGTAACGAGATTGAACGAGGTATTGGGATACCGACGATCGAGTCTCGGGCAAGTAACGTACCGATTGACAAAGGGAATTGTATACGGGGTTGCTTGAATCCTCGACATCGTGGTTCATCCGATGAGATCATCGAGGAGCATGTGGGAGCCAACATGGGTATCCAGATCCCGCTGTTGGTTATTGACCAGAGGGCCGTATCGGTCATGTCTACGTGTCTCCCGAACCCATAGGGTCTACACACTTAAGGTTCGGTGATGCTAGGGTTGTATGGATATGAGTATGCAGTAATCCGAAAGTTGTTCGGAGTCCTGGATGAGATCCCGGACGTCACGAAGAGTTCCGGAATGGTCCGGAGGTGAAGAATTATATATAGGAAGTGCAGTTTCGGCCATCGGGAGAGTTTCGGGGTCAACGCTATTGTACCGGGACCACCGGAAGGGTCCCAGGGGTCCACCGGGTGGGGCCACCCATCCCGGAGGGCCCCATGGGCTGAAGTGGGGAGGGAACCAACCCATAGTGGGCTGGTGCACCCTCCCTTGGGCCCCCATGCGCCTAGGGTTGGGAACCCTAGGGGAGGGGGCGCCTCCACTTGCCTTGGGGGGCACTCCTCCCCCTTGGCTACCGCCCCCCCTAGGAGATCCCATCTCCTAGGGCCGGCGCACCCCCTAGGGGGCTTATATAAAGGGGGGGAGGGAGGGAAGCTGCACACTGAATTCTTGGCGCCTCCCTCTCCCCTGCTACACCTCTCCCTCTTGTAGTAGAACGGCAAAGCCCTGCTGCGGTGACTGCTGCATCCACCACCATGCCGTCGTGCTGCTGGATCTTCATCAACCTCTCCTTCCCCCTTGCTGGATCAAGAAGGAGGAGACGTCACGCTTACCGTACGTGTGTTGAATGCGGAGGTGCCGTCCGTTCGGTGCTAGGATCACCGGTGATTTGGATCACGTCGAGTACGACTCCCTCATACCCGTTCTCTTGAACGCTTCCGCTCGCGATCTACAAAGGTATGTAGATGCATCCGATCACTCGTTGCTAGATGAACTCATAGATGGATCTTGGTGAAAACGTAGGAATTTTTTTTGTTTTCTGCAACGTTCCCCAACAGGTCATCCCAAAAGTAATGTCTCAAATCATAGAAGAACTTTTTCTTTTGTTGGTATGTGAAGCTAGGTGGTATAAATTTAGCAACTATGTAATTAGCATAATCAGCATACCAAGTGGTACTACGAGAAGTACTTATGACATTTAATTGTTCATCAGGAAAGCTATGATCAATAGGTAGTGGGTCATCAAGAACATTTTCTAACCTAGATAAGTTGTCTGCAACGGGGTTCTCAGCTCCTTTTCTATCAACAATATGCAAATCAAATTCTTGTAGAAAGAGAACCCAGCTAATAGGTCTAGGTTTAGCATCTTTCTTCTCCATAAGATATTTAATAGCAGCATGATCAGTGTGGATAGTTACCTTAGAATCAACAATATAAGGTCTGAACTTATCACAAGCAAATACAACTGCTAAAAGTTCTGTTTCAGTAGTAGCATAATTTCTTTGAGCATTGTCTAGAGTCTTACTAGCATAATGGATAACATTTAATTTCTTATCAACTCTTTGCCCTAGAACATCACCTACAGCATAATCGCTAGCATCACACATAATTTCAAAGGGTAAATTCCAATCAGGTGGCTGAACAATAGGTGCAGAGACTAATGCTTTCTTAAGTATTTCAAATGATTCTACACAATCATCATCAAAGACAAATGGTATATCTTTTTGTAATAAATTAGTTAGAGGCCGGGAAATTTTTGAGAAGTCCTTAATGAACCTCCTATAAAATCCGGCGTGACCAATGAAACTTATTATACCTTTGATGTCCTTGGGACATGGCATCTTTTAAATAGCATCAACCTTGGCTTTATCAACTTCAATGCCTCTTTCAGAAACTTTATGCCCCAAGACAATACCTTCATTAACCATAAAGTGGCATTTTTCCCAATTCAAGACAAGATTAGTTTCTTCACATCTCTGCAAAACTCGATCAAGATTGCTCAAGCAATCATCAAAAGAAGATCCATAGACGGAAAAGTCGTCCATGAAAACCTCACAAATCTTTTCACAAAAGTCAGAGAATATAGCCATCATGCATCTTTGAAAGGTAGCAGGTGCATTACATAAACCAAAAGGCATACGTCTATAAGCAAAAGTACCAAAAGGGCATGTAAAAGTAGTCTTTGATTGATCTTTAGCCGACACAGGTATTTGAGAGAAACCAGAATAACCATCTAGAAAGCAGTAATGTGTATGTTTGCATAATATTTCTAGGATTTCATCGATAAAAGGTAAGGGGTAATGATCTTTCTTAGTAGCCTTATTTAATTTGCGGAAATCAATTACCATCCTATAACCTGTAATAATTCTTTGTGGAATCAATTCATCTTTATCATTAGGAACAACAGTAATACCTCCCTTCTTATGGACACAATGAATAGGACTTACCCACCGACTATCAGCAATGGGATAAATTATACCTGCCTCTAGAAGCTTTAGTATTTCTTTTCTTACCACTTCTTTCATTTTAGGATTCAGACGTCGTTGAGGATCACGAACTGGTTTGGCATCTTCTTCCAAATTTATTTTATGTTGACATAGAGTGGGACTAATGCCCTTCAGATCATCAAGAGTATATCCAATAGCAGCACGGTGCTTCTTTAGAGTTTTCAATAATCTTTCTTCTTCATGCTCTGAATGGTTAGCACTAATAATAACATGATATATCTTCTTTTCATCAAGATAAGCATATTTAAGATTATCAGGCAACGGTTTAAGCTCAAACACGGGATCACCCTTAGGTGGAGGGAGATCCCCTAGGATTTCAACAGGAAAATTGTGTTTCAGAATAGATTCATGTTTAAAGAATACTTCATCTATTTCCCTTCTTTCATTCATAAACATATCATTCTCATGGTCTAGCAAATATTATTCTAAATGATCACTAGGAGGTACGACAATAGAAGCAAGACCAATAATTTCATCCTTAATAGGCAATTCTTCTTCATGGTGTTGTTTACTAAATTTAGAGAAATTAAACTCATGACACATATCATCTAAGCCGACAGTAACAACATCCCTTGTGCAATCTATGGTAGCATTAACAGTATTTAAGAAGGGTCTAAAAAATATAATGGGACAAAAGCTATCTTGTGGGGAACCAAGAACAAGAAAATCAGCAGGATATTTAGTTTTCCCACACAAGACTTCAACATCTCTAATAATTCCCATTGGTGAAATAGTATCTCTATTAGCAAGTTTAATAGTAACATCAATTTCTTCTAACTCAACAGCTGCAATGTCATGCATAATTTCTTTGTATAAGTCAATAGGTATTGCACTAGCACTAGCACCCATATCACATAAGCCATGATAACAATGATCTCCTATTTTAACAGAAATTACAGGCATGCCTACCACATGTCTAGGTTTATCTGTATCACGGGGTTTAGCAATTCTAGCAGTTTCATTACAGAAGTAAATAACATGCCCATCTATATTATCAGACAAGAGATCTTTAACAATAGCAATATTAGGTTCTACTTTAACTTGCTCAGGAGGTGTATATGTTTTAATATTGCTTTTACGAACCACAATTGAAGCTTTAGCATGACCCTTTATCCTAACAGGGAATGGTGGTTTCTCAACATAACAAGTAGGAACAATAGGATCATTATAAGTGACAGTCTTTTCTTCAACTTTAATGGGTGCAACTACTACTTCAATGTGAGGATGATATTTAAACCACTTCTCCTTAGGGAGACCAACATAAGTAGCAAAAGATTCATAGAAAGAAGCTACTATCTCAGAATTAAGTCCATATTTAGTGCTAAACTTTACGGAAAATATCGGTATCCATAAAAGATTTAGCACAATCAAACTTAGGTGTCATACCTGACTCCTTACCTTTGTCGAGATCCCAATCTTCAGAGTTGTGTTTAATTCTATCCAATAAATCCCATCTAAATCCAATAGTCTTCATCATAAAAAAGCCAGCACAAGAAGTATCGAGAATGGTGCGATTGTTTTCAGAAAGCCAAGCATAATTTTTTTTGAAGAATGGTTTCTCTTGGGAGCTCATGATTGGGGCATTAATATAACATTGATTTAAGCCTCCCCCAAGCTTGAGCGATGCTTTCTCCTTCGCGAGGACAAAAATTATATATATAATTGCGGTCACAATGAACAAGATGCATAGGGTAATACTTTTGATGAAATTCCAATTTCAATCTTCTATAGTTCCATGATCTCGTATCATCACATAGCCTATACCATATCAATGCGTCTCTCTTCAAAGATAAAGGGAAGACCTTCTTCTTAGCAACATCATCGGGTATACCTGCAAGCTTAAATAATCCACAAACATCATCCACATATATTAGGTGTTCATCAGGATGCTTTGTTCCATCTCCTGTAAAAGGATTAGCTAGCAGTTTTTCTATCATACCCGAAGGATACTCATAAGGAATTTCATTTTCAATAGGTTCAGTAGGTTGAGGAGCAACTATTTTCTCTACTGGTCGGGGTGAAGATACCCCGAACAAGCCTTAGAGGATTACTTTCCATAGTAACAAGTGACAGTAAATTTCAGCACATTATATAAATTTTTCCTTACCAAATTCCACCTACCAAAGGCACTTCACTCGCCGGCAACGGCGCCAGAAAAGAGTCTTGATGACCCACAAGTATAGGGGATCTATCGTAGTCCTTTCGATAAGTAAGAGTGTCGAACCCAACAAGGAGCAGAAGGAAATGCTAAGCGGTTTTCAGCAAGGTATTCTCTGCAAGTACTGAAATAAGTGGTAACAGATAGTTTTGTGATGAGATAATTTGTAACGAGCAACAAGTAAAAAAAGTAAATAAAGTGCAGCAAGGTGGCCCAATCCTTTATGTAGCAAAGGACAAGCCTGGACAAACTCTTATATAAGGAAAAGTGCTCCCGAGGACACATGGGAATATCGTCAAGCTAGTTTTCATCATGTTCATATGATTCGCGTTCGGTACTTTGATAATTTGACATGTGGGTGGACCGGTGCTTGGGTGTTTTTCTTACTTGAACAAGCATCCCACTTATGATTAACCTCTATTGCAAGCATCCACAACTACAACAAAAGTATTAAGGTAAACCTAACCATAGCATGAAACATATGGATCCAAATCAGCCCCTTACGAAGCAACGCATAAACTAGGGTTTAAGCTTCTGTCACTCTAGCAACCCATCATCTACTTATTACTTCCCAATGCCTTCCTCTAGGCCCAAATAATGGTGAAGTGTTATGTAGTCGATGTTCACATAACACCACTAGAGGCTAGACAACATACATCTCATCAAAATATCGAACGAATACCAAATTCACATGACTACTAATAGCAAGACTTCTCCCTTGTCCTCAGGAACAAACGTAACTACTCACAAAGCATATTCATGTTCATAATAAGAGGGGTAATAATATGCATAAAGGATCTGAACATATGATCTTCCACCAATTAAACCAACTAGCATCAACTACAAGGAGTAATTAACACTACTAGCAACCTACTAGCACCAATCTCGGACTTGGAGACAAGAATTGGATACAAGAGATGAACTAGGGTTCTGAGATGAGATGATGCTGATGAAGATGTTTTTGGAGATTGCCCTCTCCCGATGAGAGGAGCGTTGGTGATGATGATGGCGATGATTTCCACCTCCGGGAGGGAAGTTTCCCCGGTAGAACAGCTCCGCCGGAGCTCTAGATTGGATCCGCCAAGGTTCCGCCTCGTGGCGGTGGAGTTTCGTCCCGAAAGGTTGCTTCTTATTTTTTCTCGACGAAAGACTTCATATAGGAGAAGATGGTCATCGGAGAGCCACCAGGGGGCCCACGAGGCAGGGGGCATGCCCTAGGCGGGGCACCCTCGTGGAAAGGGTGTGGGCCCCCTGGTCTTCATCTTTGGCGAGGATTTTTCATTATTTATTATAAGGTATTCCATGGAGTTTCAGTACTTTTGGAGTTGTGCAGAATAGGTCTCTAATATTTGCTCCTTTTCGAGCCTAGAATTCCAGCTGCCGGCATTCTCCCTCCTTATGTAAACCTTGTAAAATAAGAGAGAATAGCCATAAGTATTGTGACATAATGTGAAATAACAGCCCATAATGCAATAAAAATCGATATAAAATCATGATGCAAAATGGACGTATCAGTGATTCCTTCGGTGTAGCTTGAAATCGGGCACACATGCAAACACTAAGCATAATATCTGGCCTAGATGCACATAAGTACAGAACCAATCATGGAGCCGTATACCTTTTGATCGAAGTCAATACCATTTTCATCAGTGCATAGATGACCATTTGTGGGCATAGGTATTTTGACTCCTTTGCAATGTTGCATGCCGAATTTCCTCAATACGTCCTTGAGGTATTTCTCCTGAGATATGAATATGCTATTGCGCTGTTGACGAATATGAAGACCTAAGAAGAATTTCAGTTCTCCCATCATAGACATTTGATATTCTTCACTCATCTTATAGCCAAATTCATCACTGTAACGTTGGTCAGTACAGCCGAAAATGATATCATCAACATAAATTTGGCACACAAACAATTCACCATCATAAGATTTAGTGAAAAGAGTTGGGTCAAGTGAACCGGGTTTGAAGCCTTTCTTCATGAGGAATTCCTTCAAAGTATCATACCACGCCCGTGGGGCTTGCTTGATGCCATAGAGGGCCTTATTGAGTTTGAAGACTTTGTCAGGATGCTTTGGATCTTCAAAACCTGGGGGTTGAGCAACATATACTTCTTCCTCAAGCTTACCATTGAGGAATGCACTTTTCACATCCATTTGATATAAGATGATATCATGATGGTTAGCATAAGCAAGTAATATGCGAATATCCTCAAGTCTAGCAACAGGTGCAAAAGTTTCATCGAAATCAATTCCTTCAACCTGTGTGTAGCACTACAAAAAAAGACACATCCGTGACATTTTGGGCCGAACAAATTTTTTTTCTGTCATACATATGACACTTCTATGACGATAATTGTGACAAAACCCGGTATCATCATAGATGTCGTGGGCTCCTACTTCTATGACAAAAAATCATGACAGAAAATGGGCTTTTCGTCCTGGGTGGGCCGGAGACGCACCTGCATGACATTCTTTGGGCCGTCCATGATGGAAAAAACCGTGGTAGAAGCGAGGGCGAGGAAAATTTCGGGGAGTTCCCGGTTACGGTGGGAGGTCAGGGGCCGAGCGATGCGCGTTTCTCTCGTACATGTACGCGCGTGTGTGCGAGGCGTTGGCTCTAACTGAACCCGAGCGAGGCGTTGGGCTCTAACTGAACCCAGGCGATTGCACTGCAGGCTACGCGTTACTGAACCCGAGCGATCGATCGATGGCTGTTAACTGAACCCGATCGAGCGATTCCTTCGCTACTGCTGCTAACTAAAGCCGATTGATGCTGCCTCTGGATGAACAGTGAGCGTTGCCGGGGGGGGGGGGGGTTGGATGAACAATTCCTGGTGGGGGTGGATGAACAGGACCCCATGGTGTTGCCTCTGGATGAACAGGACCCCGATCGATCGAGCCGGTTGGGGCTGGATGAACAGGACCCCGTGGAGGGCTGGATGAACAGGACCACCCCGTGGAGGGCTGGATGAACAGTAGATGGTGGAGGGCAGGATGAACAGTAGCCCATGGAGGGGTGGTTGAACAGTAGCCGGTGGAGTAGCACGCGGTGGAGGCTGGATGAACAGGAGCCCGTGGATGAACAGTCGCAGGTGGAGGCTGGAGGAGGTCGACGGTGGATGAACAGTAGCTCGTGGAGGCTGGAGGGGGTCGACGGTGGAGATGAACAATATCCCGTGGAGTCCCGTTTTGTAGTACGCCACACCCCTCTCGATGAACAGGACCCCCGTTTCGACCGTAGCGCTCCAACACAAGTCCGTTTCGTCCGTTTTGCAGTACGCCACACCCCTCCCGATCAACAGGACCCCCGTTTCGACCATAGGAGGTCCGTTTCCTCCGTTTTGCGGTACGCCAGACCCCTCCCGATGAACAGGATCCCGTTTCGAACATGGCCAGTCGAACAGAAGGCCGTTTCCTCCGTTCTGCGGTACGCCAGGCCTTGTTTCCATCGCCTGTTCCGTCCAAGCCCTCCCGATGAACACGACGCATTCCGTTGCCTCCCGATGAACACGACACATTCCATTGCCTCCCCATGAACACGACGCATTCCGTTGCCTCTGTTGGGTTTCGGGTTCTGGCAGACCCTTGAGGTTCGAACACTGGGGTGCGCGCGGAGATCTCTCCCCTACCGATCTATGTTCGATCCTCTCGTGCGAACTAGGATGAAAATGATGAATAACACAAGAGACACGGTGTTTATACTGGTTCGGGCCACCGTTGTGGTGTAATACCCTACTCCAGTGTGTGGTGTGGTGGATTGCCTCTGGGGCTGATGATGGACAGTACAAGGGAAGAACAGCCTCGCGAGAGGTGTTCTTGAGCTGGTGCGATGAACTGCTAGGGTGAGTTCAGTCGCCTCTCTCTCTGCTATGGTTCTACCAGATTTCCAGCCGTCCCCTCCTTCTGTTGTGGCTAGCTCTATTTATAGAGGCCCTGGGCCTCTCCCCAAATAATGAGCGGGAAGGGCGCCAACAATTGGCCATTTTGAAGGGGAACATCTAGTACAAGTTATCCTGACCAAAGGTGGTCTTCGGCTGCCAAAAGCACTGGTGATGACGCCATCTTGGGCTCCACGGTGACCTCCGTCCTGCCGTCCGGCTGGTCTTGGTCTCGTTGCACCGGAATGGTAACCTTTGCCTGACGCCTTGGCCTGTGATTGCCCCCTTTGCACCAAAGGGGAAACAAGGACACTGCGCAGGCGGCGCCCGCCTGGTCTCGATCGTCATGGCTTGCGTCACGGGTTCCTCGCGAGGTACCCTTGCATTGATCTCTCCGCCTCCTCGCGAGCCTGCGTGATGAGGCCGCCTCTGAGAAAGCTTCCTGTCATTCGCCCCGCGAGGCTTGGCCCCTCACGAGGGTCTTGAGCTTGAGCTGATGAAGATGGGCCATGCTGGGCCCCGCTTGAGCCACGCCGCAGGCCGCAGGTAGGCAAGTGTGGGGACCCCCATTCCCAGAACACCGACAGCCTCCCCATGAACACGACGACGACGCTGTTTCTCCGTTCCGACCCAGCCATGTACACGAGCCCTGGCCGTACGTATGCGCGAGTAGGCGTTCGAGACCCCGCCCGTATGTACACATACGTGGCCGTATTTTCTTTCTTGCACCCTGGCCGCTGTACGTACTACACGTGCGCGCCTCTACTACGACACGTGCGTGCCTCTACATGGACCAGTATGTACGTACACGTTCGCGACCAGAATGACAACGCTACGTACGCTTCGACCAGGTGGGTCCTGACTGTCAGGCACTTCCTTGCCTACGAAGATGTAGCTGGTGGGTCCTAGTAGTCAGGGGGCGAATCGTTTTTTTTTGCCCGGACGCACTTCCTTGCGTGCGAAGATGTAGCTGATGGGTCCCAGCAGTCAGGGGGAAACGTTTTTTCGCGAAATACGGTGGCCCGTCCGGTGGATACCACTGTCAGGTGGAGGAATAATTATTTTGCACGTAATAAGGAGGCACTTCCTTGCTGCGGCCGTGGACCCAGCTATCAGCCTCTCCATGTACATTCCATGTTCGATGGAAGCCATTCCTTGACCATGTTGACCACGCCGCGCCGAGAGCACCAAGGCGGTGGACGACGGCGAGGCCTAGGAAGGGGACGACGCAGAGCCGGGGAAGACGCGACAGTGGATGCCCACGCGTAGAGGAGTATGAGGATTCACTGGTTCGCTGCGGTGTGAGGCTACCGTCGCCACAGAATAACAGGGGGTGTGGGTGAGTAGAGGGATGGTCTGGCCAGCGGTGGGAGTAGTAGGGGGCGGTGAGGCCTCCGCCGCATCGCAGCCGGCCACGGGAGGCAGGAGCACGAGGCACGACCGGCGCTAGTTTGGGCGGCTGGAGCAAGAAGACTAGAGGTTGAAGAAGCACTACGGCCGTTGGATGGACATCATACGGTCAATGGAGCTAGAATCGTGCATATTGAATAAGTTGACAAAGCCCTCCGTCCCCGTCAACTTAGTAGGCCCACAAGTCAGCCTGCCACTATACTGGGTCCCAGCTAACAGGGGGAGTATTCTTTTTTTTGTGCGTAATAAGGAGGCACTTCCTTGCGTGCGAAGATATAGCTGGTGGGGCCGAGCTATCAGCAGCGGTAACATTTTTTTCGCGAAATACAGAGGCCCTTTCGGTGGGTCCCTGATGTCAGGTGGAGGAATCATTATTTTGTGCGTAATAAGGAGGCATTTCCTTGTGTGCGGCCGTGGACCTAGCTGTCGGCCTCTCCACGTAAACTCCACTTCAGATGCATGTCAGTCGTTGACCATGTTGACCAGGCCGCGCCGAGAGCACCAGGGCGGTGGACGACGGCGAGGCCTAGGAAGGGGATGACACGGAGGCAGGGAAGACTCGGCAGTTGTTTCCCACGTGGAGGGGAGTACGACTATACGAGGGTTTACTGGTTCGTCTGCCGTCACCGGAGAATAACAGCAGGTGTGGGTGAGTAGAGGGTTGGCTAGGCCAGCGATGGGAGTACGGTCGGGCGGTGAGGCCTGCGCGGCAGCACAGCCGGCCACGAGGAGGAGGGAGCAAGCAGTCCCGCCGACGCTTGTTTGAGCGGCTGGAGCACGAAGAGCAGAGATTGAAGAAGCACGACGGCCGTTGGATGGACATCCAACAGTCAGTGCTTGTGCGTCAACCTTTTCTTTAAGGAAAGCCTCAAATTTGTGGAAAACAGCATACAACCCATCTGCCATTATTTCAAATAATTTACAGCCCATTTGCTAATTCTTAAGGTTTTTTTTGGAGCCCATATTCTTTTTGTTAGCATTACAGCCCATATTGTGGCAACAGTTAAAAAATTATACGAAATTTTGCATATTTCGGTGCGGTCCGAACTGTTTTAATCCTGAAATTTTGACTCACATTCAAACTGGTTTTAAAAATAAATGTATATCAATATAAAATCCAACAAATTCTCCACGCATAAAAAATAATATAATTTAAAATCTTGAAATGAAAAAAGATATTTGAAACTAATTGCCGGTTTGATGTGTTTTAAAAATGTACAATGCATTTCTCATTACTGATGGGCCATTTTCTCGGCCAGTCAAATGAAAGCTCTCCTCGTCTTGAAAGATTTGCAGCCCAACAGGCCTGACAAAGCGACTTACTTGGCAAATCACAAAAAAACTGGGCTGTGCCCGTGGACCCAGCTGTCAGCCTCTCCACGTATAGTACTATTCCGATGGAAGTCGTTCCTTGACCATGTTGACCACGCCGCGCGAAGAGCACCACGGCGGTGGACGACGACGAGGCCTAGGAAGGGGATGACGTGGCAGTGGAAGCCCGCGCGGAGAGGACTACGAGGGTTCACTGGTTCGGCTGCGGTGTGAGGCTGCCGTCGGCGCAGGGCCTGGCCAGCGGTGGGAATAGTAGGGGCGGTGAGGCCTCTACGGCAGCACAACCGGCCACGGGAGGCAGGATCATGCGGCACGACCGGCGCTGCTTTGGGCGGCTGGAGCAAGAAGACCAGAGGTTGAAGAAGCACTACGGCCGTTGGATGGACATCGTACGGTCACTGGAGCTAGAATCGTTCATATTGACTAAGTTGACAAAGCCCTTCGTCCCCATCAACTTAGTAGGCCCACAAGTCAGCCTCCCAGCAAGGTGGGTCCCAGCTAGCTGGGGGAGTATTCATTTTTTTGTGCGTAATAAGGAGGCACTTCTGGTGGGTCTGACCTGACAGCAGGGGGAACGTTTTTTTCGTGAAATATGGTGGCCCGTCCGGTGGGTCCCAGCAGGCAGGGGGAAACGATTTTTTCGCAAAATACTGGTGGCCCGTCCGGTGGGTCCCCACTGTCAGGTGGAGGAATAATTATTTTCCGCGTAATAAGGAGGCACTTCCTTGCGGCTTCCGCGGACCCAGCTGCCAGCCTCTCCACGTACAGTACTCTTCCGATGGAAGTCGGTCGTTGACCACATTGACCACGCCGCCCCAAGAGCATCACGGCGGTGGACGACGGCGAGGCCTAGGAAGGGGACGACGCGGAGCCGTGCAAGATGCGGTAGTGGATGCCCACGCGGAGAGGAGTATGAGCGTTCACTAGTTCGGCTGCGGTGTGAGGCTGCCGTCGCCGCAGAATAACAGGGGGTGTGGTTGAGTGGAGGGATGGCCTGGCCAGTGGTGGGAGTAGTATGGTGGCAGTGAGGCCTTCGCGGTAGCACAGCCGGCCATGGGAGGCAGGATCAGGCGGCACGACTGGCGCTGCTTTGGGCGGCTGGAGCAAGAAGACCAGAGGTTGAAGAAGCACTATGGCCGTTGGATGGACATCATACGGTCACTGGAGTATTGAGTAAGTTGACAAAGCTCTCCATCCCTGTCAACTTAGTAGGCCCACAAGTCAGCCCAACAATATGGTGGGTCCCAGCTAGCAGGGGGTATTCATTTTTCTGGGCTTAATAAGGAGACACTTCCTTGCATGCGAAGATATAGCTGGTGGGTCCGACCTGTCAGCGGGGGGAACGTTTTTTTCATGAAATACAGAGGCCCTTCCTCTGGGTCCTAGCTGTCAGGTGGAGGAATCATTATTTTGCGCGTAATAAGGGGGCATTTCCTTGCGTGCGGCCGTGGACCCAGCTGTCAGCCTCTCCACGTATAGTCCACTTCCGATGGATGTCGTTCATTGACCATGTTGACCAGGCCGCGCCGAGAGCACCAGGGCGGTGGATGACGGCGAGGCCTAGGAAGGGAACGACATGGAGCCAGGGAATACTCGGCAGTTGTTTCCCACGCGGAGGAGTACAAGGGTTTACTGGTTCGTCTGCCGTCGCCGGAGAATAGCATCATGTGTGGGTGAGTAGAGGGATGGCTAGGCCAGGGATGGGAGTACGGTGGGGCCGTGAGGCCTGCGCGGCAGCATAGCCGGCCGCGGGAGGAGGGAGCAGGCAGTCCCGCCGGCGCTTGTTTGAGAGGCTTGAGCATGAAGAGCAGAGATTGAAGAAGCACGACAGCCGTTGGATGGACATCCAACAGTCACTGCTCTCGTGTGTTGACTAAGTTGACAGGGCGTTGCGTGTGTGTCAACCTTTTTTTTTGAAAGCATACGCGTCAACTTGTAGTAGGCGCACAAGTCAGCCTCAAATCTGTGGAAAACAGCATACAACCCATCTGCCATTATTTCTAATAATGTACAGCCCATTTGCTAATTCTTTAGAAATTTTTTGGAGCCCATCTTCTTTTTGTTAGCATTACACCCCATATTGTGGCCACGGTTAAAAAGTATACGAAATTTTGCATATTTTGGTGCGGCCAACTGTTTTTAATCCAGAAATATCGATTCACATTCAAACTATTTTGAAAAATAATTTATATAAAGATAAAATCCAAATAATTGTCCATGCATAAAAATCAATGGAATTTAAGATCTTGTAATCAAAAAAATTGAAACTAATTCCCGGTTTGATGTGTTTTAAAAATGTACAGCCCATTTCTGGGCAAACCAAATGAAACTCTCCTCGTCTTGAAAGATTTGCAGCCCAGCAGGGCCGATAAAGCAAGTAGGCCTTGTTTGGGTATTTCTTTTAAAAAAATAGAACCGGGCTAGCCATTTTCAGCAAGAAAAAAACACAACTGGGCTCATGATGTGGTAAACATAAATAAAACCCTGGCTAGACGGGCCACAGCCCCCGCACAGCCCCGTTGTTACCCTAATTCGTCGCTAAAACTACTATAAATAACAACTGCTTGTTCCTCAAAAAAACTGCGCGACTTGCTGGGTCCCTGGTGTCAGCCGCTCGTAGTGTAATTCTCTTGTTTATTGACTATGTTGACAATGGCGTGAGCCCCAGATGTCCAACCATTAGGAGGGACCATATTTTTGGGCTTGTACTATAGAGGCACTTGCTTGCGTACTGCCATGACGCTAGTGGGTCCCTACTGTCGTCCTCTCCACGTACAGTCATCTCCTTGTTCCTCTCGGTTGTTGACAATGTTGACAACGCAAGAGGGCGGCACACCGCGCACAGAGAGCGAACAAAGGCCGCAAGGAGGAGGACGATGGCGAGGCCTCGGACGGAACGAACAGGAGCCGTTGAAGATGCGCCGGTCCAGTCGCAGGCGGAGGGGAGTACGAGGGTTGACTGGTTCGGGCGCGGGTGCGTGTTGGGGCTGACGTCGCTGGAGAATAACAGGATGTGTGGGGGAATAGAGGGAGGGACTGGCCAACGTTGGACGGTACGTACGGTAGGGCGGCGGAGGCGCCGCCAGCCATGGGAGGCGGGAGCAGGCGGAGCCGACGGGGTGGTTTGGTTTGAGCGATTAATTGGAGGAAGAAGAAGACAAGAGATAGAAGATACATGACAGATGTTGGATGTCAATCCAACGGCTGGTAGGCAGAATTGTTTGTTGACTGGCCAGTAAGTCGACACCACCTTGGATAGGCTATTTCCTCGCGGGTCCCAAATGTCAGAATCCAAATCTTTCACGGTCATGCAACCTTTCCTATGAAAATTTACAGCCCATTTGATGTGCTAGTTCGAAATAAGTTTGTGGGTGCTGGTGGGGGCTAATCACTTGGCTTCTGTAATGCACAGTGAGCTCAAGCAGCCGGCGAGAGTGATGTTATTTCCCTTGGTTTGGATTTGTTACAATATTTCACTCTAAATTAAACGAATGGCAAGCCATTTTCCTTGTTTGAAGGAAAATATGACAGTCATAGCCGAGTTGAAAAGGGCAGGAACATCTAACTCCAGCTTACAAACTGTACAAAAGCACGAGGGTTAATTGTTCATCAGGTTTACAAAAAAAACATATTGAAAAGGGCAACAACATCTAACTCCAGCACTGTTTTCGGCAGTCACAGTCAAATGGATCGGTCAGGTCCATAGAATGAACATCCCGGGTCGTAAAATTTACTGGATTATGACCACAATATGTTGTAAATAGAAGCCCGGCACGTTCAGAAGCTCTTTTGCCCACCTGAAACTCCTTTTTTGCTCTTCGACATACCCATCCATCAAAAGCATGTTGTTGATAAACTTAAGCCTGATGGACAATGGTAACCTCGCATTCAGCAGGAAGAATGTGACAAATCTTGTGTTTGCACGGTTGGCTACATATCGTTCTAGCATTATTGTCTTTAATCGAATCTCATGAGAAGTGAGAAAATCCCGATGCTTACGAATCCAGCGATTGGTTATAACTTTCTTACCCCGTCCTATTGCCTAAATAGACATGAAGATTGAAAACAGTTAAGGTCTAAAAGAAGAGTGTCGAAAGAGCAACAGCTGAATGGTTAATTCTAGTACACTATAAGCGGGCTTCCAATGTGCGTGAAATTATCACCTTTATATACAACTTCTCCAGACATGGAAAGCATTGCAGCAAGCGAATAATCTTGTTCAGATCAAAACTATTCATTTGGATATATAAGATCTTGACAGAATCCAGCACCATTGATAGGCCATCCATGGAGAAACTCTTCATTGAGCATAGAACATAATATTAGTACAAAATGTGTACTCCAAGATGATATATAAATTATGCGTAGAATTTAAAATGCAGCTTATGGTTACAAGTGTAGATGATAATATAAAGTACCTGAAGAACTATGAAGCCAAACACCATATTGAAATGAGCACAGAGATCATGTATTACACCCAAGGTCTCCAGTTTAGGCGCAGAGAGGACGGTTATTTGCAACGGTGAATAACTAGAATCAAGGATCAACCTTTGAAGTGAAGGGGCATCTTGGATGATGAGCTGCCTTCCGTCAAAAGAAATTCCAATTCTTACAAGGTTAGGCGACTTTATTTGGAGAGAACCGATTCTAACTGTGAAAACAAGCACCAAGCACTCCAGCGCAGGGCAACTGGAGTGGATGATGATGTGCAATGAGGCCTCCGATATACGAACCCGCACAAGTGAAAGTTTCTTGAGAAATGGGAGTCGAAGGTTTAGTACCAGATTGTCTGTTAGGTAGCACTGCGCAAAGGTGATGGTGTGGAGAGAGGACGAAAACCCCGAGATGGACATTGGTGTTGAGGGCACAAGTTCATGGCGTTCGGTATGTGGTATGTGATTTCCAGGGGAATAGTAGAAATCAGGCAGCTGTAGTTCTATGAATTCAGGGGATTCCAGCCAGGCGTCCACCATGCAGGGCATGGTATGCTTGCTCAGGTAGCATGACGGGATGCAGAGGCTTTGAACGGAGCCCTGGTGGGAGGAGATGATGGCTCTGGGGATTTCAAAATCATTGAAGAGAGATAGTTGACGACAGTCGAGATTAAGGGGAACGGCGCGCCATAGAGGGCGCCACCGAATTGAGAGGACTTGGGTGTGGCAGCAATCCTTGGTGGGGAGAAGCGAGATGATCTCCCCAAGGATGGCGTCCGGGAGATCGCTGATGCGGTCCACCCAAGATTCTACGGGTTCCTGGGATCCGGTGGGGGCGGGGTCGCCGCTTCTCCCCGCGCTGCCGGGTGCGGGATCTACAACAGGCGTCGCTGCTGGTGGGAGCCTCATCTTCTTGGCGCTGGGGTCAGCCGACTCCATTTTCCTCGAGGGTGTCGCGTCGCGCTCATGGATTTGAGAAGAGTAACGAGTGACGAGCCTAGTTGTAGTGCGAGCGAAGAAGAAGGGGAGCTGGGGGTTTTCTGTAGGAGTGAGGAAGAAGGGGAGCTGGGGTTTTCTGTAGGAGTGAGGTGAGGAATTTGGTGGTACGAGTGGAGTGAGCTGACGTGAGGTGGGTGGGAGCGAGGAGGAAGAAGAGCACCCAGGTTTTTGAATTGATTTTACTATTTACTAGTGTGGATGGGCTGTTTTGTCTTGGGACCTGAGAAACAATTACTACTAGTATAGTGGAGACACTCTACAGCTACCCAGAAAAACAATTACTACTAGTACAGTGGAGACACTCTACCGCTTCTGGCTCCTCCTAGGTCATTGAACCGTCTCCCTCTACTGAATGCCGTTATACTTTTGTTCACCGACATGCGGGCCATGCAGCGCGCGGGCCCAAATGCCATCCACCAAATTAGAAGGCGGTATGCAGGCGGAGAGTCACCCTGGTCGTAGCGCGGCAGTAACGAGCCGTCGTATCACAAAACCCCACCTCCCCGCAGTCTAAGTTTGACGGACGAAGCAACCATCATTTCACTCTTCGCTGAATCCCCTTCTCCCTCATCGTCTTCAAGAAAGGCAACACTTGCATCTGCACTGTTCTTCTCTCTGAACGAAGGGAAGGTAAGCGGAACCGTGATGTTGGTATATTTTCGTTCAGAGGAAAAAAAAGAACTTTTGCAAAGCAGTAACCGATCCTCACTCTCTTTTTTGTTTCATTGTCATTGCGATTGTGTTTTCCTTTCAGTGGACTCCTAGTATTCGTCAGTTTCATGATGGACCAAGGAGAACCAGGCAAAGATCTGCCGATATTGGAGCAGACGTGGGAGGCTGATCCCCACGAGACAGAGAGCTCCAAGAAGATGGAGGCAACCACCGAGGCGACCCCAGATACTGAGATGGTCAACGCCCCGTTGAGGTTACAGCCCCCGTGGCACTGCAGGAGCAGTTTTCCCCCTTCGAGGATGTGTCCCCGCGCTGAGCTGCCCAAGGTGATTTCCTTCTTTGCCGATCTCGATTGTGGTTTTCCATCTAAGTATGTGGTGATTTTTTTAGAAAAGGAAGTATGTGGTGATTAATAATGCAAAATTTTATTAGCTTCGATGCCATGGTATACGTAGTGGTTTAAATAACTTGTGTTTCTTATACTGAAAAATAATTCAGAATTTGTTTCTGTTTCAATTAGATCCCTGATGCAGACAAGGATTGTGTGGTTGTACATGTCACTCGCTATGAGGCGGACGACCTGAATATACGCACTGGGAAAACAGAGTTCTTAGGCTATTGGATCCTGGAAGCCATTTGCGGTTATACCAATGAAGAGTTGTATTCCAGCCTCACTGTTGTCAGGCGTGTTGTCCAGGGTGTACTGAAGCACAACAAGTTCAAAGCTACTCCTTCGTTTGTGAGGAATACTGTTCTTGTCAAGCTTACGCAGGAAGATGACGTGGCATGCCTCCACAAACAAGTTTATCAGTGGCAATGCCACAAGGTTGTCTTCATGAAGGTTCACAGGATTGAGCTGCTGTGGGACGTCCTCGATGATGTTCATGGCAAGGTCCGTCTTGTGTCCAGCCCAAATTAGATCGAGGAATGAAATAGTTGCCCAGCTAGTGTTTAATAGTAGTTTGGATTGTGTCTAATTATCTGAACCTTGCCTGTTATTGACCCCTCTGGGGCTAGTACTCTGTTTGAATCCGTCTATGGGAACTGCTGCTACTTTTGTGTGCCCGTGAATCATGTGAGAACCATCGTAATTGTTGCCGAAACAGATGCGTCCTCACTAGTTTCTTCATGAATATTGCATGGTAAGACATAAGTTTTCATGGTTTATCACACGAGCAGTGTGTGTTTTGATGAAATAGAGCACTCATTCGAGAACCGTGCGCCGACGTATACATAAGTACTTGTAAACACTGTTGGTGCTACCCCACTTGTAAGCAGTTGTGCAAAACACGGCACATTGACTCAGATCGCTTCAACACTAGGCTATCGACCAGCTAACAATCAACAATCTGCTGTCTGACATATAAGCAACTATGTATCTTGTTACAGTGGTTCATGCAGTTAATTGAGGCCACAATGTAATAAATTCCAAACGTTCACACGCTAGTCCAGCGCTCATGTGGAACACTCACATTAAACTCGTCTTCATAAAAAACTTGAAAAGCATAAGTTAAGCAATTTTATACATCTCAATGATTCATAGAACATAACAAACATATACTAGTTCACAGCAAAAGACAAAGTTGTGAGAAGATTTAAAAATCAGGAAAAAACAAGCAAGGCTCCTCTCTGAGCAAAGGGCCTCCCAGCAGGCTTAAATTTCCTGGAGTTCACTCTGGTTTTTTCTTGTTGCCACCATTCAGGGTTAGGTTCTCTCATTCTAGAATAACCAATTATATTTGTGGTATCAGCTGGAATGCTGAACTGAACCATGCAGTGTACTGACCTGCTGAAATGCTTGTGCATTCCACTAAATTTAAGCACCGCTATTTGCAGAAATAAGCAGACCACAATGCCTCTTGTCTGCGCACCTGTCCAAAAAACCGCCGTGCATCCATGCCAGCTAGTCCTTGGTCCATGGATGAACTGGTAGAAAGTTCCGGACTAGGATGCAGTTGTTTTCGCTCGTCCCTGCACTGCAATCAGGAAGTAAAACATACGAATCAGATTCTTTTAGATTGCGTTGGTCATTCTAACTTAGTTACTACCAATGTAGGGATACCTTGAAGACGGGAGGTTAGACGACGGCAATGAGGGATAGCCATCTCATTTTGCGTAGTTGTACTAAAACTGAGGTGTGTGCTTTTGATTGCACGCATAGAAACGATACGGAGACAGACATCCCGAAACGATATGGAGACAGACATCCCTGTTTGCGCAAATAAGATATACGGTTATTTAAACAGTGACAGATATTACTACTTTCCCCCGTTTCCTCTTAGAACCAAGTCCTAGATTCATGCTACAGCTTTCCCACTTTCTTCCCTGTTTGAGCCAACGCTTTGAGTCGACTGTATGAAATAGCTTTACTTCTAATCTACTTCTACTATCTACTACTACTATAATGCACCAGTTTTGAAATTGGATTTACCACTCCATCTTCGGTTCTCCCGCCCAAACAAGCATTGGCTCAAAATCCACCGTTCATTTCCCCTCTCATGCATATCACTGCCGTCCATCAAACAAAGGATGACATGATCTGACGGCTAAGAGCTGCCGGATTTGCTCCCGCTCCTTGTGCACATGGACGACTCTGCTCTCCAAGTAAACAAATAAAGAAGTCCTCGTTGAATCTGGATTGCACCTACTGAACTTGAGAAATGTCTAGAAACTGCTGCCACCTCCTCACATGCAAGTATGACAAGTTTGCAAATATCTAGCACATTTTGGTTCCCCGTTGTCACCTGGGAAATAAACACTCTACTACTAACTTATTTTTTTAGATTACTGTAAAAATGGATTTTTTTAGATGCCGCTATACTGCAAAGATTACACTGTTCACATAACATAACATTGCATGGCTGATGCTAGATAAAGTTTTATTCTGCTTCATCGAGAAATCTAATATTTTTATTATTCGCAGAAAAAGTGTAATATTTTATTCCAGTCATACATAAGCTATACCTCAAGCTTATACATGACATGAGTGTCTGTCAGACCTAAATGCCTTATTTAGTTGCACAAAATAGTCCATAAACATGCATGTAAACCGTCAAACAACTCTGGAACTATACATCAGTGAAACCCAGGAAACAACATATAATAAAACTACAACTTTTATCTTGTAATCAAATTCTTACTTGGAACTCAGTTTGATTTGTGCAAGTGATTTGCTTCTTATTTCAGAATAGTCCTTAGATCATGCAAACGAACACACTATGATATCTACTCAAGATACGAGTAGCCATTTCTCTCTGTAAAAAGAAGGTATATGAGTATCTATCATACAGAACATACGTGCAAAGCACGTGCCTTAGTAGAAGTCTAGGTGGCTTTGGAACAGCGGACAGAAGTAGAAAAGGATCCACACGAAGGGAGCTGGGGCAGTAGAGCAAGGCAGGTTTCGAAGGAATATATACCTGAGGGTCGTCGGCATGTCGCAAAGACGGCGTCGGGAGGCCACATCTTGGCCACAATACCACAGGGAGGAAGAAGGGGTCGGAGGCCCTCCCGAGCCGGCGCTCTCTCGGAGAGAACGACACGGCCGCCAATCGGGATGCGCAGGCAACCGTTGGTCTCCTCCCTCGCCGCCGATGACAGCGTGAACGATGCACCTACACCCCTGCCCCGGTCGAGGTTGTCCGGCCGGATTTGTGACCAGCCGTGAGCTAAGAGAGAGTGTGGCCACCTATGTGTTGCTTAGATCTGGAGAGCATGAGAGAGTGAACGACATGAACCCTAGTAAAGCAAGCGCTAAGGCTCCTGCTTTTATATATAGTGGAGTGATTTTGTTGTACCAGCTTCAAAAAAATGCGCTCCTACGTGTACCCGCGAGTGGGTGTGAGAGAACTAGTGCGTGCGTGCACCGCTTCTCTTCGTGAGAGTACAATATACTATGCCCAAAGAACGTGCTTAGTTTTTTCAAAGAATTCCAGGATGCTTAGAGGGTGCTTGGATCCAAGGGACTTATTTTAGTCTGACTAAAAATAGTCTCTTTAAGAGGCTAAAGTTCCAAGCACCCCTGACTAAAGAGGGGCTAAAACTAGTCTTGGGACTAAAAAATTTTAGTCAGGGGTACCCCTACTAAAATGTGGATTACTCCTCTCTCTACTCATTTAGCTCCTCTCCTTTAACACAGGCGAGTTCTGGATTGGAGGGTTTGGAGGATAATAAATGCTCATTAACTTGATTTTAGCCTTTTTAGTATTTGGATCCAAGCATGGGTGAGGCTAGCATGTTTTAGTCCCACTACTTTTAGTCATGGGACTAAAATGTATCCAAGCACCCTCTTAGTTTTATTTGAGGGGTGGGTTGTGCTGGACACCATTATTGTGACTAGCCTTTTTAATAGTACTATATGCATAATTTGGCGACGAGCGCTCTCTATATGTACCACCTTTTTTTAATTTCAATTTTTGCTCCATGGCGCAATCCATCGATAGTACTACTGTACAAAAGTATACATTTTTTTAAAAGGCTAGAGTACTATTCATCACATATATAGCTAGTTAAATTCTCAACCTAGAACGACGTGCATGCCATGTAGTAAACCGATAGGGAGGACGTATAGTAAAAATGGCATGATTTTACCAAGCGATCAGCGGGGGAGCATGGCCTGTCATGCGGTCCCACGTGTCATGATGTACCAAGGCGATGCGCGTGTCCCTCTTGAGGCAGAAGCAATACTAGTACGTGGTTTGAGATGATGGCGAACCGAAGTGTGAAATAATGGTGGCTTCGTCCGTCTGGGAAAGTGCGGCATTGTGATTTGACGTCTCACTGCTCATTACTACTACTGGGCCGGTACGAGTGGGGTGCGTCCCACCTGCTGTTCTGCACTGTTATTTGGTGCTTGACACGTAGACCCGGTTTCTATATGTCCCACATGTCGGCGACAGGAAGTACAGAATTCATGAAAGGGAGCGTCGACGGAGGAGTATACTACAGACTTCATGAAAGGGAGCGACTTAGTTTTGGAAAAATCTGTTTTTACGGAGTACGTACCCACTAGGGTTTATAGGACTCATCTAAAAAACATTCGTTTTTCCGTTTGATAAGTCTCAATTCTACTATACTAGTAGTAGTACCATCACATGTTGGATTTCGAGGTGCGTTAGATCACCCGACGCAAGTAGTGTCAAGAGGAAACTAACCAATGCATGTACAAGTTCATGGAAATTTAGTGGTCATTCATGCATTCGTTCTAATTAATGCCTTGGTAAACATAACTTCTTGAGAAAACGAGCGTACTAATTACTTGTGCAAAATACGAAATTAATTCGACCACTCACCGTCTACCTTGGTTGGAGAGATTTTGAAATTGAGCAATAAACTGGAAAGAAGGGAGTAGTAACTTTTGTCTCGATTACTATTTGTGGCCTTGTATAGATGCAAAATGTATTTTTTATAGTGGCCTTGTATAAGTAAATGAAGGGAGTACTAACCAAAGTACGTAGTAGGGACAAGGAGTAAACGGAGGGAGTAGTAAAATTTTCTCCTCATGCTGCGAGCCACCACACGCGTGGGCGAGGGAGCGGGCGTAAGGCGTAGTAAGCAAGCTTCACCTCATCCTGCGAGCCACCGCGCCCGTGGGCGGGGGAGACAGCGTACTAAGAAAGCTTCTCCTCGTTCTGCGAGTTGACGGGACACATCAAAAGTACTCCAATGTATAGAGCCTTGCCTCTAAGGTAGGCCCCACATGATTTGCCTCTTTTTTTAATTTAACATAACGCGTCAAGTCGCAATTTGTTTGTCCACCTGTGGTAGACGATCCTCCCTCCACCAAGTGGACAACCAGTACACATGCCAAATTACCACGTGGGCTGCCTTTTTTGTACAAAAATGAGCTCCACCGTGTACCCGCACGGGTGTGGTTGGGAAAGAGACGGGAGTACGTGCACCGTGCGTGCACCTCTTCTCTTCGTGCACGTCCCCCATCTACGTGTGTGTGTGTGAGAGAGATACAAACCTAGACAAAATGCGCCGTCCATCCCCATGCCTCCGCCTAGTCCGACCACTAGTCACCACCACGCCCCACTCCTCCTCACCTTATCTCTCATCTTTCTCCCTCCATTTTTATATACAAGGGGCCACTATCAAAATTACAATTTGCAGATGTACAAGGCCACTAACACTAATCGATGCAATATTAATGGTGTTTGCCTCGTGGTACTAGCAAAGGAGGACATTAATTATCCCTTGCATGCATGCAGGAGTTTGTAAAAAATGCATCTTGATGTTCCGTGCAATGCACAGGCATCTTGCTAGTCCATGAAAACAACTCATGGCAAAATTCGACTCTGACCTAGGACACCGCGCCATTCTTCCACTGACATGTGGGCTCTTTGGGTGCATGGCATGCATGGCAGTGACCCAACGCAGGCAGCGCACCGCAGAGGAACCTTTGGTGGGCCAGGGCGGTCAGATGCGGGCATTTCATAAACTGATGATTGTTCATTGAGTGTGATGTCATGTTTTCCATGTAGATAAGCCTACTATGTTGATATCCCATTCGATACGTTGTGATTCATAAAGACCGCTGCAAACATCAATGTTCTGCTTATCACATATAAGATTGATTAATACCCGTAACAATCCATGTCCTTAACAAAGGGTGCATGCACGTATAGGTTGAACGTGTGTCTTGCGTCGTGTGCTGTGTGCATGCAGGCGTGCGAGTGTTGCGTGCGCACAAGGGTACGTTTCAGTGTTGCATGCATGGGTGCATACGTGCGTGTGTTCGTGAGTGCATGTGTACGTGTTAGTGTTGCACGCAAGCATGCGTGCGTGTGTACGTGTAGTGTTGCACGCCTACATGCGAGCGTGTCTTGCATGCATGTGTACGTGCAGGGTGAGGCTACACGTCAGTCGACTGACTTTTTCATCTCTGGTCATTAGATTTTCTAGCCGTTGGATACGAAATCAAGGGCCTCCAGTTTATCATCAAACTCCACCCCCCTGAGCCGCCAGCCACCACCGGCCGAACCTCCAGCCCCCACCGCCCGTGGCCGGCCCGCCCTCCCCGAAACCACTCCCCACCACTGGTCCGCCGCCGCACTGGCCATCCCTCTAGCCCCCCCCCACGCCGAGCTTTTTCTCCGAGGATCCCCACCGCACCGCCCAATGAACGCCCCCAACCGCCGGTGACTACCAACCAGAGGTCTCAAGACTTCGAATAACCATCGACCACTAATTAATTACCATTTCTGTCCTTCATATACGCGCTGACGGGTGGGCCCTATGGTAATGTGCGCTGCTGAATGTGGACCGTTTGACTGGTCAATTGATCGTGTTATCAACAAATTACGGAGCTGTATGGTGAGCCAGTGACCGTATGATCACCCTAAAATGTACTCCTATTTTATTAACACAGTACAAACTCAAACTTCCATTTCTTTCTTTCATATACGGGCTGACAGGTGGGCCCCACAGTTACGCGCCCCGATGGTGCAACACTAGTTGTGCCGCGTGGAACGTTTGACTGGTCAATTGATTGTGTCATCAACAAAATATGAAGTTGTACAGGTGAGCCAGTGACCGTATAATCATGATAAGTATTTGTTTAACACGGTACAGACGCAAGGGCTCATATATACGCGCAAGCACTCACCACTATAAGCGCACACACGCGAACCCTACCCCTATGAGCACCTTCGAGAGAGTGGGCCAGCATATATGATCTTGAGATTTTACGAAGTCACCATAGGTGCCTCGTAGTCGAGTGGAACGTCTCCTCCCACTGAACGTACGTCACCGGAAAATACTGAAATTAACAAAAGATAAATGCGAGCACCGGGACTTTAACCTTGGTGGGCTCGAGAAACCACTGTCCTCTAACCATCCAACCACATGTTGGTTAGCACGACAAAATGTATGTGGTGACCGTGATGAGCTTATTCTGAGGTCTTGTGACCATATCCTGCTTTCGCTTCAAATACTATGACCGTAAGTGTCGTCAACAAAATACGGAGCACGCATCAAATGCAAAGTCCGTCAGTGTCATCAACAAAATATGTGGACGTATCGTGAGCTAGATACTGTTGTACTATTGTATATGCTTATTTTCTTAGTGGCCGATTGCGTGTGTGGTGTGGTGGGCACATCATTTCTAGTTGTGGTGGGTCAACATGAAGACTCATGGGTCGGTTCCATCCTGCGCCACATATAGGTTGGACCGAAACGTGTTATGCGAAGACCCATGTGGAGGACTCGGCATACAACACGAAGCTACCAAAGTTGCGGAGGACTCTATTGCCACTGGTGATAAGCCAACTATATATGATTTGTAACCCTAGGCCCTTAGTATGTTATACAAGCTTGGGGGCTAGTTCGTCGATAGTATACACACACGCACAATGCCTAGTATTCACGTGTACTTTGTACACACCCCTATCACTAATATATAGTACCAGGAGTAGAAAAAATGGACTGACCTATTTGCTTTCAGTCGACTGTTATTTTCATAGAATCATGTAGTAATTTAGTGTGCCATGCATGTTGTAGAGCTATCATATGTCTCCCATCATTTATTTCTCATCGACCTGCTATCTACTACCTTTACACTGTACTAATTGTGCACACACTTCACCCATACTCACACTATTGGGTATTTCATACTCTGACGCAGTGTTGATGAATGCAGAAAAGAAAAGACAGAAGTCGCTCCAGTGTAATTCGAAGATAAGCACTAAGCGTTCCAGCGCTCTAACGGGTGCAGTGTCAGCAGTTGGAGACACTAAACTTAGCTCTGCAGTTGATGATCTCAATTGCCACACACAACCATCCCAGGTGCTTGCTTTAACTTTGCGCTGTCAAATGTGGTTGCATGTTGCATATGGTGTCTAGCTTGTATTGCTTCCAATTTGGTTAAATTGCATCTGCTTACTTTACACATTATACCTTTGATAATGACATGCCTTCCTGTTTTTGATACATACTACATATGTCTATTAACCATGTTCGTACATCAAACTAATGCTCTTTTGTATCCCTCGTCAATCACTTATGATGAGACAGTCACCCGGGTGGGTTTCTGTGAGACGCCATACTCGTTTAAAGGGTGTAGTGTCATCTTCCCCACATGATTCTCAAGAAACAGCAAGGCTAAATGAAGATAGTCAACGTAGCTCTCTAGTTGATCACCGCAATTCCCCCACACCACCATCGCAGGTGCTTGCTCTTACTTGGCAGTGTGATATGTAGTGTTTGTCTTACATGAAAGTAGTGTTCGTCAGTATCATGCATCAATGAGTTCTGAAGAGAAAATTTTATTCCTTTTTCTTGTGGGTTTGACTTGACAAGGCAAAATCAAGAAAGAGGAAGGAAAAGAGTAAGGAAGGCGATGATGGTGGTCCTCTGCAGCAACGTAAACGGAGCATCTGTACCAATTCTCCTTGTACTGATAGTGCATTACAAGGTCCAAGTCTCCGCTCCCCTACTCCACCATCCAAGGTGCTTGCTCTAAGTTGGCAGTGTGATATCTGGTTGCATGTTGCATATGGTGTCTAGCTCGTATTGCTCCTAATTAATGTAAATTGCATCTGCTTAGCTTACACATGATACATGTGAATATGACACGCTTTCCTGTTTTTGGTACATACTATATCTTATGATAAGGCACCTTTAAGTCGCCACTGTGATATTGGTTGTGTCTTGCATATGATTTCTAGCATGTACTATTTCTAATTTGTTGAAACGCCATAGAGTTTGAACTTGGCAGAGTGATATTGGTTGCATCTTTCATATGGTGTCTAGCTTGCAGTGCTTCTAATTTGTTGAAATGCCTTCTGCTTAGTTACCAAATCATAGGTGTGAATATGTCACACCATCCTGTTTTTCATACATATTCCATCCTCGCATCATGTGTTTGCCTTTCATCCGAGTAGTGTTCGTCAGTATCATGCATGAATGAGTTCTGAAGAGCGAATTTTATTCCTTTTTCTTATTGGTTTGACTTCACAATGCAAAATCATTATAGCTGAAGGAAATTAGTCCGGCAGTGGATGATGGTGGTCCTTCGGAGCAACTCAAATAGGGGGTCTCTACAGATTCTACTCCGCCATCCTCCCAACAAGATTCGCAAGACAACACAAGGCTGGACAGTCAACGTAGCTGTGTAGATGATGAGCACATCTCCCCTACTCCACCATCACAGGTGCTTGCTCTAACTTGACACTGTTATATGTGGTTGCATGTTGCGTATGATGTCTAGCTTGTATTGCTTCTAACTTGAATTGCATCTGCTTACTTTACACATAATGCCTGTGAATATGACACATGGTCCTGTTTCTAGAACATACGTGTACATGATGAGCACATCTTCCCTACTCCACCATCATAGGTGCTTGCTCTTACTTGGAACTGTTATACGTGGTTGCGTTTTCCGTATGATGTCTAGTTTGTATTGCTTCTGATTATGTTGAATTGCATCTGCGTAGCTTACAACTTATACCTGCAACGATCACTTACCCGTAAGACACATTTAACTTGGGACTGTGATGTAGGTTACATCTTGCATTGTCTTCTAGCTTGCACTGCTTCTAATTTCTTGAAATGGCACTTACAACGAGACACTTTTTACCTGATAGAGTGATATTGGTTGCATGTTCATATGGTGCCTAGCTTTCATTTCTTCTAATTTTGTTGAAATGCCTTCCGCTTACTATTTTTTCGTACATATTCCATCCTCCTAGCGTACGTGTGAATATGAAACGCTGTCTTTTTTTGTATATATTCCATCCTCCTATCCTGTGCTTGCCTTACATCAAAGTAGTGTTCGTCTGTATCATGCATCATCCAGTTATGCAGAGCTAATTTTATTCATCTTCTTGTGGTTTTGACTTCATAAGGCAATATCAGAAAATAGGAAGGAAAAGAATAAGTTAGGGGATGTTGGTGGTCCTCCGCACCGACGCAAACAGAGACTCTCTAGATTTGCCACTGCTACTGCTAATGAAGTTGAAGTCCCAAGTCTACATGATGAGTTCATCTCCCGTACTCCACCATCGCAGGTGCTTGCTCTAAGTTGACGGTGTGATAATTGGTTTCATGTTGCATATGTTGTCTAGCCTATATTTCTTCTATTTTGATTAAATTGCACCTGCTGAGTTTATATGTTATACATGTGCATATGACATGGCTTTCTGTGTCTAGAATACATTGCATCTATCTATCATACCATGTTCTTACATCAAAGTACCGCAGTTGTGTATCCCGCATCAGTCACTCATGATTGGACGCTTTTAACATGGCAGTTTGATAGTGGTTGCATCTTGCATTGATTTCTATGTTGTACTACTTCTAATTTTCCGAATTGCCACTTATGACAAGACACTTTTAACTTGGCAGAGTAATATTGGTTGCATCTTTCATATGGTGTCTAGCTTGCATTACTTCTATTTTCTTGAAAATCCTTCTGCTTAGTTTGCACATCGTAGCTGTGAATATGTCATGCCGTCCTGTTTTTCTTACATATTCCATCCTCATACGGTTGTCTTACATCAAAGTATTGCTTGTCTGTATCATGCATCAATGAGTTCTGAAGAGTGATTTTATTCTTTTGTGTTTTGGGTACAGCTTGACATGGCAAAGTCAAAAAAGAGCAAGGAAAATAATATAGTAGGGAGTGCTATTACTCATCGGGTGAAACAGAAAAGGTTCTGCCGCTGAGATTCTGCTGGTAGTTATAGTGCAGTAGAAGGTCCAATTCCACCGGCTAAATCTACAAACACAGTATCACCTGCTCCACCAGCTGCAGCATCCGCTTCAACTGTACCAGCATCTCAACCAGTTACTCGTTCGTTTTCTCCAGAACTGGCCAGTTCCCAAGCTGCCTTCACACCTAACACTACTTCCGAAGCACTGCTGACACAACAGGACTTGGCAAGATCAGATGAACCTCATGAGCATCAACACCAAGACGGTACCTGACCGAGTCAAGTTGCAGTTGCATGCTCCTTTATATGTACTCTCACAGTTTGATGTACACTAACACTTTCCATATTCGTTGTTGAACTAGCACCACGGCGCAAGCGGAAACAGACATCAGGGATAATGCTTGACAGATTAACAAAATCTAAAGGAGGAAAAATGGAGATCCATTTTGAGGCAGGTTTAAAAAGGCCACGTGATGCTACAGAGTCAGCCAAGTTAGTATCAGAGGCAGCTGTTGCCGTTAGGTGTCATGCACGTATCCTCCCAACATGGATCCAGTACAGGAATGAGAAAGACAATACCCAGTTTAACACCTTCCTTGACCATTTATCCGTAAGTAATGTTATTCATCGGAATTAGTAAAATTGTCTTGCTCTATCCCATACTTTCTAGCTTCCTCCTAATAAGACTCACATTCTTTTTTCAACAGATGAGGTTCAAGTTGGATCCGAAAGATGATGCAACTAGACAAGCATGCAGTCATGTTTTTCAGTCTGCTCTGCGACAGTATCGGTACCACCTTAGAAAATCTCACTTTGAAGGCAAGGCTAACAATGAAATCGCCCAAACATCTCCAGTGGAATATATTACAGATGAAGACTGGACAGCCCTCGTTAAACACTGGTCTGATCCAAAGTATCAGGTAGGCTATATGTATTTGATCAGACCACATATTGAATTTGTATTTATGTATGTGCCTTACAAGTGTATCTTCTTCTAGGCTAACTGTTTGAAGAACAAAACCAACCGTTCTAAAGTGAAATTCCAACAGACCACAAGATCTCGTAGCTATATTGCACACTGCGAGGCTCTTGTAAATAGCTGCTACTTCCTTCTTTTTTGTGCCATATTATCGTATCTATATTGACTTGTTCCAAATACAGAGGAAATCCCGTGCGGACCAAAAAGAACCTGAACCGAATGCAGTGCAAATCTTCAAGGATTGCCACACCAGCAAGATGAAGGGCATGAGCACACCAGTTCAAGCCGCTGTTGTAAGTCCTTACTCCTCCTGCCTTGAACTGATTGGTACTATGATGCGTTCATTTAACTACTTAGTTTGCAGCCAATGTCAGTTACTCTGTTCACTTTTATTCACAGTTGTCTTAACGTATCATTTCACCTTACATGGTTTAAAAGAGATGAAGGATATTCTTTTGGTATTGATCTGTAATCTAGTTGTTATGTTCACGTGCGCACACAATGATAAAATAGCCTGTTTGTTTTATATCTGTTTGCCCATGATATGACTGATGTCATACCATGTTCATCCTACTTTAAACCATGTCTCTTTATCCTTAGATGTCAACGAATGTGAGGAAATAGACAATACAGTAGGCATGCTACATGGACATATGTTCCGAAAGTGATTTTATTATGTAGTTGGCACTACAATACATGCTAATGTATTACAGTAGTTCACCAAAATAAGTTATGTATAAATGTTTAACCTACTTTGTTTGTTTTTGTCTCATCAGTAACTTATCTGGTACACTAATATACAAGTTCAAACTTTCAGGAAGCTATGGAACAAATAATTGAACAGCCACAAACCACCTGAAGGTGACGAGGCTACTACAGGCACAATGTCACCTCTTGCTGCAGTGCGTCAATATCTCTCCACTAACAGTGCAAAAAGCACCTTCCTGCGTAATTCTGGGTTGGTTGTCAAGGTAACCTCGTCCAAATCGACTACTGAACAAAATCTTCCTGCTAGACAGAGTGATATATCTGTGCTCCAGACACAAGTCCAGTCCCTAATGGACGTTGTTTCGGAAAAAAAGAATAGTGGTTGAGAAATGTCGTCAAGATATGAATGGTTTTGAAACCAGACTATCAGACATTCGCTTTGTTGTTCAAGAGCAATGGCGGAAAAAGGTGGAGATCGTGCTGCTCCATCAGATTCTACAGCCTGAAACATTAGCACTCAGGTCAAATGATCTGTGCTTCTATACATCTGATGGTGCTTTTATCTGGAAGGACTGTAAACTTTATGCCAACAGGCCTTTTGTTGTATGGTTGGAATTTATTTTGTTGTGATACAACATTCCTAATACACGGGCCTTTAACATGCCGGAACTTCTGTCGGGCTAGATTATCATCATTTTTATATGGGACGTAATGGGCCCGATATGACGTTGGGCCACATATGGCCCATGGTTTATGTCCGGCGTTAACAGGCCAAAAATGACAATAGGCCGAAAGTGGCCCAAAGCTATAGTGGGCCTCTAACAGGCCGAATGTCAGACATGGCCGAATATGACCCAAATCCTTCACGGTCGTTTATGGGCCGAAAGTTTTGATGGCCTATAAATGGGCCCAAATGAAGCCGGACCTTTAACAGGCCGGAAATACACCGGGCCGTAATTCGGCCCAATTACTTAGCGGACTGTTAACGGGCCAGAAGTGACCATGGGCCGCGTTGATGACAAGTTTAGGACAGGCCATTGACAGGCCGATTTGACAAAGAATGTTGGGCCTTTAGTTGGGCCGGCCCATTATGGTCGGCAGAATCTTGTGGGCCTTTAGCTGGGCCGGCCCATTGTGGTCCGCAAAATCTTGTGGGCCTTTAGCTGGGCCGGCCCATTATGGCCTGCAAAATCGTGTGGGCCTTTAGCTGGGCCGTCCCATTATGGTCCGCTAAATTTTGTGAGCCTTTAGCTGGGATGGCCCATTATGGTCCGCTAAATCTTATGGGCCTTCGGTTGGGCCGGCCCATTTAATCTTTATGGGCCACTTTTGGGCCGGTCCATGTGTCAACATATCATAGGCCCATCTCGACCGTTGGATGAGTGACACCTGTGCCAACGCGGAGCTGACGCGTGGATCCGTCAGCCAATGAGAATTTTACACGTGGAAAATCGGCATTGGTCGTGGCTCTTAACGGGTTATCGGATCCAAAATCCAACCCGATAGCTTAATAGTGTTCCGTTACGGTGGATGCCACGTGTCGGTCACCCTTGATGAAAGCACTTCTGTGACGCACGATTTATCGTCATGGAAGTGGACAGTTCCGTGATGATAATTTTGGCAATGTCATGGAACACTTCTACGACAGCATAGGTATGACTATCTTGATTCTATCATAAATTTGTCATGGATGTACATGCATGACAGAAAACGCGACCTACTGTGACAAACATGTATCATCACGGAAGTGTATTTTTTTGTAGTGTAGCCTTGAGCTACAAGCCTTGCCTTATTCCTCACCACAAGGCCATTTTCATCTTGCTTGTTGCGGTAGATCCACTTTGTGTCGATGATATTGTGCTTGCGAGGATCTGGGCGTTTGACCAGTTCCCAGACGTTGTTGAGCTCGAATTGATGTAATTCCTCTTGCATAGCTTGAATCCACTCAAGCTCCAGAAATGCTTCATCTACCTTAGTGGGCTCTGTGATAGAGACGAAAGCAAAGTGCCCACAAAAGTTAGATAAATGTGAAGCTCTTGAGCGTGCGAGATGACCTGGAATGTTGATGTCGCTGATGATTTTCTCAATTTGCACTTCATTTGCAACACGAGGATGAGCGGGTTGACGTTGAGGAATTTGATCAGCATTTTCTTTAGCACCATTTTCCTCAGGTGCATCAGCATGACGTTCTTCATGTTCTGGAATGACTTCTTCAGCAGATTCTTCAGTAGGAATGACATCCTCAGTAGCCTTGAACTTAATAGATTCCTCAAGAGGTATTTCATTTGTCACAGGAGGTTGGTGCTCTCTTTGCGAGCCATTAGTTTCATCGAACCGCACATCTACAGTTTCAACAACCTTATGGTGACAGGTGTTGAAGACTCTGTAGGTGTGCGAGTCCTTACCATAACCGAGCATAAAATATTCATGTGCTTTCGGTGCAAATTTAGAACTGTGATGAGGATCTCTAATCCAACATTTAGCACCGAAGACTTTGAAATAACTCACATTGGGTTTCTTGTCAGTGAGGAGTTCATATGCGGTCTTCTTGAAGAATTTGTGAAGATATACCCTGTTGATGATGTGGCACGCATTATTGATTGCCTCATGCCAAAAGCGAGGAGGCATCTTGTACTCATCAAGCATAGTGCGGGCCATCTCAGCAAGAGTCATGTTCTTGTGCTCCACGATGCCATTTTGCTGAGGAGTATAAGGAGCAGATAACTCATGAGTAATACCGAGTTCATCAAGACCAGTGTTCTTGAACTCAGTTCCATTATCACTTCTGATGTGTTTGATCTTCACACCAAAGTTGGTTGAATCCCTCGATGAAAAACATTTGAAAACTTCCCGCACTTCAGTTTTGTAAGTGATGATATGGACCCATGTATATCGAGAATAATCATCAACAATAACAAAGCCATATATGGATGCAACATTAGTAGATGTGGCATAGTGAGTAGGTCCAAAGAGATCCATGTGAAGTAATTCAAATGGTCGAGAAGTAGTCATGATAGTCTTTGCTGGATGCTTGGCCTTGGTCATCTTTTCAGCTTCACAGGCTCCGCACAAGTGATCCTTGAGGAATTTGACATTCTCAATGCTAATGACATGCTTCTTCTTCGCAAGCGTGTGCAAATTCCTCATGCCAGCATGACCAAGTCGACGATGCCAAAGCCAGCCTTCTGAAGCTTTTGCAAGTAGACATGTAGCAGGTTGTGGTCCTGTAGAGAAATCAACAATATACAAATCTCCTCTCCTAGAGCCTTCAGAGACTTTGGAATTTTCATCTTCCATGATCACAACACAATGATACTTGCCAAAGACAACAACCATATCAAGATCACGAAGCATTGAGACAGACATGAGGTTGAACCCTAAGGACTCGACAAGCATGACTTTGTTCATGTGTCGATCCTTTGAGATTGCAACCTTACCTAGAGCCAATACCTTGCTTTTGCCTTTGTCAGCGTAGGTGATATGCTTCGGATGTGATGGGCATAAAGCAGTGTCCATCAATAAGCTCATGTCACCAGTCATGTGATTTGTACATCCACTATCGAGGACCCACTCAGTGGCTTTGGGTTGATCATCCTGCAGATGAATTAGTGCAACTTACGAACTCATATACTTCAGCAGTGAATAATATGTTATCAATTTCATCAGATCAATTTCATCAAGCAATAGAACAGATAAAGCAGTATGAGGACGTGAGAAATGAAAATTCATTTCTTCATGATTAGCTTGCATCCTTTCAAGCACATTCAGGTCTCTAGCAAATTCTTTAGACAATTAAGTTCGTCTAGAGACCTGATCCTGCATATGAGATTAGTTCTTTTTCTTCACCACCCATATCTGAAGAGGTGGCAAAGAGTTCATCATTCTGTGGGCTCCATAAGAGAAAGATGGCATAGAGGCCAATCCACTTCGTTTCACATAAGAGGGGTTAGGGTAAGCATAAGAGTAAGCAGAGAAATTCTTCGAGGACTTATGAACATAATGATTTGAAGAATAATGCATATATCCATAATCCTTAGATCTTCCCTGCGAAACAGACAGGTTAGCACGATGATGTTCATATGAGGACTTTGATCCTTTTGAGGAATTTGATCCATGTGAGAACTTTGGTCCGTATGAGGACTTGGATCCATATGAAGAATTTGGTCCATATGAATAATTTGATCCGGGGTTCCTATTCTTCACAGGTGGTGTCATGATGACATTCACCTGAAGATTTTCAAGGCACCTTTTGAGAACCCAGATTTTCTTCATAGGAGGACCGTTCCTGCAGTTAGTGCCAACATATCTAGCAAATACTTCACCATTCTGATTTTTGAACAGTCTATAGTTGGATTCAATTGACTCATCAGAAGAATATGAAGATTCACATGTAAAGCCAGATAAAGTAGATGGATCCACACAAGATCCCTTTGTAGCAACCCATGAGGTTTTGGGATACTGCTCAGGTTTCCAGTAGGTCCCATCAGCATTAATTTTCCTCTCAAAGGCAATACTCTCTTTCCTAGGGTTCTTGTTGAGGATCTACTTTTTAAGCACGTCACAAAGAGCCTTATGCCCTTTGAGGATTTTGTACATGCCTGTCATATACAATTCCTTCAGCCCTGCATCATCAGTGATACTAGGAATGTCCTAAGATGAGGAATTAGTGATAGCAGAGGCAGTTGAAGAATTTGCAGCAATGGAAGTATTTGAGCATTCAGGTGAAGAATTAGCAGTTTCACGTTCAATGCACTTCAAACATGGAGGAACAAATTCATCCTGAGTAGCACTGATCTGTTGAGCAAGTAATGAATCATGCTCCTTCTGAAGATCTTCATAACTCACTCTTAACTGCTCAAGATCTTGCTTTCTTTGAAGAAATTCATAAGAAAGCTTATCATGATCAGATATGAGAGTGTTATGATGACCTTGAAGATTGTCAAACTTGGACTAAAGTCTCTGAAGATTTTCAGTCAAAATTTTAGTGCGATCCATTTCCTCGCCCAACATATCATCGCTTTTATCTAGCATGTTTTGAACCTTTTCAAGAGCCTTTTGTAGTTTCACAGCAATCTTAGCAAGTTTAGAATAGCTGGGTTTGAGGTTTTTCATCAGATTCATCCTCACTAGATTCAGAGGAGGGATATTTGAGTACCTTTAAGCCTTTTGCCATGAAGCAATAGGTGGGAGCGTAGTCCTCATCGCCGTCATCGGTAGTGTTGGGGAGGTCCTTTTCTTTAGAGTTGAAGATGGACTTGCTGACGAATGCGGTAGCGAGGGCTAGGCTCGGCACACTAGAGTCTGACTCCTCAGATTCCTCCTCTTCCTCATTTTCCTCAGATTCAGCCTCAGAGTCCATTTCCTTTCCAATGAACGCCTGAGCCTTCTTGGAGCCACTCTTCTTGTGAGATGAGGACCTTGAAGGTTTTGATGACGAGGACTTTGAAGATTTCTTCTTCTTCTTTGAATCATCAGAACTGTAATCCTTGTACTTCTTCTTTGATCCCTTTTCCCACTGAGGACAATCTTGAATGTAGTGTCCAGGATTCTTGCATTTGTGGCAGAGTCTCTTCTTGTAATCATGGGATGAGGAATCTATTCACAAGTCACCACTTCTTGAAGATTTACCAAAGCGACCACGTCTTGAGAACTTTTGGAACTTCCTAACGAGCATAGCTAGCTCCTGGCTCAGTTCTTCAGGGTCACCAAGGCTGCTGTCAGAATCTTCACCATCAGATTCAAACACTGCCTTGGCCTTCAGAGCCCGTGATCTACCATAGCTTGGTCCATAGAGATCTCTCTTCTCAGCAAGCTGGAACTCATGAGTGTTTAGTCTCTCGAGGATATCGGCGGGATCAAGTGACTTGTAGTCTCCATGTTCTTGTATCATCAATGCCAAGGTATCAAATGAGGAATCAAGCGATCTCAGCAATTTCTTCACCACCTCATGGTCGGTGATATCAGCGGCACCAAGTGCTTGAAGCTCATTTGAGATGTCAGTGAGGCTGAGGGAGTCCTGGATTAGGGGGTTTCCGGATGGCCAGACTATACCTTCGGTCAGACTCCTGGACTATGAAGATACAAGTTTGAAGACTTCGTCCCGTGTCCGAAAGGGACTTTCCTTGGCGTGGAAGGCAAGCTTGGTGATACGGATATGTAGATCTTCTACCATTGTAACCGACTCTGTGTAACCCTAGCCCTCTCCAGTGTCTATATAAACCGGAGAGTTTTAGTCCGTAGGATGAACAACAATCATACCATAGGCTAGCTTCTAGGGTTTAGCCTCTCTGATCTCGTGGTAGATCTACTCTTGTACTACCCATATCATCAATATTAATCAAGCAAGACGTAGGGTTTTACCTCCATCAAGAGGGCCCGAACCTGGGTAAAACATCATGTCCCCTGCCTCCTGTTACCATCCGACCTAGACGCACAGTTCGGGACCCCCTACCCGAGATCCGCCGGTTTTGAAACCAACATTGGTGCTTTCATTGAGAGTTCCTCTGTGCCATCGCCATCAGGAAGGATGCCTCATCCCATCTTTAAAGACGGCACTGTTGCTAAGGGAGCTTTGGCTGTTGGCTAAACTCTCCGGCTAGGCGGTTTCCTTATGACCGCCTGTTCAGCTGCTGCGCCGACAATGACCTCTCGGGTCATCGAAAGCAATCTTCACGTCAGCTCGGAATTCGCCGAGCAGCTAGATCCAATGGAGCTCTCTTCCCTAAATGAGCTCTTGGATCGCATCGCCGCCCTGTCGCTACGGATTACGACCAGATTGGGCCTAAACCCGATCTGAGAGAGATTAACTATCCCCAGGTCACCCATCACGTTGCTGTAGTAGAGGGACAGTGCGGCGACCCTTCATCTATCTTAAGGACTAGCTATGTCCGGATTCACGATCCCTCCAAGCCAGATACCCGCGGAGGGGAGGATATCACTCAAGACCTGAACTTAAAGTTAGGCGACGGACTAGATTCATTGGGCCGCATCCAAGAATCCCAACGTCCGAGTTCGGAAACTCCTTGGCCCCTGGGTCTCAGATTGGGTGAGGTTTCGGATTTGATTCCACCCACCCACCCATACATAAGCGATCTATCCCAAATTAGGCAAGAGCCCGAAGAAACAGTACATCATTACTGGGCCAGATTCCTCCTGGTTATGAACAGGATAAAGGACTGCTGCGAGGAAGACGTAATTTCATTCTTCTACAATAATTGCACGGACAAGGGAATCCTCAACGCCATAAGTTGCCATGATATTACACGCTTTGCTGACTTGGCGTCCATAGTACGAAAGTACTGTGTGATGGAAAGCGCCTGGAAAACCGAAACAAAATTTTGGGACAATCCGGCCTTGAATACAAACCCAGTCCAAAATAAAAGGGTGCATCATCGTCAGACACCCGGGTTAAATACCAAAAAGCAAAATCCCTCTACAGGGCACGAAACCGTACTGGAAGGATGGCTTGATGGACCCTGTAAAATTCACAATGCAGAGGGCGCCACACCAACTCATAACCTTAGAGCATGTTGGATACTCCGGTAGGTGGCAAAAATTGGCGAAGATCTTCTAATTCTAGAAGCCACAGAAAGCCACCCCAGAGTAACCAATACGGTATTAACAGTCTTTGAGACTTTCGCATCAAATAATATGCGAAAAAGAACACTCCGCGGCCTTGCCGAAGTCTACCAAGTAGCAACAATAAACCCATGGAGTGACACGGCTATCACTTTTAACGCAAGTGACGAACCTAAATTCCGAATAGCCCGAGCACCAGCCGCATTGGTCCTCAGTCCAATAGTGGACGGCTTTCGTCTTACCAAGGTACTCATGGATGGCGGCAGCGGATTGAACCTCATTT
This sequence comes from Triticum urartu, assembly GCF_056163025.1. Classification (NCBI taxonomy): domain Eukaryota; kingdom Viridiplantae; phylum Streptophyta; class Magnoliopsida; order Poales; family Poaceae; genus Triticum; species Triticum urartu. The sequence continues at coordinate 692,634,563 of NC_141874.1, read as the reverse complement.
ATGAGGAAACCCTTCAAAAAATGGAAATAGACTAGAACCGCATTGAGCGAAGCAGCACAACCTTTAGAGGAATAATCCCCAGTCGGGAAGCGCGCTGTACAGGAAAAATCACACTAGATGTGGTGTTCGGCACGCCGGATAATTACAGGTCTGAAGAGGTCACGTTCCAGGTGGCCCCGTTCAGTAGCGGATATCACGCTCTGCTAGGGCGGGAAGCGTTTACAGTCTTCCAAGCAATACCCCATTACGGGTACATGAAGCTCAAGATGCCCGGGCCTAACGGAATCATCACTCTCATTAGTGATCCGGACATAACACTCCATGCCGAAAACAAGACAGCCGAACTGGCCCTCGAGGCGCTATCCGAAGCCCTAGCGGCTGAGGAACTGACTGCGTTGCGCTCCATGGTAAATAGGGACGATGTGATACTCGATAAGAGATCCAAGTCCACCTCCTTTAAACCGGCGGACGAAATAGTCAAATTCCAGGTCCATCCAACGGACCCCAATAAAATAGCTTCCATTGGGGCACAGTTAAACCCTGATGTAGACGCCGCACTGCGAGAGTTCCTACGAGAGAACTGGGACATTTTCGCCTGGCACCCTTTAGACATGCCAGGAATCCCACGCAGGCTGTCCGAACACAGCTTAAATATCCTAAAAGGATTCAAGCCAGTCAAACAGGCTCTTCGGCGTTTTTCCGAACCTAAGAGACAGGCCATGGGAGAGGAACTAGCCAAGCTATTGGAGGCCGGATTCATGAAAGATATCAAACATCCGGACTGGGTAGCAAATCTGGTGATGGTACCAAAGAAGGACAAATCCTGGCGCCTGTGCGTTGATTTCAAAGACCTTAACAAGGCTTGCCCAAAGGATCCCTTCCCTCTCCCCCGCATCGATCAAATTATCGACGCTACCGCAGGACACGATTCATTGTGTTTCCTCGACGCATACTCCGGCTACCATCAAATAAAGATGACAGAGTCAGACCAAGATGCAACGGCATTCATCACACCATACGGCCCATTCTGCTTCAACACAATGCCCTTCGGGCTCAAAAACGCCGGCGCAACATATCAGCGCATGATTCAGACATGTCTGGCAAACCAGATCGGCAAAACAGTGGAGGCATACGTAGATGATGTGGTCGTTAAAACAAGACATGTCGAATCTCTAGTAGACGACTTGAGGCTAACATTCGATAACCTCTGAACATACGACATCAAGCTCAACCCGGAAAAATGCGTTTTCGGCATTCCAGCCGGAAAGCACTTGGGCTTCATTGTATCCGATAGAGGAATTGAAGCAAATCCAGCCAAGATCCGAGGTCAGTTACAATTGGATATCCCGAAGGACCTCAAACAAATACAAAAATTAACCAGATGCATGGCGGCTCTAAGCCACTTTATCTCCCGCTTAGGAGAAAAGGCCCTACCCCTTTACCGCCTCCTTCGGCGCACCGAACACTTCGAGCGGACGGATGCAGCCATGGCCGGACTCGACGAAATAAAAGCCATCTTGGCAACAAACCCAGTCTTGGCCGCGCCAAACATTGGCGAACCAATGCTATTATACATTGCAGCAACCCATCAGGTCGTAAGCGCAGTGCTCGTCGTCGAACGAGAAACGGACGGACACAAATTCCCCCTTCAAAAGCCGGTCTATTATGTGTCCATTGTCCTTACTCCATGCAAGTCACGGTACCAGCACTATCAAAATATTGCGTACGCAGTATTTATGGCATCCCGGAAGCTGCGACACTACTTTCAAGAGTGTTCAATAACAGTAGCCTCAGAAGTGCCACTTAACGATATTATAAATAACCGACGCGACGGTCTGGATTGCAAAATGGGTCATTGAGCTCCTCCCGTTTGACATAACTTACAAGCCACGGCGAGCTATCAAGTCGCAAGTTTTGGCTGGCTTCGTCGCAGAATGGACGGAGGCCGAACTCCCTAAAGATTATGGCACATATTCAAACTGGGTCATGCACTTCGACGGCTCCAAAATGTTGGCCAGTCTAGGGGCTGGCGTCGTTTTGACGTCCCCCACAGGAGACATGGTTCAATATGTACTCCAGATAATGTACACAGACTCCAACAACACAGCCGAATATGAGGCCCTTTTACATGGTCTCCGGATGGCCGTATCCATGGGCATTCAACGCCTAGAGGTGCGCGAGGACTTGAACCTCGCAATATCCCAAATAAATGGAGACTTTGATGCCAAGGATCCAAAAATGGTAGCTTATCGCAACGCCGTCCTAAAAATGTCAGCTCGGTGTGAAGGGCTCGAATTTCACCATATAGTCCGGGAAAATAATCAGGCGACAGATGTCCTGGCACACATCAGCGCAAAACGCGATGTAGTCCCCCCCAACATCTTCTTGGAAAGGCTGTTCAAGCCGTCCGTAGTATGGGAAGGGGAACCTGACAATAGCAGCCCGGACCCAACCGCACTGCCCGACACCGAACACTCTGACTCAATTGGAGGCTCTGCTAATGAAATAACACCTTCAGCCCACGTAATAATGGACGTCATCGCCCCGTGGACAGAACCATTCCTCGCCTACCTTACCAGGCAGGAACTCCCTGAGGACCAAAATGAGGCATGCTGCATAGTGCGGCGATCTAAAGCCTATAAAGTCCATGAGGGAGAGCTTTATAAGAAAAGCACTACCGGAGTCCTTCAAAGGTTCATCTCCGAAGAGGAAGGGCAGAACCTCCTGGCTGAAATTCATGCCGGACTCGGCGGACATCACGCTGCAGCTCGGTCCCTTGTAAGCAAGGCCTTCTGTACAGGCTTTTATTGGTCGACGGCCCAGGCAGACGCCCAGGACTTAGTCCAACGATGCGTCGGTTGCCAGCTTTTTGCAAACCAAAGCCATATGCCACCCACCGCCCTCCAAACTATCCCCATCACTTGGCCCTTCGCGGTCTGGGGGCTTGGCATGGTTGGACCCCTTAAAGGCGGAACCCACAAGAAAAAATACTTACTGGTCATGGTGGATAAGTTCACCAAATGGATAGAAGCCAAGCCTGTTAAGACGGTCGAATACGGACCGGTGATAGACTTTATATCCGGGGTTGTACACCGTTACGGCGTCCCCCACAGCATCATCACTGATAACGGCATGAACTTTACGGCCGATGAGGTAAAACTATGGTGCAAAACATGGGCATCAAGCTCGATTATGCTTCCGTCTATCACCCACAAACCAACGGCAAGGTCGAACATGCAAATGGTCTTATCATGAGCGGCATCAAACCCAGATTAGTGCGTTCCCTTAAGGAATCTAATACGCACTGGGTAGAGGAGCTCGACTCCGTACTCTGGGGGCTGCGGACCATGCCGAATCGCACCACCGGATACACACCATTCTTCATGGTGTACGGCGCAGAGGCAGTTTTGCCCTGCGACATAATTCATGACTCACCTCAAGTGCGCATGTACGAAGAAAGATAAGCCAAGCTCGATCGGCAGGACAGTTTGGATGCCTTGGAGGAAGAGCGTGACGTGGCAAAAGCCCGTTCCACATTCTATCAACAGCAGGCTCGAAGATACCAAAGCAGAGAAGTACGGGCCAAAAAATACAACGTTGGCGAATTAGTTCTACGCCTGCTGGAGAAGAAAAAGGACAAACCCAAGCCCAAGTGCGAAGGTCCCTTCATAATCGACCAAGTCCTAACTGGTGGAGCGTACCGCCTGCGAGATGCATCGGATAACCGACTCGAGCCGAACCCATGGAACGCAGCCCATCTACGAAGATTCTATGCCTAGCGCCGGACTCTGTGTTCATCTCCTTCCTCTGTCCATTTTTTATATACTTTCTGTCTTACATTTCTCTCCTTCTCTCTCTCTCTCTCTCTCTCTCTCTCTTATAGCCTTTAAAGGCTCATAAAGTGACGCGCTATCCGCGCTCATTAAACCTGGGGGCTTCTTTAAACAGAAGCTTATTTATGCGGGCTTCATGCCCAACACATGTGTCACACTTCCGCATGTACCTTTTATTCGCCATTATATGGATCGATATGACTTAAGTTTTGGCCAAGCTGGGTTGCCTGGCTCCTGTGCTTACCCCTACGTTCCCGATTGTTCAGCTAGGTGGTAAAGGGAGCACCTCTGCGATTGTTACTGCCGGGTCAGCCAGATGTGTACCTCAGACCGGGTGAAGCCGAAAGCTAGCGTTCTTAAGGGAATATTCGGTCGGTGAACTAAAGATGATCTTTTCTTTCACTTATTTATCTATACGCCCCCAGATGTTTTTTCTGCGTCTCTTTTCGTAGAATGGACATGCACTTTAGGGCATGCCTCCCAGGGAAAGGAACCCCTAACGGAACTATTCTCCCTGGAAGATGTTTCTTACTAACCATGTAATATAACATAACTAGTTGGGCACTTGTCTGTTCAAGCACTAATGACCCCTACGCCTGGTCTCCATGCATACCCCGGTTCTTATATAATCGCGAGGGTATTCGGCCACACTCCGGACCGTCAGGTCCCGAGGTTGAAGCAAAAAGGTCGGCCATGACAAACGATCTACAATCCGGCTAGAAGGCATTACACATGTCAATTAAAATTACATAGTCAATCTGACTGATTGTATTCCTCTTCGATTCCATCTAACAGGCTGTCTAGTTTACAGTCCTGTTGGGAATACTTTGCGGCCAACTCTACTTGGTCGTATACTAAGCTTACAGGGATCTCCTTCCCATCGGGCCCTACGGGTCCGTCCTCAGCCATGTGGTCTGGGTCGGCCTTCGTGTACCGCGTCTTCACCATGGCCCAGGCCTCCCTGGCGCCTTGACGGCAGGCCGATATCTTCCACAATCGGAAGCGCCGCCGCGCTCCCTTCAGCTTCTCTACAAGCTCTCCAAGGCCTTCGGGCATGGAGACGGACGGCCACAAGGCCTGGGCGACGCCTTGCATCACCTGCCGAACTCGCTTGTGCAGTTGTGAGAGTTCGGGAAGAAGGGCACCCATAGAACCGGGCATTTCCTCTGCAGGACGACCTGTCAGCATACCTACAGACATTACTCTGTTAGTCGACTTCCTCGCCGAACACTTTTTTCAAAGTTCATTTAAGCACTTACTATATATGCCGTGTCGAAGCCGCTGATTCTCCTTCACGGAGTCCAACAGCTGGGCATGAACGTCCTTCAGTTCAACGCCTAGCTTGGTGTTGGCATCTTGGAGATCGTTCTTCTCCCGCCTCACCTTTGTCAGCATGCTCTCACCAGCCTTTAGCTGGCGTCGGAGTTGTTGCACTTCCAGATTTAATCCGGCGCCATCTGCAATTTCATTTGTCAGATTTGCACCCACGCCACACTTCGCAAAATACTTATCTTTCGAAGCGTATATTACCAGAGGGGGTCTCCTTGGGCTCCCCTGCCGCGGCTAGTGCGGCCGCAAGTTGGGCTTTGCACTCTTCCAGCTCCTGGGACAGCAGGGTATTCTTTTCTGTAAGAACCTGCATAATAGATGATCCTTAAATCAGTTATTCTAACTGTTTCAAGTCTCGGGGGCTACTGGTATACATATATAATTACCAAAATTTTCTTACCCGTATGTCTTTCACATACTGCTCCGTGGCTCTGGCTAGACCATTTTGAGCGGCACGGAGGTACGCGTCTCCCGAACTGAAGGCATCCAATGCCTCTTGGGAGAAACCAGCGTCGCGAAGAACTATCCGGTGACGCCTGTGGTTCATGGCACTCTCCACCTCAGAATTGGTGGCAGACAGCCTGTCCGCATCCTCCGTCGGAGGAGCGTCCGGTGCGCGCCTCATGTTCGCCTCCGCTTCCGGACCAGGCTTTGGAGCCTGGCTGGTGGAGGCGTGATTGGCAGCCTCTCCGGATATAGTCCGGCGAGGTCTCTTCGTCTTGAAGAGAGCACGAGTGTTAATATGCCTCGAAGGAGTAATACCTGGGAATAAGGTGGCGCGCTATACCTTTGCGCCGGTGCCGCAGTCCGGACCGCACTTCTTTTCAGCTCACGGGGCCTTGCCGCCCCTCGTTGGCTAGTCGCCGCAGGCTCGGCCTCCCGTCTCAAGGACCTCCCCTGCAAAACACGGTTGTTATACGGTAATCGAAAACAGGCGAGGATAGATCCCTTTTCAAAGTGCTGAGACTCCGGTCTCAGTTACCTGTGAGGCTGGGAGTAGCCCTGGATAATCGGCCGTAATGGCCACCAAGGCATTGTCCCTGCTCAATTGATGAAACACTCCATCAATCAGCTCCACAGATAAGTCTGGATCCTCTTGAGAGGCCGGGTCGAGGGACCGTCCCGGATCCTCGGGTTGTGGAGGAGGGTTGTTTATTTCTTTAACAGCCTGGTGCAGTTCCTGCGTTGAAGTCGTTAGACTAAAAATTTAACAATGGGAATATAAAATGAATGGGCAAGTAAAAGTGTCCACTTACCCAACTCGGGGGATTGTACATAGAAAATCCACCCCGTGGGTTGACGCGGAGAAATTCCTCCTCTTCTCCCTTGTACAAAGCGGACAAGGTCTTTATTAGAGCCGCAGCCGAATCCGGCCCCTTACGGCCATAGCGGGTGGCGTCGTCCTCCCCGTTGAAGTCCCACATGGGGCGGCCTCTATACTGAAGCGGCTGCACCCCTCGCATGATGCATGCGGCCATGACCCCGATCATGGTCAGTCCGGAATGAGCTAACAATCTTATCCGGCCCATCAGGTAAATAATGTCCCTGTCGCTTTCCCTTTGAGGGCTCCGTGGACGCCAGCTTAGGCGCTTCTTTAGGGGAGCACTGTCAAACTCAGGGAGGCCGATCCGGACAGGATCCGGCAGCGGAACATCCTCTATATAAAACCATTCCGAAGGCCAGTCCTCGGACACCTTCTTTGGGGTTCCGGATAGATATCCGGTCCCGGCGATGCGCCATACTTCGGCTCCGCCCACTTGATATATTGACCCCTCCTTAAAGCGGGGCACAAGGCAGAATAGCCTTTTCCACAGCACGAAATGAGCCTCGCAGCCTAAAACAGCTCGCAAAGAGCTATGAAGCCCGCGATATGCAATATGGAGGCAGGCGTGAGGTTGTGCAGCTGGAGGCCATAGAACTCCAGAAGCCCCCAGAGAAACGAATGAATTGGAAATCTGAGCCTTCTTATTAAGTAAGGGGCAAGGCATACCTGCTCTCCTTTGGAGGGATTTGGGGCGCTCTCCGCTTGCTCTCCGCCATTATAGGTGGCAAGTCCGGCTCGAACCGGGACCATATAGGCTGGGGGGAGAAATCCGTTGGTCTGGAGCTTCACTAGCTCGCTGTGCGGATGGAGCACCTCTTCCAATCTGCAGGCTGAGGGCTGGAAGGGCGAGAGGAGGAGCTGCGGCAGCTGGCCATGATAGAATGGACCTCTGTTGGATACGCTCCGATGAATACTCGCGGAAGGGAGAAGGTGTGGTTTGGATCTAAATCCTCGTCCCCTTAAATAGGCGGCTCATTCACGCGGCTAGGTGTGTAAATATAAAAAACACCTTGACTTTTCGTATTCGTTTGACACGTGGAAAAAGGCCATTATTAGGCGTATAAGCCAAGGAGCACTACATTTACAAGAAACCGGACACTATTCAACAGGTACACAGAATTTGGAGGAGAACCCGCCTTGCAATGCCGAAGACAATCTGCGCGCCGGACTCGTCGTAATTGAAGCCTGGTTCAAGGGCTACTGAGGGAGTCCTGGATTAGGGGGTGTCCGGATGGCCGGACTATACCTTCGGCCGGACTCCTGGACTATGAAGATACAAGATTGAAGACTTCGTCCCGTGTCCGGAAGGGACTTTCCTTGGCGTGGAAGGCAAGCTTGGCGATACGGATATGTAGATCTTCTACCATTGTAACCGACTCTGTGTAACCCTAGCCCTCTCCGGTGTCTATATAAACTGGAGAGTTTTAGTCCGTAGGACGAACAACAATCATACCATAGGCTAGCTTCTAGGGTTTAGCCTCTCTGATCTCATGTAGATCTACTCTTGTACTACCCATATCATCAATATTAATCAAGCAGGACGTAGGGTTTTACCTCCATCAAGAGGGCCTGAACCTGGGTAAAACATCGCGTCCCCTGCCTCCTGTTACCATCCGACCTAGACGCATAGTTCGGGACCCCCTACCCAAGATCCGCCGGTTTTGACACCGACAGAGGCGATCAAAGGTCTGCTGAACATTTTCATTATCGAGTCTTTTGAAGCGGTTGAAGAGATTTCGAAGAACGTCAACTCGAGAGTCACGCTGTGTTGAGACTCCCTCTTTGACCTTGGACAGTCTGTCCCAGATAAGCTTAGTTGTCTCTAAAGCACTCACTCTGCCATACTGCCCTTTGCTCAGATGGCCACATATGATATTCTTCGCTTGAGAGTCGAGTTGCATGAATCTCTTCACATCAGCAACGTTAATGGTGGGAGTGACAGAGGGAACACCATTCTCCACAACGTACCAGAGATCGTTATCAATTGCCTCAAGATGCATGCGCATCTTATTCTTCCAGTAGGGGTAGTCCGTCCCATCGAAGGTAGGGCACCTAGCAGAAACCTTGATCATACCTGTGGTCGACATAACTAAAACTCCAGGCAGTTAAACCAAAATCACACAGAACAAGGGAATAGCTTGCTTTGATACCAATTGAAAGTGCGTTATATCGACTAGAGGGGGTGAATAGGCGATTTTTATGAAATCTTCACTGAGGAATTTCAGGGTGAGGAAATTCCTGAGTGAAGAACTACTTGCAGCGGAATAAGTACTAAAAGTAAACATAACAGAACATGAGCATGGTCTTCATGATGAAATGAAAAACAAGCACAGAGTACAAAAAGCGTAAACACAGGATAACACAGGATGAAGACAAACAGACTGAAGAAATTGAACTGAGGAAATAGAGAAAGTCTTCAAACAGATATGAACAAGCTCACAACACAGAAATGAGGAAATGAAAGGGTTGAGGAAATGGAACCAGGTAGCTTGGTGAAGACAATGATTTGGTAGACCAGTTCCAACTGCTGTGATAGTTGTACGTCTGGTTAGGGTGGCTAGGTATTTAAACCTGAGGACACACAGTCCCGGACACCCAGTTTTGAACACGCAGTCCATAACACTCAGTCCTCACCGTATTCCCCTTGAGCTAAGGTCACACAGACCTCGCCCAATCACTCGTGGTAAGTCTTCAGGTGACTTCCAAACCTTCATAGACTCGGTCACTCGGCGATCCACAATTTCCTCTTGAATGCTCTAGACCATGACGCCTAACCGTCTGGAAGATGCACAGTCTTCAAAGGTAACAAGCGTCGGATCCACGCAGTATCAATCTCTTCAGTGATCCACTTTGGGTTTGTAGGTGTTTGGGTTTGGGTTTTCCTCACTTGATAATTTTCACTCAAAGTCCTCGGAGGATGGGATGCTCTCAAATGACAAGTGTCAGTTTCTCTTGGAGAAGCCAACCATCTAGTGGTTGTAGGGGGGCTATTTATAGCCTAGGGAGCAGCCCGACATGATAAGACATAAATGCCCTTCAATGATATGGCCATTAGGTGGGTAGATATTTAGGGACAGCTGGCGCATAGCACAGCAACGGTCGGAATTTTGAGTATCAAAATCCTCAGGGTATCATGTTCCTCGCTGTGTAGGCAATCTGCACTGGCGAATTACTAACTCCTCTGTCAGAACAAACTCCTCAGAGACCAGAAGAACTTCGTCTCTGTCACTGAAGAAATTGACTGAGTTGTATGAGATTTCCAATGGCTTCACTCGAAGGGATTGGTATGTGTAGGATTTGAGTTGAGCATTACTTGGAAATTTTTCCTTACAGTCCGTTTGGATGTAGATATTCAGGTCTCGAATCGATATTTGGCATTTGCCTAGCCCGAAAGCCGTTGTTTGGATGGTTGAGCTATTCGCGCCTGGAATCCAACCTCAATATCGAACTAGTTCCCGTCGCTCCGCGAATTCGCAGCCCCCACGCTCGACTTTCCGCGGTATTCGGTCCATGCCTCCCCCTGCGCCTCACTTATCGCTTGGGCGGGCACCGAAAAATAAAAGGAGGCGAGACTGATGGTCATGGCTGGAAACGAGAACCCCGCCGTCCTCTCCAACTTCGGGCATCCCTACCCCGCCGCCCTCTCCAACTTCGGCGATGTGGGAGCTCCTGCTGCTCGCCCTGTGCTTCGCCTATCTGGGGATCCTCCTCATCCTGGTGCTGCTTGAGCCCCCGCTCGCCGAGTGCATCGGACGCCTCGACAGCGTGCACGAATACATCTTCGAGGGCACTGTCTAGTTCATGTACGTTGCATACTTGCATAGGTGGGAGGACACCTGTGATGTCATGCCCCTGAGTTGCTCGATAGAATGCCAACTAATTCAGCTCGGCGTGTTGTTACACTCGAATGACCCTGGCATGGAGGTGCGAGCACTCGATGCGGATGGCAAGCAAGAGACACTCCTTCGTACGATCGACCAGCCTGCTGGATGTGCCGCCCATCGGCCGATGGCGCCGACCAGGTTGCCGGGGAGGCCGCCAAGCTCGTCCATGAACTGCAGGCATACATCTCATCCCTGGCCTTCTAGTTGTCAGCGCGCCAACATCAGTACTGCATAGCATCATGTACCTCCATTTGCTCCTTTTCATCACGGCAACAGTAGTCAGTAACTGTACCAATTAGGCAACTAATGAAGTGCAAAAGTATATGCAACAACATAATTGCAAGTACTCCCTCCGTTCCAAAATAGATGACCTAACTTTGTACTAACTTTGTACTAAAGTTAGTACCAAGTTGATTCACCTATTTTGGAACGGAGGGAGTATAATACAGTAGCTTGGTCTTGCTACAGGTCTAATAGTACTAGTAGTGGTCAGTTTAAAACTGATGCATGTTTGTATGTGTGCTTTAGAGACAAAAAGAAATCATGAATATTATGAAAGTGAGATATTCTCTTTGTCCATCGAAACATGAATTGGAATTGTTGCTTCCCTTAAATTCCAAGTGCCAAATACATGAACATCCAAACACTATATTTGGCATTGAAGCCCAATATCAATGTCTTGAGATATTTGGCATTGGAGCCAATGCAATGCCAAGCCCTTCAATATCTACATCCAAACAAAGGGTTAGTATTTCCTCGACCCTTTTAACAGTACGGCGTTTCCTATGACTCAAGAAAGAGAAAATGAAACTACGAAAACAAAAGTCTTCATGCTTCATGTTCCTCGAATGAATACCAAGTCTTCAGGATTACACCAATTTCTTCACTTTCAAAGTCTTCAGAAAGTCTTCAGAAATACAAAGTATTCAGTCAAAGAACTTCATTTTCAGGGGTCGACTTTCTCTGTAAACATCAAACTCCTCATAGACTTATAGACCCGTGTACACTCACAAACGCATTAGTCCCTTAACCTATAAGTCTTCAATACACCAAAATCACTAAGGGGCACTAGATGCACTTACACCTTGCCACAACATTGTGTCTGAAAGGATCGATATAGTTGACTAGAGGGGGGTGAATAGGCAACTAACAATTTTTAGCTTTTCTTTACCAATTTAAACTTTGCATCAAAGTAGATTGTCTAGATATGCAACTAGGTGAACAACCTATATGATGCAACAACAACAAGCACACAAGCAAGCAAGGGATATAATACAAATAAGCTTCCACATGTAAAGGCATGAGATAACCAAGAGTGGAGCCGGTGAAGACGAGGATGTGTTACCCAAGTTCCTTCCTTTTGAGGGGAAGTACATCTCCGTTGGAGTGGTGTGGAGGAACAATGCTCCCCAAGAAGCCACTAGGGCCACCGTATTCTCCCCACGCCCTCGCACAATGCAAGATGCCGTGATTCCACTATTAGTGCCCTTGAAGGCGGCGACCGAACCTTTGCAAACAAGGTTGGGGCTCTCTCCACAACTTAATTGGAGACTCCCAACGAAACCCCGGAGCTTCACCACAATGGAATGTGGCTCCAAGACCTCTTCCGTCTAGGGCGCCCAAGCACCCAAGAGTAAAAAAATCCACACAAGAAAGTATGGGGGAATCAAATATCCTTTGGTGGAAGTGTAGATCTAGGTCTCCTCCTTCAATCCCTAGCAAATCAACGAGTTTGAGTGGCTAGAGAGAGAGATCGGGCAAGAGAGCTTTAATGGCAGTAATGGAGGAGAGAGAGAGGCAAGAGGTAGGTGGGAGGTAGGAGAAGCACCTCCTTAAATACCCCCCCCCACAGATCCTGTTATGTGCAGAAACGCATAGGAGCGGTACTTCCGGTGGCGCACCCGGTAGTACCGGTTTATCGGAACAAATCGGAACTACCGCACAACCACCGCTCAACAACCGGGCCATAAACAGAAAGTAAACCCCTCAGGCCGGTAGTTGGGGCGGAGGTTGGGCCGGAACTACTGCTGGGCCAGCAGTCCCTGGGTGGTGGGGTCCGAGGCGGTACTACCACCCTGAACACCGGTAGTACTGGTTTGTCAAGACAAACTGGAACTACCATTCCACCACCGGTCTACCACCGTGCCCGGTACAGAAGGGAGTCACCCCTGTGCGGTACTTGGAGCGGTGGTGAGACCGGAACTACCAGCCAGCGGTACAACCGCTCAAGGGAGCGGTACAACCGCCATGAGCAGAACGGCACATAACAGAGGATGGGGAACCTCTCTCTCCTTGAACGGAGGGTATATGGTGGGTGGAGAGAATGTGTACGTGAAGTGATTCACCCAATACCTTCCGATGTGGATTCCCTCTTAATAGTATGGATATCCTACGACCAAAGGAATAAAAACGTCAGAAACTCCGTCTTCAATCTTTTCCGCATGGAGGGAAATCCTAGTCGTCTTGTGCCACACAATGTGTACCTGAGAAAACTATGGCGCACGATTAGACCACACATGTGTTGTCATTATCACCAAAACCCTAAGGCAGAATATGCCCTAACAGTGTCTCTCGCTGTCCTTGAATCGCCGGTTAGGTTGCATCATCTTTGCCCCGATTACAACATCTCCTTCAAAAAAAGAGACATGCGGCAACTCCTCTACTAACTGTGTGTAGAACCGACAATACCCTCGGTAGGGTGGCGAACGCGGCCGGAAGTATTAGAAGGGAGGGTTCGGGCCCTCTAGGATAGGTAATACCCTATGTCCTGCTTCTGATATGTATTCATGGTGGAGTACCTTGTGCGAGGAGTTACAATGGAGATGATGTATATACAACCAAGAGTTATGGACTATGGAAGTAGATAGGAAAGACTACCCCTAGCCCAGCCTATATAGATGACAGGGGCAAGGGTTTACATGGCGGTTCATCCGATCTCATGTCGTTATTATCTTGGCTTGTACCCCAAGATGGTCCTCGAGCTTTGTCGGGGCCTCCAGTCTCCCTCCTTTTTTAGGCTCCATCCAGGCCGCATGGGTCGTCCTAGCCTCCTGCTGGGCTTCCCCTCCAAAGGCCACTGCAGCCCTATAATAGGACACGAAAAAATTGTTGGACACCAAAAAGTGGATTTAACATCACCTGATTTTGTTTCTACAACAACGACCTTATAATATGACACCAAATTTCTCTAAGAGCTGCCCTAAAATAGAGCAATACAATTGCATACATAAACATATTCATATACAAACATAACATCAAATTATTACATGGTTCATCACACGATACAAGAAACGTAGAGATAAACTATGAATGTTGTTCCCCATGCCACATCCACCACTCCTCCATGAGATCTTTTTGAAGGTCTTCGTGTGTATCAGGATCTCAAATGTCATTATGCCTATCAAGAAGGCGTCTGATTCGGTCTTCCCTTCTATGCGGCTGCACTGAATTTCCCATGACTTCATAGAAGGTGTAATCCAAATATTTTCCACGCTCATTCTCAATGATTTTGGTGTGCATGATCATGCAAGCCGTGATGATGTATCAAAAGATCCCTTGATCCCAAAACCTAGTCGGTCCACGCACAATAGCAAATTAGGCTTGTAAAATTCTAAAAGTCCTCTCCACATCTTTTCTAGTGGTCGCTTGAGTGTTATGAAAGTAGAGTTCTTTCTTACCTTCGGACTTCAAATTAGCTTTACAAAACTAGCCCACTTTGGATATGTCCCATCCAAAAGGTAGTAACTCATGTTGTATGTGCGGCCATTTGCATGGGACTCCACTGGTGGTGATTCTCCATTGGATAACTTGGCAAACGGAGGTAACCACTCGAGACATTGATGTCATTGCAAGAACCAGGCATCCCAAAGTATGCATGCCAAATTCATGTCTCCTGATCGGCCACAACCTCAAGAATGATGGTGGCATCCTTCGTGTATCCTTTGAACTATCTATACCATAATCCAGGGAAGTTTTCCCACTTCCGGTGCATGTCAATTGAGCCAAGCATACCTGAACACCCACGGCCTTTGTTCTCCAAAAGCCTCATCATGTCCTGAATATTGAGTGCCCTCAAACACTCTGGTTGAACACCTCCTGTTAGAGTTGTGTCGAATATTGTGTACAAGGTAGGTTACAGTTGGACTAGAAGTTGTATTGTGTTTACATAGGATGTGGAGTTGTGTCCTAATAGGACACTTGTATCCTAGGCCTCTCATATATAGGCGTTGTTTGGATAGGAAGAATATACAAAACTAGATCTCTATAAACTAGGAAAACTGTTTAACCGTATAAAACCTTGTTTGGCTACTCCACCAAATCCATGGATTTAGGAAACTTAGTTTCCAGAAACCCAGGATTCCGGGTTTGTAGAAAAACGACTATTAGTCGTTTTTGCAAAAACGTGTTTCACAAATACTGATCACAACTACTTTTCTCCGCATCTCTCTCGTTCCTCAACATTTCATTAGCTCTAGTTTTGCTTGAGGAAGAGTATAAGTCCTTCGGTAGCTCCATTGGCGACCACAAGACGTGCGCAGCAATTTGACCTTCAGGCAGGTGATAGACTGAGCTCCAGCGCCGGCATGGTCGCCGCCGCATGGCTGACCGCCATGGACGTCAGGGTGGACGGCGGCGAGCACTCTCACGAGTTATGCGATGGCTTGGTGTGGCTGCTCCATTCGCATCAAAGGCGGCCTCGACCACCAAGGTAAATGCTCGCCGGCGGCCCCGCCCACATGAGGGAAGTGCGAGGGCAGGCGAGCAGCAGCCCAGGCGGAGCCTGTGCCGGGAGGAAGCAACGACCTCGGTGCCAGGGAAAGAGCCATCGCCGGTCGATAGCACGCGGAGCCATGCGGGCCCGACTAGAGGCGAGCAGGAGCCTGGGCGAAGGAAGAATCATATCTGGAGCTTGGTCATGTACTCTCGTCAATGGACGATAGGGGAAGAAGGAGAAGGTCACGGGCTCACCGATCACAGCAAAAGGAAAAAAAGAGTTGGCTATCCAAACAATGAACTTACCAGCCCGGTTCTATTCTTTGCTAACCCAAACAAAGTTTTCTATAAACTCGTTAACCATAAAAAATATTGTAAAACTGGTTTTACGAAAATTCAGCTAAAAACTCGTACTATATATACCCGTGGCTAAAATTCACTATCCAAACAACGCCATAGCGGGGGTAGACACACGATGTAACCTATGTCAACATAATAGCACAGGCGCGCAAGGGGGGCCGGCGGCGTGTGCCGGCGCCCGGGTGGCCGGGGTGCGGTATTGTGACGGTGTCACGGGGAGGAGCGCCCGTAGTCAGGCCCCGGGGATGTAGCCATATCGGTGAACCTCGTTAACAAATCTCGGTGTCGTGCTCGTGTGATTGCTTGGTCCTCGGATGATCGACGGTATGCCTTGAATTTAATTTTAACAAGTGGTATCATGAGCAAGGTTACGAGAAAGCTGCGGATCGTTGATTTAGAGGAGAACACGTGAAAGTTGTCGACGAGATCTTGCAAGATGCAATATGTGCGATTGGAGATGTGGCTGTGGTTGTCGTGTCGGTGGATCCACGAGGTTGATCTGAGCGGAAGATTTCATGGAAGACAGCATGTATCGTGTTTGGAAAATAGCAATCGGGCAGTGTTCTCGGCGAGATCAGAAAGCAACGGCGGCAGCAAGGCGGATCGATTCATGCCGGCCGGCGGTGCATGAGCGTATCAAGGCTGAGGCCCGGGCGAAGAGCAGGCTGGCTCGGCCCAACTTGGGCTGCTAAAGGGGCTGAAGCGAGAGGCAGATGTGCATGGAGCAGGCTGAGAGCGAATTGATCAGGAGCTATCCGTTCGTTTGTCCAGAGCTGAAGGCATCGTGAGGGTTTGTTTGTTGAAAAAAAGAATTGCCAAGGCCACGTGTGTGTACAGGGGCAGTTTGATTGGATCTGATTTGGTTCTTGTTTCTGCTACAAGGTGCACGGAGAAGCAATAAAAACAAATAGAGACTAGAAAAATTATGCAGGTTGCATGGAAGTTTTTTGAAGTCGATTTGTTGTGAAGGCTTGGAACACATGGACAAGTTATGGAGGCGCGCGGACAAACGCGTCATGAGGATCATGTTTAACAGGGCGTCGAGTAATGCATGGTATGTGCTGGTTGACACGATGCAGGGTGAAACATGGTTGCAGTCGGATATGTTCGGCTGGGTCAGACTAGGCAGTCTGACGGATCGACTTGGATGTCGGTTGGAACAGAAGACGGTGGTGGGATCGGCGACGACGACGTAGGAGCGTCATGCTGATGGTGACCGACTTCTGAGGCGTGGAAACACGTGGCGCATGCCCCGAGGGCTTGTGCGGCTTCGACAAGGCTATGGCGCGGGGTTGATTCAAGACGGTGCACACGAGAGCTTGAAGACGACGGGGCGCGGGGTGGATTGATCATCTACCATGGAGTCATGTTGAAGGTACGGTGGAGCTGGATTGAAGGGCTACGATGTAAGGATCCAGGGAATCGAAGCCTATTCAGCAAGGGAAAAAAAGCGAGTGACACTTAGTTCGGACTGGAGCCCAGTGATCTGATGGAAGCATGAAACTCGTCATCGGTCGGTGATGATCGGTGGTACTCTGCAGTGGGGATTGAGTGGTGTGGTTTCGCGACCCTTGAAACTCGACCGGGACAGCGGAGGCTCGGCGCGGTAATAGCGGCGAGGCGTGCGGTACGCACGGGACATGGAGACGGGCCAGGGCTCTGGTGGTCATACATGTGGTGAGACAACTGCGAATTTGATTCGGGGTGACTACAAGCAATGGTGAAATTCCTTTAAGTTTCAGACAGGTGGTCAAGAAAGGAGCGGTGATGTTGAGTTCAGGTAACTCTTATGTGTGACACCCAATATGTGAGTTGTTCACTCTCACGCAGGTCAATGATCAGTGTGTGATGGCGTTGGACTGATGCTCTGAAAGTTGGGAGCACAAACTAGAGTAACAAGGAACTTAATTTTGCTCGAGTGTTGACTGTGGTCAAGAAAAAGAGGGACTACAAGTTGCAAGTGGAGTCGTATGGAGTCTTTGGAGTAGTAGCGGTACTCATGGGATAAACTCAAGTCCAATGTACATGGAAGTTTGACGCATTGACGAATTCAAGATGGTGGAGAATATTCGCCAAGGTGGAGTTTGTTAGAGTTGTGTCGAATATTGTGTACAAGGTAGGTTACAGTTGGACTAGGAGTTGTATTGTGTTTACATATGATGTGGAGTTGTGTCCTAATAGGACACTTGTATCCTAGGCCTCTCATATATAACGGGGATAGACACATGATGTAACCTATGCCAACATAATAACATAGGCGCGCAAGGGGGAGCCGGCGGCGTGTGCCGGCGCCCGAGTGGTCGGGGTGCGGTATTGTGACGGTGTCACGGAGAGAAGCGTCCGTTGTCAGGCCCCGGGGATGTAGCCATATTGGTGAACCTCGTTAACAAATCTCGGTGTCGTGTTCGTGTGATTGCTTGGTCCTCGGATGATCGACGGTATGCCTCAAATTTAATTTTAACACCTCCACCACTGCCTTTGCAAAAAAATTGACATAAAAAATTGAATTGCTCCCTCCCATTGCCAAGTTATAATCAATGAAATCAGTCAAAACACCACATGCCATCCTGCACAATGCGGCAAACACCTTCTAGATGGTGATATGTCCAAGATTGCATGTGCATTTCCTCCTCTGCTCGATGGTCCGAACATTTTGCTTCACACAATTGGCTAAAGTAACAAATCCAAAGACATCCTAAATGGGCGGCGAAGGTATCACTCTGGATACATTAAAGATGGACCAAATAGTTTTTCGTCAATCTAGTGTGCGCCTCTTGCCTATCCCTCCGAATCAACACACGCCTGAAAAAGGAGCCACCATGCTTCGGTCGCTTGTTCTTCTACATCATCAAGATTAAAGCGATGTTTCCATCTTCATCATGTCATATTTCTCTTCGGACAAGGAATCGTCCCACGGAGAACGCGAATCACTTGAACTCATCTACAATGCAAGAATTTTAATTACCATTACTAATTTCTCCATAACATACAAGAAAGAAGCAAAAAAGATACCTTATACACAATTCCTTGAACACCTAGGGTGCGAGAAGGAGGAAATCATCCGGCTGTGCGTCAGAGCCTATGTGGTCGTCGTCTCGAGATGATTGGTAGCGTAGACGCCGGGAAGGGCCTCATAGCCATCGGCAGGTGTGAACTTCACGACCAAAAAAGGCGACAACGTGCCATTGATGACGGTCGACGCAACACAAAGGCTGGGTTTGGTGGCGGCGGTCCTGCGGCTAGCATCGGCTGTCTGGCAGCCTCTAATCTGCACGAGTGACTTGTAGCAGGGTGGCAAGTGCCATTATAGGTGGAGGAGGGCAGCAATCGACCAGAATCACGCCCGGATCCGACGCTGCAGCGGATCCCAAATCGGCGCGGTTGCCGGCCGCGGTGGTCGTGCTTGTCAGCAGCCTCGCTGGCAGCGGCGGTCAGAGCAGCGCATACGTTTGCCTTATCGGAGAGCTTGGGAGGAGAGGCGACTGCTCTCGAGGGGATACAAATCCCGCAACACACCAATTGTTATGGTGGGAAAAATTGCAGAAACTACTCAGTTGCAAAACTTAGTGTACGTAATACGTTGCTCCTGAGTCATCTGATTAAAATCAAAGTAAACGGTGGACACATGCGTTAATATCAGTCAGATGATTTGAATCATTTCCCTAAACAAGTACCAAGGTTTTAGTACCACAATCTTCAGACTTTTTTGGCTTACAAACGATTCAGGCACTTTGCTATGGCTAAAAATTCTCTTTTATGCAAAAAAAGAAAAAGGAAACCAACATCTATTTTGTACGAGTCCTTTTGAATTTCCTGCTGTGATCAACTTCTTCCTCTTCATGATCCCCCTCCAATGACAGTGGTCGGCGACGTGTCATGAAGAAGTGCTGATTGGTCTCGAGGATGGCGGCCAACATTTCTTTTGACGACATAAATTCTACGCACTCATCCTTGAGTCGATTACAGCGGTGCTGACTCGCCAGCACGTACGTGCTCATAACGGTGGCCGCATCCATAATGTTGCACAGCTCATCTTCACACATGAGCTTCAGCCTCTCCAGCCCATACATGTCTGCCGCGACCATCAGGTGCTGCATCACCGCGACGCTGTAGCCTTCAGCGGGCGGCGGCGGCAGCGTGTCTGCATAAATGTAGCGAAGCATCATCTGGAAGATGGCCGGCTCCACGTCGACGACCTTGACGCGCGGCTTGTCCTTCTCCGCCATGGGGCCATAGAACTGAGCTCTGAAGACCGGCGACCGCGCGGCCAGAACGCACCTGTGCCCGAGGAACTTGTGGCTGCCCACGCGGAACGTGACGTCGGCGCCTCTCCCGTCCTCGAGCATGCTCTCGAATTGGCTGGAGAGTTGGCTGGGCAGCTCCCGAGACAGCCCCCGAGACGGTGGCTCGTCGGTGATGACGGCGAGGACGCACCGTATCGTGAAGCAGCCGTCCCCGAGTTGCGTCCTCGCCGTCATCACCGACGAGCCACCGTCTCGGGGGCTGTGACTTGTCGACGAATTTCTGGTGGCCCCATGTAAGGAAATCGCACGGAGAGAAGATGCACATCAGCGCATCGAAGCTGGCTACGTTTACCTGGCTCCTTTTCTCTAGGATGCTCAGCGTCAACTTGGCGGTCACATCCGGATCCGTGGCTTGCCTGTAACAGCGGACAAACGCTGAGGCGTGGCCGTCACAGTCCTCGTCGTCCCCGTCTGGGTAGAATTTGATATTCCACTCGTAGCCGCCGACTTCGGCGACGGGCGAACTAATGAACTCGCCGACACCCATGCCATCGAGCTGCAGGTAATCGGTCACCTCGAAATTGAGCGTCCTAGTCTGCTCCCAGACCGTGGCAGGTGACGTGATCTCCGGTGAGGTCCAGCAGCTGTTGGCCATGGCCGGCGGCGGTGGAGAACAGACGGGGAGTTAATTGGTCTTGAACTTAATAAACTAGAACAGAATTTGCACCCGCGTATGTACCGTACCTAGGCGTCTTATATATAAAGGGGGAATCCCGACGTGGAGTAGGATTTGCACGCGTATACGTGCGCATCCGACTCGGGAGAGGAACCGAAGAAAGAAAGAGTCGTTGTTATCGGTTACGTGGGGCCTGTGTGCTCGACTTCTGATCGATGGGAGAGGATTTGCTATTCTTTTTCTTTCTTTATTTTTTTCATATCACAAACTCCCATAAATTAACCAGGAGTATTACAATCGATCTGTAGTTGGCTAGCTACAAAATTGGGGATACAACTCATCCAGAGACAGCGTCTCGTGCTACTACTAGCCCGAGCTGCACAAAGATGTGTTACACCGTTGGCTTCCCTTGCCAATGAAAAATATAGCAAAGCTCTTAGGATTCCCGCTAACATCTTCAGTCTCCTATGTAAAATGCTTGCTATATCAGACTACCCACCATCTTTTTTTTCTTTCGAAAAAGAGGATAACCCCCGGCCTCTGCATCAGAACGATGCATGCAGTTATATATTATTAATAGTGCAAAATCCAGCAGCCGAACACCATCGACCCGGAAATAAAGCGGAAAACAAACTCTGATGTCGTATACCTCACGACAGTGCCTCCTCCAGATAGCCACTAATCCCTATGATACAGGACACATCATAAACGAATAATACACAACTCCTAGGCTACGCCTTCAAGAAGGAATCGCCGCACGTGCGCTGATGATGGCGAGTCCACCACAAGGTTGAACTCCGGATTCTCATCCCCAAAGCCAAGCTTCAATCCACCACCTTCAGTAAGGACACGACACAGGCGCGCGACGACGTAGTCTGATCAGAGATCTTGTGTTTCCACCGGAGTGCATAAACTCGTCGTTGAAGCCGTCCGTACCATCCACCGTTATCCGTCTACCGACACCTCGATAGTCAAATACCTCTGGAGAAGACAACAGAAGACAAAGACGTCCCATACCGCTTGCCTCCCGCTACTGTCGCACCACCTTCGATCCGACAGCAACAGGCTAAACATGACACCTCCGCCAGAGCCACTGTGCATTACCTGCCGGCAGCAGGCATGACTTGACGTCTCCATATAAGACGCCATGCGTATCATCCGCCGGTAGCACATCCACCGATGGCTTCACCTGCCGGCAACAGGCACCGCCCAACAACTCCGAAAGAGGCACATGTGTCACCTGCAGAGCTGCATCAAACCCGATCTGTTGATGGAAGGGACGTCCCATACCCCCACTAGCCTCAAAAGGCCGTCACCACCTCGAGATCCAGACTCCGAATCGCCCACACGATCCCGGAGTCCGCCGCCGTTGATGAAGAGGGATCGTCGCCCCGATTCCAGACACTACAGGGAGCACCCACTGTCGTGCCAGCCGTAGTCGTCGCCCATACAATGGCAACAACCACTACAAGAAATATGTCAACTTGTGACCACCACTATTGGTCACTGAATGGTCACAAATTTCCATTTGTGACCTTTTTGTGACCAAAAACATAAGGTCAAAAGCTGGCCGTCATAAACTGACTATAGCGACCTTTCTTCTGGAATGGTCGAAGACGTTTACGACCAAAATACGTCTATTATTTTGTTTTGGTCACTAGCAACCTCCCCAGGCCACGTAGGCATCCAGCGTGGCAATCTGACGTGGCACAAGATTCAGCCCGGTCCAATTCGGTGTTTATATGGGCCGAGCCTATTAATTCATCCTTTTTCATATATTTTTTCCTGTGAATTTTTGGTCGACTTCATGGGCCAAGCCCAACAATTCGGCCTTTTAATTTTCTAGGCCATGGCCCTTTTGCGGACCATTTCGTTAAGCCTTTTTGTTCAGGTTTCCCAGAAGTAAACAATGTTCCAGTCCACTATTATTTGTGCCATAGCCTTTTTAGAGCCCATATATTATTTGGTCCAATAGACCATTTGGTCTTTTTATTCACGGATTTCCAGTTTACACACTTGAACAGCAAACACTCAATAATTCTCTTGATTAAATGATTAAATTTAGAAATCATTCAGCCAAATACACACAACAGCGCATACAATCCGCATGTCCAACATCAACTAAAACAAGCAAAAACAGATACACAAGGACATACAAGTGTGCTTACAAGCAAAAACAGATACACAAGCACCAAAACATGGTGCAACATCAACTAAAATGGTAGTGCGCATCTCCAGGCCTCTTCTGATCTTCCGTCACAGCAGCAGCAGCCTAAACAACATTAGATCCTGATCCAGATCACCAAAAAGAAACATTATCAAATGTTTAGAGACAATGCCATCAACATGACGCGGTAATCCAACTTAACACTTTGTCAACATATTTTACATGTGCAAAGGTATTGAGACAATGACATCAACAAGAGAATGCCTCTTGTAATTGCTGTACGCAGCTCTATATGTACCATGTACTGAACACTAAGGAAGTACCAACTACAGTTTCAGTAAAACTACGTTGATCAAAGGGACCAGGATAAACAAATAGTTGAGAGCTCTTTCTTTCTGTTTGAGCAGTCATGGGCTCGCAGAGAAGGTATAGCTACAGAAGTAGAATATGACCAGTTAATATATTGCAGAGAAGGTTTTTGTGCATCAGCACTGAATCAAAGAACATATTCTCAATAATTTAGACACATCGTTTCCAGTTGTTGCAACATCAGCTTGAGGCTGCTTCTCTATTCTCAATAATTTGTGCATCAGTCATTTCTACAGTTTCGGTAAAACTATAAGAACACAAAGTAAAACTACAAAAACTATAGTTTCAGTCAAATTATATGTACCATATACGCATAGATTCAAGTATGATACTAAGTGAGCAGGTAGAATCATCCAAGCATGGAGGCAAGTGTCTCACCTGCGGCAACTGACCAGGAGCGAAGTTGAGCATGGCTGGGGCAGGAGCAGCTGGAGTAGCACGGCCGGCCTTGAGGTCTAGGGCATCCACAGCCTGCCTGGCATCGGGTGCCCAGACCGAGGGGAGCATCGGGGCGTGCCTGCACGAGGAAGGAAAGCAGCATCAGAGAGTTGAAGGGAAGAAATCAAAGATGAGGGTACCTTCAGGAGCAGAGCAGAGCAGAAGTACTATAAATTAACAGGGCAAGGGTCATTGTTATCCTGGTGGCATTGACAGGCTGCAAAATTGCCTCTACAGTTTATTGTTTAGCTATGATAAATAAGTTGGTACAAGAATGATTGTGGCAACAGTAGATACAGTAAGAATGCAAAGTACATTTAGTGAGAATTGTATTCTTATAATTAAGCTACCAGCAGAGAAGCAGAAAACTGCCGAACAGACTAAGGCACTGACTGTAGTACAGAATGCACTCCAAATTCAGATGTGCTGGACCAATTCAGAACTTCAGATCAGCTCAGAACTGTTTCCCTGATCAGTTCATCCATTGCTAACAAATCTATACAGAAAGTAATAAATTGTACCCCCTAATAGAGACCAGGAATTGGGCCAAATAGCTCGTGTCAACTGGCTACCATTCAAATTATTATTGTACCATGGCATAGAAAAAATTCAGTAACCTCACTTCTACAAATTAACCTGGTGCTGTTGTACTCCTACACCATTCAAGCTCATGGTCGGATAAACAATACTAATAAGCAATAACCCATAGATAGCATGGTACAGAAGCAAGCAACCAGTTAATACTAGCTATCTGAAGGAACAACAAATAGTGACAATTGACAGCAGCTGAAGAAAAATACGATCCTACTGCTACTCTCATCCATTAAACTGACATCATATAATACAAGCTATCTCAAGGAAGGAGAGAAGGGAATATGGGGTTGGCGTCGGTGAGGAGGTGTATGATCTCCATGGTGTGCTTGATGATGCGGGCCGGCATGACATTCTTCCTGTTCTGCTTGGCCTAGTAGTGCCCCGCCAGGACAAAATCAAATCAGTAACTGATGAGTCAAAGACCAATCAATCTTAATATGTCGACTGACGCTTCTGAATTTACTTTAAGAAACGTATTCTCACTTATAGATTTTCTCCATCAAGTACAGGGACGAAGCTGCCGTAAACGGCCTTGACGAGAATGTTCGCCTTCAACGACCTGACAAACATAATTTGAGATGGCAAGTAGTTTCTCAGCAAGGTAAGATAGATAGATGCCACTCCCTCCATCCCACAAGAAAAGATGTTATTACATCAAAAATACTGAAACAACATGGCGCAGTACACTGTAATTAGAAGCGCGTGTAGATTTAAGATCGATGTGTGCATACCTGAAGGCGTCTTGGCAGAAGTGAGTGCTGAGCTTCCCGTCCGCACCCTTGACCAGGTAGAAGTAGACAGCGGTCTGCTCCGACAGGCCATCGTTGACCAGCACGAGTAGCCCGAACGGGCCGAGCAAGCCCCACCCCGCCGCGTCGGCGCTCGCGCTGAAAAAGAGAGGATCAATGAAACTGAGAAACTTGTCCGAGTAGAACTAGATAGAACAATACTGAATGTCTATCTAGGATAAATTTCACAACGATTTGAGCTGGATTTTAAGAACTGAGAAAGCTAAGAGCTAAGAAAGCACAACCATGTAAGCTGCAGTTTGAGAGCTAAAGAAAAAACATGTGGCTGTACTGAAGAAAAAGAAAGGTGCTCAGCTACAACACCAACTGTTGTACTATGTGAGCTACAATTTTCAAATCAAAGAACAAAAGTCTGTAGGAATGATCCGACTACTCATCACAGAAATCTCATATTATACTGAAAAATGGCAACTCTTGTTTGGATAGGAAAGTTCTAAGCAATTCAGTTCAGACAACCACCCCAAAAAAAATCATGTGTTTTTTGAAAATTCTAGTGCAAAGAAACATGACTGAGTGCGCCACACCAACATAAGCAACTTACTACAGTACCAACTAATATGCCACTTTGCCCCTCAAAAAGAAACAATCTGCCACTTTGGCCCCTATTTTTGTAGCATTTCAGTTATAGAAACTGCAACTTTAATTGCTAAAACATGTCGCTAGTACATTGAAAACTAGTTTATACACAGGCAGTAACCGTGGTGAATGTACACTTGGAGCTATACCAGGATGTAAAAGGTTCTTACCAGTAACCGCAGTCAGTAACCAAGCCATGCCTCGCTTGTCTACTCGCAGCTAGTTGGGTAGCCTCGGCAGTTCACAATCTTCTTAGGAGCGCAATGCATTCGTCTCGTTCATCCACCACCCTAAACATTCAAGTAAACGGAAGTGAGAGCTGGGAGCTAACTTAAGAGAGACTGCAGCGAATGAAATTAACAACTAGTTTTTTAATGGCTAAGGGTACACACAGCACATATATACAGTTAGAAAAATTGAGCAGCGGGGGGGGGGGGGATTAAGTGGAGATGCTACATCCTCTTCATAGGAGACAATTCATAGGCAGCACTCAAGGTATTTTTGGTGGCAATTGTTCTCGATCTAATTGTGCAAATGAATTCAAAACATCAAATGGATTGCAAATGAATTGATTCTAGGATGCAAATCAAATCATCTAAAGATGGACACACAGAGCATCTCTAAAGACAGACACACAGAGCATGGCAAGGACCAGATGCTACGCAGAGCTACCACCTAGGCAGATGGGATCGAGCGGGGGGGGGGGGGCAAAAAGAGAGAGTGGGAGGTGGATGACCGACGACCTGAAAACGCGTCAGGCAGCGGAGCCGTGGCCTGGAGGTCTCTGCGACGACGACCACGGCGCTCTGCGTGAGGAGGGAGGGAAGCCACAATGCATCAGGTAAGGGAATTGAAGAGAAAGGAAGAGCAAATCGGGAGAATATCTTACCTCAACGAGCAGTAGAAGGACGCAGACGGCCGAGGGGAAGCAGACGATGCCGTGGAGATGGAGCACCAGGTCCAACCCATGGGGGCGCGGATCTGGAAGCCGACCCCATGGAGGAGACAGAACTCCAGGTCCAGGCCCATGGCGGACCTGTCAACCGCAGCTGCCGCCGCTGCCATGGGGTTGGAGCTCCAGGTCCAAGCCCTTGCGGATCTGGGAGCCGGCGCCGCCGCCTGACCTGCTCGCGCGCACGATCTCCGTCTTCTCTTCCGATGAGGTGAGGGGAGGTGAGGGAGGGGGGAGAGGGCGGGAGCACCGGCGGCGAGGCCGGAGGGAGACGCGATAGCCAGGATCTGGCGCCGGAGGTGGCGGCGGCAAGGGAGGAGTGCAGCGCTAGGGTTAGCGCGCGAGAGAGGAGGGCTTGCTGCCGTGGGTGGGGTTCACGCGAGAGAGAGAAGGGGTTGGGTGGGGTTCGCGCGAGAGAGGGGGGTTTGCTGCCGTGGGATGGGATGGATGGAAGGATGGATGCCAGGTCATCGATCCAAGCCACAAGTGATTCCACCAATCAGAATTAAGCTTAGGTAGTTTTGTTTTTTTCTTTTGTTTCTCTTATAATTTTCACCCTCTAATTCAGGGTAAACATTCAACATATTAACCACTTATAGTTTGCTAAAATGAACAAATAGTGTGCACATGTGTGTATCTTGGGATGACAAACAATGTTGATTTGGGGGTTTTTCACTTTCATTGCACAAAAGAGCCATTTTCCATTTTTCGAGTGCCCAAAATGAGTTTTTTTGTAAAGAATCTACCATATATTTGTTGCAAAATTGGACCAAATCATTTTTATAAAATACTAGGCCATGTTTAATGCACAATTAACACAATGGTTGGGTGTCAAAAGCCTTGATCCACCACTGGTGAAAAAGACAAATTCCCGCCGATTCAGCTGGAAGCGGGTCAAATTTGAACTGCAGCTGCCTCATAGTTTGCTATTTATTTTTTCCAAAAATCATTTCTAGGTACATAAGTACCTATTTAATCAGAGAAACACCAAAAAAATTCCAAGATTCAATCACTAGCTAGGAACGGTCATTCCCGTCGTTTTGACCGCATTTTGAAACGGGCATAAAAAATTCAAAAAAAAATCAAAAAATTGGGAAACCTTCGCATTGTGTCATCATATGTGACCAAGTTTTCAGGAAAAATAACAAACTTGTAATACGACAATTATTTAAAAAAAGTGTTCTCAGAAATGACCTATCATGGGTGAAGATTCATGGCTTTCAAGCCAAATGATCAATCTTATGGCCACATTCATGGCATAGTTTGTTCAAATGATCTCATATTGTGCACAAGGGTGCGTATTGGAATGGCAAACAATGTTGCCTAAGGAAGTTTTCATTTTCTTTGGACGAAAAAACCATTTTCCATTTTCTGAGTGCCTGAAAGGAGGTTTTTTTGTGAAGGACCTCCCAAATAATTGTCGCAAAATTGGACCAAATAAATTTTATAAAATACTAGGACATATTTAATGCACAATTGACAAAATGGTTGGGTGTAAAAAGGTTTGATCCACCTCTCGTGAAAAAGACAAATTCCCGCCGATTTAGTTGGAAGCGGGTCAAATTTGAACTGCAGCTGCCTCATAGTTTGCTATTTATTTTTTCCAAAAATCATTTCTAGGTACATAAGTACCTATTGAATCAAAGAAACACCAAAAAAATTCAAGATTCAACCACTAGCTAGGAACGGTCATTCCTGCTGTTTTGACCACATTTTGAAACGGGCATAAAAAATTAAAAAAAAAATTAAAAAATTGGGAAACCTTCGCATTATGCCATCATATGTGACCAAGTTCTCGGGATAAATAACAAACTTGTAATACAGCAATTATTTTAAAAAAGTGTTCTGAGAAATGAGCTATCACGCGTGAAGATTCAGGGTTTTCAAGCCAAATGATCAATCTTATGGCCACATTCATGGCATAGTTTGTTCAAATGATCTCATATTGTGCACAAGGGTGCATCTTGGAATTCCAAACAATGTCGCCTAAGGGAGTTTTCATTTTCTTTGCACGAAAAATTCATTTTCCATTTTTCGAGTGCCCGAATTGAGTTCTTTTTGTGAAGGACCTACCATATATTTGTTGCAAAATTGGACGAAATCATTTTTCTAAAATACTAGGCCATAGTTGATTCACAATTGACCAAATGGTTGGGTGTCAAAAGTTTTGATCCACCTCTAGTGAAAAAGACAAATTGCCACCGATTCAGCAGGAAGCGGGTCAAATTTGAACTACAGGTGCCTCATAGTTTGCTCTTTATTTTTTCAAAAAATCATTTCTAGGTACATAAGTATCTATTTAATCATAGAAACATCAAAAAAATTCCAAGATTCAACCACTAGCTAGGAACGGTCATTCCCGCCGTTTTGACCGCATTTTGAAACGGGCATAAAAATTAAAAAAAAATCAAAAAATTGGAAAACCTTCGCATTGTGTCATTATATGTGACCAAGTTTCCAGGAAAAGAATAAACTTGTAATACGGCAATTATTTTAAAAAAGTATTCTCAGAAATGAGCTATTATGTGTGAAGATTCATGGCTTTCAAGCCAAATGATCAATCTTATGGCCACATTCATGGCATAGTTTGTTCAAATGATCTCATATTGTGCACAAGGGTGTATATTTGAATGGCAAACAATGTTTCCTAAGGAAGTTTTCATTTTCTTTGGACGAAAAAACCATTTTCCATTTTTCGAGTGCCCAAAAGGAGGTTTTTTTGTGAAGAACCTTCCAAATAATTGTTGCAAAATTGGACCAAATCAATTTTTGAAAAGACTAGGACATATTTAATGCACAATTGACAAAATGGTTGGGGTGTAAAAAGTTTTGATCCACCTCTCGTGAAAAAGACAAATTTCCGCCGATTCAGCTCGAAGCGGGTCAAATTTGAACTGCAGCTGCCTCATAGTTTGCTATTTATTTTTAAAAAAAACATTTCTAGGTACATAAGTATCTATTTAATCATAGAAACACCAAAAAAATTCCATGATTCAACCACTAGCTAGGAACGGTCATTCCCGCCGTTTTGACCGCATTTTGAAACGGGCATAAAAAATTCAAAAAAATAAAAAAATTGGGAAACCTTTGCATTGTGTCATTATATGTGGCCAAGTTCCCAGGAAAAATAACAAACTTGTAATACGGCAATTATTTTTAAAAAGTGTTCTCAGAAACGAGCTATCACGTGTGGAGATCAATGGCTTTCAAGCCAAATGATCAATCTTATGGCCACATTCATGGCATAGTTTGTTCAAATGATCTCATATTGTGCACAAGGGTGCATATTGGAATGGCAAACAATGTTGCCTAAGGAAGTTTTCATTTTCTTTGGACGAAAAAACCATTTTCCATTTTTCGAGTGCCCAAAAGGAGTTTTTTTGTGAAGGACCTCCAAAATAATTGTTGCAAAATTGGACCAAATCATTTTTCTAAAATACTAGGACATATTTAATGCACAATTGAAAAAATGGTTGGGTGTAAAAAGTTTTGATCCACCTCTCGTGAAAAAGACAAATTTCCGCCGATTCAGTTGGAAGCGGGTCAAATTTGAACTGCACCTGCCTCATAGTTTGCTATTTATTTTTTCCAAAAATCATTTATAGTTACATAAGCACCTATTTAATCATAAATACATGGTTTGGTGGCGATACGTTGAGGTTTGGACGGTGGCCGAGGGCTCCAACTCTAGAGCGCGTAAACTCGCATGCCCGCCGCGTGGTCACCGCGTCACCGTGGCGTTGCCATGTGTTCTGGGTGGCCTAGGCATGTCTAGTGGGTCGGGCACTCCCCAGGTAGGTGCTAGGAAGAAAATTACAACATAAGATTCTCACGAGGAGACCGATCGATGCTCAAACATGAATTAGCAGCCAAGTGTTTGATTAGCGGTAATTAATTTCATTGTATTTACATTACAGAATACATCAAAATTAAAACTGAATTAAACTACAGGATAAACAGAGTAAAATCAACTAAAGTACCCCAAAAATGGAATTTCATCAAAATCTTTTTTTATATATATTATTTATTTTATTGTTTTGTATCTAGCAAAATTGACAGGAAATGTACATGGCTAATGGGCGTGTGTTTTGGTTGAGTATGATCATTTACTAAGAAGACCGTCTTCACAAACTTTCAGCTCAAAAGGAGGAGCCTAGGTGGTACTTGCTTTGCAAACTACCACACTGGACATACATACGAATGTTGAAGCTCGGCTCAAAATAATGAATGGATTGAGCTGGCATTTGGTGGAGGATGGTTATTTGGGCATAGGAAAGCACTGTAGAAAATGGATACTATTTGGACATGTCAAAGTGGTACTTCCTTCACAAACTGTTGTTGTGAACAGAATAGGAAAATGAATATTGTTGAATTATTTTTGAACTAGGCAAGGAAGGTTTTTACATATTTGACGAAGATATGACCCAAAGAATTTATGAGATTTTTTTGGGAATTTTGGGAATGACAGAAATATAGGTTGCTTCACAACCTAGGGCAAAAACTGCCACATGGACATGACACATAGGCAAAACTGATGAGGTGGCACCTAGTCATAGCAACCCACCACAATTTACAAGGCTATGACCATCTACATTGCTTGTTAACAACTAGAAATAAGGCAGCGGACTAGCGCTGTTTGCTTTATGACCATTTCCTTTAATGAAATTATGGCCTTTCTGACCAAAATGGTCGTTATGGTTTAGGTTTTAGAGCCCCCCAGATTGCTTTTGACCAATTGGTCTAAAATGGTCATAAATTTATGACCAATTCTTCGAGGGTCACTGACAGAAGGTCATAAGTTGACATATTTCTTGTAGTGAACCGCCGTGATCCCTCATCCAGCTGCGTCGACGCCGAAGGAAGTTCCGGCCGCCACGCGCATCCTACGATGTCCTCGGGAGCGGGATCCCAAGATCCGCTTCCACCGGTGCAGCCATGAGGACCCACCTCCTAGCCGTCATCCCCGACGGAGGGGACGCCGCCACCGCCATGACCGGAGCCGCTACCACGGGGATCAAGTACCGCCACTCGGCTAAGTCCCCTCCCGATTCGCCCCCCCCCCTACGAAGCCACCGGGGTAGCGCCGAACCGCCGGGACGACAAAGGTCGAGGGCGATATCGCACCGCCAATCCCTCCAGATCGCGGGGCTGCAGCCGAGATCCCCGCCGTCCACTGGCGGCGCCCTAGCTTAGCCGGTGCACATCTACGGGGACGACGAGGTGGAGGCGAGGGAGGGAGGGGCGGCGGCTGGAGCGCTAGCCCCCCCTCGATCGGCCTGGAGGGAGCTCCACACAACCCACCACCTAAGCATCCGTTTCAACTATGGCCCGTCCACAAAGTTCTTCAGCTCATCCACCAAGATAAGAACGAAGAGGTGGCCAGGAGGGGCTGAGATGATGGCCTCATTTTCTAGCAGCGCGTCCGACGTAGCCTCTTCATCCTCTTCGAAATGCAGGCCGTGGAAGCCCTTCGCAGGGATCGCATGCCCCATGGTCTGAAGCTGCAGCGTCTTGCCACGGGTAGGGCAGTTTGCAAGCACATGTCCTTCCCCCTTGCATAACACACTGAGCGGATCCAACTCATTGTGTGCCAGGAAGTGCCCAGAGTGGCCACACTTGAAGCACTCCGAGCCCCCAGCTTTGTCGATGGAGACGGATTGCACTGCTGAGCTAGAGGCCAGCGCCGCCAGGCCCTTGCAGGAAGAGGAGCGCAGATCCTGCCGGTGCTGCTGCTTGAATGTATCGCTGACACAGCCACCGGAGAATGGGTGAGCGCGCTCCTTGCGCTAGAGCCCCGGAGCATGGCGGGCCGCCACTTGCTTCCTCTAGAACTTCTCTTGTTGCTTCTACCACGGCGGCGGCGGCCCTAATTCTGTCTAGCGTGCCTGGCTCTCCTTTCGCTTGGCTTGGTCACATAGTTTGCACTCCCAGCGCCGCTCCTAGTCGGGCTCCAGCGGCTCCAGTGGCCGCTTGTCACCACAATGGTCCTCCCTGGACCCATCTGCACAAACTCGGTGAAAGAGTGAAGGAGAGGTTGTGAATCTAGGACTCAAACTAACCCAACCGCCACACCACCCAGCTGCTTACACTCCGCTCTGGATGCGGGAAACCCTAGTGATGGGTCCCAACAGCCGTGAGGCGGCCATATATACCCACATGTCGGCGGCTTGGGTTGGGGGGAGTGGACTGGGCCTCGACAGCACGAGTGTCAGGCACCAACGGGACTAAAGGGGGAAACGCCCTGGGCCCATTAGAATCCAACCCAAGTGCGTGACCCTGACCAAAGCCCGCACTGCCTGAAGCAGGCCCCGAGCGCATGGAGGGCACCCGTCCCTAACCCTAGGAGCTGGGAGCGACACTGTGCATGGCACCGCCGCCACCTACGGGGTTGGTGCCGCCAAAACGGCCAGCTCCGGGAGGAGCACCTCCACCTGCCTGGAGACGAAGGACGCGCGATGCCCCGACAAAGGCTTATCCATCGCTACCAAGGAAGCCGCAGGAGCCGCCCACCTGGGCGGCGACCAACGTCATGCCTACCACCTGGTGAGATCCACACCCCTTGCGCAAAAGCACGGCTAGCACGGTGGGCACCACCGTGCATCTCCACTGCATGCATGACGAAGTTCCCTACCGTGTGAAAACCGCCCTACAAATTGCGGCGACTCCCTCGAGTCGCGTGGTGATTCGACCAGCACTTCGACCTCCGACTCGGTGCCGAATAATGCCCAGAATTTGTTGCCCGTTAAGCTCCACAACGGGCCCGGCCACGAGCAGAGAGGGGCCGACACCCTAGCCCCGAAGCGCACCAGCATCCAGGCCTCACCGGCGGCGGTAGGCCACCGGGAACCCAGATCGCCCGCTTGGTCGCTAGGCCATACTTTTTCCGGATCATGCATGAGAGTGCATATCATCTATTAAAGTAGGAAAAGGGTTAAAGAAACCCTCCACAAGTAGTGTTACATGTGATTACAAGCAAGCACTACTCTGCCCGGCCATAACCGACTCAACTGGCCTACCCATTTCTCATGCTAATCCACCTAGCTAGTTCGTCTATGAAATGGTCGAGGTCGTCCTTGATTAAACCCGCTCGCTTCCAGTTCCTACACTCCAAGTGTTGGGGAGTGTAGTATTTCAAAAAAATTCCTACGATCACGCAAGATCTATCTATGAGAAGCATAGCAACGAGCAGGGAGAGTGTGTCCATGTACCCTCGTAGACCGAAAGCAGAAGCGTTAAGTAACACGGTTGATGTAGTCCAACGTCTTCACAATCCAACCGATCAAGTACCGAACGCACGACACCTCCGCGATCTGCACACGTTTAGCTCAGTGACGTCCCTCGTACTCTTGATCTGGCTGAGGCCGAGGGAGAGTTTCATCAGCACGACGGTGTGATGACGGTGATGATGAAGTTACCGACGCAGGGCTTCACCTAAGCACTACAATGACATGAACGAGGTGGAAATCTGTGGAGGGGGGCAGCGCACACGGCTAAACAATCAACTTGTGTGTCTATGGGGTGCCCCCTCCCCCATATATAAAGGAGTGGAGGAGGGGGAGGGTCGGCCTCCTATGGCGCGCCCCAAGGGGGGATTCCTGCTCCTACTTGGCGTAGGTTTCCCCCTTTCCTAGTCCAACTAGGAGGGGGGAGGAAGGGAAGAGGGACAGGAAGGAAAGGGTGCCGACCCCCCTCCCCAATTCAGATTGGGCTTGGGGGGCGCCGCACCACTTGGCTGCCTCCTCCTCTCTTCTACCTTGGCCCATAAGGCCCATTAACTCCCCGGGGGGTTCCGGTAACCCCCCGGTACTCCGGTAAATGCTCGAACTCATCCGAAACCATTCTGGTGTCCAAACATAACCTTCCAATATATCAATCTTCATGTCTCGACCATTTTGAGACTCCTCGTCATGTCCGTGATCACATCTGGGACTCTGAACTACCTTTGGTACATCAAAACACATAAACTCATAATACCGATCATCATCAAACGTTAAGCGTGTGGACCCTACGGGTTCGAGAACTATGTAGACATGACCGTGACTCACTTCCGGTCAATAACCAATAGCGGAACCTGGATGCTCATATTGGTTCCTACATATTCTACGAAGATCTTTATCGATCAAACCACATAACAATATATGTTGTTCCCTTTGTCATTGGTATGTTACTTGCCCGAGATTCGATCGTCGGTATCATCATACCTAGTTCAATCTCGTTACCAGCAAGTCTCTTTACTCGTTCTGTAATGCATCATCCCGTAACTAACTCATTAGTCACATTGCTTGCAAGGCTTATAGTGATGTGCATTACCGAGAGGGCCCAGAGATACCTCTCCAACAATCGGAGTGACAAATCCTAATATCGATCTACGCCAACTCAACAAACACCATCAGAGACACCTGTAGAGCATCTTTATAGTCACCCAGTTACGTTGTGACATTTGATAGCACACTAAGTGTTCCTCCGGTATTTGGGATTTGCATAATCTCATAGTCGTAGGAACATGTATAAGTTATGAAAAAAGCAATAGCAATAAACTAAACAATCATAGTGTTAAGCTAACGGATGGGTCTTGTCCATCACATCATTCTCTAATGATGTGATCTCGTTCATCAAATGACAATACATGTATATGGTCAGGAAACATAACCATCTTTATTTAACAAGCTAGTCAAGTATAGGCATACTAGGGACACTCTGTTTTTTCTATGTATTCACACATGTATTAAGTTTCCGGTTAATACAATTCTAGCATGAATAATAAACATTTATCATGATATAAGGAAATATAAATAACAACTTCATTATTGCCTCTAGGGCATATTTCGTTCACCAAGTGTATGGTCTTGATGACCCGATGTAAGGAGGGTGTTGCGCCATCGAACACGATTGCGTTCCGGTGCTTCCATAGTATCCACTGATACGTCTCCAATGTATCTATAATTTTTTATTGCTCCATACTATAATATCTACTGTTTTGGACTATATTGGGCTTTATTTTCCACTTTTATATTATTTTTGGGACTAACCTATTAACTGGAGGCCCAGCCCAGAATTGCTATTTTTTGCCTATTTCAGTGTTTCGGAGAAACAGAATATCAAACGGAGTCCAAACGGAATGAAACCTTTGGAAACATGATTTTCTCGTCAGATAAGATCCAGGAGACTTGGACCGTCTGTCAAGAAAGCCACGAGGTGGCCACGAGGGTGGAGGGCGCCCCCCTAGGACGCGCCCCCTGCCTCGTGGGCCCCTCGAAGCTCCACCAACGCACTTCTTCCTCCTATATATACCTACGTACCCCAAAACGACCGGGGACGGAGCCAAAAACCTAATTCCACCACCATAACTTTCTGTATCCACGAGATCCCATCTTGGGGCCTGTTCCGGAGCTCCGCCGAAGGGGGCATCGATCACGGAGGGCTTCTACATCATCATCCAAGCCCCTCCGATGAAGTGTGAGTAGTTTACTTCAGACCTACGGGTCCATAGTTAGTAGCTATATGGCTTCTTCTCTCTTTTTGGATCTCAATACAATGTTCTCCCCCTCTCTTGTGGAGATCTATTCGATGTAATCTTCTTTTTGTGGTGTGTTTGTTGAGACCGATGAATTGTGGGTTTATGATCAAGTCTATCTATGAATAATATTTGAATCTCCTCTGAATTATTTTATGTATGATTGGTTATCTTTGCAAGTCTCTTCGAATTATCAGTTTGGTTTGGCCTACTAGATTGGTTTTTCTTGCCATGGGAGAAGTGCTTAGCTTTGGGTTCGATCTTGCGGTGTCCTTTCCCAGTGACAAAAGGGGAAGCAAGGCACGTATTGTATTGTTTCCATCGAGGATAACAAGATGGGGTTTTTATCATATTGCATGAAACTATCCCTCTACATCATGTCATCTTGCTGAAGGCGTTACTCTGTTTTTAACTTAATACTCTAGATGCATGCTGGATAGCAGTCGATGAGTGGAGTAATAGTAGTAGATGCAGGCAGGAGTCGGTCTACTTGTCTCGGACGTGATGCCTATATACATGATCATACCTAGATATTCTCATAACTATGCTCAATTCTATCAATTGCTCAACAGTAATTTGTTCACCCACCGTAGAATACTTATGCTCTTGAGAGAAGCCACTAGTGAAACCTATGTCCCCCGGGTCTCTTTCTCATCATATCAATCTCCATCACTTTATATTGCCTTTCTTTTACTTTGCTTTTACTTTTTACTTTGCATCTCTATACCAAAAATACCAAAAATATTACTTATCATCTCTATCAGATCTCACTTTTGTAAGTGACCGTGAAGGGATTGACAACCCCTAAGCGCGTTGGTTGCTTTGAGCTATTGTTTTTGTGTAGGTACAAGGGACTCGCGCGTAGCCTCCTATTGGATTGATACCTTGGTTCTCAAAAACTGAGGGAAATACTTACACTACTTTGCCGCATCATCCTCTCCTCTTCGGGGAAATCCAACGCACAGTGCTCAAGAGGTAGCAAGAAGAATTTCTGGAGCCGTTGCCGGGGAGTCTGCGCAAAAGTCAACATACCAAGTACCCATCACAATCCCAATCTCGCGCATTACATTATTTGCCATTTGCCTCTCGTTTTCCTCTCCCCCACTTCACCCTTGCCGTTTTATTCGCCCTCTCTCTCTATCCTCCCTCTCTCTCTCTATTTGCCTCTTTTGCCCGTTTGCTTTTTGTTTGCTCGTGTGTTGGATTGCTTGTTTGTCGTGATGGCTCAAGATAATACTAAATTGTGTGACTTCACCAATACCAACAACAATGATCTTATTAGCACTCCGATTGCTCCTCTTACCGATGCTGAATCTTGTGAAATTAATGCCGATTTGCTGAATCTTGTCATGAAAGATCCGTTCTTCGGCCTTCCTAGTGAAGATGCCGCTACCCATCTTAATAGCTTCGTTGATTTATGTGACATGCAAAAGAAGAAAAATGTCGATAACGATATTGTTAAATTGAAACTATTTCCTTTTTCGCTTAGAGATCGTGCTAAAGCTTGGTTTTCATCTTTGCCTAAAAATAGTATTGATTCATGGAACAAGTGCAAAGATGCTTTTATCTCTAAGTATTTTCCTCCCGCTAAGATCATCTCTCTTAGAAACGATATTATGAATTTTAAGCAACTTGATCATGAACATGTTGCACAAGCTTGGGAGAGAATGAAATTAATGATACGTAATTGCCCTACTCATGGTTTGAATTTGTGGATGATTATACAAAAATTTTATGCCGGATTGAATTTTGCTTCTTGAAATATTTTATATTCGGCCGCGGGAGGCACTTTTATGGAAATCACTTTAGGAGATGCTACTAAACTCCTAGATAATATTATGGTTAATAATTCTCAATGGCACACTAAAAGATCCACTGATAAAAAGGTGCATGCGATAGAAGAAATTAATGTTTTGAGTGGAAAGATGGATGAACTTATGAAATTATTTGCTAATAAGAGTGTTTCTTCTGATCCTAATGATATGCCCTTGTCTACTTTGATTGAGAATAATAATGAATCTATGGATGTGAATTTTGTTGGTAGGAACAATTTTGGTAACAACGCGTATAGAGGAAATTTCAATCCTAGGCCTTATCCTAGTAATCCCTCTAATAATTATGGTAATTCCTACAACAATTCTTATGGAAATTATAATAAGATGCCCTCTGATTTTGAATCTAATATTAAAGAATTTATTTATTCGCAAAAGAATTTTAATGCTATAATTGAAGAAGAATTGCTTAAGATTGATGATTTGGCTAGGAACATTGATAGAATTGCTCTTGATGTTGATTCTTTGAAACTTAGATCTATTCCTCCTAAACGTGATGTCAATGAGTCTCTCAAGGCCATGAGAATTTCCATTGATGAGTGCAAGGAAAGAACCGCTAGGACGTGTGCTATGAAAGATGCCTTTATTAAAGCGTGTTCTTCTAGTTCCTATGAAAATAATGATGAAGATCTAAAAGTTATTGATGTGTCCCCTATTAAATCTTTGTTTTACAATATGAATCTTGATAATGATGGGACTGAATATGATCCACCTTCACCTAGAAGGCGTTCTAAGAATTTGGAATTTGTTGATCTTGATGCTAAATTTGATGAAAGTGGGATTGAAGAAATTAAAACCCTAGATGTTGCTAAACCCACTATATTAGATTTCAAGGAATTTAATTATGAAAATTTCTCTTTAATTGGTTGTATTTCCTTGTTGCAATCTGTGCTAAAATCTCCTCATGCTTATAGTCAAAATAAAGCCTTTACCGAACATATCCTTGATGCCTTGATGCAATCTTATGAAGAAAAACTTGAGTTGAATGTTTCTATCCCTAGAAAACTTTATGATGAGTGGGAACCTAGTGTTAAAATTAAAATTAAATATTATGAGTTTTATGCTTTGTGTGATTTGGGTTCTAGTGTCTCTACTATTCCCAAAACTTTGTGTGATTTGCTAGATTTCCGTGATTTTGATGATTGCTCTCTAAACTTGCATCTTGCGGATTCCACTATTAAGAAACCTATGGGAAGAATTAATGATGTTCTTATTGTTGCAAATAGGAATTATGTGCCCATATATTTTATCGTTCTTGATATAGATTGCAATCCTTCTTGCCCTATTATTCTCGGTAGAACTTTCCTTAGAACGGTTGGTGCAATTATTGATATGAAGGAAGGGAATGTTAGATTTCAATCTCCATTAAAAAAGGGCATGGAACACTTACCTAGAAAGAAAATAAAATTACCTTATGAATCTATCATGAGAGCCACTTATGGATTGCCTACCAAAGATGGCAATACCTAGATCTATTCTTGCTTGTTATGCCTAGCTAGGGGCGTTAAACGATAGCGCTTGTTGGGAGGCAACCCAATTTTATTTTTATTCCTTGCTTTTTGCTCCTTTTTAGTAATACATTATCTAGCCTCTGTTTTGGTTGTGTTTTTTTGTTTAATTAGTGTTTTTGCCAAGTAGAACCGTTGGGAAGACTTGGGAAAAGTCTTGTTGAACTTGCTATAAAAAACAAAAACTTTAGCGCTCACGAGAACTGCTGTAATTTTTATTTGAAAAGTGCTATTTAGTTAATTCGTTTTTCAGATGATTAATAGATAAATTCCTCACGTCCAGAAATTTATTTTAGAATTTTTGGGGTTCCAGATCTTGCGCTAGCTATAGATTACTACAGATTGTTCTGTTTTTGACAGATTCTGTTTTTCGTGTGTTGTTTGCTTATTTTGATGAATCTATGGCTAGCAAAATAGTTTATAATCCATAGAGAAGTTGGAATACAATAGGTGTAACACCAATATAAATAAAGAATGAGTTCATTACAGTACCTTGAAGTGTTCTTTTGTTTTCTTTCGCTAACGGAGCTCACGAGATTTTCTACTTTAAGTTTTGTGTTGTGAAGTTTTCAAGTTTTGGGTAAAGATTTGATGGATTATGGAACAAGGAGTGGCAAGAGACTAAGCTTGGGGATGCCCATGGAACCCCCAAGATAATCTAAGGACACCTAAAATCCAAAGCTTGGGGATGCCCCAAAAGGCATCCCCTCTTTCGTCTAGTTCTATCGGTAACTTTACTTGGAGCTATATTTTTATTCACCACATGATATGTGTTTTGTTTGGAGCATCTTTTATGATTTGAGTCTTTGCTTGTTAGTCTACCACAATAATCCTTGTTGTACGCACCTTTTGAGAGAGCCATACATGATTTGGAATTTGATAGAATACTCTATGTGCTTCACTTATATCTTTTGAGCTTTATAGTTTTGCTCTAGTGCTTCACTTATATCTTTCAGAGCACGGTGGTGGATTTGTTTTATAGAAACTATTGATCTCTCATGCTTCACTTAGATTATTTTGAGAGTCTTAATAGCATGGTAATTTGCTTAAAATCCTAATATGCTTGGTATGCAAGATTGATAATAAAACTTTCTTATGAGTGTGTTGAATACTAAGAAAAGTTTGATGCTTGATGATTGTTTTGAGATATGGAGGTAATAATATCAAAGTCATGCTAGTTGAGTAGTTGTGAAATTGAGAAATACTTGTGTTGAAGTTTGCAAGTCCCGCAGCATGCATGTATGGTAAACGTTATGCAACAAATTTCAAACATGAGGTGTTATTTGATTATCTTCCTTATGAGTGGCAAGTCGGGGACGAGCGATGGTCTTTTCCTACCAATCTATCCCCCTAGGAGCATGCGCGTAGTACCGAGGTTTTTGATGACTTGTAGATTTTTGCAATAAGTATGTGAGTTCTTTATGACTAATGTTGAGTTCATGGATTATACGCACTCTCACCCTTCCATCCTTGCTAGCCTCTTCGGTACCGTGCATTGCCCTTTCTCACATTGAGAGCTGGCGCAAACTTCGCCAATGCATCCAAACCCCGTGATATGATACGCTCTTTCACACATAAACCTCCTTATATCTTCCTCAAAACAGCCACCATACCTATCTGTTACGGAATTTCCATAGCCATTCCGAGATATATTGCCATGCAACTTTCCATCATTCCGTTCATCATGACACATTCATCATTGTCATATTGCTTAGCATGATCATGTAGTTGACATAGTATTTGTGGAAAAGCCACCATTCATAATTCTTTCATACATGTTACTCTTGGTTCATTGCATATCTCGGTACACCGCCGAAGGCATTCATATAGAGTCATCTTTGTTCTAGTATCGACTTGTAATCATTGAGTTGTAAATAAATAGAAGTGTGATGATCATCATTATTAAAGCACTGTCCCAAGTGAGGAATAAAAAAAGAGAAAGGCCATAAAAAAGAGAAGGCCCCAAAAAAGAGAAAGGCCATAAAAAAAGAAAAGGCCCAAAAAATGAGAGAAAAAGAGAGACGGGACAATGTTACTATCCTTTTAACACACTTGTGCTTCAAAGTAGCTACATGATCTTCATAGTAGAGAGTCTCTCATGTTATCACTTTCACATACTAGTGGGAATTTTTCATAGAACTTGGCTTGTATATTCCAACAATGGGCCTCCTCAAGTGCCCTAGGTCTTCGTGAGCAAGCAAGTTGGATGCACACCCACTAGTTTCTTTTGTAGAGATTCCATACATTTATAGCTCTAGTGTATCCGTTGCATGGCAATCCCTACTCCTTGCATTAACATCAATCGGTGGGCATCTCCATAGCCCATTGATTAGCCTCGTTGATGTGAGACTTTCTCCTTTTTTGCCTTCTCCACATAACCCCCCTCATTATATTCTATTCCACCCATAGTGCTATGTCCATGGCTCAGGCTCATATATTGCGTGAAAGTTTATAGGTTTGAGATTACTAAAGTATGAAACAATAGCTTGGCTTGTCATCGGGGTTGTGCATGATGAGAGAATTCTTGTGTGACGAAAACGAAACATGACTAAACTATATGATTCTGTAGGGATGAACTTTCTTTGGCCATGTTATTTGGGGAAGACATAATTGCTTAGTTAGTATGCTTGAAGTATTATCATTGTTATGTCAATATGAACTTTTGTCTTGAATCTTTTGGATCTGAATATTCATAACACAATTAAGAAGAATTACATTAAAATTATGCCAAGTAGAACTCCGCATCAAGAATTCTGTTTTTATCATTTACCTACTCGAGGACGAACAGGAATTAAGCTTGGGGATGCTTGATACGTCTCCAACGTATCTATAATTTTTGATTGCTCCATGCTATATTATCTACTGTTTTGGACTATATTGGGCTTTATTTTCCACTTTTATATTATTTTTGGGACTAACCTATCAACCGGAGGCCCAGCCCAGAATTGATGTTTTTTGCGTATTTTAGTGTTTCAGAGAAACAGAATATCAAACGGAGTCCAAACGGAATGAAACCTTCGGAAACATGATTTTCTCATCAGATAAGATCCAGGAGACTTGGACCCTCCGTCAAGAAAGCCACGAGGCGGCCACGAGGGTGGAGGGCACCCCCCTAGGGCGCGCCACCCTGCCTCATGGGCCCCTCGAAGCTCCACCGACGTACTTCTTCCTCCTATATATACCTACGTACCCCCAAACGATCGGGGACAGAGCCAAAAACCTAATTCCACCGTCGTAACTTTCTGTATCCGCGAGATCCCATCTTGGGGCCTGTTCCGGAGCTCCGCCGGAGGGGGCATCGATCACGGAGGGCTTCTACATCATCATCCAAGCCCCTCCGATGAAGTGTGAGTAGTTTCCTTCAGACCTACGGGTCCATAGTTAGTAGCTAGATGGCTTCTTCTCTCTTTTTCGATCTCAATACAATGTTCTCCCCCTCTCTTGTGGAGATCTATTCGATGTAATCTTCTTTTTGCGGTGTGTTTGTTGAGACCTATGAATTGTGGGTTTATGATCAAGTCTATCTATGGATAATATTTGAATCTCCTCTGAATTATTTTATGTATGATTGGTTATATTTGCAAGTCTCTTCGAATTATCAGTTTGGTTTGGCCTACTAGATTGGTTTTTCTTGCCATGGGAGAAGTGCTTAGCTTTGGGTTCGATATTGCGGTGTCCTTTCCCAGTGACAGAAGGGGCAGCAAGGCACGTATTGTATTGTTGCCATCGAGGATAACAAGATGGTTTTTTTATCAGATTGCATGAAACTATCCCTCTACATCATGTCATCTTGGTTAAGGCATTACTCTGTTTTTAACTTAATACTCTAGATGCATGCTGGATAGCGGTCGATGATTGGAGTAATAGTAGTACATGCAGGCAGGAGTCGGTCTACTTGTCTCGGACGTGATGCCTATATACATGATCATACCTAGATATTCGCATAACTATGCTCAATTCTGTCAATTGCTCAACAGTAATTTGTTCACCCACTATAGAATACTTATGCTCTTGAGAGAAGCCACTAGTGAAACCTATGTGTCAGGACCCTGATTCCTTGTCACATCGATCTAGTCGGTAACACCTCATATCACTTTGCGGCCTCACGCACGGTATTCCCACGGGTGTCGCCTTACCATGGCCCAGGATACTTTGAGCCTTTTGGCTCACGTATATGATAGTGTCGCTAGCATCCATATGACAGAGAACCCGGGCCGACATGACTAGTCGTGAACCCAAAGTGGCACTAACTTACGGGGGATCAAGCACGAGTAAGAAAACATTACGAACATCGCTGGTTCTGATTTGACTTGATGATGGCCCATACTCAAGTCAAAGTTTTGACAAGGCAATAGATTCAACAACTGATCACGGGGATCAGTCAATGAAAATATCATCTTTCTTCAACACACACACAAACACAAAGATATTCCTTAAGAAAGAACCAAATTCGGCAAAGCTTTTTATCTTCCAACTCTCCAAGTTGTTGTTTAGCTTAACCAACTAGCTCAGGGGTATCCAACACAGATTCTTGGAGAAGGGGTGGTTTATTGGAAAACCAACTTGATCACGAACTCAACATAACAGTCAGGGGACTACCTGGTAATGCTTCCGAGAAGATATTCGGAAAATCACGAACCACCGATATGTTACTAAGCTCGAGAACAATCTTGCTTTTCAGACAAGACGATATGATCAAAGGAGCAAGGGTTTCAATCCTAACTCAAAGATCGAAGAGTGCTGCAGAAATAAGGACAAGGTAACACGATCAATCCTAGAATAGTGTTTTGATAACCAACACGCTAAGAATGATATTAATTTCCATTAACTACCAAGCAAAGGGTTGCTAGGAGTCTTGATTTCACACATCACGATTCACTTGTCGGTAATCCGGTTGCGACAACACGACACCGAGGAATGAATAATGATGGCGAGAAGTATCACTACGTCAAGAATTCCTAAGGGAAGGTGCAATTCTCATGACATTCCTGTCATAAAGTGGATAATACTTCAGCGTAGAACAGACCAATAGCTTGATTGCATTTGATCTGCGAAATACGACTGCTTTGACCCAATCCTAGTAATGGATGAGGTACTGGAGTTTGTTTCTCCTAGTCATTTCGGAATAGAATGGCTTGACGGACCACAAGAATAATAGGCATCGATGAGCACAAATGCACGACATACTCTTGACTATCAACTGATACACGAGGGTCGGAATCCAACCAAAGAGGGACAACTCAAAGGAACATAGCACTTTCTGAGTTGTGGATGCATAGATTAGTATGTTGAACAAAGCTCAACACATTTCTTCCAGATAATCCATGTAGAAAGGTAGGACTGGCAGATTCACAATGCAGAATGGAGAACTCCTCAAGAGCACTCTTGTTGTGATCTTTTGGTTCAAAGAACTTCTGCCATAAGCAGTTCATGGTATTTGGAAGAATGAAATATCACGGACCTCGAGGACTATCACAAGGTTACTAATAACCTAAAGGAATGCGCAACACTATCAACACGAGGTAAGTAGAGCGAATCTTGGGTTCAGGAACCCAAAGATGGAATACCTACTAGCTAATAACATCACGAGATGCTTTCGAGAATGGTGGCCAGATTCACCACATTGGGAACACAAAACATGGCTAAATTACTGAGTGGTTCTCAAAGACACCTAGGGTCATAATACTAACTCCAACATATATGTCAAGGCAACGGAGTACCTCAACAGACCGATTAGTGTGCTTAATCTGGCCCAAAGGGACATCGAAAACGGGAAGAAGTAATTTATAAATGCATCAAATTGT
This sequence comes from Triticum urartu, assembly GCF_056163025.1. Taxonomy (NCBI): domain Eukaryota; kingdom Viridiplantae; phylum Streptophyta; class Magnoliopsida; order Poales; family Poaceae; genus Triticum; species Triticum urartu. The sequence goes on along the minus strand of NC_141874.1, from coordinate 692,589,637 downwards.
TTAGAAACCTGGGATGACTCGGACAGCATAACGGCTATAAATGCTCAAAAAGATTTGAGACATCCTGCAAAAATTGTGGCATAACCACTCAACATCACAATATCAAGGTTTCGAGACCAGCTAAGAGCACACGAAAGTACTGGAAACTGAACTAAGACATGGAACTATCAATTCTATAAGTCTATGGATTAGTAACACGTCATCCTGATAGATAGATGAGAAGGCCTAGTTCTTAATCCCCATAGAAAAGAAGAGGTTGACCAGATCAGAAGGACATAAGGTGTAAGGAGTAAAAAGAGCCTTACGTTCCCTTCCACAATCAATTCCCTTACATAACTAAAGCATTTCTAGACACAATTTCGACCAGTTTGGCTTGGTAATCCTACAGGCAGTCAGGCTCTGATACCAAAGCTGTCAGGACCCCGATTCCAAGTCACATCGATCTAGCCGGTAACACCTCATATCACTTTGCGGCCTCACGCACGGCATTCCCACGGGTGTTGTCTTACCATGGCCCGGGACCGTTTGCGCCTTTTGGCTCACGTACATGATAGTGTCTCTAGCATCCATATGACAGAGAACCCGGGCCGACATGACTAGTCATGAACCCAAAGTGGCACTAACTTACGGGGACACGCATACATGAATCAACATCGAGAATGTCGGCCAGCAGCGTGTGAATCCGGGCTATAGCGCTGGGCTAACAGGACTCTGGGAACCCGGGCTGTAGCAGGCTAGGCAGGACTCCGAATGTCACCGCGTGACATTTCCCGATGGGACAGACACAGGAACGAGGTGAATCACATGCCGGCCAGTCAAGTGTTCCGGAGCAGTAGTGCTGGGCTAGCAGGACTCCGTTGAACCGGGCTGTAGCGGACTACTATGGCTCATGGAAGCACAAGACTACATTTCCCCATAAGAGAGGCTACCAAGGATAAACAACTAGGTTGTCGGATCCCACACATACCAAGCATTTCAATCATACACACAATATGCTAGATATGTGTAAATACAACATGGCATCACAACAAGACTCTATGACTCAATGTATTTATTCATTACGCTCCGAGGAGCGAGATATTACAAACATGGGTCTCATGACCCCAACATACAGAGCATACAAGCAACGAGCACATGCGGAAGCTTAACTTGTCTGAGTACATACAACTACAAATGAAGAAGGCTGAGAAGCCTGACTATCTACCAGATCCTGCCGATGGCACAAGGTCATGCCGACGTCATGCCGACGTCAGCAGGTCAACAGGCGCCGTCTAGGTCAAACCTGACCAGTGGGACCCACTGGTCAGTGACTAACCTAACTAACCAAGTTAATTAACATTAATGTAATCCTAACCTCGGTTAGTTAAGGGCCTGGGGCCACATGTCAGTGACACAGAGTTAGTTAGCGAGGTCATTAACCCATAACAGTGTGATTAGCACTAACTAAAGATTAAACTATTTTAGTTAGGGGCCAGCCCCACATGTCATTGACTCAAGCGGGGTCCAGCCGGGGTCAAAATGGGTCAAACCCACCAGTGACTTGATGCCGGCGAGGCCCAAGACGGCGTTGCGACTCGGAAAACGCCCACAGGGCACGGAGGAGGCCGTTCTTGGACTCGTTGGAGAGCTCTTGCAGGCGCGCATCGGGTGATGGTGGAGGCCGGGCCTATGGTGGCCAGAGCCGACGACGGCGAGCACTTGGGCGGCGGCTAGAGCTCGGCTATGCACGGGGGCACGGCTGCAGCGGGCAAAAGCGTGAACTAAAGCGCGTGCAAGGCACTACGCGGTGCGGCTTGCGTGTTAGGCACATTAGCGCGACCAAATGGTCGCCGGAGCAACGCTCGCGACGAGCTCTTGCGGCGGAGCGTCTCGGCTCCGGTGGAGGAGGCGGTTAGAGGGCGCAGACAAAGCAAAGAAGAGGGGGAGGCGGCGTAGAAGCTCACGGCGGTTGCGACGGCCGTCGAAGCAGGCTCGGGGGAGGTCGGAGCTGAGCAGGGCAGCGAGGTCGATCTCGGCGGACTGAGGTTGAAGAAGACGGCATGGTCGGCGTTCGAGGGCGTCCGGCGGGGCATGGCTCGGTGAGGTGGTCTAGGACGACGCCGCGGAGCTCGTGGACCAGTCGGGAAAGCGAGGGAGGGTCGGTGGCTACGAGGGCGATGAAGGGCAGCGACGGTGCCGCTCGGCCGGTGAGAGAGAGGGAGCCAGGGGAGGGGAGAGGCTGCGGTGCGAGAGAGAGAGAGAGAGGTCAGGGGGTGCATGGCGTCGTCTAGAGCCGTGCAGAGCGAGCAGGCAGGCTGGAGGTGGCATGCGGTGACCGTGCGCGCGTCGGGCACGCGCTGTGCATCCGACTGGCGGGAGGAACAAGACCTCCATGCCCCTGGTGGGCTGGGCCAGCCAGATGGGCTGCAAGGTAAGTGCGTGTAGGTATTCTGTCCTTTTTCTTTTGTTTCAGTTTTCTATTTATTTCCTCTCTGTTTTGATTTAGTTTTAGAACTAAATCATTTTATTAAATTCTGAACATGAATATGGGCACTAACTGAATTAATCCAGAGGCCCTCAAGTGATTTCAGAATATTTGAAGCATTTAAAATGTTTATAAAAATTCAAATGCCCCAATTCAAATATAATATGGGTTAATTCAAAAATCCATAAATGGCCAACAATTATGCTCATGATTTTTGGCAGAGGTTTTCACCTTTAAAGAAAATCATGAACATTTTTAAAGGGCATTTTGGGTTCTTGAAAAAGATTTTATTTCATCCTATTGAATTCTTTCTGGTGCTAGGGTTTAATCGATCCCCATTTCAAGGTTTCATAAAATTTAAACATCATGCATGGATGCTTATGCAAAGACAGACAAGGTCTAAGCTAGGGCTGTGACAACTCACCCCCACTAAACAAGAATCTCATCCCGAGATTCAAGACGTGAGGTAAGAAGACAGAGGGGACACAAAGCTAACACAATCTTCACGATCCAGGTTGCACTCCATAAGAACGTTGATTCGATCATCATCTTTGTCTCGACGTCTTGCTCTGAGAACTCCATCGATATCCAACATGACAACGAGAAGAAAGGGAAAATTTTAGAAGAATCGATCTTCTTGAGGTTCGAGCAACTTAGGATCATCTTAATGATCACAAGATCAACTCACGGCATGAGACGTAGAAACATCTCTGGAGCTGAGAGGCAAAACATGCATCAGGAGGACGGAAGAAACAATTGACGAGGGTTTCAAAGTAGCAAGGAAAATTTGCCATGATTCCATAACGGGGCACCTCAGGGAAGGTGACTCGTAGAATTATTCCCTTAAGTGGCAAAAAGAATTACTTTTGATTCGGAGAGCATTGAAACTCTTTATACCAGCCTAAGGAAATTCACAACAATCGTTTGGCGGAGTAAGAAGGGATGGCATACCCAGACTAGAATGGATGATGTGGACTACCTTGTTGAAGACAACGCAATGGATGATTTTGCTTGCACGTGCTCTCAAGAACTTGAGCATTTCCATATTCATCAAGGTTTTACCAACATCCGTGGCACGGATCCTGGCAACACAACATACTACCATGATGACTAGTGATGGATGATGCGGATACAAAGGAAGACATTTAGCACTCCGCTTCTAATGTTCTCCTTGATGTCCTAGTGTAGTCCATTCATAGATATGGTTTGATATCTAGAACATCAAGTAAAAGGTCGGACTTCGAGAACACAAAAAAATCCATAAGGAACAACTATTGGAATAAATTCTACGAGATCCTTATGGGGAGGTGGCCAACTTTCTCAATCAAGACACTACAATAATAAGTCTTCCGGTTGGGTGTGTTGGCCACAACATCCACTTTACCGGGTTACAGAGAGACCAATATTACAGTCCTTGAGAAACGTTCCAACCATCATATCTGCCTGGGATTCATATCTGGTTGGTGTCAGGATAATCCAGACTCATCGGGTCTGGAAAGAAAATGAAAGTTTGCAACACAAATCAATGAGATGACGTTGCGAGATTCTCGGGGGAATGAACTACGATAGTAAGCTCCAAAACATGAGCCGGTTCTTCTACAAGCATGTGAACACGCTGTCCTAGACAAGCATGGCCACCTGGTAGTCTTACAACGAAACACTACCGAGTTCAGGAGGAAACCATCAACGAGGATATCGAAGTCCTTGCGTAAGTCTAGCTCCTAAGAAGAAACTTCTTCTCCTTGAGCAAACCAATCAGTGGCTTGGTGTGCTAGGAACACATATGGAGTGGAGGTAATTAATCTACCAAACCATAGAATACTTCGCATGTATGCATGACTGATTTGGGATGATTCCAAGGGAAACAAAACAAACCTTTCTCCAATTCATGGCGGCAACTTACACCTAATGCACGTGAACTTGGAGAAAGTCACTTCTTTCATCCAAGCATAAGCTTCATGAACGGAACACGAAGGCATTGCTTACAAAGTTTTCAACACTAGGTTGATGTTCAACATGAATCATTGGGGAGACAAAATGCTGCTGATGGGCTCAACAGCAACTCATCAGAATTTCCATATCACTGGACTTGCACCATCATGTGAACACGGTGTTAGCATTGGTCAGACCAAAAGATGTAATGGTGTATGCTCGAGGGATCAAGCACGAGTAAGACAACATTACGAACATCGCTGGTTCTGATTTGACTTGACGATGGCCCATACTCAAGTAAAAGTTTTCACAAGGCAATAGATTCAACAACTGATCACGGGGATCAGTCAATGAAAATATCATCTTTCTTCAACACACACACACAAACACAAAGATATTCCTTCAGAAAGAACCAAATTCGGCAAAGCTTTTTATCTTCCAACTCTCCAAGTTGTTGTTTAGCTTAACCAACTAGCTCAGGGGTATCCAACACAGATTCTTGGAGAAGATGTGGTTTATTGGAAAACCAACTTGATCACGAACTCAACATAACAGTCAGGGGACAACCTGGTAATGCTTCCGAGAAGATATTCGGAAAATCACGAACCACCGATATGTTACTAAGCTCGAGAACAATCTTGCTTTTCAGGCAAGACGATATGATCAAAGGAGCAAGGGTTTCAATCCTAACTCAAAGATCGAAGAGTGCTCCAGAAATAAGGACAAGGTAACACGATCAATCCTAGAATAGTGTTTTGATAACCAACACGCTAAGAATGATATTAATGTCCATTAACTACCAAGCAAAGGGTTGCTAGGAGTATTGATTTCACGCATCACGATTCACTTGTCGGTATTCCAGTTGCGACAACACGACACCGAGGAATGGATAATGATGGCGAGAAGTATCACTACGTCAAAAATTCCTAAGGGAAGGTGCAATTCTCATGACATTCCTGACATAAAGTGGATAATACTTTAGCGTAGAACAGACCAATCGCTTGTTTGCATTTGATCTGCGAAATACGACTGCTTTCACCCAATCCTAGTAATGGATGAGGTACTGGAGTTTGTTTCTCCTAGTCATTTCGGAATAGAATGGCTTGACGGACCACAAGAATAATAGGCATCGATGAGCACAAATGCACGACATACTCTTGACTATCAACTGATACACGAGGGTCGGAATCCAACCGAAGAGGGACAACTCAAAGGAACATAGCACTTTCTGAGTTGTGGATGCATAGATTAGTATGTTGAACAAAGCTCAACACATTTCTTCCAGATAATCCATGTAGAAAGGTAGGACTGGCAGATTCACAATGCAGAATGGAGAACTCCTCAAGAGCACTCTTGTTGTGATCTTTTGGTTCAAAGAACTTCTGCCATAAGCAGTTCATGGTATTTGGAAGAAGGAAATACCACGTACCTCGAGGACTATCACAAGGTTACTAATAACCTAAAGGAACGAGCACCACTATCAACACGAGGTAAGTAGAGCGAATCTTGGGTTCAGGAACCCAGAGATGGAATACCTACTAGCTAATAACATCACGAGATGCTTTCGAGAATGGTGGCCAGATTCACCACATTGGGAACACAAAACATGGCTAGATTACTGAGTGGTTCTCAAAGACACCTAGGGTCATAATACTAACTCCAACATATATGTCAAGGCAACGGAGTACCTCAACAGAGCGATTAGTGTGCTTAATCTGGCCCAAAGGAACATCGAAAACGGGAAGAAGTAATTTACAAATGCATCAGATTGTTTAGAAACCTGGGATGAGTCGGACAACACAACGGCTATAAATGCTCAAAAAGATTTGAGGCATCCTGCAAAAATTGTGGCATAACCACTCAACATCACAATATCAAGGTTCCGAGACCAACTAAGAACACATGGAAGTACTGGAAACTGAACTAAGACATGAAACTATCAATTCTATAAGTCTATGGATTAGTAACACGTCATCCTGATGGATAGATGAGAAGGCCTAGTTCTTAATCCCCGTAGAAAAGAAGAGGTTGACCAGATCAGAAGGACATAAGGTGTAAGGAGTAAAAAGAACCTTACGTTCCCTTCCACAATCAATTCCCTTACATAACTAAAGCATTTCTAGACACAACTTCGACCAGTTTGGCTTGGTAATCCTACAGGCAGTCGGGCTCTGATACCAAAGCTGTCAGGACCCCGATTCCAAGTCACATCGATCTAGCCGGTAACACCTCATATCACTTTGCGGCCTCACGCACGGTATTCCCACGGGTGTCGCCTTACCATGGCCCGGGACCGTTTGCACCTTTTGGCTCACGTATATGATAGTGTCACTAGAATCCATATGATAGAGAACCTGGGCCGACATGACTAGTCGTGAACCCAAAGTGTCACTAACTTACGAGGACAGGCATACATGAATCAACATCGAGCATGTCGGTCAGCAGCGTGTGAATCCAGGCTGTAGCGATGGGCTAACAGGACTCCGGGAACCCGGGCTGTAGCAGGCTAGGCAGGACTCCGGATGTCACCGCGTGACATTTCCCGAAATGACAGACACAGGAACGAGGTGAATCACATGCCGACCAGTCAAGTGTTCCGGAGCAGTAGTGTTGGGCTAGCAGGACTCTGGTGAACCGGGCTGTAGCGAACTACTATGGCTCATGGAAGCACAAGACTACATTTCCCCATAAGAGAGGCTACCAAGGATAAACAACTAGGTTGTCGGATCCCACACATACCAAGCATTTCAATCATACACACAATATGCTCGGTATGTGTAAATACAACATGGCATCACAACAAGACTCTATGACTCAAAGTATTTATTCATTAGGCTCCGAGGAGCGAGATAGTACAAACATGGGTCTCATGACCCCAACATACAGAGCATACAAGCAACGAGCACATGCGAAAGCTTAACTTGTCTGAGTACAGACAACTACAAATGAAGAAGGCCGAGAAGCCTGGCTATCTACAAGATCCTGCCGAGGGCACAAGATCGTAGCTGAGGTAACAAGCTAAACGTCAAAGTCCACGTGAAACTACTAGCAAGACTGAAGTCTCTCTGCAAAACATAAATTAAGCAAAAGTGAGTACAAAAAGTACTCAGCAAGACTTACATCAGAACTAGCTACATATGCATCGGTATCAACAAAGGGGTGGTGGAGTTTAACTGCAGCAAGCCAGCTTTGACTCGGTGGCTATCTTAAACTACGACTGCAAGTAACTCTTTTGAGGTGGCGCACACGAGTCCACATATTCACCATATCAATACACCACTATGGATCCGCTCCCGTCTCCCTACGAGAACGCCATCCATAGCACTCACGCTTATCTTGTGCATTTTAGAGTATCCACTTCCACTTGTCTATGAACTGTTATAGGTAACCCAGAAGTCCTTTACCGCGGACACGGCTATTCGAATAGATCATTTATAACCCTGCAGGGGTGTACTTCTTCACACACGTTCTCGCCACTTACCACCATGTACACGTCATGTATCTCGGCAACCTTCAAGCGGAAGCCTGGCAAGGGAGTCGGCCACGACCTGACTAACCACACAAGTCTCTAATCCAGGTTTATCGCCTATTCGGGTTCCATCCGCGAGGAGATCTGGCCGGAGTTTCTCTCACAGCCCCAAACAATGTGTGAAGGGTTCCCGAGACACCAAATGGGCGCCCGGTACACCGTGCCACGGTGTCTCTACTGCATCATAGCCCACCCCTAGGGTCAGCGCTATGCACGGCCGCCAACACATATCCTACAAACAACACAAACTAGTTGGAACTCCTGGACAGAGGGCAAGGCAGTTAATAAGTCGAGAGGGTCCATTGGTTTCGGGCCCAATGCGTGGTAGTAGCTGTTCATGGATCACAAACACAGAACTCAGTTCCTGAGAACGGTTTCAATGAGACAACCCACCATGTACTCCTACATGGCCTCTCACCGCTACCTTTACCAAATCGTGTTCACACACTTAGCTCACACACAGTAGGACATGTTCACAACTTTCCAATTCATCCCCGATGAATCAGACCTGACACAACTCTAAGCAATAGCAGGCATGACAAGCAAACATGAATAAGTAGGCACATCAGGGCTCAAACAACTCCTACTCATGCTAGTGGGTTTCATCTATTTACTGTGGCAACGACAGGTCATGCAGAGGAAAGGGGTTCAACTACCGCAGCAAGTAACAGATGAATCATTGTTGTCCTAATACAGTAAAAGAGAGCAGGAGCGAGAGAGTGGGATTGTATCGGAATGAACAAGGGGGTTTTGCTTGCCTAACACTTCCGAAGATAGTATAGCTCTTCATCAGTGTCATCGATCACGTCGTCGGAAACACCATCTATTGAGAGGGGATGGTTACCAGCAAACAAAGAAGGACACAATCAATGCAATGCAACAATATGATGCATGATCATGACATGGCAATATGCTTGTGTTTGAGCTAATGCAACTAGAGTCCAGATTAGATGATGTTGGTTTGAACCCAAGGTTCAAATTCAAACTTCATATGTGAATAAACAAATGCCACTTACATAGTTTGTCCTAAACAGTGATGTTACCTTGCTCAAACATGCATGGACATGGCATAAACAGATTCTTCATATTTTTCTGATCATTTTTCATATATAACTTATTTCCATTGGAGTTATAGATTATTTTCTATGATTTTTCATAGTTTCGGATATTTTCTGAAATAAATAAATCATTTAAGATTTATTTAAATTCCAGAAAAGGATTACTGACCCAGCATTAGGTCATGCCGACGTCAGCAGGTCAACAGGGGTCGTCCAGGTCAAACCTGACCAGTGGGACCCACTGGTCTGTGACTAACCTAACTAACTGATACTTCTCCAACGTATCTATAATTTTTGATTGCTCCATGCTATATTATCTACTGTTTTGGACTATGTTGGGTTTTATTTTCCACTTTTATATTATTTTTAGGAATAACCTATTAACCGGAGGCCCAGCCCAGAATTGTTGTTTTTTTGCCTATTTCAGTGTTTCGAAGAAACGGAATATCAAACAGAGTCCAAACGGAATGAAACCTTCGGGAACGTGATTTTCTCACCGAACGTGATCCACAAGACTTGGACCCTACACCAAGGCAGCAGAGAGGCGGTCACGAGGGTGGGGGGCGCCCCCCCTAGGGCGCGCCCCCTACCTCATGGGCCCCTCGGAGCTCCACCGACGTACTCCTTCCTCCTATATATACCTACGTACCCCCAAACGATAAGAGCAGGAGCCAAAAACCTAATTCCACCGCCGCAACTTTCTGTATCCACGAGATCCCATCTTGGGGCCTGTTCCGGAGCTCCGCCAGAGAGGGCCATCATCACGGAGGGCTTCTACATCACCATAGCCTCTCCGATGAAGTGTGAGTAGTTTACCTCAGACCTTTGGGTCCATAGTTAGTAGCTAGATGGCTTCTTCTCTCTTTTTGGATCTCAATACAAAGTTCTCCCCCTCTCTTGTGGAGATCTATTCGATGTAATCTTCTTTTTGCGGTGTGTTTGTTGAGACCGATGAATTGTGGGTTTATGATCAAGTCAATCTATGAATAATATTTGAATCTTCTCTGAATTCTTTTATGTATGATTGGTTATCTTTGCAAGTCTCTTCGAATTATCCGTTTGGTTAGGCCAACGAGATTGGTAGTTCTTGCCATGGGAGAAGTGCTTAGCTTTGGGTTCGATCTTGCGGTGTCCTTTCCCAGTGACAGAAGGGGCAGCAAGGCACGTATTGCATCGTTGCCATCGATGATAACAAGATGGGGTTTATTTCATATTGCATGAATTTATCTCTCTACATCATGTCATCTTGCTTAAGGCGTTACTCTGTTTTTAACTTAATACTCTAGATGCATGCTGGATAGCGGTCGATGAGTGGAGTAATAGTAGTAGATGCAGAATCGTTTCGGTCTACTTGTCACGGACGTGATGCCTATATACATGATCATGCCTAGATATTCTCATAACTATGCTCAATTCTATTAATTGCTCAACAGTAATTTGTTCACCCACCGTAGAATACTTATGCTCTTGAGAGAAGCCACTAGTGAAACCTATGGCCCCGGGGTCTATTCTCATCATATCAATCTCCATCACTTTAATCTTGTTTTGATTTTTACTTTGCCTTTACTTTTCACTTTGCATCTCTATACCAAAAACACCAAAAATATTATATCTATCAGATCTCACTCTCATAAGTGACCTGAAGGGATTGACAACCCCTAATCGCGTTGGTTGCGAGTAGCTATCGTTTTGTGCAGGTACGAGGGACTTGAGCGTGGCCTCCTACTAGATTGATACCTTGGTTCTCAAAAACTGAGGGAAATACGTATGCTACTCTGTTGCATCATCCCTTCCTCTTCGGGGAAAACCAACGCAAGCTCAAGAGGTAGCAAGAAGGATTTCTGGCGCCGTTGCCAGGGAATCTACGCAAAAAGTCAACATACCAAGTACCCATCACAATCCCTATCTCTCACATTACATTATTTGCCATTTGCCTCTTGTTTTCCTCTCCCCCACTTCACCCTTGCCGTTTTATTCGCCCTCTCTCTCTCTATCCTCCCTCTCTTTCTCTATTTGCCTCTTTTTGCCCGTTTCTTGTTTGCTCATATGATTGGAATAGTCGTTTATTTATTACTAAACAGAGAACCTAAGATTTATGGATCCTCATCCGCTTGCTAATCTTTTAAGAGATCCAGTTATGTTGAACAAATTGCTAGTGAGTTTTGTGCACTAGATTATCTTTATGAAGTTTTGCTTGAAATTCGTGAATCTGAAAATTGCGATGAAGTATTTTATGAAGTGATTCACGATAGATCTTTGAATAAAAAGCAGGATTGCAATGATGTTATTATAAATTCTATTAATGTCAATTGTGCTAATAATATGCAAAACCCTAAGCTTGGGGATGCTAGTTTTGCTATGCCTACTACTTGTTGCAATGATCATGATTGGGGTGATTCTTCTTATGATCTTAAAAATTTATTTAAGCCCCATGATGAATATGAGATTGATAATAGTGTTTGCAATATTATTGAAAGTGGGTTTGGAAGCTTGTCAACTTTAGATCCCACATATTTGGAGAATGTTTAATATTATCAAAATCTTGATAAAATTGGGTTTGGAGAAGTCATGACTTTAGTTAATGTTAATCCCACTATTTTGTAAGAGTGTCAACTTTGCATGCATGTGGATCATGTTGAAAATATTTTATGTGATAGCTATTTTATTGAATTTTCTTATGATCCTACATGTAATTACTATGAGAGAGGAAAATATGGTTATAGGAATTTTCATGTTACTAAATTACCTCTCGTTTTGTTGAGATTGCTATTGTTTCTTTCCTCTTCCTTGCATATGCTAGTTTTTGCTTGCCTTGATAATTTGTTTGTCTATGAGATGCCTATGCATAGGAAGTATGTTAGACTTAGATGTGTTTGTCACATGCTTTATGATGCTCCTTTTGTGCTTCAATTCTTGTCTTTCATGTGAGCATCATTAAAATTATCGTTGCCTAGCTATAAGGCTTTAAAGCAAAGCGCTTGTTGGGAGACAACCCAATATTTTTCCTTGCTGTTATTCAATAAATAATTTATCTAGCCTCTGTTTTGGTTGTGTTTTTTGTGTTTAATTAGTGTTTGTGCCAAGTGGAACCGTTGGGAAGACTTGGGGAAAGTCTTGTTGAACTTGCTGTAAAAAAACAGAAACTTTAGCACTCACGAGAACTGCTGTCATTTTTATTTTAAGAGTGATATTTAGTTAATTCTTTTTGAAGATGATTAATAGATAAATTCCTCATGTCCAGCAATTTATTTTAGAATTTTTGTTGTTCCAGATCTTATGCTAGCTACAGATTACTACAGACTGTTCTTTTTTTGACAGATTCTGTTTTTCGTGTGTTGTTTGCTTATTTTGATGAATCTATGGCTAGTAAAATAGTTTATAATCCATAGAGAAGTTGTAATACAGTAGGTTTAACACCAATATAAATGAAGAATGAGTTCATTACAGTACCTTGAAGTGGTCTTTTGTTTTCTTTCGCTAACGGAGCTCACGAGTTTTCTACTTTAAGTTTTGTGTTGTGAAGTTTTCAAGTTTTGGGTGAATTCTTGTGATGGATTACGGAACAAGGAGTGGCAAGAGCCTAAGCTCGGGGATGCCCATGGCACCCCCAAGATAATCCAAGGACACCAAAAAGTCAAAGCTTGGGGATGCCCCGGAAGGCATCCCCTCTTTCGTCCACTTCCATCGTAATTTACTTGGAGCTATATTTTTATTCACCAACATGATATGTGTTTTGCTTGGAGCATGTTGTATTATTTTTTTCTTTGTGTTTTAGTATGCCACAATCATCCTTGCTGTACACACCTTTTGAGAGAGCCATACATGAATTAAAATTTGATAGAATACTCTATGTGCTTCACTTATATCTTTTGAGCTATGTAGTTTTGCTCTATGTGCTTCACTTATATCTTTTTGAGCTAAGTAGTTTTGCTCTATGTGCTTCACTTATATCTTTTGAGCGTTATAATTTTGCTCTATGTGCTTCACTTAGATCTTTTAGAGCACGGTGGTGGATTTGTTTTAAAGAAACTATTGATCTCTCATGCTTCACTTAAATTATTTTGAGAGTCTCTTAATAGCATGGTAATTTGCTTAATAATAATATGCTTGGTATTCAAGATTTGTGAAACTTTCTTTTGAGTGTGTTGAATACTAAGAAAAGATTTAAGCATGATAATTGTTTTGAGATATGGAGGTGATAATATTAGAGTCATGCTAGTTGAGTAGTTGTGAATTCAAAGAATACTTGCATTAAAGTTTTTGATTCCCATAGCATGCACGTATGGTGAACCGTTATGTGATGAAGTCGGAGCATGATTTATTTATTGATTGTCTTCCTTATGAGTGGCGGTCGGGGATGAGCGATGGTATTTTCCTACCAATCTATCCCCCTAGGAGCATGCGTGTAATACTTTGCTTTGATAACTTCTAGATTTTTGCAATAAGTATATGAGTTCTTTATGACTAATGTTGAGTCCATGGATTATACGCACTCTCACCCTTCCACTTTGCTAGCCTCTCTAATACCGCGCACCTTTCGCCGGTATCATACACCCACCATATACCTTCCTCAAAACAGCCACCATACCTACCTATCATGGCATTTCCATAGCCATTCTGAGATATATTGCCATGCAACTTTCCACCATTCCATTTATCATGACACATTCATCATTCTCATATTGCACATCCCGGTACACCGCCGGAGGCATTCATATAGAGTCATATTTTGTTCTAAGTATCAAGTTGTAATTGTTGAGTTGTAAGAAAAATAAAAGTGTGATGATCATCATTTTTAGAGCATTGTCCCAAGTGAGGAAAGAATGATGGAGACTGTGATTCCCCCATAAGTCGGGATGAGACTCCGGACGAAAAATAAATAAAAGAGGCCAAAGAAGCCCAAATAAAAAGAGAAAGAAAAGAGGCCATATAATAAAAAGGAGAAAAGGCCCAAATAAAAAAATGAGAGAAAAAGAGAGAAGGGACAATGTTACTATCCTTTTACCACACTTGTGCTTCAAAGTAGCACCGTGATCTTCATAGTAGAGAGTCTCTCATGTTATGTTACTTTCATATACTAGTGGGAATCTTTCATTATAGACCTTGGCTTGTATATTCCAATGATGGGATTCCTCAAATTGCCCTAGGTCTTCATGAGCAAGCAAGTTGGATGCACACCCACTTAGTTTCTTTTTGAGCTTTCATATACTTATAGCTCTAGTGCATCCGTTGCATGGCAATCCCTACTCACTCACATTGATATATATTGATGGGCATCTCCATAGCCCGTTGATATGCCTAGTTGATGTGAGACTATCTTCTCCTTTTTGTCTACTCCACAACCACCATTCTATTCCACCTATAGTGCTATATCCATGGCTCACGCTCATGTATTGCGTGAAGATTGAAAAGGTTTTGAAAAAGTTAGAGTATGAAACAATTGCTTGGCTTGTCATCGGGGTTGTGCATGATTTAAATATTTTGTGTGGTGAAGATAGAGCATAGCCAGACTATATGATTTTGTAGGGATAACTTTCTTTGGCCATGTTATTTTGAGAAAACATAATTGCTTTGTCAGTATGCTTGAAGTATTATTATTTTTTATGTCAATATAAACTTTTGTCTTGAATCTTTCGAATCTGAGTATTCATATCACAATTAAGAAGATTTACATTAAATTATGCCAAGTAGCACTCTGCATCAAAAATTCTCTTTTAATCATTTACCTACTCGAGGACGAGCGGGAATTAAGCTTGGGGATGCCTGATACGTCTCCAACGTATCTATAATTTTTGATTGCTCCATGCAATATTATCTACTATTTTGGACTATATTGGGCTTTTTTCCAATTTTTTATTATTTTTGGGACTAACCTATTAACCGGTGACCCAGCCCAGAATTGCTGTTTTTTGCCTATTTCAGTGTTTCAAAGAAACGGAATATCAAACGGAGTCCAAACGGAATGAAACCTTCGGGAATGTGATTTTCTCACCGAACGTGATCCAGGAGACTTGGACCCTACGCCAAGGCATCAGAGAGGCGGTCACGAGGGTGGGGGCGCCCCCCCCCTAGGGCGCGCCCGCTGCCTCATGGGCCCCTCGGAGCTGCACCGACGTACTCCTTCCTCCTATATATACCTACGTACCCCCAAACGATCAGAACAGGAGCCAAAAACATAATTACACCGCCGCAACTTTCTGTATCCACGAGATCCCATCTTGGGGCCTGTTCCGGAGCTCCACCGGAGGGGCCGTCATCACGAAGGGCTTCTACATCACCATAGCCTCTCCGATGAAGTGTGAGTAGTTTACCTCAGACCTTCGGGTCCATAGTTAGTAGCTAGATGGCTTCTTCTCTCTTTTTGGATCTCAATACAAAGTTCTCCCCCTCTCTTGTGGAGATCTATTCGATGTAATCTTCTTTTTGCGGTGTGTTTGTTGAGACCGGTGAATTGTGGGTTTATGATCAAATCTATCTATGAATAATATTTGAATCTTCTCTGAATTCTTTTCTGTATGATTGGTTATCTTTGCAAGTCTCTTCGAATTATCCGTTTGGTTTGGCCAACTAGATTGGTAGTTCTTGCCATGTGAGAAGTGCTTAGCTTTGGGTTCCATCTTGCGGTGTCCTTTCCCAGTGACAGAAGGGGCAGCAAGGCACGTATTGCATCGTTGCCATCGAGGATAACAAGATGGGGTTTATTTCATATTGCATGAATTTATCTCTCTACATCATGTCATCTTGCTTAAGGTGTTACTCTGTTTTTAACTTAATACTCTAGATGCATGCTGGATAGCGGTCTATGAGTTGAGTAATAGTAGTAGATGCAGAATCGTTTCGGTCTACTTGTCACGGACGTGATGCCTATATACATGATCATGCCTAGATATTCTCATAGCTATGCTCAATTCTGTCAATTGCTCAACAGTAATTTGTTCACCCACCGTAGAATACTTATGCTCTTGAGAGAAGCCACTAGTGAAACCTATGGCCCCCGGGTCTATTCTCATCATATCACTCTCCATCACTTTAATCTTGTTTTGCTCTTTACTTTACCTTTACTTTTCACTTTGCATCTTTATACCAAAAATACCAAAAATATTATATCTATCAGATCTCACTCTCGTAAGTGACCGTGAAGGGATTGACAACCCCTAATCGCGTTGGTTGCGAGTAGCTATCGTTTTGTGCAGGTACGAGGGACTTGAGCGTGGCCTCCTACTGGATTGATACCTTGGTTCTCAAAACCTGAGGGAAATACTTACGCTACTCTGCTGCATCATCCCTTCCTCTTCAGGGAAACCAACGCAAGCTCAAGAGGTAGCACTAACCAAGTTAATTAACATTAATCTAATCTAACCTAGGTTAGTTAAGGGCCTGGGGCCATATGTCAGTGACACAGAGTTAGTTAGCGAGGTCATTAACCCCTAAAAGTGTGATTAGCACTAACTAAAGATTAAACTATTTTAGTTAGGGGCCGGCCCCACATGTCATTGACTCAGGCGGGGTCCAGCCGGCGTCAAAATGGGTCAAACCCACCGGCGACTTGACGCCGGCGAGGCCCGAGACGGCGGCGCGGCTCGGAAAATGCACACAAGGCACGGACGAGGCCGTTCTTGGGCTCGTTGGAGAGCTCTTGCAGGCGCGCATCGGGTGATGGTGGAGGCCGGGCCTGTGGTGGCCGGAGCCGATGACGGCGAGCACTTGGGCGGCGGCCGGAGCTCGGCTGTTCACGGGGGCGCGGCTGCAGCGGGCAAAAGCGCGGGCAAGGCACTACGCGGTGCGGCGGGCGTGTTAGGCACATTGGCGCAACCAAATGGTCGTCGGAGCAACACCGGCGACGAGCTCTTGCGGCGGAGCGTCTCGGCTCCGGTGGAGGAGATGGTTAGAGGGCGCAAACAAAGCAAAGAAGAGGGGGAGGCGGCATAGAAGCTCACGGCGGTTTCCACGGCCGTCGAAGCGGGCTCGGGGGAGGTCGGAGCTGAGCAAGGCCGCTAGGTCGATCTCGGCAGACCGAGGTTGAAGAAGACGGCGTGGTCGGCGTTCGAGGGTGTCCGGCGGGGCATGGCTCGGTGAGGGGGTCTAGGAAGACGTCGCGGAGCTCGTGGACCAGTCGGGGAAGCGAGGGAGGGCCGGTGGCTACGAGGGCGACGAAGGGCAGCGACGGTGCCGCTCGGTCGGTGAGAGAGAGGGAGCCAGGGAAGGGGAGAGGCTGCGGTGCGAGAGAGAGAGAGAGGTCAGTGGGTGCGTGGCATCGTCTAGAGCCGTGCAGAGCGAGCAGGCAGGCTGGAGGTGGCATGCGGGGGCCATGCACGCGTCGGGCACGCGCTGTGCATCCGACTGGCGGGAGGAAGAAGACCTCCCTGCCCCTGGTGGGCTGGGCCAGCTAGATGGGCTGCCAGGTAAGTGCGTGTAGGTATTCTGTCCTTTTTCTTTTGTTTCAATTTTCTATTTATTTCCTCTCTGTTTTGATTTAGTTTTAGAACTAAATCATTTTATTAAATTCTGAACATGAATATGGGCACTAACTGAATTAATCCAGAGGCCCTCAAGTGATTTCAGAATATTTGGAGCATTTAAAATGTTTATAAAATTCAAATGCCCCAATTCAAATATAATATGGGTTAATTCAAAAATCCATAAATGGCCAACAATTATGCTCATGATTTTTGGCAGAGGTTTTCACCTTTAAAGAATATCATGAACATTTTTAAAGGGCATTTTGGGTTCTTGAAAAAGATTTTATTTCATCCTATTGAATTCTTTCTGGTGCTAGGGTTTAATCGATCCCCATTTCAAGGTTTCATAAAATTTAAACATCATGCATGGATGCTTATGAAAAGACAGACAAGGTCTAAGCTAGGGCTGTGACACTATGGCCCCCGGGTCTCTTTCTCATCATATCAATCTCCATCACTTTATTATTGCTTTGCTTTTACTTTGGTTTTACTTTTTACTTTGCATCTCTATACCAAAAATACCAAAAATATTATTTATCATCTCTATCAGATCTCACTTTCGTAAGTGACCGTGAAGAAATTGACAACCCCTAAGTGCGTTGGTTGCATTGAGCTATTGTTTTTGTGTAGGTACAACGGACTTGCGCGTAGCCTCCTACTGGATGGATACCTTGGTTCTCAAAAACTGAGGGAAATACTTACGCTACTTTGCTGCATCATCCTCTCCTCTTCGGGGAAATCCAACGTAGTGCTCAAGAGATAGCATCCACATACCCAGTGTGGTGATCGTTCTGTTGTCCTTGTCTGAAAGTTGATTTCTTGTTCAGTTGGTGTACCAATCTGTCCGGACGTCGAGATGGGTGGGCGCGTATGCGGGTGAATCCATTGTTGTGCCTATTACCGTCCAAATTTGTCTTGAGAATATGCATTGAAGAAGTAGGCGGTTGATCGTCTTGTCTTGTTGATCACAAAATGGGCACTTGTCCTTGTGGGGGAGTGATGACCCACAAGTATAGGGGATCTATCATAGTCCTTTCGATAAGTAAGAGTGTCGAACCCAATGAGTAGCAGAAGGAAATGATAAGCGGTTTCCAGCAAGGTATTCTCTGCAAGTACTGAAATAAGTGGTAACAGATAGTTTTGTGATAAGATAATTTGTAACGAGCAACAAGTAACAAAAGTAAATAAGGTGCAGCTAGGTGGCCCAATCCTTTTTGTAGCAAAGGACAAGACTGGAAAAACTCTTATAAGATGTAAAGCGCTCTCGAGGACACATGGGAATATCGTCAAGCTAGTTTTCATCACGTTCATATGGTTCGCGTTCGGTACTTTGATAATTTGGTATGTGGGTGGACCGGTGCTTGGGTGCTGCCCTTACTTGGACAGGCATCCCTCTTATGATTAACCTCTATTGCAAGCATCCGCAAATACAACAAAAGTATTAAGGTAAACCTAACCATAGCATGAAACATATGGATCCAAATCAGCCCCTTACGAAGCAACGCATAAACTAGGGTTTAAGCTTCTGTCACTCTAGCAACCCATCATCTACTTATTACTTCCCAATGCCTTCCTCTAGGCCCAAATAATGGTGAAGTGTCATGTAGTCGACGTTCACATAACACCACTAGAGGAGAGACAACATACATCTCATCAAAATATCGAACGAATACCAAATTCACATGACTACTAATAGCAAGACTTCTCCCATGTCCACAGGAACAAAAGTAACTACTCACAAAGCATAAACATGTTCAAAATCAGAGGGGTATTAATATGCATATATAGGATCTGAACATATGAGCTTCCACCAATTAAACCAACTAACATCAATTACAAGGAGTAATTAACACTACTAGCAACCTACTAGCACCAATCCCGGACTTGGAGACAAGAATTGGATACAAGAGATGAACTAGGGTTTTGAGATGAGATGGTGCTGATGAAGATGTTGATGGAGATTGCCCTCTCCCGAAGAGAGGAGCATTGGTGATGACGATGGCGATGATTTCCCCCTCTGGGAGGGAAGTTTCCCTGGCAGAACAGCTCCACCAGAGCCCTAGATTGATTCCGCCAAGGTTCCGCCTCGTGGCGGCGGAGTTTCGTCCAAGAAGATGCTTATGATTTTTTTTCCCATCGAAAGACTCCATATAGTAGAAGATGGCCACCGGAGGGCCACCAGGGGGCCCATGAGGTAGGGGGCGTGCCCAGGGGGTAGGGCGCGCCCCCACCCTTATGGGAAGGGTGTGGCCCCCCTGGCGAGGTTCTTGTGCTCAGTATTTTTTATATATTTGGAAAACATCATCCGTGAAGTTTCAGGACTTTTGGAGCTGTGCAGAATAGGTCTCTAATATTTGCTCCTTTTCCAGCCCAGAATCCCAGCTGCCGGCATTCTCCCTCTTTATGTAAACCTTGTAAAATATGAGAGAATAGGCATAAGTATTGTGACATAATTTGTAATAACAGCCCATAATGCAATAAATATTGATATAAAATCATGATGCAAAATGGACGTATCAGGGAGACCTCTTCGTGCTAGGCAGTCTGACATCCAACATCTATTTTTGATGGCTAACCAGGAGAAAAATTTGCACCAGAGGGGGGCTCGCGATTACCATGTGAAGATTGCAGTCGGGGAAACTTCCTTTCCCCAGAACTTGGGGGCATATGCTAATCTTGTTGAGAAACATTTGTCCTTCTCCCACGCCCAAGATATTATGTCTGGGATCTCATTATGAAGTTGCATGTTGGCCGTGTGGTCCCATATATTGAAGAACTCGAGCAACTGCTCCTCCGTCAGCTCGAGGCCAAAGTTACGCGCCCATCACCCCTGCGCTAGCGCGTCATGTATGGTTCTCGTCTTTCTGATTTTGTTTGGCACGCCGCCGTAAATCCCTGGCGCATGTTCTTGCACCTGGTACCCTGGAGCCAACAATCTAGTTGACATCGCCATGTGATTTAACACCAATAGTTCACATCACCATGTGATTAGTTCACATTGCCATGTGACCAATACCCAAAGGGTTTTACTAGAGTCAATAATCTAGTTCACATCGCTAGGTGATTAACACCCAAAGTGTTGGGGATATCACTATTGGAAATATGCCCTAGAGGCAATAATCAAAGCATTATTATTATATTTCTTTGTTCATGATAATTGTCTTTATTCATG
The DNA here is from genome assembly GCF_056163025.1 of Triticum urartu. Classification (NCBI taxonomy): domain Eukaryota; kingdom Viridiplantae; phylum Streptophyta; class Magnoliopsida; order Poales; family Poaceae; genus Triticum; species Triticum urartu. The sequence continues at coordinate 692,569,023 of NC_141874.1, read as the reverse complement.
CTATAACTGTATTATCCGGAAATCGTAATACACGTGTGAATACATAGACCATAATATGTCCCTAGTAAGCCTCTAGTTGACTAGCTCGTTGATCAACAGATAGTCATGATTTCCTGGCTATGGACATTGGATGTCATTGATAACGGGATCACATCATTAGGAGAATGATGTGATGGACAAGACCCAATCCTAAGCATAGCACAAAGATCGTGTAGTTCGTTTGCTAGAGCTTTTCCAATGTCAAGTATCTTTTCCTTTGACCATGAGATCGTGTAACTCCCGGATACCGTAGGAGTGCTTTGGGTGTATCAAACGTCACAACGTAACTGGGTGACTATAAAGGTGCATTACAGGTATCTCCGAAAGTGTCTGTTGGGTTGACACGGATCGAGACTGGGATTTGTCACTCCATATAACGGAGAGGTATCACTGGGCCCACTCGGTAATGCATCATCATTATGAGCTCAAGGTGACCAAGTGGTTGATCACGGGATCATGCATTACGGTACGAGTAAAGTGACTTGCCGGTAACGAGATTGAACAAGGTATTGGGATACCGACGATCGAGTCTCGGGCAAGTAACATACCGATTGACAAAGGGAATTGTATACGGGGTTGATTAATCCTCGACATCGTGGTTCATCCGATGAGATCATCGTGGAGCATGTGGGAGCCATCATGGGTATCCAGATCCCGCTGTTGGTTATTGAACGGAGAGTCGTCTCGGTCATGTCTGCTTGTCTCCCGAACCCGTAGGGTCTACACACTTAAGGTTCGGTGACGCTAGGGTTATGAAGATATGTATATGCAGTAATCCGAATGTTGTTCGGAGTCCCGGATGAGATCCCGGACGTCACGAGGAGTTCCGGAATGGTCCGGAGGTAAAGAATTATATATAGGAAGTGCTGTTTCGGCCATCGGGACAAGTTTCGGGGTTATCGGTATTGTACCGGGACCATCGGAGGGGTCCCGGGGGCCCACCGGGTGGGGCCACCTATCCCGGAGGGCCCCATGGGCTGAAATAGGAGGGAACCCAGCCCATAGTGGGCTGGGGCGCCACCCCCTATAGGCCCATGCGCCTAGGGTTCCACTAAGGAAGAGTCCAAGTGGTGGAAGGCACCCCTAGGTGCCTTGGGGGGGAGGGAAACCTCCCCGTGGCAGCCGCACCTAGGAGATTGGATCTCCTAGGCTGCGCACCACCCCCCCCTTGGCCCTCCTATATATAGTTGAGGAGAGGGAGGATTTCATACCTCAGCCTTTGGTGCTTCCTCTCTCCCCGTTACGTCTCTCTCTCGTAGTATAGGCGAAGCCCTGCTACTGTGACGCCCTGCATCCACCACCACGCCGTCGTGTTGCTGGATCTTCATCAACCTCTCTTCCCCCCTTGCTGGATCAAGAAAGGAGGAGACGTCATCCGTTCCGTACGTGTGTTGAACGCGGAGGCACCGTCCGTTCGGTGCTAAGATCATCGGTGATTTGAATCACGTCGTGTTCGACTACATCATCCCCATTCTTTGAACGCTTCCGCTCGCGATCTACAAGGTACGTAGATGCATCTAATTACTCGTTGCTAGATGAACTTCTAGATGGATCTTGGTGAAACTTGGTGAAACCGTAGGAAAATTTTGTTTTCTGCGACGTTCCCCAACAATCACTACTGGGCTTAAACCGGCCTATCTGGGCCGGGTTAACTTCGTCAGTAGTTAAGTATGTTAAAGCCCAAGAAGGCAGATGAGGGCTCAAGGCCCATAGTCGGTTTAAGGCATGTAGCCGTAAACCGGCGTTGGTATTTAACTTGTATTGTAAGTTAGGAATAAGTAGAGACCAAACCGGACACATCTATGAGCCGGTATTGGGACTCTGTGAACCGACGGGCGTCACCCGTGTATATAAGGGGACGACCCGGCGGCGGTTCAAGGACAACAGACAACAGCTCAAGACTTAGGCGAAGCTTGTTTGCTCCCTAGTCATCGAAACCCCATCAATTCCATCAAAACTAGACGTAGGCTTTTACCTTCATCGAAGGGGCCGAACTAGTATAAACTCTCTTGCGTCCCTGTGTCCGCTTTAACCCCTTCAAGTTAACCCGTCGCGATGGCTCCACGACTAAGTCCTTTCTCTAGGACATCTGCCGTGACAAAACCACGATAGTTGGCGCCCACCGTGGGGCTATCGCACGATGGTTTCAAGTTCTTGGAGGGCCGCTTTGAAGGACTCGAGGGCTACGTTGTGGGCCGGATGACTAAGAGTCGTCGCAGCAAGCTCTACATCGATGATGCAGGCTGGGGCCCCGAGGCCGGCTCAGTTGAGTACGGGTACCGGGTCCCCTTTGGTGGCATACACGTTTTCATCGGCGGGATCGGTGAACCGGGCCCTGAGCCGGACATCTGCACCGACCTCGTCAAAACGGCTCAGCGTGCACGATCTGCCCGGGTTAAACCGGCCGTGAAGCGTGCATTCGTGGGAGTCATCCATGGAGGAAGTTATGAGGATGGATGGGAATCTCGCGGCGAGACCGTCGTTTATTCCAGCGACGAATCATCAACCGGAGAAACCGAATCTCTATATCAGCTACAAGATGGCCGGATTGGGGGTTGTTCCGATGGCGACAGTATTCCGGACCCCTCTGATCAACCCAACCGAGTTGGAATATTCATGGCCGGCACACAAGCAGTGCTTCATTCTTCGACCGCTGCGCCAATAACCTCCGGTTCAGTAGCGGCGACAGCTGCCGGGGCAGGAAGCTCTGCGCGCTCGCCGGCTCAAGTTCTATCAGATCTATTTGATGCATTGGCTGCGCTTATGGCAGAAGCTAATCCAGCGGATCAGGAAGTCCACAACGCGGAGATTGCAAAGGTGAAGGAACAGATCACCCAGGCCAAGGCGGACCTAGCAACTGAGAATGCCAGGATGACCACAGAGCGGGCCGCTTTAGACGCACAAGCCTACAGGCTCATGTTGGACCAGAACGCGTCGCATGAAGTCATGAAGAGGAAGTACCGATCCCGTTTGCCTTTGGTTTTCGAGGCCAGAGACCTTTTCAACACCCCAGGAGCAGGAACCAGTAATCCGCTGGAGGGAAACCAGCCGGAAGCTCTGGGGACCGGTGCGCCGGTTCAGCCCCGTCTGATGAATCCGCCTCGTCAAAACAATGTCATACCTCAGGCTGTTTCAACACCACCGGGTCACTACTCCAACCCAATGGACAATCTCGTTTCCGCTGCTGCACAGCTGGAGGCCATTTCAATTGAAGGTGACTCGCCGCAGGCGGTAGAGACACGACGGGTCAAGGAGCTTCTTAGGACAGCTTTGGTCCAACAGGAAGCGTACTCGTACAACCGCGACCGGATCCACTCGACCCCTCGTCCAAGCCGGAGCTATAGCAGGCGTATGGATGAACCAGCAGTGTCAAGTAATGAACGACGTGGAGCACCCCGCGGCAACAACCCGGCGGGTGGTGCTAATAACGCTCAGGAAGTGGTGGACCGGGCCCGAGCGCGCAGGGAGGCCGAGTTAGCCGCACAGTATCAGGCTCGGCAGCTTACGCCGGTTCGTCCAACTATTTCGGTCAAACCCGGTGTTACTTCTAGCTCTTTGGGGGTGCCTTGCCTTGTCCCCGCTTTACGCAATGTGCGCCTGCCCAAGGATTTCAAGGGCCCGCGCAAGGTACCAAATTACACGGCGGATCAACCCCCAGAGACATGGGTGGAGATCTATGAGATGGCCATGGAGATGCTTGATGTGGATGATGCGGCATGTGTGAAGTACTTCACCATGATGCTTGAAGGAACGGCCCGCACTTGGTTAAAAAGCTTACCGGCCAATTCTATCAGTTCATGGGCCCAATTACGAGCCCGGTTTATCAGTAATTTCAAGGATACATGTAAGCAGCCCATGTCGATAGTAGACTTAGCTGCCTGTGTCCAGGAGGAAGGAGAATCGACGACTCATTGGGTGTGCCGGGTCTCACAAGTGTTGCATTCATCAGACCGCATCAACGCTGACACCGCAGTCTTAACCCTAGAAGGCAACTGCCGGTTTGGGCCCCTAAAGCTGAAGTTGGGACGGATGAAGCGCCATTGCACTGACATGGGGACCCTCATGGCTGCTTTGGTAAAGTATGCTGATTCTGATAGTACCAAGGATCCCGAATCTAATGATGACAAGACAGGGAAGGGAAAGAGGAACAGCAACTCCAAAGGTCAGCGGCATCACTTGGCAGGCAATGATGGTGGAGGCAAGCGTAAAGCGGATGGTAACATGGACTTTGTGGCTAATACCAACGCGCAGGACAAGGGCCAGCGACGCAAGGGTAAACCACCAAATCGCAGTGGGGCACCCAACCCTAACCTAGACTGCCTAAATTATCTACTGAGCCAGCCCTGTCCAAGACATGGGACGAAGGAGGTGCCAGCAAACCACCTTTGGAAGGATTGCTTCATTATGCAGGAATTCAAGAATTCTAATGCTTTCTGGTATGATCACGGCTCCGGCGGTGGCTCAGGATCCGGGCCGGGTTACGGTGGAGGAAATTTCGGTTCAGGATTTAATGGTAATCCGGGCGGACATAACAATCAAAATAATCAGAACAACCAGGGTGGTTACAACCAACAGCAGCAACAGTCAGGTTACCAGAGCAACCCAAAGCAGTTGAATAGTGGGCAGTACCATGTCTTCACCACTAGCTTGGACAAGCGAGACCGAAAGGTTCAGAGGTGGGCAGTCAACTCTGTTGAACCGGCCGTGCCCCATTATCTACGTTGGTCTGAACAACCAATCATATGGAGCAGAGAGGATCACCCTCCCCAGGTTGATAATCCGGGTCAGTTGGCTCTGGTGGTGGCACCTCAGGTGGGAGGTTACAAGTTCACCAAAGTGCTCATGGATGGAGGGAGCAGCATTAATATCTTGTACTATGAGACCTTCCGTCGTATGGGACTAACAGATAAAAATCTCAAACTGTCTAATACGGTGTTCCACGATGTGGTACCTGGCAAGTCAACATATCCTATTGGTAAGATAGCTCTGGAAGTGGCCTTTGGAGATGATCATGATTCCAGGTCGGAAACATTGACGTTTGAAGTAGTGAAAATCCAAAGTCCATATCACGCCCTGTTTGGGCGACCGGCCTATGCCAAGTTTATGGCACGGCCCTGTTATGTGTATTTGCAGCTCAAGATGCCGGGTCACAAGGGGACAATAACGGTTCACGGAAGCCGTAAAATCGCTTTGGAATGCGAGGAAGGAGATGCGGCCTACGCAGAGTCGGTTTGTGCCACCAAGGAGCTGAAGTATTATAAGGACAATGTTGATCCGACGGACATGACTCCATTAAAGAAGCCAACTACGGAGCATGATCCGGCCCTGAAGTTCAAATCAGCAGCAGAAACTAAGCTTGTTGACTTCGTACCTGGCGATTCGTCCAAGAAGTTCAGCATCAGTGCCAACTTGGATCCGAAATAGGAAAGCACGCTCATCGAGTTCATCCGTGGGAATCGGGACATTTTTGCATGGAAGCCCTCTGACATGCCAGGTGTACCGAGGCAACTCGCTGAGCACACCCTTAATGTGGATCCTAAATACAAACCGGTGAAACAGTTCCTCTGCCGGTTTAATGAAGAAAGACGCAAGGCGATTGGAGAAAAGGTAGCTAGGCTCTTAGCAGCCGGTTTTATTGTTGAAGTTTTTCACCCTGAGTGGCTAGCCAATCCGGTGCTGGTCCTTAAGAAAAACGGCACCTGGCGCATGTGTGTGGATTATACAGATCTTAATAAGGCTTGTCCAGCAGATCCTTTTGCCCTCCCCCGTATTGATCAAATTATTGATGCTACGGCGGGTTGCGAGCGTTTAAGTTTTTTGGATGCATATTCTGGCTATCATCAGATCAAAATGGCATTTAAGGACCAGGAGAAGACGGCATTCATAACTCCCTTTGGAGCCTTCTGCTATGTGTCTATGCCCTTTGGGCTCAAGAGTGCCCAGGCAACTTATCAACAGTGTGTACAAAATTGTCTTCACAAGCAAATTGGCCATAATGTACATGCTTACGTGGATGATATCGTGGTTAAGTCCAGGGAGAAGGAGACTTTGGTTGATGACTTGAAGGAAACCTTTGATAACCTGAGGACTTACAAGATGATGCTTAATCTGGCCAAGTGTGTCTTTGGTGTACCGGCAGGCAAGTTATTGGGTTTTCTGGTGTCCAACAGTGGAATTGAGGCTAATCCGGAGAAGATCATAGCCATCACCTCCCTGGCTAAACCGAAGTGTATTAATGATGTTCAACGCCTGGCAGGCCGGATTGCCACGTTAAGCCGGTTTATCAGCCGCCTTGGTGAGAAGGCAATCCCTTTGTACCAGATGTTGAAGAAGACGGATCAATTCGCCTGGAATTCCGCTGCTAATGAAGCATTTGAGGACTTAAAGCGGCAATTGGTCAATCCGCCTGTGCTCGCCGCTCCCATTGACAAGGAGCCGTTACTGCTATATGTTGCTGCTAATGCTCGTGTGGTCAGCGTGGCTATTGTGGTGGAGCGAAAGGAGGCAGGTAAGGAGCATCTGGTTCAACGTCCGGTCTATTATATCAGCGAGGTACTCATTGAGTCCAAGCAAAGGTATCCGCATTGGCAGAAGCTGGTGTACGGAGTTTTTATGGCAAGCCGGAAGCTTAAGCAATACTTCCAAGGGCACCCAATTACGGTGGTCAGTTCTGCTCCTTTGGGGGATATCATCTAGAACCGGGAAGCGACTAGCCGGATTGCCAAGTGGGCTATAGAGCTTGGGCCGCATGGATTGAAGTATGTGCCTCGGACGGCGGTTAAGTCTCAAGCACTTGTTGATTTCATCAATGATTGGACGGAACTACAAGCACCTGAAGAAAAGCCGGATCACACATATTGGACCATCCATTTTGACGGATCTAGGCAATTGGAAGGCTCGGGGGCTGGAGTCGTATTAACTTCCCCACGAGGTGATAAGTTTTGTTACATTCTCCGCTTAATGTTCCCTTGTACTAACAATGCAGCTGAGTATGAAGCCTTGCTCCATGGTCTCCGGATGGCTAAGGAGATGAATCTAAGTCGAGTTAAGTGCTTCGGTGACTCGGACCTCGTGGCTCAACAAGTATCTGGCACTTGGGATTCCAAGGACCCACTCATGGCAGCGTATCGTCGTGAGGTGGATATTGTTGCAGGTCATTTTAAAGGCTATCAGGTGGACCACGTGGACCGACGGAAGAATGAAGCGGCGGACGCTTTAAGCCGGCTGGGCTCTCAGCGCAAACTGGTCCCGCCCAATGTTTTTCTGAATGTGCTGCACAACCCGTCGGTCAAGCTCCCTGGTGAAGCGGATTTGGCTATTCCTGATCCGGAGGCTCAATTGGTGGCAGCTCTTCATGTCATTCCGGATTGGACGCTTCCTTACCTGGCGTACATGAACCGGGGTGAGTTACCAGAGGATGAGACTCTGGCCCGACAGATAATCCGGCGGTCCAAGTCCATGACTATTGTCAATGGCAAGTTGCATCATTGCAGTGTATCAGGGGCATTTCAGCGCTGTGTGTCTCCCGAAGAAGGCTGTGAAATTTTGCGTGAGATCCACGAAGGAGATTGTGGTCACCACGCCAGTTCAAAATCTTTGGTAGCTAAAGCGTTTCATCATGGCTTCTATTGGTTAACTGCTCATGCTGATGCGGAGGATCTGGTCAGACGATGTGACGGTTGCCAAAAGTTTTCAAGACGTGCTCATGTGCTGGCTCAAGAATTGAGAATGATTCCGATTACTTGGCCATTTGTGACTTGGGGGATGGATATGGTTGGGCCTTTCAGGTCCAAAGATAAGAAGACCCACCTCCTGGTGGCGGTTGACAAGTTTACAAAGTGGGTGGAAGCAGAACCTGTTAGCAAGTGTGATGCGGCCACGGCGGTTCAGTTCATCAAAAAAGTGATTTTCTAGTTTGGCTTTCCACACAGTATCATCACAGATAATGGTACCAATTTGTCCAAGGGTGCCATGAAGGAGTTCTGCGAACGGGAGCACATCCGGCTTGATGTTTCATCAGTGGCACACCCACAGTCCAATGGTCAAGCAGAAAGGGCTAATCAAGAGATCTTGAGAGGCATCAAGCCCCGGCTTATGGTTCCTTTGCAGAGAACGCCGGGTTGTTGGGTAGAAGAGTTACCATCTGTATTATGGAGCATCAATACTACACCCAACAAATCAACAGGATACACGTTGTTCTTCATGGTCTACGGAGCGGAGGCGGTTCTCCCAAGTGATATCCATCATGACTCACCTCGTGTGGCGGCTTATGTTGAAGCGGACAACGAGACAGCACGGCAAGACGCTTTGGACCTGTTGGATGAAGAACGTGACATAGCAGCTGCCCGCTCGGCGATTTACCAACAGGATCTTCGTCGTTATCACAATCGCCGAGTCAGAACCAGAGCCTTTCAGGAAGGAGACTTGGTGCTTCGGCTCATCCAAGACCAGACTGATATGCATAAGCTATCCCCACCTTGGGAGGGACCTTTCATGGTCAGCAAGAATCTGCACAACGGGTCATACTATCTGATCGATATTCGAGAGCATAAAGACTCACGTACATCAGAGGAAGAGACCAACAGGCCGTGGAACATAGCTCATCTTCGGCCTTACTATACCTGAGCCATTAGCTCTACTTATGTACATATTACGATGATGTATATATTATGATTAAATATAATAAACCGGAACCTCAGCTAAAGCGGGGTATCTGTTCTTTTACATCATGTGTGGTTACACGGAGTTGTTCTAAAGCGGCCTCTGGTTTACCCCTTGAGTTAGCTTTTCAAAAGCATCATGTTATATCACTTGGGGGCTTGGTCGTGTCCGAACCAATGCAACACCTCTTGATAGGTGAGAGCCACCAGATCACTTGGGGACTTGGTCACGTCTGAACCAATCACGCCTCTTGATTGGCCTAAGGCCACAGAATCACTTGGGGGCTTGGTTGAACCCGAACCATTGCCACGCCTCTTGATCGGCATAAATGCCACGGTTTCATTTGGGGACCTGGCTGACTTGAACCATAGCTACACCTATCGGGAGCTTGGTCGTGTCCGACCATGGTAACGCCATCTGATCGGCTCAAATAAGCCTCTTTTTGCAAACGGTTTTATCATTGCCTTTGCTTCACAATTTTCTTTGATAGATATTTCTTTCTTTTTGTTGCATTTTTTAAACCGACAAAATTTTAAACCGGTTCACACTGTCAATTGACGGAACATGGTCCATTTTTAATCCGGAGACTATTTGCTCGGTTTGATTTTTTGTTAACATCCTATTACAGAGTAACACGGTGTTTTATTATAATCCGGCAAGGTTTACATGGTAAACCGGCATTATATATATATATAGGAGCTGCTATCTCCTCCAACAGTGTGGGTTTATGAAACCTCCGCTTCAAGATTGGCTAAGCCAACTTCATGCCCAACGATGGCAGGTATTATGTATCTCAAAGATTTGATCATATGCTTAAATTTCAGATATTTTGATTTTATATATGCAGACATCATACTCCGCCTGACGGTACAACCGCGGTGGCACTTTAAGATTTTTTATGTTGCAGAAAATACTTTGGAAAGTTCATCACCCAAAGGAAGCACAAGTTGCAGTGGTTATGCACGAAGGCATATTAAGATCAAGAGTATGAGCTAGCCTATTACAAGGCAACACAGTGCCCAAAACAAGATCATTGTTTTTTCAAAGGAGAAGCAATTTAAACCGGCATCCGGTTCAAGCTTGGTCACCAGCCTGGCCTGATGGTTGTGGGTCATCCCGCGCCGCTTCAACTTCAGTTTCTCTACCCAGCGGCTGGAAATCAACAGTTGTCCATTCGATTCCCATTAATGCTCGAAAGATAGCTTCATCATGGATCAGCAACGACGGTTCAATATCGGGAGCGTAAGTATGCTTACGGATTGGAGGGATAAGATTTTCTGCTTCATGAATTGGTGCAGCTATTCGCTTGTTTTGATTGTCATATTGGGCTTGATAATGAGACAAGTCTGCTTCTTCAACCAATTGACAAGCTAGCGGATGCACCTCCCGGTTTATTGCTCGCAGATCCGCTTCACTAAACTCTGACCCGTCTACCTTCAAGCTGGGATAGCCCTGAGCTGCTTCAATAGGATCAAAATCCGGCACCCAAGCTTTTTCCCGGATTAAGGCATTGATCGCACCGGTTCGAGCAGCAGATTTCTTCAGCTCTTCAACCCGGGCAGGAAGCACCGACAGTTTCTTCAAAGTGTCCTGAATCAAAGTGGGCGCCGGATTGTTGTGGGATGCAGTACAGATGATCCGCTATGCACCAGTGTACAGTTGTTCGATCAACGTGTAGGCGGCTTTCAATTTCTTCCGCACATCTGACCCCAAGTGACCAATGCGTGTCCCTTAAATATCACAAAGGATCAACAAACCGGCAGCTCTGTAAGACGGCAGAATCAATTCAAAAATCAAACTGGCTTACCAAAGATAGCAGCGGTCATGGCATGCACGTGCCGCTTTATGCTGGTCAGTTCGTCCACCACCGGTTTTAGTGCAGCCTCGACGTCTTCTACTCGTTTGGTTAAAGCGGATTTTTCAGTAGCCCAATCCGCCCGCTCCTTTTTGAAATCCTTCTTAAGCTGTTCCATGACGCTTAAGGCGCTGGTCAACTCCTCTTTTGCTTTGGAGGTTTCAGTCTGTTGGGACTTCAGATTTTCTTGGAGATCGGCGATTTGGGTCTCTTTTGTCTTCAGCTCAGCCTGCATACAGACAGTTATATGATTCAGCAAGCAGTGCAAGAATTGAAGCACCAACCACATAACAAGTTATGCACTTGGCGCTTGGGGGCTAATGCCTATTTGATCTTATTTCACTTGGTTATAAAGTCCCAAGATCAATACAAGTATTCAACTTGGCACTTGGGGGCTAATGGCTATTTGCTCGAATATATTCTGATGCGGCGATCTCAATTACTTAAAGTCCCGGTTTAACTACACTAAGTTGAACCGGCCCTTGGGGGCTACATCAGCGAGTTCCGAAGCATTGGGATTTATATTAGCAAGTCCCGGTTTGGATGCAGATTCTAAACCGGCCATTGGGGGCTAGGAGAGTTAACAAGATTGAAATATCCAAATAGGAAAAAGTACATGGAAGTTACCTCAAATTTCTCTTTCATCATATTAACCAGACCATCTTCATAGTCACGACTGGTGTATAGCCGGTTCAGATAGCCGCAATGGAGATCTTGGGCGTTCAAAGCGGCATAAGTTGTCAGATCGGCATTCCATTTTCCCTTGCCAATGGTAGCAAATTCTTTCTTGCCAGTGTGTCTGGATAAAGCAACGGGATTGCCTGGCTCTGTGCGACCAATGCCAGTAATGACAACCTCATCATCCTTGGCATCGCCGGTTTGCGCAGGGGCCGTTGGCTTATCAGTAGGCTTTGTTGGATTGGTGGATTTCTCAATCCGGATGGGGCTTGTGGGCTGGTTGACAGGACTTGAGGTATCAATAGGCCTCTCTTCAGCAATAAGATCGTCATCTCACTGCGGTGGATCAGTGGGTATATCTTCAGGAATAGCCGCTTTAAGATCTGGTGTTTTGCCCAGTTCAGGGACGGCATCGTCCTCGGCCGCTTTATCCAGGAGAGCCTTCTTGCTCAGCCTAGGCTTGGCCCTGAAAGGAATAACAAAGTCAAATACAGCATATGTTCCAAGGTGATGTACCGGAAATATTATGATAAGTATAGCTTACCCAAGCATCATTCTAAGCGGTAGCAACTGAGTAGCCGATGAGTCGCCAGAGGATGAGTGGGAAGTAACCTGATAATCAGAGTCAGATGGATTAAGAGGTTGACGAAAACAGCCCGCTTTAGGACAAGCACTGACAAGCAAATTAGAGACCTCTGAACGGCGTTTCTGAACCGGACTATTCGGTAAACCGGCGGAGGTAACTACCTGGCCGCTGTGCTGGGTTGTGCGGCGAGCTTCGTGCTGTTGGGTCTTCATAAGAAATTTGGGATCCAAGTAAGCAAGAGGATGAGAAAATTTAACCTTCCGGTTTTCCCGACGGATTTTTAGTGAAGGCAAAGGGTCTGAATCGGAAGAGAGAATAATTACCTCTGCAGCATCAGCATGGCTGGCTTCGGCATCATCTTGACAAATATCATCATCAATAAGACGCATGAAAAATAAGCCAAGTGAGTCAAGCTCTACCTCAAGGTCCGGATTATCCACATCATCATCAGGGGCTGGATCAGAAGATGTAGTGGTTTTCTTCTTGTGAGCAGGCCGTTTCACAACTTTAGTCTTTGGCCGGGTTGGTCGTTCCGGTTTGTCTGGTTTTTCTGGCTTCTCCTGTGGAAGTTTCTTGCTCCAAAACGGATCATTACCCTGCTTAAACAGACATTGATATTAAACAATGACAAGATATATCAATAACAGGTTCAGTAAAAAGAAAAAATCAAATTCTTACAGCTGGCGGTTTGTTGGTGGCACAGAAGGGAAGCAGGCTGGTTCGAGCACAGACGTGTTCCGGTTCATTCAGCATTTTATTCATAGCCTCTGTGATTTCTTCGTCGGTGATCTGGATGTTAGCATGTCGCAGTGGGTCGTCAACACTGCCAGTATACTCGCAATTAAACCGGAGCACTGACTAAGGGGCAGTATGCTCCATGATATCCAACAGCGAGCAAGATCAACTCCTGTTAAACCATTGGCCATGAAGGCTCTGAGCTTGGACAGTTGAGGAGCGTATTTGCTTCTCTCCTTGGCAGTCAACCTTTGCGGAAAGGGGTGTGTATTGCTAAGCTGCTCCGGACGAAAGCCAGGCAAAGGATTTTCACCAGTAGGGGAGGTGTCTTTGCAATAGAACCATGTTTGATTCCACTCTTTGGGGTGGTTGTGCAGTTTGGCGTGAGGGTATGTGACCTCTTTCCTTTTCTGAATCGCCACACCGCCCAATTCTGTATTGGAACCGTCAGAAAACTCAGTACGGCAGTTTAGATGGAAACAGTCTCTGAACAATTCCACTGTGGGCTCCTCTTGAAAGAACACCTCACAGAGCACTTGGAAGTGACACATGTTTGTAACAGAGTTGGGGCCAGTCTCTTGTGGATGGAGTTGAAAATCGGCTAAAACGTCCCGGTAAAATTTAGAACCGGGTGGCTTAAAGCCCCGGGCTAAGTGATCTACGAAAATGACGACCTCTCCTTCTTGAGGTGTGGGAGGACATTCTTTGCTAGGGGCTCTCCAATGGATGGTGTTTTTGCTGCCTAAAGTGCCGATCAGGACTAAATTGTTCAGTTGAGTCTCTGTGACGCGAGAAGGAACCCAGTTGCACTCATATACTTGCTTGGCCATGATGAAATCTACAAGATAAGTGATTCCGGTTCAAGAATGAATTGATTAAAGTGCACTGGTATGTACAATGTTAAACCGGAGACAGTTCTATCTAAACCGGAGTTTTATGAAGCAACAGCATCCGGCAGTTCAACAAGGGGACTAATGGTATATACCGGTTTGGCAATTTTTCTACAAAGTTAAACCGCCGGATCTAAGCATTGAAACAGTTGAGATTGCGGATGGATAAGTGTACAGAAACAGATTTCACAAGATTTCTCTACAGCGACGGATCTGAAGCAAGTTCAGAAAACAAGGAAAATATTCAAGGTTCAAAAAAGAACAGTACCGAATCAATGGGCAGAGATACAGGTAGATGTATGGTCTTGAAGCATATAAGTAAAGGCGGATGCTAAGAACTACCGCTACACAAAGCAAAGGTTCACAGGTTCATCTAAGATCTATCATATGAGTACGAAGCAGATGATGAACATTGAAGAACTTGGAAACCCTAGAACGGATCTACGGGGGAAAAGGTGAAGAACTCACCGGAGCCGAGGAAGAAACAGAAGGTCGCCGCGATGCTCTGGTACAATCAGGGTGATGCAGCGGCCAAGGTTGGAGCAGAGGTCGTCGACGGCGGCGGAGCTCCGAAGCTGGACGACGCGGGGAAGACGAAGCAGAAGGGCACGAAGGGGAAAAAGAAATGACCCTTCGGTCCTATTTATAAGGCAAGGGACAGGTGTTAGGCGCGAAAATCAAGGGACCGTGGGTTTGGAAACGAAGTTGTTGCCTTAATTGTCGCAGACCTATTAAGGTTCTTTATAATAGGTGACGTCACGCCGGTTTACAACGACCAGAGAAGATGACATCACGGCGGTTCAACAAACTACAAGAAGATATTGAAGATGAAGGTTTTTGCTAAGGATTGACATGAACCTGTTCAAATCAATCTGGGGCCTAATGTTGGGGATATCACTACTGGACGTAAACCAGCCTATCTGGGCCGGGTTAACTTCGTCAGTAGTTAAGTATGTTAAAGCCCAAGAAGGCAGATGAGGGCTCAAGGCCCATAGTCGGTTTAAGGCATGTAGCCATAAACCGGCGTTGGTATTTAACTTGTATTGTAAGTTAGGAATAAGTAGAGACCAAACCGGACACATCTATGAGCCAGTATTGGGACTCTGTGAACCGACGGGCGTCACCCGTGTATATAAGGGGACGACCCGGCAGCGGTTCAAGGACAACAGACAACAACTCAAGACTTAGGCGAAGCTTGTTTGCTCCCTAGTCATCGAAACCCCATCAATTCCATCACAACTAGACGTAGGCTTTTACCTTCATCGAAGGGGCCGAACTAGTATAAACTCTCTTGCATCCCTGTGTCTGCTTTAACCCCTTCAAGCTAACCCGTCGTGATGGCTCCACGACTAAGTCCTTTCTCTAGGACATCTGCCGTGACAAAACCACGACACAAAGAGTACTAAGGTGTGATCATGTTTTGCTTGTGAGAGAAGCTTAGTCAATGGGCCTGTCACATTCAGAGCCGAATGTATTTTGCAATTTTTTTCTATGTCTACAATGCTCTGCATGGATCTACTCTAGCTAATTGCTCCCACTTTCAATAAGTATCCAGATTGAGACTCAGAGTCATCCAGATCGGTGTAAAAGCTTGCATCGGCGTAACTCTTTACGACGAACTCTTTATCACCTCCATAACCGAGAAATATCTCCTTAGTCTTCTAAGGATAATTTTGACCGATGTCAAGTGATCCACTCCTGGATCAATATCGTACCCCCTTGCCAAACTCATGGCAAGGTACACAATAGGTTTGGTACACAGCATAGCATACTTTATAGAACCTATAGCTGAGGCATAGGGAATGACTTTCATTCTCTTTCTATTTTCTGCCGTGGTCGGGTTTTGAGTCTTACTCAACTTCACACCTTTGCAACACAGGCAAGAACTCTTTCTTTGAATGTTCCATTTTGAACTACTTCAAAATCTTGTCAAGGTATGTACTCATTGAAAATCTTATCAAGCATCTTGACCTATATCTATAGATCTTGATGCCCAATATGTAAGCAGCTTCACCGAGGTATTTATTTTGAAAAAACTCCTTTCAAATACTCCTTTATGCTTTCCAGAAAATTCTACATCATTTTCGATCAACAATATGTCATTCACATATACTTATCATAAAGGTCATAGTGATCCCACTCACTTTCTTGTAAATGCAGGCTTTACCAAAAGTCTGTATAAAACCATATGCTTTGATCACTTTAACAAAGCGTATATTCCAACTCCGAGATGCTTGCACTAGTCCATAGATGGATCGCTGGAGCTTGCACATTTTGTTAGCACCTTTAGAATTGACAAAACCTTCTGGTTGCATCATATACAACTCTTCTTTAATAAATCCATTAAGGAATGTAGTTTTGATATCCATTTGCCATATTTCATAAAATGCGACAATTGCTAACATGATTCGGACAGACTTAAGCATCGATATGAGTGAGAAAATCTCATCGTAATGAACATCTTGAACTTGTCGAAAACATTTTTGCGACAATTCGAGCTTTGTAGATAGTAACACTACTACCAGTGTCCGTCTTCCTCTTGAAGATCCATTTATTTTCTATGGTTTGCCGATCATCGGGAAAATCCATCAAAGTCCATACTTTGTTTTCATACATGGATCCCATCTCAGATTTCATGGCCTCAAGCCATTTCATGGAATCTGGTCTCATGATCGCTTCCTCATAGTTCGTAAGTTCATCATGGTCTAGTAACATGACTTCCAGTACAGGATTACCGTACCACTCTGGTGCGGATCGTGCTCTGGTTGACCTATGAAGTTTTGTAGTAACTTGATCCAAAGTTTCATGATCATCATCATTAACTTCCTCACTAATTGTTGTAGGAATCACTAGAACTGATTTATGTGATGACTTACTTTCCAATTCGGGAGAAGGTACAATTACCTCATCAAGTTCTACTTTCCACCCACTCACTTCTTCCGAGAGAAACTCATTCTCTAGAAACGATCCATTCTTAGCAACAAAGATCTTGCCATCGGATCTGTGATAGAAGGTGAACCCAACAATTTCTTTTGGGTATCCTATGAAGACGCACTTCTCCGATTTGGGTTCGAGCTTATCAGGCTGAATCTTTTTCACATAAGCATCACAACCCCAAACTTTAAGAAACGACAACTTAGGTTTCATGCCAAACCACAGTTCATACGGTGTCGTCTCAATGGATTTAGATGGTGCCCTATTTAACGTGAATGCAGTTGTCTCTAATGCATAGCCCCAAAACAATAGTGGTAAATCCGTAAGAGACATCATAGATCGCACCATATCTAATAAAGTACGGTTACGACGTTCAGACACACCATTACGTTGTGGTGTTCCAGGTGGCATGAGTTGCGAAACTATTTCACATAGTTTCAAATGAAGACCAAACTCGTAACTCAAATATTCGCATCCACGATCAGATCGTAGAAACTTTATTTTCTTGTTACGATGATTTTCCACTTCACTCTGAAATTCTTTGAACTTTTCAAATGATTCAGACTTTTGTTTCATCAAGTAGATATACCCATATCTACTCAAATCATCCGTGAAGGTTAGAAAATAACGATATCTGCCGTGAGCCTCAACACTCATCGGACCGCATACATCGGTATGTATTATTTCCAATAAGTCTGTTGCTCGCTCCATTGTTCCGGAGAACGGAGTCTTAGTCATCTTGCCCATGGGGCATGGTTCGCAAGCATCAAGTGATTCATAATCAAGTGATTCCAAAAGCCCATCAGCATGGAGTTTCTTCATGCGCTTTACACCAGTATGACCTAAACGGTGGTGCCACAAATATGTTGCACTATCATTATCAACTTTGCATCTTTTGGCATCAATATTATGAATATGTGTATCATTACGATCGAGAATAAACCATTTATATTAAGTGTATGATCATAGAAGGTTTTATTCATGTAAAGAGAACAACAATTATTCTTTGACTTAAATGAATAGCCGTATTGCAATAAACATTATCCAATCATATTCATGCTCAACGCAAACACCAAATAACATTTATTTTGGTGCAACCCTAATCTCGAAGGTAGAGGGAGTGTGCGATTATCAACTTTGGAATCATTTCCAACAGACATCGTCACTTTGCCCATAACTAGTCTGTGTTCATTCTGCAACTCATGTTTTTAGTTACTACTCTTAGCAACTAAATCAGTATCAAATAATAAGGGGTTGTTATAAACACTAGTAAAGTACACATCAATAACATGTATATCAAATATACTTTTGCTCACTTTGTCATCCTTCTTATCCGCCAAGTATCTAGGGCAGTTCCACTTCTAGTGACCATTTCCTTTGTAGTAGAAGCACTCAGTTCTAGGCTTGGGTTTAGCTTTGGGCTTCTTCCATGGAGAAGCAACTTTCTTTCTATTCTTCTTTGAAGTTTTGATGTCTACTACACAACCTTCTTTTTATAGATGTTGTTGGGCCCCCAAGTGCAGAGGTTTGTAGGACAGTAGCAAATTTCCCTCAAGTGGATGACCTAAGGTTTATCAATCCGTAGGAGGCGTAGGATGAAGATGGTCTCTCTCAAGCAACCCTGCAACCAAATAACAAAGAGTCTCTTGTGTCCCCAACACACCCAATACAATGGTAATTTGTATAGGTGCACTAGTTCGGCGAAGAGATGGTGATACAAGTGGTATATGGATAGTAGATAATGGTTTTTGTAATCTGAAAAATATAAAAACAGCAAGGTAACTAATGATAAAAGTGAGCGTAAACGGTATTGCAATGCTAGGAAACAAGGCCTAGGGTTCATACTTTCACTAGTGCAAGTCCTCTCAACAATAATAACATAATTGGATCACATAACTATCCCTCAACATGCAACAAAGAGTCACTCCAAAGTCACTAATAGCGGAGAACAAACGAAGAGATTATGGTAGGGTACGAAACCACCTTAAAGCTATTCTTTCCAATCAATCCGTTGGGCTATTCCTATAAGTGTCACAAACAGCCCTAGAGTTCGTACTAGAATAACACCTTAAGACACAAATCAACCAAAACCCTAATGTCACCTAAAGTATCCGTGGGTATCATTATACGATATGCATCACACAATCTCAGATTCATCTATTCAACCAACACATAGGACCTCAAAGAGTGCCCCAAAGTTTCTACCGGAGAGTCAAGACGAAAATGTGTGCCAACCCCTATGCATAGGTTCATGGGCGGAACCCGCAAGTTGATCACCAAAACATACATCAAGTGAATCAATAGAATAACCCATTGTCACCACGGTTATCCCACGCAAGACATACATCAAGTGTTCTCAAATCCTTAAAGACTCAATCCGATAAGATAACTTCAAAGGAAAACTCAATCTATTACAAGAGAGTAGAGGGGGAGAAACATCATAAGATCCAACTATAATAGCAAAGCTCGCAATACATCAGGATCGTATCACCTCAAGAACACGAGAGAGAGAGAGAGAGAGAAAGATCAAACACATAGCTACTGGTACATACCCTCAGCCCCGAGGGAGAACTACTCCCTCCTTGTCATGGAGAGCACCGGGATGATGAAGATGGCCACCGGAGAGGGATTCCCCCTCCGGCAGGGTGCCGGAATGGATCTAGATTGGCTTTCGGTGGCTACGGAGGCTTCTGGCGGCGGAACTCCCGATCTATTGTGCTCCCCGATCGTTTTAGGGTATATGGAGATATATAGGCGGAAGAAGTACGTCAGGGGGGCACGAGGGCCCACGAGGGTGGAGGGCGCGCCCAGGGGGTAGGCGCGCCCCCTACCTCGTGGCCTCCTCGAAGCTTCCTTGACGTGGACTCCAAGTCTCTAGGGTTGCTTTCCTTCCAAAAATAAGTTCCGTGAAGTTTCAGGTCAATTGGACTCCGTTTGATTTTCCTTTTCTGCGATACTCTAAAACAAGGGAAAAATAGAAACTGGCACTGGGCTCTGGGTTAATAGGTTAGTCCCAAAAATAATGTAAAAGTGTTTAATAAAGCCCATAAACATCCAAAACAGATAATATAATAGCATGGAACAATCAAAAATTATAGATACATTGGAGACATATCAGCATCCCCAAGCTTAATTCCTGCTCGTCCTCGAGTAGGTAAATGATAAAACAAAATTTTTGATGTGGAATGCTACCTAACATATTTATCCATGTAGTTCTCTTTATTGTGGCAAGAATATTCAGATCCATAAGATTCAAGACAAAAGTTTATATTGACATCGAAATAATAATACTTCAAGCATACTAACTAAGCAATTATGTCCTCTCAAAATAACATGACCAAAAAAGTTCGTCCCTACAAAATCATATAGTTTAGTCATGCTCCATTTTCGTCACACAAGAATGCTCTCATCATGCACAACCCCGATGACAAGCCAAGCAATTGTTTCATACTTTAGTAATCTCAAACTTTATAAACCTTCACGCAATACATGAGCGCGAGCCATGGATATAGCACTATGAGTGGAATAGAATATAATGATGGGGGTTATGTGGAGAAGACAAAAAGGATAAAGTCTCACATCAACGAGGCTAATCAATGAGCTATGGAGATGCCCGTCGATTGATGTTAATGCAAGGAGTAGGGATTACCATGCAACGGATGCACTAAAGCTATAAATGTATGAAATCTCAACAAAAGAAACTAAGTGGGTGTGCATCCAACTTGCTTGCTCACGAAGACCTAGGGCACTTGAGGAGGCCCATTGTTGGAATATACAAGCCAAGTTCTATAATGAAAAATTCCCACTAGTATATGAAAGTGACAAAACAAGAGACTCTCTATCATGAGGATTATGGTGCTACTTTGAAGCACAAGTGTGGCAAAGGATAGTAACATTGTCCCTTCTCTCTTTTTCTCTCATTTTTTTTGGCCTTCTCTTTTTTTATGGCCTTTCTCTTTTTTATTGGGCCTTCTCTTTTTCTTTTTTTTGGCCTTTCTCTTCTTCTTTTTTATTCCTCACTTGGGACAATGCTCTAGAAAATGATGATCATCACACTTCTATTTATTTACAACTCAATGGTTACAACTCGATACTAGAATAAAGTATGACTCTATATGAATGCCTCCGGCGGTGTACCGGGATATGCAATGAACCAAGAATGACATTATGAAATAATTATGAACGGTGGCTTTGCCACAAATACTATGTCAACTACATGATCATGCTAAGCAATATGACAATGATGAATGTGTCATGATAAGCGGAACGGTGGAAAGTTGCATGACAATATATCTCGGAATGGATATGGAAATGCCATAATAGGTAGGTATGGTGGCTGTTTTTAGGAAGATATAAGGAGGTTTATGTGTGATAGAGCGTATCATATAACGGGGTTTGGATGCACCGGCGAAGTTTGCACCAACTCTCAATGTGAGAAAGGGCAATGCATGGTACCGAAGAGGCTAGCAATGATGGAAGGGTAAGAGTGCGTATAATCCATGGACTCAACATTAGTCATAAAGAACTCACATACTTATTGCAAAAATCTACAAGTCATCAAAAACCAAGCACTACGCGCATGCTCCTAGGGGGATAGATTGGTAGGAAAAGACCATCGCTCGTCCCCGACCGCCACTCATAAGGAAGACAATCAAATAACACCTCATGATTCAAATTTGTTACACAACATTTACCATACGTGCATGCTATGGGACTTGCAAACTTCAACACAAGTATTCCTCAAATTCACAACTACCCAACTAGCACAGCTTTGATATCACTATCTCCATATCTCAAAACAATCATCAAGTATCAAACTTCTCTTAGTATTCAATGCACTTATATGAAAGTTTTTATTATATCCCTCTTGGATGCCCATCATATTAGGACTAATTGCATAACCAACGCAAATTACCATGCTGTTCTAAAGACTCTCAAAATAATATAAGTGAAGCATGAGAGTTCATCTATTTCTACAAAATAAAAACCACCACCGTGCTCTAAAAGATATAAGTGAAGCACTAGAGCAAATGACAAACTACTCCAAAAGATATAAGTGAAGATCAATGAGTAGTCGAACAATTATGCAACTATGTGAAGACTCTCCCATTTAATAATTTCAGATCTTGGTATTTTATTCAAACAGAAAGAAAATCCTAACAAAATAAATTAACGCTCCAAGCAAAACACATATCATGTGGCGAATAAAAATATAGCTCCAAGTAAAGTTACCGATGAACGAAGACGAAAGAGGGGATGCCTTCCGGGGCATCCCCAAGCTTAGGATTTTGGTTCTCCTTGAATATTACCTTGGGGTGCCTTGGGAATCCCCAAGCTTAGGCTCTTGCCACTCCTTATTCCATAGTCCATCGAATATTTACCCAAAACTTGAAAACTTCACAACACAAAACTTAACAGGAAACTCGTAAGCTCCGTTAGCGAAAGAAAAGAAAACACCACTTCAAGGTACTGTAATGAACTCATTCTTTATTTATATTGGTGTTAAACCTACTGTATTCCAACTTCTCTATGGTTTATAAAATCTTTTACTAGCCATAGATTCATTAAAATAAGCAAACAACACACGAAAAACAGAATCTGTCAAAAACAGAACAGTCTGTAGTAATCTAGATCAAACGTATACTTATGGAACTCATAAAATTCTAAAATAAATTGCTGGACGTGAGGAATTTATCTATTAATCATCTGCAAAAATAATTAACTAAATATCACTCTCCAAATAAAAATGGCATCAATTCTCGTGAGCGCTAAAGTTTCTGTTTTTTACAGCATGATCAACAAGACTTTCCCCAAGTCTTCCCAAAGGTTCTACTTGGCACAAACACTAATTAAAAGCATAAAACCACATCTAAACAGAGGCTAGATAAATTATTTATTGCTAAACAGGATCAAAAAGCAAGGAATAAAAATAAAATTGGGTTGCCTCCCAATAAGCGCTATCGTTTAACGCCCCTAGCTAGGCATGATGATTTCAATGATGCTCACATAAAGGATAAGAATTGAAACATAAAGAGAGCATCAAGAAGAATATGACTAGCACATTTAAGTATAACCCACTTACTATGCATAGGGATTTTGTGAGCAAACAACTTATGGGAACAATAATCAACTAGCATAGGAGGGCAAAACAAGCATAACTTCAAAACTTTAAGCACATAGAGAGGAAACTTGATATTATTGCAATTCCTACAAGCACATGTTCCTCCCTCATAATAATTTTCAGTAGCATCATTAATGAATTCAACAATATAACCAGCACCTAAAGCATTCTTTTCATGATCTACAAGCATAGATATTTTATTACTCTCCACATAAGCAAATTTCTTCTCATGAATAGTAGTGGGAGCAAACTCAACAAAGTAATTATCATGTGAGGCATAATCCAATTGAAAACTAAAATCATGATGACAAGTTTCATGGATATCATTATTCTTTATATTATACAAGTCATCACAATAATCATCATAGATAGCAACTTTGTTCTCATAATCAATTGGAACCTCTTCCGGAATAGTGCATTCATCACAAAATAAAGTCATGACATCTCCAAATCCACTTTCATCAATATAATCATCATAAATAGGAGGCATGCTTTCATCATAATAAATTTTCTCATCAAAACTTGGGGGACAAAAAATATCATCTTCATCAAGCATAGCTTCCCCAAGCTTGTGGCTTTGCAAATCATTAGCATCATGGATATTCAAGGAATTCATACTAACAACATTGCAATCATGCTCATCATTCAAACATTTAGTGCCAAACATTTTAATGAATTCTTCTTCTAACACTTTGGCACAATTTTCCTTTCCATCATACTCACGAAAGATATTAAAAAGATGAAGAGTATGACGCAAACTTAATTCCATTTTTTTGTAATTTCCTTTTATAAACTAAAATAGTGCTAAAACAAGAAACAAAAAGATTCGATTGCAATCATGCTCATCATTAGCATCATGGATATTCAAGGAATTCAAACTAACAACATTGCAATCATGCTCATCATTCAAATATTTAGTGCCAAACATTTTAATGCATTCTTGTTCTAACACTTCGGCACAATTTTCCTTTCCATCATACTCACGAAAGATATTAAAAAGATGAAGCGTATGACGCAAACTTAATTCCATTTTTTTGTAATTTCCTTTTATAAACTAAAATAGTGCTAAAACAAGAAACAAAAAGATTCGATTGCAAGATTTAAAGATATACCTTCAAGCACTCACCTCCCTAGCAACGGCGCCAGAAAAGAGCTTGATGTCTACTACACAACCTTCTTCTTGTAGACGTTGTTGGGCCTCCAAGTGCAGAGGTTTGTAGGACAGTAGAAAATTTCCCTCAAGTGGATGACCTAAGGTTTATCAATCCGTAGGAGGCGTAGGATGAAGATGGTCTCTCTCAAGCAACCCTGCAACCAAATAACAAAGAGTCTCTTGTGTCCCCAACACACCCAATACAATGGTAAATTGTATAGGTGCACTAGTTTGGCGAAGAGATGGTGATACAAGTGGTATATGGATAGTAGATAATGGTTTTTGTAATCTGAAAAATATAAAAACAGCAAGGTAACTAATGATAAAAGTGAGCGTAAACGGTATTGCAATGCTAGGAAACAAGGCCTAGGGTTCATACTTTCACTAGTGCAAGTCCTCTCAACAATAATAACATAATTGGATCACATAACTATCCCTCAACATGCAACAAAGAGTCACTCCAAAGTCACTAATAGCGGAGAACAAACGAAGAGATTATGGTACGGTACGAAACCACCTCAAAGCTATTCTTTCCTATCAATTCGTTGGACTATTCCTATAAGTGTCACAAACAGCCCTAGGGTTCGTACTAGAATAACACCTTAAGACACAAATCAACCAGAACCCTAATGTCACCTAGATACTCCAATGTCACCTCAAGTATCCGTGGGTATGATTATACGATATGCATCACACAATCTCAGATTCATCTATTCAACCAACACATAGGACCTCAAAGAGTGCCCCAAAGGTTCTACCGAGAATCAAGACGAAAACGTGTGCCAACCCCTATGCATAGGTTCATGCGCGGAACCCGCAAGTTGATCACCAAAACATACATCAAGTGAATCAATAGAATAACCCATTGTCACCACGGTTATCCCACGCAAGACATACATCAAGTGTTCTCAAATCCTTAAAGACTCAATCTGATAAGATAACTTCAAAGGGAAAACTCAACCTATTACAAGAGAGTAGAGGGGGAGAAACATCATCAGATCCAACTATAATAGCAAAGCCCGCGATACATCAAGATCGTATCACCTCAAGAACACGAGAGAGAGAGAGAGAGAGAGAGAGATCAAACACATAGCTACTGGTACATACCCGCAGCCCCGAGGGAGAACTACTCCCTCCTCGTCATGGAGAGCACCGGGATGATGAAGATGGCCACCGGAGAGGGATTCCCCCTCCGGCAGGCTGCCGGAATGGGTCTAGATTGGCTTTCGGTGGCTACGGAGGCTTCTGGCGGCGGAACTCCCGATCTATTGTGCTCCCAGTCGTTTTAGGGTATATTGAGATATATAGGTGGAAGAAGTACGTCAGGGGGGTCACGAGGGGCCCATGAGGGTGGAGGGCGCGCCCCCTACCTCGTGGCCTCCTCGAAGCTTCCTTGACGTGGACTCCAAGTCTCCAGGGTTGCTTTCCTTCCAAAAATAAGTTCCGTGAAGTTTCAGGTCAATTGGACTGCGTTTGATTTTCCTTTTCCGCAATACTCTAAAACAAGGAAAAAACAGAAACTGGCACTGGGCTCTGGGTTAATAGGTTAGTCCCAAAAATAATATAAAAGTGTTTAATAAAGCCCATAAACATCCAAAACAGATAATATAATAGCTTGGAACAATCAAAAATTATAGATACGTTGGAGACGTATCAAGTTCCTCTTTCTTTCCCTGTGCCCTTTTCTTGAAACCAGTGGTCTTGTTAACCATCAACACTTGACGATATTTCTTGATTTCTACCTTCGCCGATTTCAGCATCGCGAAGAGCTTGGGAATTACTTTCATCATCCCTTGCATATTATAGTTCATCACTAAGTTCTAGTAACTTGGTGATAGTGACTAGAGAACTTTGTCAAGTACTATTTTATCTAGAATATTAACACCCACTTGATTCAAGCAATTATAATTCCTAGACAATCTGAGCACATGCTCACTGGTTGAGCTATTCTCCTCCATCTTGTAGGCAAAGTACTGTCAGAGGTCTCATACCTCTCGACACGGGCATGAGTATGAAATACCAATTTCAACTCTTAGAACATCTTATATGCTCTATGGCGTTCAAAACGTTTTTGAAGTCCCGGTTCTAAGCCGTAAAGCATGGTGCACTAAACTATCAAGTAGTTTTCATACCGAGCTGGCCAAACGTTCATAACGCCTATATCTGCTCCTGCAATAGGTCCGTCACCTAGTGGTGCATCAAGGACATAATTCTTCGGTGCAGCAATGAGGATAATCCTCAGATCACGGACCTAGTCCGCATCATTGCTATTATCATCTTTCAACATAGTTTTCTCTAGGAACACATTAAAATTCAACGGAACAACAACACGGGCCATTTATCTACAACAACATAGACATGCAAAATACTATCAGGTACTAAGTTCATGATAAATTAAAGGTCAATTAATCATAATACTTAAGAACTCCCACTTAGATAGACATCCCTCTAATCATCTAAGTGATCACGTGATCCATATCAACTAAACCAAGTCCGATCATCACGTGAGATGGAGTAGTTTTCAATGGTGAACATCACTATGTTGATCATATCTACTATATGATTCACGCTCGACCTTTTGGTCTCAGTGTTCTGAGGCCATATCTGCATATGCTAGGCTCATCAAGTTTAACCCGAGTATTCTGCATCGGCAAAACTGGCTTGCACCCGTTGTATGTGAATGTAGAGCTTATCACACCTGATCATCATGTGGTGTCTCGGCACGACAAACTATAGCAATGGTGCATACTCATGGAGAACACTTGTACCTTGAAATTTAGTGACAGATCATCTTATAATGCTACCGCCGTACTAAGCAAAATAAGATGCATAAAAGATAAACATCACATGCAATCAATATAAGTGATATGATATGGCCATCATCATCTTGTGCCTTTGATCTCCATCTCCAAAGCACCGTCATGATCACCATCGTCACCGGCTTTGATACCTTGATCTCCATCGAAGCATCGTTGTCGTCTCGCCAACTATTGCTTCTACGACTATCGCTACTGCTTAGTGATAAAGTAAAGCAATTACATGGCGATTGCATTTCATACAATAAAGAGACAACCATATGGCTCCTGCCAGTTGGCGATAACTGTTACAAAACATGATCATCTCATACAACAATTTATATAATCACGTCTTGACCATATCACATCACAACATGCCCTACAAAAACAAGTTATACGTCCTCTACTTTGTTGTTGCAAGTTTTACGTGGCTGCTACAGGCTTAGCAAAAACCGTTCTTACCTACGCATCAAAACCACAACAATTTTTCGTCAAGTTTGTTGTTTTAACCTTCAACAAAGACCGGGCGTAATCACACTCGATTCAACTAAAGTTGGAGAAACAGACACCCACTAGCCACCTGTGTGCGAAGCACGTCGGTAGAACCAGTCTTGCGTAAGCGTACGCATAATGTCGGTCTAAGCCCCTTCATCCAAAAATACCGCCAAATCAAAGTATGACATGCTAGTAAGTAGTATGACTATTATCGCCCACAACTCTTTGTGTTCTACTCGTGCACATAACATCTACGCATGGACCTGGCTCTGATACCACTGTTGGGGAACGTAGTATTTCAAAAAATTCCCTACGATCACGCAAGATATATCTATGAGAAGCATAGCAACGAGCGGGGAGAGTGTTTCCACGTACCCTCGTAGACCGAAAGCGGAAGCATTAAGTAATGCGGTTGATGTAGTCGAACGTCTTCGTGATCCAACCGATCAAGTATCGAACGCACGGCACCTCCGCGATCTGCACACGTTCAGCTCGACGTCCCTCATACTTTTGATCCAGCTGAGGCGGAGGGAGAGTTTCGTCAGCACGATGGTGTGATGACGGTGATGATGAAGTTACCGACGCAGGGCTTCACCTAAGCACTGCAACGATATAACCGAGGTGGAAATCTATGGAGGGGGGCACCGCACATGGCTAAACAATCAACTTGTGTGTCTATGGAGTGCCCCCCTCCCCCGTATATAAAGGAGTGCAGGAGGGGGAGGGCCGGCCTCCTATGGCGCGCCCCAAAGGGGGATTCCTACTCCTACTAGGAGTAGGTTTCCCCCCTTTCCTAGTCCAACTAGGAGGGGGAAGGAAGAGAAGAGGGAGAGGAAGGAAAGGGGGACCGGCCCCCTCCCCAATTTGGATTGGGCTTGGGGGGCGCACCCCACCACTTGGCCGCCTCCTCTCTTACACCTTGCCCCATAAGGCCCATTAACTCCCCGGGGGGTTCCGGTAACCCCACGGTACTCCGATAAATGCCCGAACTCATACGAAACCATCCCGGTGTCCAAACATAACCTTCCAATATATCAATCTTCATGTCTCGACCATTTAGAGACTCCTCGTCATGTCCGTGATCACATCCAGGACTCCGAACTACCTTCAATACATCAAAACACATAAACTCATAATACCGATCGTCATTGAATGTTAAGCGTGCGGACCCTACGGGTTCGAGAACTATGTAGACATGACCGAGACTCACTTCCGGTCAACAACCAATAGTGGAACATGGATGCTCATATTGGTTTCTACATATTCTATGAAAAACTTTATCGATCAAACCGCATAACAATATACGTTGTTCCCTTTGTCATCGGTATGTTACTTGCCCGAGATTCGATCGTCGGTATCATCATACCTAGTTCAATCTCGTTACTGGCAAGTCTCTTTACTCGTTTCGTAATGCATCATCCTGTAACTAACTCATTAGTCACATTGCTTGCAAGGCTTATAGTGATGTGCATTACCGAGAGGGCCCAGAGATACCTCTCCGACAATCGGAGTGACAAATCCTAATCTCGGTCTATGCCAACTCAACAAACACCATCAGAGACACCTGTAGAGCATCTTTATAGTCACCCAGTTATGTTGTGACGTTTGATAGCACACTAAGTGTTCCTCCGATATTCGGGAGTTGCATAATCTCATAGTCATAGGAACATGTATAGGTTATGAAGAAAGCAATAGCAATAAACTAAACAATCATAGTGCTAAGCTAACGGATGGGTCTTGTCCACTCACATCATTCTCTAATGATCTGATCCCGTTCATCAAATGACAACACATGTCTATGGTCAGGAAACATAACCATCTTTGATTAATGAGCTAGTCAAGTAGAGGCATACTAGGGACACTCTGTTTTGTCTATGTATTCACACATGTACTAAGTTTTCGGTTAATACAATTCTAGCATGAATAATAAACGTTTATCATGATATAAGGAAATATAAATAACAACTTTATTATTGCCTCTAGGGCATATTTCCTTCACCAAGTGTATGGTCTCGATGACCCGATGTAAGGAGGGTGTTGCGCCGTCGAACACGATTCCGTTCCGGTGCTTCCATAGTGTCCACATACCCAGCATGGTGATCATTCTGTTGTCCTTGTCCGAAAGTCGATTTCTTGTTCGGCCGGTGCACCAATCTGTCAGGACGTCGAGATGGGTGGGCGCGTACGTGGGCGACTCCATCGCTGTGCCTATTACCGTCCACATTTGTCTTGAGAAGATGCACTGAAGAAGTAGGTGGTTGATCGTCTCGTCTTGTTGATCACAGAATGGGCACTTGTCCTTGTGGGGGAGACCTCTTCGTTCTAGGCGGCCTGACATCCAACATCTATTTTTGATGGCTAACCAGGAGAAAAATTTGCACCGGAGGGGGCTCACGATTTCCATGTGAAGCTTGCAGTCGGGGAAACTTCCTTTCCCCAGAACTTGGGGGCATATGCTGATCTTGTTGAGAAACATCCGTCCTTCTCCCACGCCCAAGATATTATGTCTGAGATCTCATCATGCAGTTGCACCTTGGCCGTGCGGTCCCATATATCGAAGAACTCGAGAAGCT
Organism: Triticum urartu; assembly: GCF_056163025.1. NCBI lineage: Eukaryota > Viridiplantae > Streptophyta > Magnoliopsida > Poales > Poaceae > Triticum > Triticum urartu. The sequence continues at coordinate 692,539,508 of NC_141874.1, read as the reverse complement.
GCTCCTCCATCAGATCGAGGCCAAATTCACGCACCCAGGACCCCTGCGCTAGCGCGTCTTGTATGGTTCTCGTCTTTCTGATTTTGTTCGACACGCCGTCGTAAATCCCTGGCGCATGTTCTTGCACCTGGTACCCTGGAGCCAACAATCCTCCCAGAACAGGGTCGTGTGTCCATTCCCAATAGTAGTGTTGTCAGCTTCCCTGAACAATTCCATGGATTCCTTGGGCACTTTGATTGGGAATTCGCTCCAAGGCCGCGATGGGTCTGTACGTTGCAACCACGACCATCTTGCCTGCATAGCACAGTTTAACCACCCGAGGTTTGGTAGTCCTAGTCCTCCTGCCCAATTGGGTGTGCATACGGTGTCCCAAGCCACCGCGTAGTTTCCACCATTGGCCTTGTCTTTTCGACACCACAAGAATCCTCTGCATAGTTTCATCATTGCCATAAGCGTTTTTGGCAGGATGTCTAGTGCCATCATCGCGTGGTCGGGATTGCTCACAAGACCGACTGCACCAACCACAAATGTCCACTTTTGGGTAGGGATAATTGATACGTCCATTTTGCATCATGTTTACCTACTGTTATTTATGATGTTTTTATGTGTAATAATGCTGAAAGTGCTAGTGATCGACTAGAGGGGGGTGAATAGGCGATTTTTATGAAAGTCTTCAAAACATGGAAGTTTCAAAGACAAACGATAGAAATAAATCTATTACCATGCAGCGGAAGGTAGACTACACTAAGCAAGCCATAGTCAAGTATTCAATGAAGTGAAAGCACAATGACTAATAGCAGCTAGGCAGTATAGATCAGGTAGGAAGATAGTGTGAAGCCAATCATGTTGGGGAACGTAGCAGAAATTCAAAATTTTCCTACGTGTCACCAAGATCAATCTATGGAGTCATCTAGCAACGAGGGAGGAGTGGATCTACATACCCTTGTAGATCGCGCGCGGAAGCATTCAAGAGAACGGGGTTGATGGAGTCGTACTCGTCGTGATCCAAATCACCGATGATCCTAGCGTCGAACGGACGGCACCTCCGCGTTCAACACACGTACGGAGCAGCGACGTCTCCTCCTTCTTGATCCAGCAAGGGGGGAGGAGAGGTTGATGGAGATCCAGCAGCACGACGGCGTGGTGGTGGAAGTAGCGGGATTCCAACAGGGCTTCGCCAAGCGCCGCGGGAGGAGGGAGATGTGTCATGGGAGGGAGAGGGAGGCGCCAGGGCTTAGGGTTGGTGCTGCCCTCCCTTTCCCCCACTATATATAGGGCCAAGGGAGAGGGGGGGTGCAGCCTTGGCCCTTCCTCCAAGGAAGGGTGCGGCCAGGGAGGAGTCCCTCCTCCCCAAGGCACCTCGGAGGTGCCTTCCCCTTTTAGGACTCTTCCTTTTCCTCTTCTCTTGGCGCATGGGCCTCTTGGGGCTGGTTCCCTTGGCCCATATAGGCCAAGGCGCACCCCCTACAGCCCATGTGGCCCCCCGGGGCAGGTGGCCCCACCCGGTGGACCCCCGGGACCCTTCCGGTGGTCCCGGTACAATACCGGTGACCCCGAAACTTGTCCCGATGGCCGAAATAGCACTTCCTATATATAATTCTTTACCTCCGGACCATTCCGGAACTCCTCGTGACGTCCAGGATCTCATCCGGGACTCCGAACAACTTTCGGTTTACCGCATACTAATATCTCTATAACCCTAGCGTCACCGAACCTTAAGTGTGGAGACCCTACGGGTTCGGGAACCATGCAGACATGACCGAGACGTTCTCCGGTCAATAACCAACAGCGGCATCTGGATACCCATGTTGGTTCCCACATGTTCCACGATGATCTCATCGGATGAACCACGATGTCAAGGACTTAATCAATCCCGTATACAATTCCCTTTGTCTATCGGTACGACACTTGCCCGAGATTCGATCGTCGGTATCCCGATACCTTGTTCAATCTCGTTACCGGCAAGTCTCTTTACTCGTTCCGTAACACATCATCCCGTGATAAACTCCTTGATCACATTGTGCACATTATGATGATGTCCTACCGAGTGGGCCCAGAGATACCTCTCCGTCACACGGAGTGACAAATCCCAGTCTCGATTCGTGCCAACCCAACAGACACTTTCGGAGATACCCATAGTGCACCTTTATAGTCACCCAGTTACGTTGTGACGTTTGGCACACCCAAAGTATTCCTACGGTATCCGGGAGTTGCACAATCTCATGGTCTAAGGAAATGATACTTGACATTAGAAAAGCTTTAGCATATGAACTACACGATCCTTGTGCTAGGCTTAGGATTGGGTCTTGTCCATCACATCATTCTCCTAATGATGTGATCCCGTTATCAACGACATCCAATGTCCATGGTCAGGAAACCGTAACCATCTATTGATCAACGAGCTAGTCAACTAGAGGCTTACTAGGGACATGGTGTTGTCTATGTATCCACACATGTATCTGAGTTTCCTATCAATACAATTCTAGCATGGATAATAAACGATTATCATGAACAAGGAAATATAATAATAATCAATTTATTATTGCCTCTAGGGCATATTTCCAACAGTCTCCCACTTGCACTAGAGTCAATAATCCAGTTCACATCGATATGTGATTAACACTCAAGGTCACATCCCCATGTGACTAACACCCAAAGAGTTTACTAGAGTCAATAATCTAGTTCACATTACCATGTGATTAACACTCGATGAGTTCTGGGTTTGATCATGTTATGCTTGTGAGAGATGTTATAGTCAACGGGTCTGAATCTTTCAGATCCGTATGTACTTCGCAAATCTCTATGTCATCTTGTAGATGCAGCTACTACGCTATATTTGGAGCCATTTCAAATAACTGTTCTACATGGAGCTATTCTAAATTGTTGCTCCATTATACGTATCCGGTATCTCTACTCAGAGCTATCCGGATAGGTGTTAAGCTTGCATCGACGTAACTCTTTACATCGAACTCTTTATCACCTCCATAACCGAGAAAATTCCTTAGTCCACTAGTTACTAAGGATAACTTTGACCGCTGTCCTGTGATCCATTCTTAGATCACTCTTGTACCCCTTGACTGACTCATGGCAAGGCACATTTCAGGTGCGGTACACAGCATAGCATACTGTAGAGCCTATGTCTTAAGCATAGGGGACGACCTTCGTCCTTTCTCTCTATTCTGCCGTGGTCGAGCTTTAAGTCTTAACTTCATACCTTACAACTCAGGCAAGAACTCCTTTGACTGATCCATCTTGAACACCTTCAAGATCATGTCAAGGTATGTGCTCATTTGAAAGTACCATTAAGCGTTTTGATCTATCCTTATAGATCTTGATGCTCAATGTTCAAGTAGCTTAATCCAGGCTTTCCATTGAAAAACACTTTCCAAATAACCCTATATGCTTTCCAGAAATTCTACGTCATTTCTGATCAACAATATGTCAACAGCATATATTTATCAAAAATTCTATAGTGCTCCCACTCACTTCTTTGGAAATACAAGTTTCTCATAAACTTTGTATACACCCAAAATCTTTGATCATCTCATCAAAGCATACATTCCAACTCCGAGATGCTTACTCCAGTCCTTAGAAGGATTGCTGGAGCTTTGCATACTTATTAGCATCTTTCAGGATTGACAAAACCTTCTGGTTGTATCACATACAACCTTTCCTCAAGAAAGTCATCGAGGAAACAATGTTTTGACATCCTATCTGCAAGATTTCATAAATAATGCAGTAATCGCCAATATAATTCCAACAGACTCTTAGCATCGCTACGAGTGAGAAAGTCTCATTGCAGTCAACTCCTTGAACTTGTCGGAAAACATCTTAACGACAAGTCGAGCTTTCTTAATGGTGATACTTACCATCATTGTCCGTCTTCCTTTTAAAATCCATCTGCACTCAACAGCCTTACGACCATCGAGCTGTTCTGCCAAAGTCTACACTTTGTTTTCATACATGGATCCTCTCTCGGATTTTATGGCCTCGAGCCATTTATCGGAATCCGGGCCCACCATCGCTTCTCCATAGCTCGTAGGTTCATTGTTGTCTAGCAACATGACTTCCAAGACAGGATTACGTACCACTCTGAAGTAGTACGCATCCTTGTCATCCCACGAGGTTTGGTAGTGACTTGATCTGAAGTTTCATGATCACTATCATAAGCTTCCACTTCAATTGGTGTAGGTGCCACAGGAACAACTTCCTGTGCCCTGCCACACACTAGTTGAAGAGACGATTCAATAACCTCATCAAGTCTCCACCATCCTCCCACTCAATTCTTTCGAGAGAAACTTTTCCTCGAGAAAGGACCCGATTCTAGAAACAATCCCTTATTGCTTTCGGATCTGAGACAGGAGGTATACCCAACTGTTTTGGGTGTCCTATGAAGATGCATTTATCCGCTTTGGGTTCGAGCTTATCAGCCTGAAACTTTTTCGCATAAGCGTCGCAGCCCCAAACTTTTAAGAAATGACAGCTTAGGTTTCTCTAAACCATAGTTCATATGGTGTCATCTCATCGGAATTACGTGGTGCCTTATTTAAAGTGAATGTGGTTGTCTCTAATGCCTAACCCATAAACTATCGTGGTAATTCGATAAGAGACATCATGGTATGCATCATATCCAATAGGGTGCAGTTATGATGTTCGGACACACCATCACACTATGGTGTTCCAGGATGTATTAGTTGTGAAACAATTTCCACAATGTCTTAATTCTGTGCCAAACTCGTAATTCAGATATTCATCTCTATGATCATATCATAGATATCTTATCCTCTTGTCACGACAATCTTTCAACTTCACCCTGAAATTACTTGAACCTTTCAATAATTCAGACTCGTGATTCATCAAGTAAATATACTCAACATCTACTCAAGTCATCTGTGAAGTAAGAACATAACGATATCCACTACATGCCTCAGCACTCATTGGACTGCACACATCAAAATGTATTACTTCCAACAAGTTGCTTTCTAGTTCCATTTTACTGAAAACGAGGCTTTCAGTCATCTTTCCCATGTGGTATGATTTGCATGTCTCAAGTGATTCAAAATCAAGTGAGTCAAAACGGTCCATTTGCATGGAGTTTCTTCATGCATATACACCAATAGACATGGTTCGCATGTCTCAAACTTTTCAAAAATGAGTGAGCCCAAAGATCCATCAACATGGAGCTTCTTCATGCGTTTTATACCGATATGACTTACGTGGCAGTGCCACAAGTAGGTGGTACTATCATTACTATCTTTTGGCATGAACATGTGTATCACTACGATCGAGATTCAATAAACCATTCATTTTAGGTGTAAGACCATTGAAGGTATTATTCAAATAAACAGAGTAACCATTATTCTCCTTAAATGAATAACCGTATTGCGATAGACATAATCCAATCATGTCTATGCTCAACGCAAACACCAAATAAAAATTATTTAGGTTTTAATACCAATCTCGATGGTAGAGGGAGCGTGCGATGCTTGATCATATCAACCTTGGAAACACTTCCAACACATATCGTCAGCTCACCTTTAGCTAGTCTCCGTTTATTCCGTAGCTTTTATTTCGAGTTACTAACACTTAGCAACCGAACCGGTATCTAATACCCTGGTGCTACTAGGAGTACTAGTAAAGTACACATCAATACAATGTATATCCAATATACTTCTATCGACTAGCCTTCTCATCTACCAAGTATCTAGGGTAATTCTGTTCCAGTGGCTGTTCCCCTTATTACAGAAGCACTTAGTCTCGGGTTTGGGTTCAACCTTGGGTTTCTTCACTAGAGCAGCAGCTGAATTGCCGTTTCATGAAGTATCCCTTCTTGCCCTTGCCCTTCTTGAAACTAGTGGTTTCACCAACCATCAACAATTGATGCTCCTTCTTGATTTCTACTTTTGTGGTGTCAAACATCGCGAATATCTCAAGGATCATCATATATGTCCCTGATACATTATAGTTCATCACGAAGCTCTAGCAGCTTGGTGGTAATGACTTCGGAGAAACATCACTATCTCATCTGGAAGATCAACTCCCACTCGATTCAAATGATTTTTGTACTCAGACAATCTGAGCACAAGCTCAACAATTGAGCTTTTCTCCTTAGTTTGTAGGCTAAGAAAATCGTCGGAGGTCTTATACCTCTTGACGTGGGCACGAGCCTGAAATCCCAATTTCAGCCCTCGAAACATCTCATATGTTTCACAACGTTTCAAAACGTCTTCGGTGCCTCAACTCTAAACCGTTTAACTGAACTATCACGTAGTTATCAAAAATGTGTATGTCAGATGTTCGCAACATCCACAGACAATGTTCGAGGTTTAGCACACTGAGCGGTGCATTAAGGACATAAGCCTTCTATGAAGCAATGAGGACAATCCTCAGTTTACGGACCTAGTCCGCATAATTGCTACTATCAACTTTCAACTAAATTTTCTCTAGGAACATATCTAAACAGTAGAACTGAAGGGCGAGCTACGACATAATTTGCGAAGATCTTTTGACTATGTTCAGGATAATTAAGTTCATCTTATGAACTCCCACTTAGATAGACATCCCTCTAGTCATCTAAGTGATTACATGATCCGAGTCAACTAGGCCGTGTCTGATCATCACGTGAGACGGACTAGTCATCATCGGTGAACATCTTCATGTTGATCGTATCTGCCATACGACTCATGCTCGACCTTTCGGTCTTCTGTGTTCCGAGGCCATGTTTGTACACATGCTAGGCTCGTCAAGTCAACCTAAGTGTTTCGCGTGTGTAAATCTATCTTACACCCGTTGTATGTGAACGTTAGAATCTATCACACCCGATCATCATGTGGTGCTTCGAAACAACGAACTGTCGCAACGGTGCACAGTTAGGGGGAACACTTTCTTGAAATTTTAATGAGGGATCATCTTATTTACTACCGTCGTTCTAAGTAAACAAGATGCAAAAACATGATAAACATCACATGCAATCAAATAGTGACATGATATGGCCAATATCATATAGCTCCTTTGATCTCCATCTTGGGGCTCCATGATCATCTTGTCACCGGCATGACACCAAGATCTCCATCATCATGATCTCCATCATCGTGTCTCCATGAAGTTGTCTCGCCAACTTATTACTTCTACTACTATGGCTACCGGTTAGCAATAAAGTAAAGTAATTACATGGCGTTGTTCAATGTCACGCAGGTCATACAATAAATAAAGACAACTCCTATGGCTCCTGCCGGTTGTCATACTCATCGACATGCAAGTCGTGATTCCTATTACAAGAACATGATCAATCTCATACATCACATATATCATTCATCACATCCTTTGGCCATATCACATCACATAGCATACTCTGCAAAAAACAAGTTAGACGTCCTCTAATTGTTGTTTGCATGTTTTACGTGGCTGCTATGGGTTTCTAGCAAGAACGTTTCTTACCTACGCAAAGACCACAACGTGATATGCCAATTGCTATTTACCCTTCATAAGGACCCTTTTCATCGAATCCGATCCGACTAAAGTAGGAGAGACAGACACCCGCTAGCCACCTTATGCAACTAGTGCATGTCAGTCGGTCGAACCAGTCTCACGTAAGAGTACGTGTAAGGTCGGTCCGGGCCGCTTCATCCCACGATGCCGCCGAATCAAGATAAGACTAGTAACGGCAAGATAATTGACAACATCGACGCCCACAACTACTTTGTGTTCTACTCGTGCATAGTAACTACGCATAGACCTAGCTCATGATGCCACTGTTGGGGAACGTAGCAGAAATTCAAAATTTTCCTACGTGTCACCAAGATCAATCTATGGAGTCATCTAGCAATGAGGGAGGAGTGGATATACATACCCTTGTAGATCGCGCGCGGAAGCATTCAAGAGAACGGGGTTGATGGAGTCGTACTCGTCGTGATCCAAATCACCGATGATCCTAGCGCCGAACGGATGGCACCTCCGCGTTCAACACACGTACGGAGCAGCGACGTCTCCTCCTTCTTGATCCGGCAAGGGGGGAGGAGAGGTTGATGGAGATCCGGCAGCACGACGGCGTGGTGGTGGAAGTAGCGGGATTCCAACAGGGCTTCACCAAGCGCTGCGGGAGGAGGGAGATGTGTCATGGGAGGGAGAGGGAGGCGCCAGGGCTTAGGGTTGGTGTTGCCCTCCCTTTCCCCCACTATATATAGGGCCAAGGGAGAGGGGGGCGCAGCCTTGGCCCTTCCTCCGAGGAAGGGTGCGGCCAGGGAGGAGTCCCTCCTCCCCAAGGCACCTCGGAGGTGCCTTCCCCTTTTAGGTCTCTTCCTTTTCCTCTTCTCTTGGCGCATGGGCCTCTTGGGGCTGGTGCCCTTGGCCCATATAGGCCAAGGTGCACCCCCTACAGCCCATGTGGGCCCCCGGGGCAGGTGGCCCCACCCGGTGGACCCCCGGGACCCTTCCGGTGGTCCCGGTACAATACCGGTGACCCCGAAACTTGTCCCGATGGCCGAAATAGCACTTCCTATATATGATTCTTTACCTCCGGACCATTCCGGAACTCCTCGTGACGTCCAGGATCTCATCCGGGACTCCGAACAACTTTCGGTTTACCGCATACTAATATCTCTATAACCCTAGCGTCACTGAACCATAAGTGTGTAGACCCTACGGGTTCGGGAACCATGCAGACATGACCGAGACGTTCTCCGGTCAATAACCAACAGTAGGATCTGGATACCCATGTTGGTTCCCACATGTTCCACGATGATCTCATCGGATGAACCACTATGTCAAGGACTTAATCAATCCCGTATACAATTCCCTTTGTCTATCGGTACGACACTTGCCCGAGATTCGATCGTCGGTATCCCGATACCTTGTTCAATATCGTTACCGGCAAGTCTCTTTACTCGTTCCGTAACACATCATCCCGTGATAAACTCCTTGATCACATTGTGCACATTATGATGATGTCCTACCGAGTGGGCCCAGAGATACCTCTCCGTCACATGGAGTGACAAATCCCAGTCTCGATTCGTGCCAACCCAACAGACACTTTCGGAGATACCCGTAGTGCACCTTTATAGTCACCCAGTTACGTTGTGACATTTGGCACACCCAAAGTATTCCTACGGTATCCGGGAGTTGCACAATCTCATGGTCTAAGGAAATGATACTTGACATTAGAAAAGCTTTAGCATATGAACTACACGATCCTTGTGCTAGGCTTAGGATTGGGTCTTGTCCATCACATCATTCTCCTAATGATGTGATCCCGTTATCAACGACATCCAATGTCCATGGTCAGGAAACCGTAACCATCTATTGATCAACGAGCTAGTCAACTAGAGGCTTACTAGGGACATGGTGTTTTCTATGTATCCACACATGTATCTGAGTTTCCTATCAATACAATTCTAGCATGGATAATAAACGATTATCATGAACAAGGAAATATAATAATAATCAATTTATTATTGCCTCTAGGGCATATTTCCAACAAATCAGAACAATCAGTTACTCAGTGAAGACAAAATATAATGCAATCATACAATGACTTCACCAGGGCCAACAGTAAGTAAAGGAATGGGAAGGATGAAACCAGTGACTCATTAAAGACAATGATTTGTTGGACCAGTTCCAGTTGTTGTGACAACTGTACGTCTGGTTAGGGAGGTTGAGATTCAACTCAGAAGACCGCGTCTTCACCTTATTCCCCTTGAGCTAAGGACACCCAGTCCTCGCCCAATCACTCTGGTAAGTCTTCAAGGTAGACTCCCAAACCTTCACAGACTTCGTTCACCGGCGATCCACAATGACTCTTGGATGCTCAGAACGTGACGCCTAACCGGCTGGAGGATTCACAGTCCTCAAGTGTAATAAGTCTTCAGATCACACAGACAGGAAGACTTCAGTGATGCCTAACACTCTTTGGCTCTGGGTGGTTAGGGCTTTATCCTCGCAAGGAATTCTCTCTCAAAGGCTTCGAGGTGGGTTTCTCTCAAACGGCAAAAGCCGTACACTAACTCTGAGCAGCCAACCGTTTATGGTTGTAGGGGTGGGCTATTTATAGCCAGTAGGCAACCCGACCTGATTTGTCTGAAATGACCCTGGGTCACTAAGGAACTAAAACATGTTCCAACGGTCAGATTTCAAACACACGTGGCAACTTTACTTGGGCTATAAGCAAAGCTGACTCATCCAACTCTGGATAAGATTTGCTCTCATTATCTTCGCTCGAAGACATAGGATTTTGGTTGAGCATCACTTCAGTCACTCTGACTTTGTTCACTTGGACCCCACTTAACAGTACGGTGGTTCCTATGACTCAACAAAGAAGAAAAGGAGACAACGAAACAACTAAGTCTTCGCGCCCCATAGTCTTCACGCAATGTCTTCTCTTGTCATAGTCTTCAATGTGAATATCTTCACATACCACCATTGTCTTCAATGTCTTCATACATTTTTAGGGGTCATCTCCGGTAGATAAACTGAATCAATGAGGGACTACTACCTGTGTTATCCTGTAATTCTCACAAACACATTAGCCCCTCAACCAGGTTTGTCGTCAATACTCCAAAACCAACTAGGGGTGGCACTAGATGCACTTACAATCTTCCCCTTTTTGGTGATTGATGACAAACTGGTTGAAGTTTTCAACGGGGATAAAAGTATGTGAAATGTAAAGGATTTAGGTATTGTCTTCATAAGTGGCAAAGGCTCCCCCTGAAGATGTGCATATAAGTAATTTTCTTTTGGAATGTAAATGCACATGGCAGGTTGTACTTGTGAAGATCCTTTTCAACTTATGACGACAATTCATCATGCATGAAAAGTATGTGAAGATAATGACATGCATAATGAAAAATGGACGTCTGCAGAATGACCTAAGTGCGGAAGTTATCATCGCACATGCGGAATTTATCATCGCATCACAGAATAGCAAATAAGTAGCAGACGACCATCGAGTTTAAGTGTTACAACTCAAAGAACCAAATGTATCAAAAAGCAAGAGTTGTAAACACTAGGCAAAATATAAAACCACCGCCCATATGGACCCGCTTGAAGACTATCAAACTCATATGCTTCTCCCCCTTTTGTCAGCAAGGACCAAAAAGGTTTGAAGACATAGAGCACCTACTCGTTCCCATGAGGAGTTGGTGAAGCAGTAGGGTCGTCGGTGTTGGTTGGCGGTGCAGATGAATTTGGTGCTGTGTTGATTTGCGCTGAAGGTGGTGAAGTAGCATCGTCTTCATCATCGATGACACATGCATTCACTGTTGCAGCAGAGGAGGAGAACTCAGAGTCTTCAAGAGACGGAGTACGCCGCAGCACAGTCCTTCTCGGAGGTGTTGAGTCAAACTTGAAGCGTTCATAGAAGCCATCATCTTAAAGATCATCTTCAGAACACATAAGCATCAGCCCTTTCCATGTACGCCGACAAGTTTCATGGGCGACAAAGGCATTCTTGGTGGCAAGGTTGTGAATCCGGTTTACGTCCACCAAGAGGCTTTTCATTTGGCGCTTCAGCCAGTCATGATGCTTATCCTGTTTCTGATGAAGGGCAACCAGAAGCTCTCGGTCGTTGAGAACACGAGATCGCTTCTTAGGCCATTGTGCAATGGTGCTTTTAGTGGCTTCAGTGAGGGCACGATGAGGTGCACGGGTAGTACCAGCCAGAGGATAAACACGAGTGACTGCTGGGACTCCTTCAATGTGTTGTGAGAAGCTTTGATTATCAGCATTTTGAAGACTAAGGGGCTCCTTGGCAGGCTCTGGATAGATGGCTTCAACTGACATATCGACGTCAGGCAGAAAAATCAGATGATTGCGAGCAGAGGGCTGATAGGTGATAGCTGAGTGTAGTTTGATCAGACGCATAATCCATGGAGCGTAAAACTTCAAGCCAAAGAGATCAGATCCTGATGCAGCAAGTTGGCGGATAAAGAAGTCTTGTGCATTGAAGCTTTTGCCGTGAAGAATATGGAAGACCAAAGTCTTCATTGCACCTTCAAGCTTTGCATGTGGAGAATGTCCTTTGATGGGCCAGAGAGTTCGCCTTATAATGTGATAGATAGTACGTGGCAGATACTCAAGGTCTTCAACAAAGAACTCCTTAGGATATTCAGCATTGGGAGGCAAAGGCTTCATCATGCTAAGCATCTGACTCATGTTGGGTTCAGGCTTGTGAAAAATGCTTTCCATAGCAGCACCGTGAAGCTGACAACTAGGTTCATAAAGATCACCTGGAGTGGGCAGGCCAGTGAGCTCAGTGACATCAAAGGCTTTGGCTTCATGATGAACATTGCCTGTCATCCACTCAAGGACCCAAGTCTTCGGATCCCTGTTGTAGCCACGAATATGAAGAGTGGCATAGAATTGGAGCTGCAATTCTTCGTTCCAGTGCTCCTTGTCAGTGACGAACTGCAACAAGCCAGACTCTTTGAAGCAATCCAGCGCTTCTTCCAAATAGGGCAGACCAGTTATGGCTTCAGTGTCAAGACGCATATGTGGTAAAATGCGACCTTGATTGTATAAGATGCATGAGTAATAACTGCGCTGCTGATAGCTCCAGAACTGATCAGAAGATATTCTTTCCTTAGAGTAGGGGTTCTTGGCGCTATCAAAGAAGGTGTTGTGTGCTTTGAAGCCATTGATATTGAATGATCCGGGTGCAGATGCAGTGCCTGGAAACCTAGGCAGCCTTGGCATTGGCTTCTGAACCTGAGGCCTGCGCTCGATGTGATAGTCAAATTGGGTACCAGCAGTAGGTGGTGGAACAAGAAGAGGCCATTTGACAGTGATAAGCTGGCCATAGTTGTATGCTTGCTTGATAGTATATGGCCTTGGTGGCGGAACAGGAGCAGTGATATGAACAGAGGCGTTAGGCTGCACATCTGTTGCAAGTGCATCATTGGCTTCATTGGCTTCTGGCACAGTGTTCGGTGCAGGCTCCACATTGTCTTCAGCCATGATCACGTCATTGGCTTCAGTGGTGTTAGTGGTGGCAGCCTCGGGATTCTCAACCTCCACTTGAGGAGCTAGAGGGTCGGGCACCGACACGTTCACTTCAGCAACAGCTTCTTCAGTGATGGGGGGAGTAGGTACACGTTCTTCTGCTTGTGTTCTTCGGCTGATGCAGCCGCCTTGTCTTCAGCAACTTTAGCTTCAGACTCGGAGACATTCACAGTAGGAGTGGCTTCTGGGAACACCTGACGTGCAACAGATTGGTGGTGCACTTCTCCTTCTGGAACGCTCGAAAGAGGGACTTGGGGCCTTGGTCCTTTGCGAAGCCTGCGTAACGCTGGCGACGCCTGTGGATATGGAGTTGGTTGGGCCTCAAAGTCATCTTCTTCTTCTTGCACTGGTGGGGTGACTTGTTGTTCGGGAGTACTCAGGGTGTCTTGTTGTTGTGGGTGATCAGCCCATGATGCATCCTGAGCAATTGGCGTCAGAGGACGACCAATGCTGATGAGTTCGCTGTTCGTGAGAACAGGCGATGATACCAAGTTGTGCTCGATCTGAGGAAGAACTACATCATCTTCAACATTGTCATGGTGACCAATGTCTTCAGCAGCGGTATGGTCAACTGATGGAATGTCTTCAGCTTCAGGAGCCTCTGTGGAAGCAGGCTCATGAACTACCATCCGTCGTTCTTGATGCAAAGAGTCAGGACGAGCAACCGAGATGGGCTCGACAACAAGGGGCTCTGTGGGAGCAGCCCGATCTTTCTTGGTTTTGCGCTTCTTCTTGGAGGGAGTGACATCAGAAGCTTCAGGATTTTTCCTCTTTCTGGCTTCAGCCTCGACAGCCCTTGTCTTCTTTAGTTCTGAAACGGTTGACTTGACCTTTGGCTTCGAGCCAGACATGCTGCTTCGGAAGACAATGTGAGGTTCTTCCCGCCTTGAAGGTGCAGATTTGTCAGTCGAAGGCTTCTTCTTCTTTGCAGCCATTCTGGGGTCGATGCCAGGACGCCCAAGAGTCTTGCGCTTCTCAGCTTCATTGTAGGCTTGCACACACTTGTCAGCCAGACTCTTCATGCGCTCACAAGAACCTTTAGCTTCTTCTCGTTTCTTGAGAAAAGCTTCCTTGAACTCGTGCAGCATAACCTTGATGTTTTTGACATCTTGCACGCTGAGCTTTGCCATGTGCTTCTTGAACTGAGCTTTCTCATAGTCGATCTTGTGCTTCAGTTCAACGATGCGCTGAGCTAGAGCTAGCTCAGAAGCAATGGCGCCATTGAAAGAGACGCTGAGGCCAATTGGAAGTTGCAGATCTTCAAAGCTGAGATTGGGGGTTTCAAACCAATCATCAATGAAGTTGTGGATGATTGCCACGTCAAAGAGAGGCAAATCATTGAAGATTTCTGCTTATTCCTTGCTCTTAATCAGTTGCTCAAGAGCGTCATCTGCAAGATCTTCATCACTGGACAGATCAATGTGTTCGTCTCGCAGAATGGCAGCAGGGTCAATACCTGATCAGTATTCTTTTTCATCTTCGTCTTCTTGGAGATACGTGATAGATCTTCAGACTGCACACTGTCTTCAGGAGGTGCAGTAGCCAGTGGCTTCGCACGTGAAGCTTTTGGAGGAGCAGCTGACTTTGAAGCTTTAGCCTTCTTTTGCTTCTGCGGCTTTGGAGTAGGAGCTGGGGCTTCATCAGTGTCGGCATCATCATCAGAATGATCCACTTTGGCACCTTGAACAGAAATGTGAGTGATAAGGCCATCAAGGTTGTAGAAAGGTCCGATGATATTGGGTTCAGCATCGCGTGTGCCGTCAGCCCGGGGAGCAGAAGGACCAGGGTTGAAGTCTAGTCCCAATGACTTCTTGTTTTCCTTGGCCAATGCCTTTGCGTGCTGGAAGTTGCACTTGAAGAGATTATCGTCACGACACCAGAGCAGTGATGATGGGTCGGCATTTTCAGGCTGTGGTCCACGGACCATACAGGGATAGAAACCCTGAGCAATAGCTTCAGCTCTGGTCTTGGGTGGAAGGCTTCGGAAGAGAATATCACCCCAAGGACTCTTGATGGCGTTCTTCTTAGCATACTCCTGGGTCACAAACTTGTATTTAAACCATTGTTCGGCCCAATATCTTCGAATCCATTGGATTCGTGTCTTGAGCTGATTGTAATCCTCTTCTGGATCTGTCTTGTACAGCTCTGAGAGGTCATCAGGCAGATCTCTTGATGTTCCCCCTCGACGTTGTCTGCCACCCTTCCTTACTGATTTCTCTGTAGCCATGAACTTCAAACTGAATGGCTTCAACACGTTCAAAGGCTTCAAAGGCTTCCACTTGCTGGTCAAACAAGAACTGGCTTCGGGAGAGTTAATGTGATGATGTAAGAATTCTGCAAACGAATGCAGACTATGAGAACCAAGGGATTCTCCTACGGACATGTACCTGTGACAGCATTAGAGATGCGAGGGAAGGGGAGAGGTCATATGCATTCTCAGAAGATTTTGAAGATAAAACAGTTTGAAGACATTGACCTCATGGTGCGAAGACATTCACTTATGTGTTTGAAGTTGGTTCCAGATTTGTACGAATCCAGGAATAGGTACAAGTGAGGAATCTAACTCGTTATGAAGCTTAAGTGAATATACTAGGCATTATATGATATGCAGACAGGATAGATCTAACATTGAGTAGGCAGAAACCACTTTCGGTAAACAGGATGAATCTTTTAGGATCAAAAAGATGGTAAAAGGAGAGTTTTATTTACCACACAATGAACTACTAGATGGGAAGAGTAGGAGACCGAGCAGTTCAATCCACCGTGCCCTAACTTGGCGACGGAGGACACCTACGGCGGCGGCGGAGAGGACGATGACCGCGACCGGCGTGAGGACGGCGTCGGTGAAGTCGCGGCAGCTAAGCGCTTCGTCGTCGGCGTCGTCGAGAGCTAGCAGTGGTGCTAGGGTTTTGACGAGGTGGAGAGGTGGAAGAAGGTTTTCTTGACCGCAGGGGACATGTATTTATAAGGAAGTATGCGGCACAGCGTAATTACGCAGGTGCCCCTGGCGGTTCACATCTGAGGGACACGTGGCAAGAATGCAACATACTCGGAGGTGTCCCACGTTCCCATGCCCGCCTGAACTATCGGATGGTCGTTCCGGCTTCTCCGGATTTCAGGCAATAAGGATGGAGCATTTAAAACAGACTTAATGTTTGTCTCTGTATCTTCTGCTGACAAGGACGCAGAGAAGACATTCGACAGTTTCAATAGAATGCATATGATTTGGACAGATAGAGTTTGAGATAGAAAGCATAGAGAGATTAGGGTCCGATCACATTCACTTAGTTCAAAAGATTCAACAAGGAAGACGTAGCTATAAGTGAATGCTGTAGAGGACAGAACACTAATATGTATATATCAGAAGACAATCAAATCAACATAGTGAAGATAATCATGAAGACAAGTTGAAATTGAAGACAAACCAAATGTGAAGACATAGCAAATGTAACACCATGAGTAAAACACTTCAAACAGAAGAATTTGGTGGTGGCGTTACCCACCGTATAGGAAGTATTAGACCCAGACACGGCGCACAATTATCGTGGCGCTCCAAAGTCAAATTCCACGTTAATGTATTCACACTCAGAATGTAAGTCTTCATTGATTGAAGATATACTTTACTTCGTGTGTTGCACATCTATGTCATCAACATGCTTAAGTGTTAGGATGTGTGCCTGATCATAGGACATTTGAGGATTCCAAGATATTTAGCTCACACCGTCACTACTAGGGAAAAGCCTAGCAGTAGCGCGGGTTTTGGATGTATCAGTAGCGCCATGGTTAGCTGTAGCGTGCGTTGCAGTACAACGCTACTGCTAATTATCTGTAGCGGGTCTTATACCCCGCGCTACTACTATTACTTTCAAAACCAAAAAAATATCTCAATCCCGCGCGTGTTGTCAATGGCAACAGTTGTTCGATCCAGCGATGGTTGGGGTCGCGGGAGGTATGAACGAGCAGCGGCAGACCAGATCCGGCGGTGGCTGTTGGAGGAGGGCCTGTTTCCATGGAAGAGCAAGGCAGCGGCGTGGGGCTCCTCTTCCCGACCATGCCAGATATGGTCGTCCATGGCGACTACCTGCACGGGCATGGACATGGGATTGCGAGTCAAACCAAAGGGTGAGAGAGAGAGAGAGAAACCCGAGGGAGAGAGGAAGGAGATGGAGGGAGTAGCGGGGCTGGTCATCGGTGGTTAGGTCTCTGGCGTGGTGGCGCGAGGCGGCGGCCTCCTAGACGCCTGTGGAAGACCGGCGAGCTCCTAGACGCCGGTGGCGCGAGGCGTCGCCCTCTTTCGGTGCCATGGAGGAGGAGGGGCGCATGGGCAAGAGGTCAATGTGAGAACGTATGGAGAGAGAGAGGAGGGAGTGGCGGAACAGAGGAGGGATTTGGAGAAGGGGGAGGACGGGGTGGGGAAAAGGTGGTCGGTGCGCATTAGCAGTAGCGCGGTACGTAAAACACGCTGTTGCTAAGAAAGTAGCAGCAGCGCGCTTTCGGTACAAGCGCTACTGCTAACCGGGACCAAAAGTGTGCCCGATTTGAAAATTAGCAGCAGCGACCTCAGAAAAACCGCGCTACTGCTACAGCTATAGCAGTAGCACGGCTCGCGGCACCGCGCTGCTGCTAAATGGAGTTGGGTGGGCACTGTCGGTCGATATTTGTAGCAGCGCGGGTTACGCCGAGCGCGCTACTGCTAAGCACTTGTCAGTAGCGGGTTTTCCACACCCGCGCTATTGCTAATTAGCAGCAGCGCTCCTTTTTGAGCCGCGCTGCTGCTAAGATTCTGTGTACAGGGTTTTCCCTAGTAGTGTGTAACTTGCAAAACCTCTTCTCATCCAAGGGCTTGGTGAAGATATCTGCCAATTGCTCTTCAGTGTTGACGTGTATGATATCAATATATTTCTTCATAACATGATCTCTGAGAAAGTGATGACGAATTTCAATGTGCTTTATCTTCGAGTGCTGAACTGGGTTGTTGGCAATCTTGATGGCGCTTTCGTTGTCGCAGTAGAGTGGCACTTGCTTCAGATGAATGCCATAGTCTTTGAGTGTTTGCTTCATCCATAGAAGCTGAGCGCAGCAAGATCCAGCAGCAATGTATTCAGATTCAGCAGTGGAGAGAGATACATAGTTTTGCTTCTTTGAAGACCAACATACAAGTGATCGTCCCAGAAAATGGCATGTGCCTGATGTAGACTTGCGATCCACCTTGTCACCAGCATAATCAGCATCCGAGAATCCAACTAGATCAAACTCTGAGCCCTTTGGATACCATAATCCTAGTGTTGGGGTGTGAGCCAAATATCTGAGAATTCGCTTCACAGCTAAGTGATGCGATTCCTTTGGTACCGCTTGGAACCGGGCACACATGCAAAAACTAAGCATGATATCTGGCCTAGATGCACATAAATAAAGTAAGGAACCAATCATGGAGCGGTATACCTTTTGATCGAACTCTTTACCATTGTCGTCGGGACCCAGATGATGTTTGGCTGGCATTGGCGTCGTGAAGCCTTTGCAATCTTGCATCCCAAATTTCTTTAGGCAATCTTTGAGGTATTTCTCTTGAGATATACAGATGCCGTTGCGTTGCTGACATATTTGAATACCAAGGAAGAACTTAAGCTCACCCATCATGGACATCTGATATTGCTCTTGCATCATATATCCAAACTCTTCACTGTATTTCTGATTGGTGCAGCCGAAGATAATGTCATCCACATATATTTGGCACACAAATAGTTCACCATCATATGTCCTCGTGAAGAGAGTGGGGTCGAGGGAACCAGGTTTGAAGCCTTTGCTCTTCAGGAAGTCTTTGAGTGTGTCATACCAAGCCCGAGGGGCTTGTTTGAGGCCATACAGTGCCTTGTTGAGCTTGTACACCATGTCAGGATGTTTTGGATCTTCAAAGCCAGGTGGTTGTGCAACATACACTTCTTCTTCAATCTTTCCATTGAGAAAAGCGCTCTTCACATCCATTTGATACAGAAGAATGTTATGATGATTTGCATAGGCCAGCAGTATGCGTATGGCTTCAAGCCTAGCCACAGGAGCAAATGTTTCATCGAAGTCAATCCCTTCAACTTGAGTGTATCCTTGAGCAACGAGACGAGCTTTGTTTCTGATAACTTAACCATGCTCATCTTGCTTGTTGCGATATATCCATTTAGTGCCTATTGTATTGTGCTTTCGAGGATCAGGACGCTTAACCAGTTCCCATACATTATTCAGCTCAAACTGTTGAAGCTCTTCTTGCATAGCTTGAATCCATTCAGGTTCCATGAAGGCTTCATCAACTTTCTTGGGTTCAGATATTGAGACGAATGTGAAGTGCCCACAGAAATTTGCTAGCTGTGTTACCCTTGAACGAGTGAGTGGACCTGGTGCATTGATGCTATCAATTATTCTCTCAATTTGTACTTCATTTGCAACATGAGGATGTACAGGACGAAGATTTTGCTCTTGCTGATCATTGTCATCGTTAGAAGGATTGTCTTCAGGCTGAGCATTGTCTTTAGGTTGATCAGGTGCGGAGATGATAAGTTCCTCTTCAGGCTGAGCTTCAGATGGTATGATTTCTCCAGTTCCCATAAGTTTGATTGATTCACTGGATGGAACTTCATCTAGCACATTTGGCAGGTGCTCTCTTTGCGAGCCGTTAGTCTCATCGAACCGCACATCCACAGTTTCAACCACTTTATAGTGAAAGAGGTTGAAGACTCTGTAGGAGTGCGAATCCTTTCCATATCCAAGCATAAAACCTTCATGTGCTTTCGGTGCAAATTTTGAAGTGTGATGTGGATCCTTCATCCAGCACCTGGCACCAAACACTCTGAACTAACTGACATTTGGCTTCTTGCCAGTAAGGAGCTCATAGGATGTCTTGTTGAGAAGCTTGTGAAGATAAACACGGTTGATGATATGGCATGCAGTATCAATGGCTTCAGGCCAGAATTTTCTTGGAGTCTTGTATTCATCAAGCATCGTCCGGGCCATCTCAATAAGTGTTCTATTCTTGCGTTCCACGACGCCATTCTGCTGCGGCGTGTACGGAGCTGAGAATTCATGTGTGATGCCCAAAGTATCAAGATACGTATCTAGGCCAGTGTTCTTGAATTCAGTGCCATTGTCACTTCTGATGTGCTTTATCTTGACGCCATAGTTGTTCATGGCTCGATTGGCGAAGCGTCTGAAGACATCCTGCACTTCAGTCTTGTAGAGGATTATATGCACCCAAGTATATCTTGAATAATCATCAACAATGACAAAGACATAGAGACAAGCAGTAGTAGTAAGAGTTGAGTAATGAGTGGGACCGAAAAGGTCCATGTGGAGCAGTTCGAAGGGTTGAGTCGTTGTCATAATTGTCTTCGAGGGATGCTTGGCCCTTGTCATCTTTCCTGCTTTACAGGCACCGCATAAGTGATCCTTCTTGAACTTGACGCCCTCGATGCCTATGACATGCTTCTTTCTTGCAAGAGTGTGCAAGTTCCTCATGCCAGCATGCCCTAGCCTCCGATGCCAGAGCCAGCATTCTAAAGCTTTTGCTAGAAGACATATAGCAAGTTCTGGTCCTGCTGAGAAATCTACCACGTACAAATCATCTTTCCGATACCCTTCAAAAACTAGAGACTTGTCAGATTCCATTAGAACAAGGCAACGTTATTTTCCAAACATCACAATCATGTTTAAATCGCAAAGCATTGAGACAGACATTAAGTTGAAACCAAGGGATTCAACAAGCATGACTTTATCCATGTGTTGATCCCTTGAGATTGCAACTCTACCTAGACCCAATACCTTGCTTTTACCAGTGTCAGCAAATGTGATGTGACTTTTGTCAGATGGACGTAAGGTTGAGTCCATAAGAAGACTTCGCTTGCCAGTCATGTGATTAGTACACCCACTATCAATAATCCATTCTGAAGTAGCTGGTGTCGTACCCTACAGTGCAGTTAGGGGATAGGCTTCACGAAGAGAATTGTGAAGCATAAACATTTGACGAGCAAGTGGATTATGAAATCTTAGATCGAGGTTAGGACTGATAGGGCAAGTAGCAAGCGACTCAGGAACAAAATACACAATAAGACCATTTGGGCATTTGATCTTGCGCCCTACAAGATGTTTAAGGTCCCCAGCAATAGCTTCAGACGATTTTGGTTTTCGGCTGGAGACCTTTCCCTGCAAAAGAGAGTTAAGCTTTCTTAGCCACCCACATCTTCAAGGGTGGCTTCGAAGCAATGAGTCTAAGTGTAGCATCTAAGAACTTTGGCTTTTGAGCCCTAGCAAAAAGTCTTGCAGGTGGACAATAGTACTCATAAGAATAAGCAGAGTAGTTCTTGGTCTTATGAACATGGCGGTTTGATGAAATGCGCTCATATTCATAGGCCTGAGTAAGGTTTCCCTGCAAAACATTTGCGTTAGTGTGACTCAGGTGAGTCCTCTGTCTGTATGAAGCCTTTGGACTGTATGAAGCCTGTGGTCTGGGGTTTGTCTTCTTCATGTGTGGTGTCATGACAACATTCACAGGAAGATTCTCCAAACATCTTTTCGGCACCCAGACTTTCTTCATAGGCGGCTCATTCCTGCAGTTAGTACCAATGTACCTGGCAAACACTTCACCATTCTGATTCTTAAACAGTTTATAGTTTGCATCAAAGGATTCATCAATAACAATGGGATTAGCACAAGTGAAGCCAGATAGGGTGGATGGATCCGCTGAAGGTTCCTTTGCAGCAACCCATGTGGTTTTGGGGTACTGCTCAGGTTTCCAGTAAGAGCCATCAGCATTCATTTTCCTTTCGAACCCAACACCCTCTTTCCTAGGGTTTCAGTTCAGGATCTGCCTTTTGAGGACATCACATAGTGTCTGATGCCCTTTGAGACTTTTGAACATCCCTGTTTCAAGCAATGTCTTCAACCTAGCATTCTCATCAGCAATAGCACTAGCATCCTCAGCAGAGGGGTTAGTTACCACATCAGCATTTGAAGATATTGCAACAGTAGCAGGAGTAGAACATTCAGCAATAGAAGTAGCGTTATCACGCTCAATGCATTTAAGACATGGTGGTTCAAATCCTTCCTGAGCGGAACTGATCTGTTTGGCGCGAAGTGACTCGTTTTCCTTTTGAAGATCTTCATGAGCCGCTCTCAATTTCTCAAGATCTTGCTTCCTTTGAAGATAATCATAGGAAAGCTGTTCATGAGTTCTTGATAGCGTTTCATGACGACTTTCAAGTTCCTCATACTTAACATGAAGATTTTTTATGTCTTCAATTAAGGACTGAGATCGAGTCATTTCAGCGTCTAACAGGTCATCGCTTTTGTCTAATAGTTTTTGAATATGTTCCATAGCTTTCTGTTGTTCAGTTGCAATTTTAGCAAGTGTTTTGTAGCTGGGTTTGGAACCACAATCAGAGTCATCTTCACTTGATGTTTGATAGTGAGTGGCGCGTGAGTTTACCTTGGCACCGCGTGCCATGAAGCAGTAGGTGGGAGTGGAGTTGTCCTTGTCATTAGCATCGGCGTTGGTGACGGAGTCATTGTCTTCAGTGTTGAAGATGGACTTGGCAACGTAGGCTGTAGCCAGACTTGCAACGCCAAAATCGGACTCCTCCTCAGACTCCACCTCTGCCTCCTTAGAAGCAGACTCCTCCTCTAAATCCATTTCCTTGCCGACAAACGCGCGGGCCTTGCCAGATGAGCTCTTCTTGTGTGATGAAGACTTTGAGGAAGACTTGGAAGAAGACTTTGA
The DNA here is from genome assembly GCF_056163025.1 of Triticum urartu. Lineage (NCBI taxonomy): Eukaryota > Viridiplantae > Streptophyta > Magnoliopsida > Poales > Poaceae > Triticum > Triticum urartu. Next base: position 692,516,761 of record NC_141874.1, on the reverse strand, counting down.
GTATTTCTTCTTGGTGAATGTCTGGAACTTCTTCACAAGCTTAGCAAGCTCCCTTCCAATGTCTTCAGGATCATCAGAACTGGAGTCAGATTCTTCATTAGATGAGGAAACAACTTTTGCCTTCAAGGCGCGAGTTCGCCCATAGTTGGGACCGTAGATGTCTCTTTTCTCAGAAAGATGAAACTCATGTGTGTTGAGCCTTTCAAGTATGTCAGACGGATCGAGTGTCTTGAAGTCAGGACGTTCTTGAATCATCAGGGCTAGGGTGTCAAACGAGGTGTCAAGTGATCTCAGGAGTGTCTTGACGATTTCATGCTTGGTGATCTCAGTAGCGCCGAGAGCTCGAAGCTCATTTGTGATGTCAGTGAGGCGGTCAAACGTGAGCTGGTCATTCTCATTGTCGTTTCTCTTGAAGCGGTTGAAGAGGTTGCGAAGGACACTGATTCTTTGATCTCTCTGGGTTGAGACGCCTTCGTTGACCTTGGAGAGCTAGTCCCAGACTTGCTTGGATGTTTCCAGAGCACTCACACGGCCATACTATCCTTTGGTCAGATGACCACAGATGATGTTCTTGGCAGTGGAATCCAGTTGAACGAACTTCTTGACATCAGCAGCGGTGACACCTTCACCAGCCTTGGGAAGGCCATTCTTGACGACATACTAGAGGTCGACATCAATGGCTTCAAGATGCATGCACATCTTATTCTTCCAGTAGGGATATTCAATTCCATCAAAGACGGGGCATGCAACGGAGACTTTAATTATCCCTGCAGTCGACATAGCTAAAACTCCAGGTGATTAAACTGAATCACACAGAACAAGGGAGTACCTTGCTCTGATACCAATTGAAAGTGCTAGTGATCGACTAGAGGGGGGTGAATAGGCGATTTTTATGGAAGTCTTCAAAACATGGAAGTTTCGAAGACAAACGATAGAAATAAACCTATTACCATGCAGCGGAAGGTAGACTACACTAAGCAAGCCATAGTCAAGTATTCAATGAAGTGAAAGCATAATGACTAATAGCAGCTAGGCAGTATAGATCAGGTAGGAAGATAGTGTGAAGCCAATCAGAACAATCAGTTACTCGGTGAAGACAAAAGATAATGCAATCATACAATGACTTCACCAGGGCCAACAGTAAATAAAGGAATGGGAAGGACGAAACCAGTGACTCGTTGAAGACAATGATTTGTTGGACCAGTTCCAGTTGCTGTGACAATTGTACGTCTGGTTAGGGAGGCTAAGATTCAACTCAGAAGACCGCGTCTTCACCTTATTCCCCTTGAGCTAAGGACACCCAGTCCTCACCCAATCACTCTGGTAAGTCTTCAAGGTAGACTCCCAAACCTTCACAGACTTCGTTCACCGGCGATCCACAATGACTCTTGGATGCTCAGAACGCGACGCCCAACCGGCTGGAGGATTCACAGTCCTCAAGTGTAATAAGTCTTCAGATCACACAAACAGGAAGACTTCAGTGATGCCTAACACTCTTTGGCTCTGGGTGGTTAGGGCTTTATCCTCGCAAGAAATTCTCTCTCAAAGGCTTCGAGGTGGGTTGCTCTCAAACGACAAAAGCCGTACACTAACTCTGAGCAGCCAACCGTTTATGGTTGTAGGGGGTGGGCTATTTATAGCCACTAGGCAACCCGACCTGATTTTTCCAAAATGACCCTGGGTCACTAAGGAACTGACACGTGTTCCAACGGTCATATTTCAAACACACGCGGAAACTTTACTTGGGCTACAAGCAAAGCTGACTCATCCAGCTCTGGATGAGATTTGCTCTCATTGTCTTCGCTCGAAGACATAGTATTTTGGTTGAGCATCACTTCAGTCACTCTGACTTTGTTCACTTGGACCCCACTTAACAGTATGGTGGTTCCTATGACTCAACAAAGAAGAAAAGGAGACAACGAAACAACTAAGTCTTCGCGCCCCATAGTCTTCACGCAATATCTTCTCTTGTCATAGTCTTCAATGTGAATATCTTCACATACCACCATTGTCTTCAATGTCTTCATACATTTTTAGGGGTCATCTCCGGTAGATAAACCGAATCAATGAGGGACTACTACATGTATTATCCTGTAATTCTCACAAACACATTAGTCCCTCAACCAGGTTTGTCGTCAATACTCCAAAACCAACTAGGGGTGGCACTAGATGCACTTACAAATGCCATCAAGGATAAAAAGATGGGGTTTACATCATATTGCTTGAGTTTATTCCTCTACATCATGTCATCTTACTTAATTTGTTCCTCTATTCTTCATGAAATTAATACTCTAGATGCAGGCAGGAGTCGGTCGATGTGTGGAGTAATAGTAGTAGATGCAGGCAGGAGTCGGTCTACTTGACACGGACGTGATGCCTATATTCATGATCATGGCCTTAGATATCGTCATAACTTTGCGCTTTTCTATCAATTGCTCGACAGTAAATTGTTCACCCACCGTAATATTTTCTATCTTGAGAAAAGCCTCTAGTGAAACCTATGGCCCTCGGATCTATTTTCCATCATATAAGTTTCCAATCTATAATTTTAGTTTCTGATCTACTTTGCAATCTTTTACTTTCTGATCTATAAACCAAAAATACCAAAATTATTTACTTTACCATTTATCTATCTCTATCAGATCTCACTTTGCAAATAACCGTGAAGGGATTGACAACCCCTTTATCGCGTTGGGTGCAAGTTGGTATTTGTTTGTGCAGGTATTCAGTGACTTGTGCGTTGTCTCCTACTGGATTGATACATTGGTTCTCAAAACTGAGGGAAATACTTACTCTACTTTGCTGCATCACCCTTTCCTCTTCAAGGGAAAAAACAACGCAAACTCAAGAAGTAGCAGGAAGAATTTCTGGCATCATTGCCGGGGAGATCTACGCCAAGTCAAGCCATACCAAGTATCCATCATAAACTCCCATCTCTTGCATTACATCATTCGCCATTCGCCTCTTGTCGTGGATTTGTCACGGCAGATGTCCTAGCTAGTGTGAGGACTTAGTCGTGAGGCCAACGCATCTACGTAGTAGCTTGAGAGGGGTTGAGTGGGACGAGAGATGCGAGGTTTTTTACCCAGGTTCGGCCCCTCACTGTGGAGGTAAAAACCTACATCCTGCTTCATTGATATTGATCATGGAGCTCATGATTACAAGGGCGCTCTTTGGCTACCTCTCTCTCGAGAGCTATTGACTTGTCTGTCTCAACTTGTAAAACCTGCCCCTCTTGGGGTGGCCTGTCCCTCCTTATATAAGTTGGAGGGGTGGGTTACATGTACAGTCCTAGTAGGATTAGGATTACTCCATTACAAGTGGAGTCCTAGTCTTTCTTCCTTTGTAAGGGAATATTCCTTATTCCTTTCCTCTTAAGCCGGCTAACCATAACGTAAGCCGGCCTTCTGGGACTTGAGCCTTCTGCGCCTTCGGGTCTTGTCGCTCCTCTGACCCGCCTACCGGGTCACCAATGAGTCACCTGGCTCGGCCGGGTCATTAGTGAGTCGAGAGATCCGAGCGGGTCACTTAGTGAGTCGCCAAGTCAGGGCAGGTCACCAGTGAGTCACCAAGTCCGGCCGGGTCATACTTCCAGCCGGGTCATACCGCGGGGTATATCCCCGACATTAGCCCCCAGTTTAATTTGGATTTATCCATGTTAAACTGATCCTGCAAAATAAACACAAGAACAAATTTGACAGGTTGTGCTCTGGGTTAAAAAATTTCTGAGCCGGCACCTGATCATCCTTAAGTCCTTGTCATTTCCTCCTTGATACGTGTCCATGATCTCATAGCAAATCTCCTTTAGCAGATATGTTCAAACTTTGCCACTGCAAAAAATCCGGGACTTCTTCTGAAAAAGTCCAGGTCAATAAACCACCTTCATAGCCAATTTGCTGACATTGGCTTCTTGCAGAAAAATATTATAAAGAATAATCCATTTGACTCGGCTTCCAATGCTCTAGATTGACAAAAATATTGGTCTTGAAATACTCATATGATTTTTAGCCGGCTTAAAGATGTAGAGCTTGTCGAGTTATGATTGCCAAAATTGTTGGTTAGTAAATATTGATGTCACCGGGTCATAATTGTTGCTACCACCAAGCTTGAAAGTTTACCTCCCTTATATGCATATCACCTGTAGCCCCCAAGTCTTAAGAAGGGAGCGTAGTAACAGCTTAAGACTTGCTTCAATATAAATACTACAACTTTGGAGAAACCCGGTTTGTTCATGTAGGTGACCAATCATAAACTGGCCATTTTGTACTTCCCATGTGTAGCCCCCAAGTGCCAGGTCATTATATAATAATGAGCAGGGACTTTGTATGTACTTCATTGAAAATAATAGCATATGATGTAGCTCCCAAGTTTCGGGTTACCTTTGATAGGAGCGATTAGTAGCCCCCAAGGGCCGACTCATTACGATGTGATTAGTCGGGTCTTCAATAAGGCGAGTTAAAAATGACCTTGCATTAGCCCCCAAGTGTCATGGTGCATGCTTGAAGCGACATGGGACTTGCATACTTGATATAATCATGATTTGAATAATGTAGCCCCCAAGTGCCGGGTCGTGTGCCTGCAGCTACTCGGGACTATTCCTTTCATTGTAAAATAAAACCATATCCATTGTCCAGATGATGTTGCTGAACGCCTTTCATATTCAATATTGAACCATGCTCTCTGCTATGAGCCGGTATTCTTGGATAAAGAAATAATAGCCATTGCTCTGAAGCAGCTTTTGAAAACCTCAATCATAGTACTTGTTATTGATAACCATAATAAAAATCCAGCCATGTTGGCTATTAAAGATTTGAATAATATAATCCGATATTAAAACCTCAATCATTCAATACCATAATGAAAATCCAAGCCAAGTTTGGCAATTAAAGATTTGAATACTTTATCTATTGAAAAGTAAATATGGAGTTTAAATACCCAGCGGCTCTTGACCGATGGCGACTTAATGTGCATCCATTGTAATCCGGGATTTTTGTAACCCGGCGGCTTATAGCCTTTTGTAAAAATCAAGAACTGATAACCCTTTTGAAACACCAATTTAACTTTTGATGATGGGTTTGAACTTAATCATTTATGTAAGCCATAGCTCCACATGTCCTGCACAAAGTTTAAACAATATATGCCCTGACGACTTAACGTCAAAATCCAGGGCGGGTAACAACCCAAACATAATATAGTCTTATGCAATTATAGAAAAGACTAGAATTAAGGCCATCAAAGCCAAAATATAGTGGCGACTTAAAGTCAAAAGCCAGGGCGGGTTATCAAACCTTGCATATTCATATAACAATTAACAACATACCTGCAAATTTGGCTCATACTGCCGGCTTACATCGTCATATGTCGTGAGGGTGAAAACCCAAGGATTATAAGCGCATGATTTCAAGGGTGCAATCCAAAATATACTGGCGACTTAACGTCCAAAGCCAGGGCGCAATCCAAAATATACTGGTGACTTAACGTCCAAAGCCAGGGCGCAATCCAAAATATACTGGCGACTTAACGTCCAAAGTCAGGGCGCAATCCAAAATATACTAGCAACTTAACGTCCAAATCCATGGCGCAATCCAAAATATGCTGGCAACTTCACATCCAAAGCCAGGGCACAATCCAAAATATACTGGCGGCTTAACGTCCAAAGCCAGGGTGCAATCCGAAATATACTGGTGACTTAACGTCCAAAGCCAGGTCGGGTTATCAAAACCCCATATATACTCAAATATGAGTCATAAGAATTAAGGCTACATGGCCTTAATCATTTTAAACAATACGTCAATATGGTACAAAGATATGAACCCAAACAATGTTCAAAGCAAATAAAAAATCAGACAAAAGAAGGCCACTGAGTTAATTCTTTATTCAAACTTGTAAGTCGGGCCTCACATAACCAACCACCATTTTAATTTTGACAAGTTCAGGGTCTTTATAAGATTGACTGTCAAGAGTACGACAGGTCATTCCAGGATTACCTGGGCGGAGTGGCAGACATACAAAGGTAGGATAACCTGGATTTTTGGCGAATACACCTGGCGTCAAAGTCGATCAAAAGGGTAAATATAGCTATGTTTATTGAACAAGAAGCCCCCAAGTGACCTATAATAAACCATCAAGGTAGGTTACCTATGTTCGAACTGCACATTGTAGCAAGTTCTTTTTGGCAACCTTTTAACTTAGGCAGAAAAAATCGCCTGCAACAACGCGTATAAGCCGGATCAAAGGGTAATCATAGCTATGCTCAGTGAGGAGGAAGCCCCTAGGTTATTTGTAACAAGGCGTACAAGTCGGATCAAGATGGTAGTCACAGCTATGCTCAATGAGCAGGAAGCCCCCAAATGACCAATAAGATAAGCCCATAAGGCAGGATACCCATGTTTGAACCGCGCATCATGGCAGCAAGTTCTCTTTGGCAACCTTTAATTTTTCTGAGAACTCTAACTTGCGAGAGATGAATTCTTCTTGAACCGGATGTTAAGCCGGATATTAAGAGCTCAAGACTTTCTGAGAGACAGATTTCCTTTGAGCTGGACATTAAACCGGAATCTCTTCTTATAACCCGGAAACTCTTATTGAGCCAGAAATTTTTGTTTGCCAGGCACCTTTTTAAGCCGAAAATTTTTGGATGGCCTTTAAATTTTCATCAATGCGGCAGTAGCCTCCGGAACCGGGTTATTTTTCCCTCCAATGACCTAGGGTTCTTGAACTTGCTGAAACTGGCAAAACTTTGCTAAGTCATGTCATTGTAGCCCCTGAGTTTTAAGACGACTCGAGGAGTTGTCTTGAGAGTCTCCATACTTGACCGTGATATAAACTGGCATATAGTTGAACAGTGGAACACTGGAATGTATTGAAAACAGGAGGCAACATGGCGAGTTGATGACCTGATATGTTAGGCCGGAAATTATCCGTCGCGGAGTTGATGATCACTACGGTGAAACTGAAATCAATCACGGGTGAGTCGGCCGCGGGAGCAGACAGATGAGTCGGCCGCGGCGTTGTAAGTCGGTGCGGACGGGCGAATTAATTGCAAGCGCGGTAAGTCACGCGAACGGCGAGTCAATCGCGGACGCGGTCCCAGCGAGTTGATGTAGATCGAGCTGCACGGGTGGCGGCTTGCGCACACCATTCAACAGCAAGCAAGCGCGGACGCCAGTGCATGATGATGCTAACGTACACTCCATAAGCACAACATGACACCACTTTTATAATGAATCATTGTTCTGCACATAAAAATATACAGACCAAAGTGATTGTTCTTTGACAAAAGCAACACATGCCAATAAGATATACTTAAAGGGATATCACCTGATTCGTCCAGACAATAGATGATCCTTTGCGCAGACCAAAATTTTACTCATGGTACCTGTGGAATTAGTACTTCGTCTGATCTCTATCCACTTCTTTAAACCCCACTGTAATCAGCTGCAAAGTTGATCGTTGACAACTGTAATGAGTGGAGGAGCACTAGTCACTCCATTGAGCCGGCGACTTAGCGCAGTGCACACATACGTGCACGCGGAGCAGAGCAAAGGTGCGTCGGGGCGGCTGCTTGCGGAGTGGAGTAGAGAGGAGCTCGGGGCGTTTATCCACTGCGCGCAAACGCGGAAGGGCGCGTGCAGAGGCGTCGCAGGTGGAAGCAGTGGCGACTCGGCAATGAAGTGACAAGGCGGAACCGCGCCGGCGGCTCAGGAACACTGGCAAGGGCGGCTTAACGCAACGGATGCGGCAGCTCGTGGCTCGACGGAGGCGGTTTTGACTTGCCAGCGACCGACGAACTACGGCAGCGGCTTGGCGCGGCTATGGCGGAGGAGGAGCATCCGTGGCGAGGCGGAGCGGAGCAGGCAAGGGAAAGCACGCGGGCACGGCCTTGTTCCAGAGGCGGCGGCACTCGGCGAAGCAGCTGCTCATGGATGGACCAGGCGGGACGGAGCTGCAAAGGCAGCGCCAGTAGGCAGCGGCGGCTCAGAGTGGCAAGGGCCGCGGTAGGTTGCGGCGGCTCGGGCGGCGGGTCACTCGGCGCAGGCGGGCTTCGCAGAGGAGGCGACATGAAGGAGAGCCGGTCGACGACTCGAGGTGTGGCTACGACAGTAGGAGCAAAAACAAGTCGCGGCATGGCCATCACAACGCGGCGGCGGCTTTAAGGCGCGGGCCACGGCGAGTCTCGGACAACTGCGGTGGACGGGGCCTTTGGATAACGGAGGCTCGACGCCGAGGGCGAGCTAGCGACTGACGGGGCGGCTTGGGTCCGGCCACAATGGAGGCACCAGCATGCGAGGCGACGGCAAGGCCACTCAGCGACTTGGGTCGGTGGAGGGCTGGAGGCAGGGCCCGGTCATGGGTGACGGCGGCTTGCTCGCTGGCCTTGGGTAGACCGGCTGGGCGCGGGCCACAGCGGGTCAGGCAGCAGTAGCGGCTTGCGGCTATGGGTCGGGCGGCGGCTCGCAGGCAAAGGGAGGCCTTGGCGGCTCAATGGAGGCGACGGGTCGCAGAGCTGCAGTGGAAACGAAGCAGCGACTCAGTAGTAGTGGAGGCGGTTCAGAGTGGTGTTGGCAACTTGAGGCAACGGCGGCCGGCCGGGTTGATGCTCAGCCATGGAGGTAAGAAGAGACGGCTTTGCAACGAGGCAAGACGGCAATTGGTCTCAGCAGTTTGAATGCGACGACGAGCGTCGGGAGTGGCAAACCGGAGAAGGCGGATCGGATCGTTCTGCGGGGCCGGCGACTGACGTGGCACGCGAGAACCGTCCAGACCGGCGACTCGTCAAAGGCTGTAAACTTTGGGCGTTTTGAGATTTGAGGCCTAGGCAGTGGCGTAGCTGGAGGATGGACTGGGTGGTCCCTGTACATCGGCCCGATACTTAAGTATACCTGTAAGGAAAAATTAATCAGGCCACAGTGCACATCTAAGACCTAAGCTCAAAAATTATGGATCCGATAACTAGCTCACACGTTACTTTCTACGTTCTAGGTGTACGCTTTATCCAAGAAATATTCCCTCGTATGCTTAAAGTAGTTTTTTTGTATGCTAGAGGATGGACTTGATGACTACAAGTCTCCAATTGACCACACGGCAACAACAAACTCTAGCATTTAGCATGACAGAAGCCGATGACGCATTGCGCCAGGTAGGCATAAGGCGGAGGAGTGCCAGTGAGGCGGATGGTAGTAATGCATGCACAGGGTAGAGCTAAACACCGAGGCAGGAACTCCACCAACTTCACACCTTTACAATTTAAAATATGATTTCCATTTTCAGTTCAAAGTATGATTTTGCCTTCAAGGTTTAACTATGAGCGGTTTTTATTGTAGAATTGCTGAAAAATTAAACTTCCACATGCATTCTATTGATAAATTCTATACTAGCATGCAATGGTTGAGCAAGATGACAAGTCAGTTTGGATCCTTCATGTGCTCGCTATATGCCAATATTGGTGCGTCAAATAATTGGCAGAGGATTCTGCCGCCGGTCATTGGCTTAGAAACCAACAGGGAAAATTATTGCGTCTAGGGTGGACCAAAAAATTAAACAAGATCCAAATAGAGACCAACATTGAAGTCAACGTCAATTTTTTTTTGGATTGCTCGGAGTGCCAAACCAGACAGATCCTATATCTCTTCTCGCGGAGGGCACAAACCATGATTGGTTGAGGGGGGCAAAGGCTATGCAATTTCCTATCCAAGTCCTTCCATTATTTTTTCAAAAATAAGTTTAAAGCTCGGGGAGGGGGCATTGGCCCCCTCATCATCTTAACACACATGTTCTGCCTAAATATATTGGTATGTCATATTTTTTTATATAAATATTGTATATATCAATTAGACTACCCTGGCTGAAAATCCTGGCTACGCCACTGGGCCTAGGGGTCGTTCCCGTGAAGTGTTCCAGCATTTACCTCATGGTATCGTTGTGTGTTTTAGATTTCTCATGCAAGTTGACTTGCTTTTGGTGATTGATGTACGAGTCCGTCTCGGGACTTGATTTTTTCAACCACAACTGGATAGGAGCGGCTCGCGGTTTGACAGTGGCCACTTCGATGGACAAATGACTGTAGCCTTGGTGATTTGCCCATGATGGAAAATCCTGTCCGTATCTAAGGCAATGATCATGAATATAGGCATCACGTCTGTGTCAAGTAGACCGAAATGATTCTGCATCTACTACTATTACTCCACACATCGACCGCTATCCAACATGCATCTAGAGTATTAAGTTCATAAAGAACGGAGTAATGCATTAAGTAAGATGACATGATCTATAGGAATTAACTCAAGCAATATGATGAAAACCGCATCTTTTTATCCTCGATGACAACAATACAATACGTGCCTTGCGGCCCCTACTGTCACTGGGAAAAGATACCGCAAGATTGAACCCAAAGCTAAGCACTTCTCTCATTGCAAGAAAAACCAATCTAGTTGGCCAAACCAAACATCGAAGAGAATTACAAAGATATCAAATCATGCATAAAAGAATTCAGAGAAGATTCAAATAATATTCATAGATAAGCTGATCATAAATCCACAATTCATCGGATCTCGGCAAACAAACCGCAAAAAAGTATTACATCGAACAGATCTCCAAGAACATCGAGAAGAACATGGTATTGAGAATCAAAGAGAGAGAGAAGAAGCCATCTAGCTACTAGCCATGGACCTGTAGGTCTGTGGTAAACTACTCACGCTTCATCGGAATGGCAATAGGGTTGATGTAGAAACCCTCCGTGATCAAATCCCCCTCCGGCAGGGTGCCAAAAAAGGTCCCTAGATAGGATCTCACGGGTATAAAAGGTTGCGGTGTTGGAAAAGGGTTTTTGTGGATGCTTCTGGTGGTTTGGGGATATTTGGGAATATATAGGCGAAAGAATTAGGTCAGGAGGTGCACGGGGGGGCCACAAGGGTGGGGGCATGCCCTACCCCCTGGACGCGCCCTCTATCCTTGTGCCCGCCTCGTGGCTCCTCCGACTTAATCTCCAAGTCTCCCGGTTGTCTTCTGATCCAAGAAAAATCATCGCGAATGTTTTATTCCGTTTGGTATTCCTTTTCTGTGAAACTCAAAAACAGGGGAAAACAGAAACTGACACTGGGCTCTAAGTTAATAGGTTAGTCCTAAAAATAATATAAAATAGCATTTTAATTCATATAAAACATCCAAAACAGATAATATAATAGCATGGAACAATCAAAAATTGTAGATACGTTGGAGACATATCAGGAACCATGTAAGAACATGTATAACATAACTACTCCATACAGCTATCTTAATTTTTGCATTAGTAGCTTTCTCAAATTCTTAGTACAGAGCTAGCAAGAAAAGAGTATATGCACTATATAATAAAAAGGATTTTGAAAAAAATTGAAAGTTGGTCAAACAGAAAATTCAAATGAATTAGGGAATATCAGTATTCAAAGCCAGAGGAGGAGGAGGAAGCTCCATGGCTGCTTCGTCCCGGGCAGCAGTAAGGCTGTCCACTGTACCTCCCTGCACGTCTACAGGAGAAGAGAAGAGCAGAGGTTAGAGAAAGGGGAAGAAAGGGCGAAGCCAGGGAAGGGGACACACTCACTAGACAAGAGGAGGGCGACATGGCCATCGGGCCGGAGTCAATGCCCGAAACCCTAGCCATGGGAGGAGGGCTGAGCTTTCCTAGCCGCGAGCACCAGATCAATTCGTATGGGAGGGCGCCGCAAGTGCAATGGGGGCCTCGGGGTGTGCTTTGTCGTGGTGGGATTCGCCAGACGTGGCCTGAATCAGCCGCCGCAGGTAGCTCAGGGGAGCCGCATGAAGAGAGAGAGAGAGAGTCCTGGATTAGGGGGTCTCCGGACAGCCGGACTATATCCTTTGGCCGGACTGTTGGACTATGAAGATACAAGATTGAAGACTTTGTCCCGTGTCCGGATGGGAATCTCCTTGGTGTGGAAGGCAAGCTAGGAAATACGGATATGTAGATCTCCTCCCTTGTAACCGACTCTGTGTAACCCTAGCCCCCTCCAGTGTCTATATAAACCGGAGGGTTTAGTCCATAGGACAACAGACAATCATACCATAGGCTAGCTTCTAGGGTTTAGCATCTACGATCTCGTGGTAGATCAACTCTTGTAATACTCATATCATCAAGAACAATCAAGCAGGACGTAGAGTATGACCTCCATCAAGAGGGCCCGAACCTGGGTAAACATCGTGTCCCCTGCCTCCTGTTACCATCCACCTTAGACGCATAGTTTAGGACCCCCTACCCGAGATCCATCGGGTTTGACACCGACATTGGTGCTTTCATTGAGAGTTCCACTGTGTCGTCACCGTAAGGCTTGATGGCTCTTTCGATCATTGGTAGAGATGCGGTCCAGGGTGAGGTTTTCCTCCCCGGACAGATCTTTGTATTCGGCGGCTTCGCACTGCGGGCCAATTCGCTTGGCCATCTGGAGCAGATCGAGAGCTACGCCCCTGGCCATCAGGTCAGATTCGGAAACTTAAACTACACTGCCGACATCCCCAGAGACTTGATCTTTGACAGATTCGAGCCCGTGTCAGGTATGCCGCATAGTCACGACGAGCACGACGTAACTCTGGCGTCAGACAGTATTCAGGAGATCGCATCTGCAACTACTCCGGCCTTCAATCTGGAGCAAATTGTGCCATCCAAGGACGGAAGGATAGACCCCGCCATGGAGGCCGCACTCTCAGTGGCGATGGAGCCGGATACTGACTACACCCCTTACGAGAGCCGTGTCGCCGAACCACTGGATTCGTCTCCGGCCACGGACTCCGAGCCGCCTGCATCCGTGCCTATCGAATCCAACTGGGCGCCGATCATGGAGTTCACCTCTGTGGATATCTTTCAGCACTCGCCTTTCGGCGATGTGCTAAATTCATTAAGGTCTCTCTCCTTGTCAGGAGAACCTTGGTCGAACTATGTCCGGCTAGAATGGGATGCGGACGACGAAGAAATTCGCTGCCCACCCACCACCCACTTAGTAGCCACTGTCGATGACTTACTGACATGCTCAACTTCGACTCCGAAGACATCGACGGCATGGACGAAGATGCAGGAGACGAACAGGAACCAGCGCCCACAGGGCGCCGGACAGCCACTTCATCACATGACATATACATGGTGGATACACCCAAAGAAGGCAATGGCGAAGAGACAGCGGAGGATGGCCCCTCCAAGAAGCAACCCAAGCGTCGACGTCAGCGGCGCCGCTCTAAGTCCCGCCATAGCAAAAACAGCGATAACAGCGCAAGAGAAAATAACACTCCAGTCGACTCTAGAGGAAACGACGACCACATTGCCCCGGTGGCAGAGCACGATGAAGCTGCAAGCGGCGAACATAGTACGGATCCGACGTCCGAACACGGCGACGCCGAGGATAAACCTCGTCAAACCCCCTCTAGGGAGGAAAACAGTCCGGATGAAGATGCACACATCATCCCGGAAACTTACTTGGAGCAAGAGAACCTCCGCAGAAGGCTTACTGCCACAGCGAGGGGTCTGAAGAAGCAGAAGCAAAGGCTTAAGGCTGCACAAAATATGCTCAACAGCAGGTGGAACAAAGTGCTCGACAACGAAGAAAAGTATGGTGGAAGTTACCACACAAAGAGCTATCCAAAGCGCAAGCTACTACCTGAATTCGACGATGAGGCCTTAGAGCCCACACAGACGAAAAATGAAACGGCCAACTGGCCGGATCAACCACCTTGTGACAGCGATAGAGCGGCTAACAAAGTCGCACATAAGTCAACACACGATCTACGTGAGGATTTGCGCCAAAAATCTGATACGACCAGATCCATCTATGGATCCAGGAAGCGCTCCGGCACAAAATCAAAACCGAATACTACAACCGTCCGAACGCCATGGCACATCCCAATATAGGGGTGCCGCACACCCCCTATGTTTCACCGATGAGGTGCTGGACCACGAATTCCCAGAAGGATTCAAACCAGTGAACATAGAGGTGTACGACGGAACCACAGACCCTTGGGTCTGGATTGAGGACTTTATCCTCCATATCCATATGGCTCGCGGAGACGATCTCCATGCCATCAAATACTTGCCCCTCAAGCTTAAAGGACCATCTCGACACTGGCTAAAAAGCCTCCCCGAAAACTCAATTGGAAGTTGGGAGGAGCTCGAGGACGCTTTTCGGGCTAATTTTCAAGGGACCTACGTCCGACCTCCGGATGCAGACGATTTAAGTCATATAATTCAACAGTCCGGAGAGTCTGCCCGAAAGCTTTGGAACAGGTTTCTCACCAAGAAGAACCAAATCGTCGACTGTTCGGACGCCGAAGCCTTAGCAACTTTCAAACACAGCGTCCGAGACGGATGGCTCGCCAGACACCTCGGCCAAGAAAAACCGAGAACAATGGCAGCCCTAACAAGCCTCATGACCCGCTTTTGTGCGTGCGAAGACAGCTGGTTAGCCTGCAGTAGCACCAGCGACCCAAGCACATCCGAAGTCAGGGATGGCAATGGAAAACCACGACGCAATAAAAACAAGCGTCGAAATAAAGAAGATAGCCCAGATAATACGGCGGTAAACGCCGGATTCAGGGGCTCTCGACCAGGTCAGCGGAAAAAGCCTTTCAAAGGCAGCAGAGACGGATCGTCTGGCCTAAACAAGATTCTTGAAAAACTATGTCAGATTCATGGCACCCCCGATAAACCTGCAAAACACACCCCGTCGGTGTCAAAACCGGCGGATCTCGGGTAGTGGGTCCTGAACTGTGCGTCTAGGCCGGATGGTAACAGGAGGCAGGGAACACGATGTTTTACCCAGGTTCGGGCCCTCTTGATGGAGGTAAAACCCTACATCCTGCTTGATTAATATTGATGATATGGGTAGTACAAGAGTAGATCTACCACGAGATCAAGGAGGCTAAACCCTAGAAGCTAGCCTATGGTATGATTGTTGTATATGGAGTTGATTGCCTACGGACTACAACCCTCCGGTTTATATAGACACCGGATAGGGTTAGGGTTACATAGAGTCGGTTACAATGGTAGGAGATCTTGAATATCCGCATCGCCAAGCTTGCCTTCCACGCCAAGGAAAGTCCCATCCGGACACGGGACGAAGTCTTCAATCTTGTATCTTCATAGTCCAGGAGTCCGGCTGAAGGTATAGTCCGGCTACCCGAACACCCCCTAATCCAGGACTCCCTCAGTAGCCCCTGAACCAGGCTTCAATGACGACGAGTCCGGCGCGCAAATTGTCTTCGGCATTGCAAGGCGGGTTCCTCCTCCAAGTCCTTCATAGAAGATTGTAAACACCAAGAGTAGTGTCCGGCTCTGCGAAATAAGCCTCCACATATTGCCATAGAGAGAATGATGTTAACACAAATCAAATCTGCTAACGTATTCCGCAGTGCGTCATCACACTACAGACAAATCCTTTACTCGAATCGTCTTCACTTTTCCACCTTAGCGTGTTTTGCGAGGCAGTTACCTTGGTGCGTCTTGTCAAAGCAGAGATCGTGTGCCCCCCTTTTACGGGATTCTCATCAATACGGACGTGGGTAACCCAATCGTTCCCGTTAGCATGTTTTCTTGATTAAAGGCGAGTCCCAAACGGTTACGGGGAGGGCTCCTAGTATTCAACCTCTTATAAAGAGACCAGGGCCTTACTCCTTTTCTCCAATCCCAAAACAAGTTCGCCCGTCGCCTCGAGTTCCAACACTCTAGGCTCCAGATTCCGGGCGCCTCGGACCTTCGACAATGTCCGGTTCCGACCTTCAAGGCCGATGGATGCGACGGAGGAGGACGTGCTAAAGTTGAGAGAGGCTAAGTTCTTGACCGCCGAAATTTTGCACAGGTTGCCTGCTCAAAGGCAGGCTATCCCCAGTCCCCAGCCCGGTGAGAGCGTAGTGTTTGTGTCTCACTTCCTTCGGGGGTTAGGCTTCCCGATGGACCCCTTCGTGAGGGGACTGTTGTTTTATTACGGGCTGGAATTCCACGACTTAGCTCCGGAGTCCATCCTCCATATCTCCTCGTTTATCGTTGTATGCGAAGCGTTCCTCCGTGTTACCCTTCACTTCGGATTATGGCTCAAGACTTTCAAAGTGGAGCCGAAGATGATCAAGGGACGGCACGCAGAGTGCGGAGGCGCTATTATAAGCAAAAATGCTGATGCTCCATGGCCCGAGGGCTCTTTTAAAGAGGAGCTAGGCTTGTGGCAACGAGAGTGGTTTTATATCACCACTCCCCGGAGCACCAAGTGGGTGGCGCTTCCTGCCTTTCGCTCGGGTCCCCCACCACGGCTAGCGTCATGGGTTAACAGAGGGTTAGATTGGGGTTTGCCCAAAGACGTGCCCTTGTTACAGGGCCGAATTAAGGATCTCTTAGAAGGAGACCTCAGCTTGGTCAAGGTGACGCAGGTCATGCTGATTCACCGAATATTGCCTGGCAAACGTCGCCCCCTTCGCCTGTGGGAGTTTAATCCAGAGGGACCGCGAGCTCTCCAGAACTTTATGGGCGCAACTGTTGGAAATATGCCCTAGAGGCAATAATAAATTGGTTATTATTATCTTCCTTGTTCATGATAATCGTTCATTATCCATGCTAGAATTGTATTGATAGGAAACTCAAATACATGTGTGGATACATAGACAACACCATGTCCCTAGTAAGCCTCTAGTTGACTAGCTCGTTGATCAATAGATGGTTACGGTTTCCTGACCATGGACATTGGATGTCATTGATAACGGGATCACATCATTAGGAGAATGATGTGATGGACAAGACCCAATCCTAAGCCTAGCAGAAGATCATGTAGTTCGTATGCTAAAACTTTTCTAATGTCAAGTATCATTTCCTTAGACCATGAGATTGTGCAACTCCCGGATACCGTAGGAGTGCTTTGGGTATGCCAAACTTCACAACATAACTGGGTGGCTATAAAGGTACATTACAGGTATCTCCGAAAGTGTCTGTTGGGTTGGCACGAATCGAGACTGGGATTTGTCACTCCGTGTAAACGGAGAGGTATCTCTGGGCCCACTCGGTAGGACATCATCATAATGTGCACAATGTGATCAAGGAGTTGATCACGGGATGATGTGTTACGGAACGAGTAAAAGAGACTTGCCGGTAACGAGATTGAACCAGGTATCGGGATACTGACGATCGAATCTCGGGCAAGTATCGTACCGCTAGACAAAGGGAATTGTATACGGGATTGATTAAGTCCTTGACATCGTGGTTCATCCGATGAGATCATCGTGGAGCATGTGGGAGCCAACATGGGTATCTAGATCCCGTTGTTGGTTATTGACCGGAGAGGTGTCTCTGTCATGTCTGCATGTTTCCCGAACCCGTAGGGTCTACACACTTAAGGTTCGATGACGCTAGGGTTATAGGGAAAGTATGTACGCGGTTACCGAATGTTGTTCGGAGTCCCGGATGAGATCCCGGATGTCACGAGGAGTTCCGGAATGGTCCGGAGGTAAAGATTTATATATGGGAAGTCCTGTTTTGGTCCATGCAGCCCTCCCACACTTGGTGGACCCCCAGGACCCTCCCGGTGGTCCCGGTACGTTACCGATAAAACCCGAAACTTTTCCGGTAACCAAAACAGGACTTCCCATATATAAATCTTTACCTCCGGACCATTCCGGAACTCCTCGTGACGTCCGGGATCTCATCCGGGACTCTGAACAACATTTGGTAACCGCGTACATACTTTCCCTATAACCCTAGCGTCATCGAACCTTAAGTGTGTAGACCCTACGGGTTCGGGAGACATGCAGACATGACCGAGATGACTCTCCGGTCAATAACCAACAGTGGGATCTAGATACCAATGTTGGCTCCCACATGTTCCACGATGATCTCATCGGATGAACCACGATGTCAAGGACTTAATCAATCCCGTATACAATTCCCTTTGTCTAGCGGTACGATACTTGCCCGAGATTCGATCGTCGGTATCCCGATACCTGGTTCAATCTCGTTACCGGCAAGTCTCTTTTACTCGTTCCGTAACACATCATCCCGTGATCAACTCCTTGATCACATTGTGCACATTATGATGATGTCCTACCGAGTGGGCCCAGAGATACCTCTCCGTTTACACGGAGTGACAAATCCCAGTCTCGATTCGTGCCAACCCAACAGACACTTTCGGAGATACCTGTAATGTACCTTTATAGCCACCCAGTTATGTTGTGACGTTTGGCATACCCAAAGCACTCCTACGGTATCCGGGAGTTGCACAATCTCATGGTCTAAGGAAATGATACTTGACATTAGAAAAGCTTTAGCATACGAACTACATGATCTTCTGCTAGGCTTAGGATTGGGTCTTGTCCATCACATCATTCTCCTAATGATATGATCCCGTTATCAACGACATCCAATGTCCATGGTCAGGAAAGCGTAACCATCTATTGATCAACGAGCTAGTCAACTAGAGGCTTACTAGGGACATGGTGTTGTCTATGTATCCACACATGTATCTGAGTTTCCTATCAATACAATTCTAGCATGGATAATAAACGAGTATCATGAACAAGGAAATATAATAATAACCAATTTATTATTGCCTCTAGGGCATATTTCCAACAGTCTCCCACTTTCACTAGAGTCAATAATCCAGTTCACATCGATATGTGATTAACACTCAAGGTCACATCCCCATGTGACTAACACCCAAAGAGTTCTGGGTTTGATCATGTTATGCTTGTGAGAGAGGTTTCAGTCAACGGGTCTGCAACATTCAGATCCGTATGTACTTCGCAAATTTCTATGTCATCTTGTAGATGCAACTACTACGCTACATTTGGAGCCATTTCAAATAACTGTTCTACTTGGAGCTATTCCATTATACGTATCCGGTATCTCTACTCAGAGCTATCCGAATAGGTGTTAAGCTTGCATCGACGTAACTCTTTACGTCGAACTCTTTATCACCTCCATAACCGAGAAACATATCCTTATTCCTCTAAGGATAATTTAGACCGCTATTTGGTGATCTACTCCTAGATTACCTTTGTACCTTCTTGCCAGATATGTGGCAAGGCACACATCAGGAGCGGTACTCAGCATGGCATACCGTATAGAGCCTATGACAAAAGCATAGGGGGCGACCTTCGTCCTTCCTCTTTCTTCTGCCGTGGTCGAGCTTTAAGCCTTAACTTCATACCTTACAACTTAGGCAAGAACTCCTTCTTTGACTGATCCATCTTGAACACCTTCAAGATCATGTCAAGGTATGTGCTCATTTGAAAGTACCATTAAGCGTTTTGATCTATCCTTATAGATCTTGATGCTCAATGTTCAAGTAGCTTAATCCAGGATTTCCATTGAAAAACACTTTCCAAATAACCCTATATGCTTTCCAGAAATTCTACATCATTTCTGATCAACAATATGTCAACAACATATATTCATCAGAAATTCTATAGTGCTCCCACTCACTTGTTTGGAAATACAAGTTTCTCATAAACTTTGTATACACCCAAAATCTTTGATCATCTCATCAAAGCATACATTCCAACTCCGAGATGCTTACTCCAGTCCTTAGAAGGATTGCTGGAGCTTTGCATACTTATTAGCATCTTTCAGGACTGACAAAACCTTCCGGTTGTATCACATACAACCTTTCCTCAAAAAATCGTCGAGGAAACAATGTTTTGACATCCTATCTGCAAGATTTCATAAATAATGCAGTAATCGCTAATATAATTCCAACAGACTCTTAGCATCGCTACGAGTGAGAAAGTCTCATCGTAGTCAACTCCTTGAACTTTTCGGAAAACATCTTCACGACGAGTCGAGCTTTCTTAATGGTGATACTTACCATCATTGTCCGTCTTCCTTTTAAAATCCATATGTACCTAACAGCCTTACGACCATCAAGTAGTTCTTCCAAAGTCTACACTTTGTTTTCATATATGGATCCTCTCTCGGATTATATGGCCTCGAGCCATTTTGGAATCCAGGCCCACCATCGCTTCTCCATAGCTCGTAGGTTCATTGTTGTCTAGCAACATTACTTCCAAGACAGGATTACGTACCACTCTGAAGTAGTACGCATCCTTGTCATCCCACGAGGTTTGGTAGTGACTTGATCTGAAGTTTAATGATCACTATCATAAGCTTCCACTTCAATTGGTGTAGGTGCCACAGGAACAACTCCATGTGCCCTGCCACACACTAGTTGAAGAGACGGTTCGATAACCTCATCAAGTCTCTACCATCCTCCCACTCAATTCGTTCGAGAGAAACTTTTCCTCGAGGAAGGAACCGATTTTAGAAACAATCCCTTATTGCTTTCGGATCTGAGACAGGAGGTATACCCAACTGTTTTGGGTGTCCTATGAAGATGCATTTATCTGCTTTGGGTTCGAGCTTATCAGCCTGAAACTTTTTCACATAAGCGTCGCAGCCCCAAACTTTTAAGAAATGACAACTTAGGTTTCTCTAAACCATAGTTCATACGGTGTCATCTCATCGCAATTACGTGGTGCCCTATTTAAAGTGAATGTGGTTGTCTCTAATGCCTAACCCATAAACTATCGTGGTAATTCGATAAGAGACATCTTGGTATGCATCATATCCAATAGGGTGCAGTTATGATGTTCGGACACACCATCACACTATGGTGTTCCAGGCTGTATTAGTTGTGAAACAATCTCCACAATGTCTTGATTCTGTGCCAAACTCGTAATTCAAATATTCATCTCTATGATCATATCATAGATCTTTTATCCTCTTGTCACGACGATCTTTCAACTTCACCCTGAAATTACTTGAACCTTTCAATAATTCAGACTCGTGATTCATCAAGTAAATATACTCAACATCTACTCAAATCATCTGTGAAGTAAGAACATAACGATATCCACTACACGCCTCAGCACTCATTGGACTGCACACATCAAAATGTATTACTTCCAACAAGTTGCTTTCTAGTTCCATTTTACTGAAAACGAGGCTTTCAGTCATCTTGCCCATGTGGTATGATTTGCATGTCTCAGGTGATTCAAAATCAAGTGAGTCCAAAACGGTCCATTTGCATGGAGTTTCTTCATGCATATACATCAATAGACATGGTTCGCATGTCTCAAACTTTTCAAAAACAAGTGAGCCCAAAGATCCATCAACATGGAGCTTCTTCATGCGTTTTATACCGATATGACTTACGTGGCAGTGCCATAAGTAGGTGGTACTATCATTACTATCTTATATCTTTTGGCATGAACATGTGTATCACTACGATCGAGATTCAATAAACCATTCATTTTAGGTGCAAGACCATTGAAGGTATTATTCAAATAAACAGAGTAACCATTATTCTCCTTAAAGGAATAACCGTATTGCGATAGACATAATCCAATCATGTCTATGCTCAACGCAAACACCAATCTCGATGGTAGAGGGAGCGTGCGATGCTTGATCACATCAAGCTTGGAAAAACTTCCAACACATATCGCCAGCTCACCTTTAGCTAGTCTCCGTTTACTCCGCAACCTTTTATTTCGAGTTTACTAACACTTAGCAACCGAACCGGTATCTAATACCATGGTGCTACTAGGAGTACTAGTAAAGTACACAATGTATATCCAATATACTTCTATCGACCTTGCCAGCCTTCTCATCTACCAAGTATCTAGGGTAATTCTGCTCCAGTGGATGTTCCCCTTATTACAGAAGCACTTAGTCTTGGGTTTGGGTTCAACCTTGGGTTTCTTCACTAGAGCAGTAGCTGATTTGTCGTTTCATGAAGTATCCCTTCTTGCCCTTGCCCTTCTTGAAACTAGTGGTTTCACCAACCATCAACAATTGATGCTCCTTCTTGATTTCTACTTTTGTGGTGTCAAACATCGCGAATATCTCAAGGATCATCGTATATGTCCCTGATATATTATAGTTCATCACGAAGTTCTAGCATCTTGGTGGTAATGACTTTGGAGAAATATCACTATCTCATCTGGAAGATCAACTCCCACTCGATTCAAATGATTGTTGTACTCAGACAATCTGAGCACAAGCTCAACAATTGAGCTTTTCTCCCTTAGTTTGCGGGCTAAGAAAATCGTCGGAGGTCTTATACCTCTTGACATGGGCACGAGCCTGAAATCCCAATTTCAGCCCTCGAAACATCTCATATGTTTCGCGACGTTTCAAAACGTCTTCGGTGCCTCAACTCTAAACCGTTTAACTGAACTATCACGTAGTTATCAAAATGTGTATGTCAGATGTTCGCAACATCCACAGACGACGTTCGAGGTTCAGCACACTGAGCGGTGCATTAAGGACATAAGCCTTCTATGAAGCAATGAGGACAATCCTCAGTTTACGGACCTAGTCCGCATAATTGCTACTATCAACTTTCAACTAAATTTTCTCTAGGAACATATCTAAACAGTAGAACTGAAGCGCGAGCTACGACATAATTTGCGAAGACCTTTTGACTATGTTCAGGATAATTAAGTTCATCTTATGAACTCCCACTCATATAGACATCCCTCTAGTCATCTAAGTGATTACATGATCCGAGTCAACTAGGCCGTGTCCGATCATCACGTGAGACAGACTAGTCAACATCGGTGAACATATTCATGTTGATCGTATCTACCATACGACTCATGCTCGACCTTTCGGTCTCTTGTGTTCCAAGGCCATGTCTATACATGCTAGGCTCGTCAAGTCAACCTAAGTGTTTTGCATGTCTTCCGAGGCCATGTATGTACATGCTAGGCTCGTCAACACCCGTTGTATTCGAACGTAAGAATCTATCACACCCGATCATCACGTGGTTCTTCGAAACGACGAACTTTCGCAACGGTGCACAGTTAGGGGAAACACTTTCTTGAAATTTTAATGAGGGATCATCTTATTTACTACCGTCGTTCTAAGAAAATAAGATGTATAAACATGATAAACATCACATGCAATCAAATAGTGATATGATATGGCCAATATCATATTGCTCCTTTTGATCTCCATCTTCGGGGCTCCATGATCATCATCGTCACCGGCATGACACCATGATCTCCATCATCATGATCTCCATCATTGTGTCTTCATGAAGTTGTCTCGCCAACTATTACTTCTACTACTACGGCTAACGGTTAGCAATAAACTAAAGTAATTAAATGACGTTTATGTTGACACGCAGGTCATAAATAAATTAAGACAACTCCTATGGCTCCTGCCAGTTGTCATACTCATCGACATGCAAGTCGTGATTCCTATTACAAGAACATGATCATCTCATACATCGGATATATCATTCATCACATCCTTTGGCCATATCACATCACATAGCATACCCTGCAAAAACAAGTTAGACGTCCTCTAATTGTTGTTTGCATGTTTTACGTGGCTGCTATGGGTTTCTAGCAAGAACGTACCTACGCAAAAACCACAACGTGATATGCCAATTGCTATTTACCCTTCATAAGGACCCTTTTCATCGAATCCGATCCGACTAAAGTGGGAGAGACAGACACCCGCTAGCCACCTTATGCAACTAGTGCATGTCAGTCGGTGGAACCAGTCTCACGTAAGAGTACGTGTAAGGTCGGTCCGGGCCGCTTCATCCCACGATGCCGCCGAATCAAGATAAGACTAGTAACGGCAAGTAAATTGACAAAATCAACGCCCACAATTGCTTTGTGTTCTACTCGTGCACAGAAACTACGCATAGACCTAGCTCATGATGCCACTGTTGGGGAACGTAGCAGAAATTCAAAATTTTCTACGCATCACCAAGATCAATCTATGGAGTAATCTAGCAATGAGGGGAAGGAGAGTGCATCTACATACCCTTGTAGATTGCTAAGTGGAAGCGTTCAAGTGAACGGGGTTGATGGAGTCGTACTCGTCGTGATCCAAATCACCGATGATCCTAGTGCCGAACGGATGGCACCTCCGTGTTCAACACACGTACAGCCCGGTGACGTCTCCTACGCCTCGATCCAGCAAGGGGAGAAGGAGAGGTTGGGGAAGACTCCATTCAGCAGCAGCATGATGGTGTGGTGGTGGTGGAGGAGCGCGGTACTCCAGCAGGGCTTCGCCAAGCACTACGAGAGACGAGGAGGAAGAGGGGTAGGGCTGCACCAACAGGGAGAGAATTCACATGTGTTGGGCAGCCCCAAACCTCAAGTATATATAGGGGGAGGGGAGGGGCTGCGCCCCCACCTAGGGTTCCCTCCCTAGGGGTGGCGGTAGCCCCTAGATCCCATCTAGGGGGCGGCCAAGGGGAGGGGGAGAGGGAGGCGCACCAGGCATGGGCCCTAAGGCCCATCTGCCCTTAGGGTTTGCCCCCCACCTCCCCTTTAGGCGCCTTGGGCCCTTGTGGGGGGGCGCACCAGCCCACCTGTGGCTGGTCCCCTCCCACACTTGGCCCATGCAGCCCTCCGGGGCTTTGGTGGACCCCCGGGACCCTCCCGGTGGTCCCGGTACGTTACCGATAAAACCCGAAACTTTTCCGATGACCAAAACAGGACTTCCCATATATAAATCTTTACCTCCAGACCATTCTGGAACTCCTCGTGACGTCCGGGATCTCATCCGGGACTTCGAACAACATTCGGTAACCGCGTACATACTTTCCCTATAACCCTAGCGTCATCGAACCTTAAGTGTGTAGACCCTACGGGTTCGGGAGACATGCAGACATGACCGAGATGACTCTCCGATCAATAACCAACAGCGGGATCTGGATACCCATGTTGGCTCCCACATGTTCCACGATGATCTCATCAGATGAACCATGATGTCAAGGATTCAATCAATCCCGTATGCAATTCCCTTTGTCCATCAGTACGATACTTGCCCGAGATTCGATCGTCGGTATCCCGATACCTTGTTCTATCTCGTTACCGGCAAGTCTCTTTACTCGTTCCGTAACACATCATCCCGTGATCAACTCCTTGATCACATTGTGCACATTATGATGATGTCCTACCGAGTGGGCCCAGAGATACCTCTCCGTTTACACAGAGTGACAAATCCCAGTCTCGATTCGTGCCAACCCAACAGACACTTTCGGAGATACCTGTAGTGTACCTTTATAGCCACCCAGTTACGTTGTGACGTTTGGCACACCCAAAGCACTCCTACGGTATCCGGGAGTTGCACAATCTCATGGTCTAAGGAAATGATACTTGACATTAGAAAAGCTTCAGCAAACGAACTACACGATCTTTGTGCTAGGCTTAGGATTGGGTCTTGTCCATCACATCATTCTCCTAATGATGTGATCCCGTTATCAACGACATCCAATGTCCATGGTCAGGAAACCGTAACCATCTATTGATCAACGAGCTAGTCAACTAGAGGCTTACTAGGGACATGGTGTTGTCTATGTATCCACACATGTATCTGAGTTTCCTATCAATACAATTCTAGCATGGACAATAAAAGATTATCATGAACAAGGAAATATAATAATAACCAATTTATTATTACCTCTACGGCATATTTCCAACAGCCCGCGGAGATGTATAGACTGTTCTTCGGATCACAAGAGATGTGTCCGGATTTAACCGAGGACGCAGGCCTAAGCTGCAATCGCCCGGATACTCAAGTAAGCAACCTTGTGCCCGGAGCTTCTATCCTTATAATTGTCATAAACTTGCCCCTAAAAGAGCCGTCCTTTTAAACAGGAGTGGATAGCGAAGGCAAAGCTGATCAGGTGTCCGGCTCCCCTTCCTGAAACCAGGCCGGATCCCGTACTGGTCAGGTTGCTGGAGATAATGCCTTTGGAGGGGGAGGACAAGGAAGCTATGGCCTCCTCGAAGGAGGCTGCTCCGAAGGGAGGAACCGACAATTCCTCTCCTGAGGGGAAGAAGAGAGCCGCCTCTGACGACCCGAAAACCATGGCCTCGAGGCGGGGGAGAAAATCCTCGTCAGAGGGTCCGACGCCGGGGAGTTCCTCGGCCGGACTACGCCCTCAAGGGGATCAGCCCTCCAGCGAGCCGTAAGTGGAGAAAGATTTTCCTTTTGAGGGATGAGGGAAATCCTTGATTTATATCTGAGAAGATTAACCAAACCTTTACCTTGTAGCTCGGACCTCAGCCCTTCTCAGCAGAGCTCGTCTTCGGGGGATCTTCTTCCGGAGATGATGGAGAGCGGGACGCCTCCCCCTGCCGTGCCGCCTAGCAAGGCGGGCGACCTTGAGGTGTCGTCGCGGAGGGTTTCTCCGAATCCGGCAGGGGCGGAAGGTAGTTATGCGGCCCCCCGAGGTTCTCCGCGTCCGGCCTTCGAAAGAGGTCATGGGACGAGCCCGGCACCGTCTGGTGCTCGGCCGGAGGAGCTAAAGATTCTGCTGGGGTGAGCTTCTATCTCAGAGGAGCACCGCGCATTGATGGGCATCGTGACAGAAAGGATTTCATCCGCAGAGAGCGGATTGTATGAGGCCGTCAAAAGTTTACTGATGGGTTTCGAGGTACATTAGATAATGTATACTTTTGTCAGTTGCGCATGAATAAGATGCGCCCTGTGTAGATAGTAGCCCCTGAGACTCTGCGTGTCGTCAAGAAATGACGGCACGTGGAGGATCATAATCCCAGGTCTAAGATGTCGCCTTTGAATGTAGGCGGCAGGGTGTCCGGAATCGAGCCGAACTGACGATTTTGCCGAACTAAAGCGGCAACTGGACGTGGCAGATGCCGACATCACGCTTGTCAATAAGCGGCTTGATGAGGCTCAAGGTATGTAATTCCTCGGGCGGCATCAGGTAAGAACAGTTTTATGCCTGTGTCTTACGATGTGTGTGCTTGACGCAGATGGTGCGGCCGCCGTGGAGAGTCTTACGGCAGAACTTGCCCGAGCTAAAGAACAAGCCAGCGAAAGTGATGCGGCTACCAGGAAAGCCCTTGAAGAGCTGAGAGCCGAACAGGCTGCTCATTGCCGAAGCAAGGAAGAGATGGCCGAGATGGCCGAAAAGTTAAAAAGCGCTACAGACCGTTGCAGACTTCTTGAAAAAGAAGACCAGGCGAAACAGAAGGACTTAGAGAAGGCCGTTGCCAATGCCAAGGACGCGCGT
Organism: Triticum urartu; assembly: GCF_056163025.1. Classification (NCBI taxonomy): domain Eukaryota; kingdom Viridiplantae; phylum Streptophyta; class Magnoliopsida; order Poales; family Poaceae; genus Triticum; species Triticum urartu. The sequence continues at coordinate 692,489,750 of NC_141874.1, read as the reverse complement.
TTTGCGATGAGAGCTGTGAAGGAGGAGCTGCTTCAGGCCGAACAGATTGCGGCTGGAAAGCCCTTTATGCTGCGAAGGAAATTTTGCGATCCGAAGTTTGCTCCGTTGGACCGGATGTGGAGTGTGGAGGATACCTATCTGGACTTGGCAGCGAGTGCTGCTGATGCGACCGAACACTTTCGAGATCAGAAAGATCGCGAAGTGGAAAAGCTTTTCTGGTCGCAGTTTCACAATCCAGAGCGTCCACTGGCAGTGGATGATCGTTTGGCTCAATGGGCCGAACTGAATAGGTTGTCTGGACTCGCCATGAAGTACGTCATGGGTCACCTGTGGCCGGAGAGATCGGAGCCGAAGAGTTATTTCAGCTTAGTGCAGCAATTCCTTGACGTGGTGCCGCGTATAAATGCAATGAAGAGGTCAGCATGCATAGAGGGCGCTAGGATGGCTCTTGCCCGTGTTAAGACATACTGGGCAGAGATGGAGACCACCGTTGTTGCGTCCCGAGATTCGGACAAAAGCCGAGTACCCTCCGAGCACTATTTTCAGGAAGTTCTTGAAGGCGCTTGTGTAATAGAGACGCAGTGCCCGAAAGATGCTATGTTATGATAGCATATGTAATTATAAAGTAATATTTTGATAAACTGTAGTGGCCTTATTTATACTTGTACCTCCAAGTATTGGGAACACCTCCTGTGCGGCTGTTTTAAATATATATATATATATATATATACAAAATCTGAAAGATGGCAGTCGTTGGCTTCAGCCCCCACGCACATAGTGCGGGGGTGCTCGCAGAAGACGCATTTTCACACTTAACCCAACGTCTTGGTCCTACAAAGGAGGTGATAGCGCAGCGGGCCAGGCAACCGGACTATAATGCTTTAACACTTTCACTTAGCCATAGGAGTTTGACAGTGAGACTATTTAGGTAGCCCCTTGGTGGCAACTGCGCTTGTCCGAGTTCGGGGCACGTATGTGCCTGACCGGGAAGCGGCCCTTCGTTAAAGCGGAGGAATTCGATAGATTCCGATAGGTCATCGAGTGGCTGACCAGTCTCACGCTACATCATGACAGTCAGTTTTCGGCTTTCTCTACTGAGGTGCTCGCCCGGCCGAACCGGGGCACAATCGCAGTAGTTCTCCTGGTGCTACCTTAGCCGATAGAGCGGAACGTAAGGTAGCCGAACTCAGGAGCCGGGCAACCCAACATTTGACCAAAGACATGATTCGGAGCTGATGCATATAATGCCAAAACTCGCGACGCCGAACACTCCCTAAGGTGTTCGGTCTTTATGAGTGCGGGCGAAACAACACTCTTTATTAAAAAAAGGCCCCTAGTGTCCAGGTACGTGCAAAAATTCTGACGTGGCCACATGCCAAGACGCCAGCCTCCTCCTTGGTTATATCAGAAAAAACCAGGGGATGTGTAGCAACAAGAGACAGTAAAAAAGGTTTACGCGGGGTCTTAATCTAAAAAGAATCCTTTAGGACGGGTCCCTACTGCACGTCTGCGCCTGTGTCTCCATTGTGCCGTATCCTGGACGGGCGCCGCACGACGTTCATCTGTAAAAGAGAGGAACTAAGTTGTAAACGGGTCGTGCCGAAAAAGTTTAAAATAAACAGAGTATAAAGTAAAATATATAAGATTGAGCTTTATTGTCTCTTATTGTATATGCGTGGAGCCCCTAGTGCGGGGCTATATGGCCTCTAGGCCTGCATCAATGATAATTTGGTACCGAACTCGTCTATCAGCGGTCGTGGTCTTGAATGACCTATTTCGAAGTTTTTTGGCCGGTGAGGCCATTTTGCTGTGGGGCTGTCAAAGCGGCCGCACAGTCCTCCGCTTGGGGAGGCGCACTTTAGTGCTTCCCCTTCATAGAGATGATGCCTCGTGGACCGGGCATCTTAAGCGTAAGAGATGCATAATGCGGTATTGCGTTAAAGCGAGCGAAAGCTTCGCGTCCCAGTAGTGCTTGGTAGCGACTTGAGAACGGGGCGATATGGAAGGTCAGCTTTTCGCGGCGGAAGTTATCGGCAGAGCCGAATATGACTTCGAGCCGGAGAAAACCCATACAATGGGTGTCCGGACTCGGTATTACCCCTTGAAAGGAGGTTTTGCTGCGGCGGATTCTTGCTGGGTTTATCCCCATGTGCTGGATTGTATCCTGATATATCAGGTTTAGTCCACTGCCGCCGTCCATAAGGACATTTGAAAACTAGAGTCCGCCAATTATTGGATCGAGTATCAAGGCAGTCCAGCCTACATTCTTGATATTTCTAGAATAATCTAGCTGATCGAAGATGATCGGTTTTGACAACTAGTGGCAGGACCCTTTGGGGATGGGCCGTGTGGTGCGTACCTTTACGGGCGCCGCACGTTTTGTTATGTGAAGTGAGTTCACTGTTTTTACGTCTTGTGGGAAGTTCTTTTGTTTCCTGGTGCTCTGCTTTTGGGGTTCGTCCTCGTCTTCGCTTGGTGTGTCGAGCCCCTTGTGTTCGGCATTGAGTCTGCCGGATTGTTTGAAAACCCAACAGTCTCTGTGGGTATGGTTAGCAGGCTTCCCGGGAGTACTGTGTATCTGACATATCCTGTCTAGGATTTTATTTAGGTTGGATGGATAGTCCCTGTTGTCCTGGGGGGCGATTTTGCCTGATTTTGTCGTGAGCCTTTGAATCCGGCATTGACTGTCGTGCTCTTCGGACTTTTGTCCTTAGTCCAGCGATGGTCCTTGTTGCGTCGTGGTTTTCCGTTTCCATCCCTAGTTTCGGATGTACTTGGGTCGCTGGGGCTGCACCTTGCCAACCAGCTGTCCTCCCCTGCACAAAGGCGGGTCATGAGGCTTGTTAGTGCGGCCATTGTTCTTGGCTTTTCTTGGCCGAGGTGTCTGGCGAGCCATTCGTCTCGGACGTTGTGCCTGAAAGCTGCTAAGGCTTCGGCGTCCGGACAGTCGACTATCTGATTCTTTTTAGTGAGGAATCTATTCCAGAACTGCCGAGCTGATTCTCCGGGTTGCTGAGTTATGTGACTAAGATCGTCTGCATCCGGAGGGCGGACATAGGTCCCTTGAAAGTTTGCTCGGAAAGCATCCTCGAGCTCTTCCCAGCTTCCAATTGTGTTTTCGGGAAGGCTTTTAAGCCAATGTCGGGCTGGCCCTTTAAGCTTAAGGGGTAAATATTTTATGGCGTGGAGATCATCTCCTCTAGCCATGTGTATGTGGAGGATATAATCCTCGATCCAAACTCCAGGGTCTGTTGTTCCATCATATGCCTCTATGTTTACGGGTTTGAATCCCTCTGGGAATTCATAGTCCAGGACCTCATCGGTGAAACATAGGGGGTGTGCGGCGCCCCTGTATTTGGGTGTGCCGGATTCTGATGATGGCTTCATAGCGTTGCTTACGAGAGCTTGCTTTCTTGGCCCATAAATGGACCTGACTGGGCCATGATGCGAATCCTTAAGTGGGTCGCATGCCGATTTAGGTGCAGCGCCGCTTGCCGCTTTATGGGGTCGTCTATCCGACCGTGTGGCTTTCTCATTTTTTGAATGCGAGGGCTCTAGGGCCTCTTCGTCGAATTCAGGTAGTAGCTTTCTTTTCGGATAGCTTTTAGTGCGGCGATTGTCGCCGTATTTATCTGCGGTATTGATTACTTTGCTCCATCTAATCCGGAGTGCATCTTCCACTGTTTTTAGCTTCCACTTTTGCTTTTTTAGGCTGCGTGCAGTTGCAACGAGCCTCTCGTGGAGATTCTTTTGCTCCATAGGTTTATTCGGCGTGAGGTCGTCCGGAATGCCGTTTTTGCCGGAGGAGGGATGTTCGGTTTCTCTATCCGTGTTGCCCTGTTCGGACGGTTGCTCTAAGGCCTGCTCGTCGTCTACCGGCTTGTCCTGCTCTATGGCTGGGTTTTTGTCGAGGTGGGGCTTGGGTCGGCGTTTACGCCGATGCTTTGATTGCTTTTTGGGGGGTCGATCTCCCGTCCCATCCCCTTTTTCCTCGTTGTCGCTTCCTTTAGGGGTATCCACCATGTACACATCGTGAGATGAGGTGGCTGTCCAATGCCCTATGGGCGTTGGTTCGTCGGTATCTCCTGCATCGTCATCCATGCTGTCGATGTCTCCGGAGTCGAAGTTGAGCACGTCGTTTAAATTGTCGACAGTGGCTACCAAGTAGGTGGTGGGTGGGGTTTGAATTTCTTCATCGTCCGTATCCCATCCTCGCTGACCGTAGTTCGGCCAGGGCTCTCCTGATAAGGAGAGAGACTTGAGAGAGTTCAGGATATCGCCACAAGGCGAGTGCTGAAAGATGTCTGCGGCGGTGAACTCCATTATCGGTGCCCAGTCGGATTCGATCGGCAGGGGCGCGGGGGGTTCGGAGTTCGGAAAGGAGTCCGGATCCTCGGAGTCACGGATCATGCAGAGTGCGGGGCTAGCGTTCGGCTCGATCGCCTTTGAGATCGAAGCCCCCGAGGTGACGTCCAACCGCTCATCCTCGATTGGCGCAGTAGGCTCCGAGTTAGGGGTCGGAACCGATGCGTGTGCGGCCTCCAGGACACTGTCCGGAGGTAGAGCTAGATCATGCCCCTCGAGATAGTGCGGCGCGCTTGGCCGTGGCTCGAACCCGTCGAAGATCAAGTCTCCGCAGATGTCAGCCGTGTAGTTTAAGCTTCCAAACCTGACTTGATGGCCAGGGGCGTAGCTTTCGATCTGCTCCAGGTGGCCGAGCGAATTGGCCCGCAGAGCAAAGCCGCCGAAGACGAAGATCTGTCCGGGGAGAAAAGTCTCACCCTGGACCGTATCATTGTCGATGATCAAAGGAGCCATCGGGCCTAAAGGCGACGACACAGAGGAACTCTCAATGAAAGCACCAATGTCGGTGTCAAAACCGGAGGATCTCGGGTAGTGGGTCCCGAACTGTGCGTCTAGGCCGGATGGTAACAGGAGGCAGGGAACACGATGTTTTACCCAGGTTCGGGCCCTCTTGATGGAGGTAAAACCCTACGTCCTGCTTGATTAATATTGATGATATGGGTAGTACAAGAGTAGATCTACCACGAGATCAAGGAGGCTAAACCCTAGAAGCTAGCCTATGGTATGATTGTTGTATATGGAGTTGATTGCCTACGGACTACAACCCTTCGGTTTATATAGACACCGGATAGGGTTAGGGTTACATAGAGTCGGTTACAATGGTAGGAGATCTTGAATATCCGCATCGCCAAGCTTGCCTTCCACGCCAAGGAAAGTCCCATCCGGACACGGGACGAAGTCTTCAATCTTGTATCTTCATAGTCCAGGAGTCCGGCTGAAGGTATAGTCCGGCTACCCGAACACCCCCTAATCCAGGACTCCCTCACACCCACAGAGAATGTTGGGTCTTCAAGCAGGCCGGTAAGCTAAACGCCGAACACAAGGGGAGGGAGACACCAAGCGAAGGCGAGGACGAACCTCGCCAGCAAAGCACTAGAGGACAGACAAAATTCCCACCAGAGGTCAAAATAGTAAACATGATCCATGTGACAAAGAGAAGAAGCAAATATGCACTCCGAGACACATGCGCCATAGAGCTCGTCACCCCTAGGTCCAACCCCTGGTTGGCCTGCCCGATCACTTTTGATCGCGGGGATCACGCGACAAGCATCCGGTACGAAGGATTGGCTGCCTTGGTGTTAGACCCAATAATAAACGGATACCATCTCACACGAGTCCTCATGGACGGCGGCAGTGGTCTAAATCCGATATATCAGGACACAGTCCGCAAAATGGGGATAGACCCGACAAAAATAAGCCACAGTAATACTACCTTGAAGGGAGTAATACCAGGACTAGAGGCCCGTTGTACGGGCTCTCTATTACTAGAGGTTGTATTCGGTTCTTCCGATAACTTCCGAAGCGAAAGGTTAACTTTCTACATCGCTCCATTCCGAAGTGGCTATCAGGCACTACTCGGAAGAGCAGCTTTCGCTCGTTTTAATGCAATACCGCATTACGCTTCTCTCAAGCTTAAGATGCCCGGTCCACGTGGCACCATCACAGTTAGCAGAAATACTGAGTGTTCTCTACGCGCGGAAGAACGTGCGGCAGCTTTAGCCGCCGAGCACTAGACGGCCTCACCAACTAGAAAAAATGACAGGTCGTCAAGACCACGGACACGGTTAAATGAGTCCGGTGCACCACTACATATACATGAGATTGGTTTGGTTGTCAAACCCTCCTAAACGGTACCAGGGGCTTCCCACGTGTAATCAGGGCTAGTCCGGCTCAACTTGACTTATCTTGAATTTTAATAGTATATTGATAATAACCAATTTTTTGGCACGACAACTTTCACCTAAGTTCTTCTCTTTTACATATGAAAATCGTGCTACGCCCGTCCAGGACATGGCACAACGGAGACACGGGCGCAGACGTGCAGCAGGGACCCGCTCAAAGGTTTCTTTTCAGATTAAGACCCTGCGTAAACCTCTTTTACTGTCTCTTGTTGTTCACATCCTCCGGATACTCAATACAACCGAGAAGGATGCTGATGTTATTGGCATGTGGCCACGTCAGGACATTGCACGTACCTGGACACTCGGGGTTTATTATTAAGGGCATCGTTCAGCCCGGCATATGTTATAAAGACCGAATACCTTAGGGAGTGTTCAGCGTCGCGAGTTTGGCCTTATATGCATCAGCTCCGAATCATGTCTTTGGTAAAATGTTGGGTTTGCCCGGCTCCCACGTTTTGGTACCTTATGTTCCGCTATATCGGCTAAGGTAGCACTAGGAGAACTACTGCGATTGTGCCCTGGTTCATCCGGATGAGCACCTCAGTAGAGAAAGCCGAAAACTGACTGTCATGATAAAGCGCGAGACTGGTCAACCACTCGATGACTCAACGGAATCTTCGGGATTCCTCTGCATTAACGAAGGGTCGTTTCCCGGTCATGTACGTACACGCCCCGTATTTGGACGAGCGCAAAAGTACCAGGGGCTATATAGTAGCCCCACCGTCAAACTCATATGGCTAAGTGAAAGTGTTAAAGCAATATAGTCTGATTGCCTCGTTCGCTGTGCTACCACCTCCTTCATGGACCAAGACGTTGGATCAAGTGTGAATACGCGTTTTTTGCGAACACCCCCGCATTATATGCGTGGGAGCGGAAGCCGACGACTGCAAACTTTCAGGTTATATACATATATACATAAACGGCCGCACAGGAGGCATCATAATACTTTCAGGCAAAAGTATAAACACAGCCTTGATAACTCAATAAAACATTGTTTTTACAATGGGAGTACATGTCACTAAAACATAATATTCTTCGAGCACTGAGTCTCTATCAAACGAGCGCCTTCAAGGACTTCTTCAAAGTAGTGCTCGGCAGCCACTCGGCCCACGGCCGAACCCTGTGTTGCAACAGTGGTGGCCTCCATCTCTGCCCAGTATGTCTTGACACAGGCAAAGGCCATCCGCGCACCCTCTATGCACACTGACCTCTTCATAGCATCGATGTGCGGTAAAGCACCAAGGAATTGTTGCACTAAACTAAAGTAACTATTCGGCCTTGGCCCTCCCGGCCACAGATGATCCACAACAGACCTCATGGCAAGTCCGGACAACCTATTGAGCTCGGCCCACTCGGCCATTCGCTCATTCAACAGCAGCAAACGCACTGGAGCATGGAACTGTGACCAGAACAGCTTTTCCACTTCACGATCTTTTTGATCCTTGAAATACTTGGCCGCATCAGCAGCACTTGCTGCCAAATCCATGTAGGCGTCCACAGAACTCCATAGTTGGTCAAGAGGGGCATACTTCGGATCTTTGAACTTAGTCCGCAACAAGAAGGGCTTCCCAGCCATGATATCCGCAGCTTGACGCAGTTCCTCCTTCGTCGCTCTGATTTTGGAGCGGGCTTCCTTGGCTGCTACCATGGCCTTCTCTAGGTCTGTCGCCCTCGCTCGGCTTTCTTTTTCAAGAAGCTGGTAACGGTCAGCAGCATCTTTCAACTCAACGGCCATCTTGGCTATTCTTTCCTTGCTCTGGCAATGCGCAGCATGTTCGGCCCTCAACTCTTCAACCGCCTTTAGAGCGGCCGCATCGCTATTCCTTGCTTGTTCCTTGGCTCGGGCAAGCTCCACCTGAAAGGTCTCCACGGTGGCAGCTCCATCTGCAGTCACAACATATTAAAGATACTGGCATCATGCTCCTCTTACTATGTGTTGATCACCGAAAAAATCACTTACCCTGTGCCTCGTCAAGCCGCTTGTTGACAAGCACGATGTCGGCATCTGCCGCATCAAGTTGCCGCTTTAGCTCGGCAAACCCATCAGTCCGGCTAGCCACCGGAGCTTCAGCCACCTGCACATAAAGGCGGTCTGGTTATTACCTGGGACTATGATCCTCTGTTTGCCGCCATTTTCAACGACAACCAGAGTCTCAGGGGCTACTATCTGCATAGGGCACACCTAACGTGTGCGGTACTGTCAAAAACATACACTATTTCACGTACCTCAAAGCCTTTCAGCAGACTCATAAAAGCTTCATGCAATCCGCTTTCAGCGGATGAAATCCTTTCAATTACCGTACCCATTAGCGTATGATGCACTTCTGAGATGGTCGCTTGCTCCAGAAGATCCTTCAGTGCGTCCGACCGCACACTGTACGGTTCCGGACTCTTTTTGTTGCTCTCTTTAGGAGCCGAATACTGAGGACTCCGAGTAGCCAAAGGATTACCCTCTGGCCTTGGCGGATCAGGAGAGACCCTCCGCGACGACTCTTCAGGGTCGCCCGCCTCATGAGGCGGGGTGACAGGGGGAGGCGTTTCGCTCTCCATCATCTCCGGAAGAAGATCCCCCGAAGACGAACTCTGTCGAGAAGGGCTACGATCCGAACTACAAGATATAAGCTTCGGTTATTGTCTTCAGAAGTAAGGTAGGACACTTTCACTATTAAAATACCTTTTGATTACTTACAGCTCGGTAGAGGGCTGATCCCCGTGCGGACATTGTGCGGCAAGAATACCCTCTGAGGCAGGACCCTCTGGTGAAGATTTCTTCTCCCATTTGGAAACCTTTGTTTCCGGATCCTCAGAGGTGGTCCTCTTCCTTCCTCGGGGAGAGGGAATGTCAGATTCTTCTCCCTGGTTATCCTCCCTCGCGGAGGCGCTCATTCCCCCGGTTGGGACGAGTAGCGACTGAGGCCCGCTTTCGGCCTCTTTATTCCCCCCTTCATCTTCCTTTGAGGGCACCTGATAAGGCGCCAGCTCAAGCATTCTGTCCAGTACTGGATTGGCCAAGCCTTCGGGAAGGGGGGGCGAACACCTGATCATCTTCGCCTTTGTTATCCAGTCCTGGTCAAAGAGCGACTTTTCAGAATGATGTCATGATAAATAAAAGGACAGCGTGTTCGGCCATGGGATTACTTACTTGGGTATCAGGGCGGTTGCAGCTCAGACCCGCATCCTCGGTGGTGTCCGGACACTCTATTTGGGGTCTGAAGAACAATTTATACATCTCTTCGAGCGTCATGCCGAGGAAGTGTTGAATAGTTCGCGGTCCTTCCGGGTTGAATTCCCACATACGGAGGGGTCGACGTTTGCAAGGCTGGACTCGACGAACTAGCATAACTTGCATTACCATAACCAGGCTGAAATCTCTCTCAAAGAGATCTCGGATGCGACTCTGCAATATCGGCACATCATTTGCTGGACCCTAGCTCAGCCCCCTGCTGATCCATGACGTCAGTTGTGATGGGGGGCCCGAGCGAAAGGCAGGGGCGGCTACCCACTTGGTACTTAGGGGAGTTGTGATGTAAAACCACTCACGCTGCCACAAGCTGGACGCCTCTGGGAAGGAACCCTCTGGCCATGGAGCATCAGCGCTTTTGCTTATCACGGCACCTCCGCACTCTGCGTGCCGCCCCTCGATCATCTTCGGCTTCACATTGAAGGTCTTGAGCCACAGGCCGGAGTGAGGGGTAATGCGGAGGAAGGCCTCACATACGACGATGAACGACGAGATGTGAAGGAGGGAATCCGGGGCCAGATCATGGAAATCTAGCCCATAATAGAACATGAGCCCCCTAACAAAGGGATCCAGAGCGAGGCCTAGTCCTCGGAGGAAGTGAGAGATGAACACAACACTCTCGTTGGGTTTGGGAGTGGGGATGACCTGCCCTCGGGCGGGCAGCCTGTGCGAAATTTCGGCGGTCAGATATCTGGCCTCTCTCAGCTTCTTGATGTCCTCCTCTATGACAGAGGAAGGCATCCACCGACCTTGGAGGTTGGATCCGGACATGGTTGAAGGTCCGAAGCGCCTGACCTGAGCCTGGGGTGTTGGAACTCGAGGCGGGGGAAGGATTCGATTGAGCACGAGAGGAAAAAAGGACAGGTCTTGGCCTCTTTATAAAGAGGGAGAATGTCAAGCGTCCTCCTCGCGGCCATTTTGGACTCGCCTAAAATCGAGGAGTCATACCAACGGGTGCGAGTGGGTTACCCACGTCCGTATTGATGAGAATCCCGTAATAAGGGGGACACGATCTCTGCTTCGACAAGACGTGTCAAGAAAGCCGCCTCGCAATATGTGCAGTGCTGGTTGGGAAAAACGGTTCGGATAATGACTGGGCCATGACATAACGTCGTGCTGTCAAAACACGTCATCAGATTAGATTTGTGGAAATATTATTCTCTCTACGGTGGTATGTGGAAATTGTTTTGCAGAGCTGGACACTATCCCTGGGTTCAAAATCTTCTGTGGAGTATTTGGAGGAGGAACCCACCTTGCAATGCCGAAGATAGTACTGCGCGCCGGACTCATCGTCATTGAAGCCTGGTTCAGGGGCTACTGAGGGAGTCCTGGATTAGGGGGTCTTCGGACAGCCGGACTATATCCTTTGGCCGGACTGTTGGACTATGAAGATACAAGATTGAAGACTTCGTCCCGTGTCCGGATGGGACTCTCCTTGGCGTGGAAGGCAAGCTAGGCAATACGGATATGTAGATCTCCTCCCTTGTAACCGACTCTGTGTAACCCTATCCCCCTCCGGTGTCTATATAAACCGGAGGGTTTAGTCCGTAGGACAACAGACAATCATATCATAGGCTAGCTTCTAGGGTTTAGCCTCTATGATCTCGTGGTAGATCAACTCTTGTAATACTCATATCATCAAGAACAATCAAGCGGGACGTAGGGTATTACCTCCATCAAGAGGGCCTGAACCTGGGTAAACATCGTGTCCCCTGCCTCCTGTTACCATCCGCCTTAGACGCACAGTTCGGGACCCCCTACCCGAGATCCGCCGGTTTTGACACCGAGAGAGAGAGAGAGAGAGGATGGGTGGGTGAGGGATGCGGGTGAATCTGGCAGACGCCGGAGTTGCGAAGTGGGAGAAGGGGAGGGGCGGCGGCAAGGTGGGTCGGTTCCAAGAGAGGTGAAGCCGTGGGGGTGACGCGAGCTCAGGCATTCTGTTGGGAGGATGCGAGTGACCCTTTTTTTCCCATGACGAAGAGTTATTTCACTTAGATAGAAAATTGTGACTGTGGGTTCAATTGTGTAAAACTGTAGGGTCTTTCTGCAAAAACGCCTGCAGTAGCATGTCTAGTGGTCGACATGCAACTGGCCACGACAAGCCTCCTCCCTTCCGACCCCAGTTGTAGTCACTTTGTGCCCATGCAGTTGCGGTCGGGTTACAATGCTTGAAGTCGTATGTCTAATGATGGACACGCAACTGCCCAGGACAACCCTGCCTCCGCGACCTCAGTTGGAGTCGCTTTATGCCCATGCAGTTGCGGTCCCTTTGTACTCATGCAGTTACACTCAAATTACAACGCTTGCAGTTGCATGTCTAGTGGTGGACATGCAACTAGCCCGACAACCCCCTCCTGACCCATGTTGAAGTGGCATTGTGCCCATGCAGTTGTAGTCAGGTTACAACCCTTGCAATTGCATGTCTAGTGATGGACATGCAACTGGCCACGACAACCCTCCTCCCTTTAGACCCTAGTTGCAGTCGTTTTGTGCCCGCACACTTGCGGTCGGGTTACAATTCTTGCCGTCGCATAGATGTAACAAGATAAACAACTCAACAACAAAAAATAGTGAGACAATACAGAAAACCCACAGGCCGACAAGGCGAGAAAGCATGAATGTGAAAGTGTGAGCTAGCACGCGGGGCACATGAAAAAACACACACATATGCCCTAGGGTAGGTGTTGTTGCATCCCGTTGAAAGGTAGCAGTTGCGACCCATTTAAAAACTTGTAGTTACGATCCTGTGAGTCCATGTAGTTGTCATCCCATTTGAAACTTCTTGTTGCGAACTTGCGATTCCTTTTGAAAACTTGCAGTTGCGATCTATTTTTAAAGACTTGCTGTTGTGACCCAAGAAAAAAATGAAATGAAAAATAGATTTATCTAGTTGTACATTCCAAAATTAACAAAATCTCATCCAACTAGAATTTGTCACAAGTGTTTGCATATAAAGAATGAAAAAACTAACAAAAACTAAATAAACAAATAAATAAAAAGGAAATCAAATGATAACAATAGAAAAAATGCAGCCAAAAAAGAAAGAAAGATTAGTCACGAGAGTGAGGAATGACATGGTCGCTTTCCCTATTAACATGTAGACATAAAAAGGTGACAAAAAGATAGACATGAGTGTGGTAACTTTTCCTTTTTGAGGCAATGGACTGTGGTAGTAACTGGGTAGTGCGTTGGTGCATGTCGCTAGAGCGTGGACAAGCGGGCCGACAAAACAAAACAACTTGGGCTGCCGTGTCCGCGTGGCTGCATGCAAAAAAACAGCACGCACGAGTTACTCAAAAAAGAAAAGAAAAACAGCACGTACGAATCTCCGCACGTTTAGATCGGATGGCCAGGTGCATGAATGAGACCAATTTGTTTCTTATCTAGCTAAGTTTTAGCAAAACTGTTCTTTAAATGCGCATGTACATGTTCGGGTTCTTTTGTTGTGTGCAATTTTCTGTGGAGAAATGACAAATACTGCAACATTCGGTTAAAATGGCAGATTTTTTCCATTTCGATGATTTCGGCCAGGAAAGAGCTTTTGGCACGAGGGTTCTGAATATGGTTATTATTTTCTTTCAACACCCAAAGGATCCAAGGAGGAATGCAATAGTTTGCATGCGAATTTCATAAGAAGGCAAACATAAATCTTCCACTTTTCAAGTTTTTTTGTAAACAAATACCAAGGTTTTAGCACATCAATCTTCAGACATTTTGGGCTTACAAACGTTGAGGCACTTTTGCTATGGTTCAAAATATTCATTATGCAAAAAAGAAAACCAACATCTATTCTGTACGAGTCCTTTTGAATTTCCTGCTGTGATCAACGTCTTCCTCTTCATGATCCCCCTCTAATGGCAGTGGTCGGCAACGTGTCATCAAGAAGTTCTCATTGGTCTCGAGGATGGCGGCCAACACTTCTTTTGACGACATAATAAATTGCACGCACGCATCCTTGAGTCGATTACAGTGGTGCTGATTCGCCAGCGCGTACGTGCTCATAACGGTGGCCACATCCATAGTGTTGCACAGCTCATCTTCGCACATGAGCTTCAGCCTCTCCAGCCCGTAGATGTCTGCCGCGACCATCAGGTGCTGCATCGCCGCGACGCTGTAGCCTCCTTCGTCGTCGGCGGGTGGCAGCGGCAGCGAGTCTTTGTAGATGTAGTGAAGCATCATCTGGAAGATGTCCGGCTCAACGTCGATGACCTTGACGCGCGGCATGTCGTCCTTCTCCGCCATGGGGCCATAGAACTGAGCTCCGAAGACCGGCGACCGCGCGGCCAGAAAGGACCTGTGCCCGCGGAACTCCTGGCTGCCCACGAGGAACGTGACGTCGGCGCCTCTCCCGTCCTCTAGCATGCTCTCGAGCTGGCTGAAGAGTTGGCTGGGCACTGTGGGCAGCTGCAGAGGCGGTGACTCGTCCGTGTCCGTGAAGACGGTGAGGACGCACCGTACCGTGAAGCAGCCGTCCCCCAGTTGCGACAGCCATTCCAGCTTGGCCTTGTCTGCGAATCCGTGATGGCCCCATGTCTGGTAATCGCGGGGAGAGAAGACGCGCTTCATCGCATCGAAGCTGGCTACGTTTACCTGGCTCCTTTTCTCTAGGATGCTCAGCGTCAACTTGGCGGTCACATCGTCGGTGTCTTTGCTGTCACTGTAACAGTGCACAAACGCTGCGGCGTGGCCATGATAGTTCTCGACTCCGTCTGGGTAGAAGCTGATCATCCACTTGTAGCCGCCGACTTCGAGGACGGACGAAGTAAGGGGCTCGCCGACACCGATGCCAACGAGCCCCAGATAATCGTCCACCTCCAAATTGAGCGTATCGGTGTGCTCCCTGACCGTGACACATCTCGACGTGATCTCCGGTGAGGCCGAGCTGCTGTTAGCCATGGCCGGCAGCGGTGGAGAACAGACGGGAAGTTAACTCGATCGTCTTGATGATGAACTATAGACTTGAAAAGAATTTGCACGCGCGTACGTACCGTACCTAGGCGGCTTATATAAAAAAGAAAGGAATCCGAAGAAAGCTAGGAGAGTAAATCATCAAGGAGTCGTATACGTGGGCGTCCGACTTTGGAGAGGAATCGAAAAAAGGAAACGCGCGCTACCGCTCATCCTACGGATCAAGGTGCGCGCGTCGACCGCATCCTCGCCCTTGATCTTCTTTTGATCGGACAGCCCATAGCAACCCTATCCGTAGTTTAACTTTTACAATTGGGGTCTTGTTGCAATCCTACTGAGGACAACAAAGGGTTTATTGTCGATAATACTACACACACGAGCGTTGCGCGACGGACTTTCATGGGGCAGTGCGGCGTGCCCTCCTAATCCGCCCCCCCCCCCCCCCCCCCCCCCCGCCCTGAATTTCATTGGTGGAGCCATCCTAACCACCCACCCTGTCTAGCATTACTCATCTATTGTATACGCAGCACCGCTCCCTCTCTCCACCTTACCCCCAACTAAACGTGTTAGTCCACACGTATTTTCCCCAAGCGATATCCATAATCTTCCTCCTCAGCTATTTCCCTTCTATTCCAAATCCTTCCTCCCTCTCACACGTCCAATCCAGCTCCACTTAAAGCTGCAAGAGCTGCCGCCCGCCGCACCGATGATCAACATCAGCGCCGCCTTACCATAGTGTAGCCTTGGAGCGCACGTTGAGGTGTTGCAAGCATTACAACCCACCGCAACTGCTATGAGCACGACACCACCCGTTGCCGCTAATGCAAGCGGACCACATGATGTTGACACAGCCGAGGCCGCGGAGGGCGGCGGCGTCACCAAAGAAGATTAGCATGACGGGGGGTCTCCGGGAAGCAGCCAATGAAACCGATGACACTTATGATCTGCAGGGAAGGCACAAAGGTTAGGGAAGGGACTTGTTACAATTGCAAGAGGGGTCTTGTTGCAATGGTGTCAGACACTACTGAGAGCCGCATATGCTTTTTGCAAGAAGAGTCCAATTGCAATGGTGATGTTGACGACCACGAGCCGGAGATGCTTCTACAACAAAGGTCATGTTGCAATTGCAATAAAGGTCTTGTTGCAATGGGGGCACAAAGACGAGGGGAAGAGGGCTCGTACGGTGAGTATAATATATTGGACGGCTCACGACCAGCCGATCCTTATAAGATCAGTCGGCTGATGCGTAGCACGACCAATAACAAAATGCGGGGAAATATAGTTATTATAGATGTCCTTCACATAATTTGCTCTGTTTTCATCCATTGCGGAGTACATTTTACCAATGAAAGATATTTTTCCAAATCCTTTTATGTTGAAGGTGCAAATAAAATATGTGATACAGGGAGGCAAAATAAAGTAATGCGGGCATCATCTTGGGAGCCATACATCGGCTGGAGGGACAAATGTTTGGCTTCGGTGGCTGGGCGCAGGTCCCCGCATACTTCTCGTGCAGTGACTAAGATGGAGCGGCATGACATCTATGGCATCGATGGCTAGTCTGGATGGCATGGTGCAGTGTGGTCTTGGCCAGTGGCGGATCCAGGATCTCATATTTGGGTGTTCAATTTTGTTTTTGCAGGTTTCCCAGAAAAAGAGATCTAATATCTAAAATGTTCATATAGCAAGAACTTTTTTCCATCAAAATGATAATACCTTATAGAAATAACAAAAGAAATAAGGATTATTTACTACATAATCATGCAGTTGACGATCACATAGGCATTAATATACAATGCATCTGATTATCTGAAGACGTGACTGCATCAACGTGACATTCTCTCACGTGCCCTTGTCTCAGTCTCACGTTGCATGGCTGCATGTGCTTATCTAGAGGAGTTAGCTACGGAGGCAGTTAGCGTAGTGGCCGCGCTCTGCATATATAGATGTACTCACTCGACAGATGAATTGGATATAGTTTCTGTCGCTCTCGTGCTCTCCCTTCTCTATATATAAAAGTTTCTAGCCAACAAATTTGGGTGTATATCTGTACACCCATGACCAACTGTGTATCCGCCACTGGTCTCGGTGCTGACACTGTTTGATGGGTGTGTGTAGGAGGGTGGCGTTGTATGGCGCCGCATCGACGGCGCCAGGGGTATTCACCTGTATTCAAATGAATACCTAAGATTTGGTCTAAAAAAATTAATACATGTCTTTTTTAGCGGCCCACAGCCCCCACACTCGCCCCGTTCACACGATCCAGACCCCAGTCGGCCGTTCCCCAAGTCCCCAACCTAACCTAGCGGCGGCGGCCAGTACTGATTGCAGGCAGCGGTAAGCGGAGCCGCTGAACGGGCGACCAGCGGCAGGCCGGCAGCGGACCAGGTTCTATTCTCCTCTTCTCCTAGTTCTAACTTCCTAATTCATATGGGCTCATGCGGCAGTGCCTGGTTAAATTGTAGCAGCGCCTGAAGCATCACGGAGCGAGCTAGTGCTAGATTTGTCCTAGTTCCTAATTCCTAATTCCTAATTCCTAGTTCCCGGTCAAATCACATGCTCCTAATTCCTAGTTCTATTATCTGTAGGTGGATTTGTAGTGCAGTCAAATTGGACAAATTGCTGCTAGTGCTGAATTTGAATGCAACGAGCTACTGCCTACTAGTGCTGAATTTGATTAGTCTTAAGGTGGGTATTCCGGGTTAAAGTTTTGGGGACAATTTGCTGCTTGTGTTGCTGTCAAATATGCACATCACTCTGCTACTGCCTACTGAGTGCGTGAAAATATTATTGGTTGAATAATTCGGTACAACTCCTCTACTATTCATGATGTTGTAGAATGATTTTTCTGTGTCAGGAAAAATTGCTTGTGCTGTAAAATGCATTCATATTCATTTGTTTGGTTCATATACTACATTTAGAGCCAAAAAAATTGAATGAATACCCAGCCTTCATTTCCTGGCGCCGCCACTGTGACGCCGTGGTGGCATCAACGACAAAAGAGGTATGGCAAGATCAATACATTGAGCATGCTTAAAGATGGGACGAAGGAAGATGGTAACGACGGATTCTAGAGAGTGTACATGCGGTTGGTGCTCCTGGCTAGCAGGCGGACTGTTTGGTGAGGCCACCGGTTAATCGGTCTGGTTGCGTGCAAATCGAGCAGCCGTGGTGTACGTGCGTATATCTCGCCGGACCAGTCATCAAAGCTTTGCTTTGCTTCGTCGCCGTCGGTGCCGGAAGTGCTGGAGGCTGGGCCAACCGTGGGCGGGATGGGAATGCCTATGCACGTCCCCTCGTTATTTTAAAAATATTATTTAGGGTGCAACTTTAATCAATAACGCGTGCCACGTTTTTCTTTCATACCAGTACGGATCCAGATTGCAAATGAAAACCTCAAGAAAATGAGGATTGGACACAAAAGAACTCATCTATAACAACGCATGTGCGTCTCGTCAAAATCTCACAGGAAAAAGTAATTTTGTTTCTCATCTTATACCGAGGGAGGAACGACTTGGGATTGACAAAACTCAAACGTGTTGCGATTGTGTGAGCACCGAAACCATGTTGGCTAAGGTGAGAAGAAGGATAAGTCACGACATAGATGGGATACGTCCAACTTGGACTTGGCGACGAATTTGAGGAAGCCCTGGCTTGTTCTCCGGCGGTGTTCTGGAGTGAAGACGCGCTCCGGCGTGTCGCGGCGGACTAGCGGTGGCTGGCCCTCCTTCCCCGTCACACTCAGCGTGAACTTGGCCCTCACCTCCATGGCTGGGCCGAGATAACGCAGGTAGGAGGAGGCGTGGCCGTCCTTGTCGTCCGGATAGAAGGTGATCTGCCAGTCATGGCCGCCGAAGCTGAAGACGGGCGAAGTGACGCGCGCGTGGAAGCCCGCGTCCTTGAGCTGCGAGTAGTTGGTCACCTCGAAACTGAACGACCCGGTGACGTGCTTTATGATGCGTCTCGATGTGGACGACGCGCCCATCGTGACCGGCAGCGGCGGCGCCATCTTCGTGACCGGCGGCGGCACCGGTTCCTCCTGGCCGCGCGGTCGCCGGTCTTCGGAGCTCAGCTCCTGGCCCAATGCCGGAGAAGGGCACGCGGTGCGTCGTCGAGGTCGTCGGCGTGGAGCCGGCCATCTTCGAGATGCTCCTTCACTACGTCTACACGGACTTGCTGCCGGCGTGCCGCGACGAAGGAGGGTACGACGCCATGGTGATGGAGCACCTGCTGGTCGCCGCAGGCAAGTACGGGCTGGAAAAGTTGAAACTCATGTGTGAAGAGGAGCTGTGCATAAGGATCGATGAGGAGGCCGTCATGACCACGTACGTGCCGACGGATCAACACCGTTGTGTCCGACCTAAGGATGGGGTGCGCTTAGAGTTTAAGCCGCCAAAGAAAGTGTCGGGCACCGTCCTGAAGTTCAAGGAGCGCTTCATCTCGACGTGTTGCCGGCCGCTAGCATCGGAGGGAAGAGTCTTGGGGATCCAGGGGCACGGATCGGATGGCAAAAGATCAGCCGTATAGCACGCCTGACCGACTTCTTTCCACCGAGGAACACAATCGACCAAATTGCTAAAAGCACTGCAACGAAAGATTGTACAGGCTACACGTGAAAGCTACATGAATAATAGTCCCAGAACTACACTTGCAACAAAATATAACATTCGTACAGGCTACACGTTAAAGCTACAAGAATAATAGTCCCAGAACTACACTTGCAACAAAATATGACATTCATAGCAGCAACATCACACTTGCAAGATGGAGAAGAAAAGGGGGGCCACTTCACTATCTTACTCATTTACAATGTTTCACGGTACATACTGCTCTGCAAACGCAAAAGAACAGGTAAAATGTGTTGCCGCCAAGGCAGTCAAAGAATCGCTTCAATCTCCTCTCTATTTTCATATCAACTCCTCCCATGAACTCTCCCGAAAAATTAAACCATAAGCCACACCGACTATGGCTTATGGCAAACGTTGCAAGTCCTCCCAATAAAAAGACGGACAATGACCAGCAACTAGTAGGTGAATTGACAGGGTAGGCAAAACTGCGAGTCCTCTTAGATGTATACCCCGAAAAGCCAAAAGGGTAAAGTCAAGATTCTTCTTCCAAAGAAATCAGATAACACAGCGGTATGACAAGTTTACATGTATTTGCCTGGATACATACTGGTCGCGGAAGGAACCATGATTGGATGAATGGCCTGGAATGGCTGCACAAGCGTTGCAGGGCTCGGCATCACCATGGGCAGGTTCCCAGTTGCCATGACTGGCGGAGCCCCAAAGAACGGGGCAGTGCCTGCTGAAGAGGGCATGAAAATATGGCATCAGTATGATAACAAAAACGCTTCAATACTTTTTATTATTATTCGATCAAAGACAATGAGGCTGAAACCTGTAATGTCTGTTACCTTGAAACTTTTGCAAGCTAGCTTGATGCGAGTTCAACAGCAAAGGGCGAGGCCATACTTGGGACATAACTGGTGTTCCACGCATAGCATCCTTCAATAGAGAAAATAACAGATAAGACAGAATGAGCCAGAAGAAAATGTATGTCCATTCTAGTTCTCTTATCAAAATTCTGTGTCCGTTCCAGTTTATATTTACAGTAAACATTTGCGTTGTTGCACCAGGGTTTGTTACATGGATGAGATTTTAAGAAGCCAGCCGGTTAAGGAAAAAATTAAAAACCATTTGATAAGCAAGTGAATTTGATGCACAAAATAAGTCTATACAGCATCAGGGTCACAACATCCATCGCAAACACTGAAGCCGCAAGATACTAATGTGTGATGCTAATCTCCACTAACCAACGTTCAAGGTTTACCGAGGCAGTAAGATATCTATCTATATCTATACCTAATAATAAAGGGATTAGTGCTTCTGTCCGTCAGTCATTAAATTACCCCTGGAGTTGTTAATAATTACCCACCTTGCCACCAGTAAGTGGAAAAAAACAGTTTACTTTTTCCCTTCTAAAATCACCGACAGCTACAGCTTATTAATAGTAAGCCCCTGACATACATCACAAGCGCCCGAGAGGCGTAGTGGTATGAGCCTCACTGCTTCACACCTGAGACCTGGGTTCGATCCCGAAGCTCCAGTTTCGGCCCAGCTACTCTATTTTTATCCTTTCTATTTTCAGGCAGATTCAAAAGAAAATATTTAATCATAACTTTCAAATCCCAACTCCAAAATTAACATGTTATATATGGAAATCACTCAAAAATGTGTAGATTTCAAATATGTTATTATATTAATCATTTCTAAAATTCCGTTTAGGATGCAACCTTAATTAATATCTTCTTTATATGGGGTATTTTGGAAATGCCGGCTTAACGTTGATATTTCTGTTCCCTAATAAATTGGAAACATCTTGAGTACACTTCAAAAATCATCAAACCTCATGTTTTTTGCGCAACACCACTTATCATGTTGTTTGTCGTGTGGCATCGTGAAGATTTCAAGGGATTCGATGTTGTCAGGTGTGAGTATGAGGGATGATTTTTTTTCCGTTGCAATGCACGGGCATGTTTTGCTAGTCTATTTCTAAAAACAATTTTATTTGCAAAGTTCAGCTTGGATAATTTCTAGATAGGCATGTTTCTACAATTATGCATGTATCATCCTCCTCCTATGAAAGAGATCCCCTTGAACCCTTGATACAAACAGCAATGGCTCACCTGAGAAACTGGATGAACATAAACAACAGGACTGAACTTCCCATCGACCATCTATAAAGCATGAAATAAAACAATTTGGTTCAGCTGAGTAGCAAATGACAATAATTTCAACTAATAAATAGACACAAATGAACAGATTTCTAAATTAATATGGACTACATATCTTACTGAAAAATAAATATAGGACTTACAGGCTGAGGACTAGGGCTGATATAGGTTGATCCCACTTGCAAGGGGTGATATGGTGTACCGAGTCTTGCAGGATCTAGCCTTCCGACATTATGCCCCACAACCTGTCATGCAAAAAATGTAGACAGCAGCGTGCATCAAAATTCAGAAGCATGAACATATCATAGTTAACCATGTGTAAGAGTTGACATCTTATGTCGTATTTCGCTTGTATCACATGATATATAATATGGTGGTGCATCCAGCTAAAAGAAATCAAGTTACTTACTGATTGAACATATTGAGGTGACATTCCAAAGTTTCCAGGAGCCAGGTTATTATAATGAACAACCTTGCTGGATAGAGACGAACTGCCTTGATGCGAGTGAGTTTGAAATACAGGTACACCAGTTGGAACTCCAGAGACCGAGTTTGAGATATAGTTTGGGTTAACGGGGGATGCAGCTGCAAGTACTGGTCTGGAACTTGCAAAAGATGGAGCGAAGACCTTAGCATGGGGATTGAGTTTGGATTCCTGACATAATAATGTTAAAAGGCAAAATGAATAGACTGATAACAATGAACTGCATGTCATATATATAATGTAGTACTGAAGATGATAATAAAGCACAGGAAGGTTCATGAACACCAGTAAAAAAGGCATTGGAAGTAGGGCATGTACAAATGCAAGATGCATTTACATGGGTGCTTAAAGATGAGTATAGGCAAGTGCCAAAGTAAGAGGCATCTCCCCATGCAAGACAACTACTCCCTCCGTACCGAAATACTTGTAGTTGGGGGAACTTTTACTAGTTTCCCCCAGCTACAAGTATTTCGGTACAGAGGTAGTATGTCTTGTAGAGGCTTAGATTGTTGTTTTATCTACCAATTAGATCAAAGATATATGCACAAGCACCTAAGACGTGCCAGCGCCTATTTAAGCATCGACAGTACAACATTAGAACAATTGTCCTACGTGGAAAGAAACAGTTCTCTTCTACACGCTCCCACCTGGCAATGTTGCACGTGCCTTATTTGAATCTTTTCAGAAAAAAGAAAACTTCTATGCATCATAATCCAAAATAGGAATGCACTATCATAGCAGCAATACTTTGGTCAAGAACATTGACCCTTGGCAGGCCGTATTTAATTTTACGACTAGATTCTAAAGTATTTTCCCTGTGCATTCAGTTATCGACAATAATTTTATGTTTGGCATGAGAGTACTAAGTATAATGCTTAGAAAAGGCACACATTTAGGAAATAATTGAGATAATCAATAAATCAGTACACTTAAGCATTATGTGCGGAGTTGAGTTAATATATAAATTTGTATTTCAGTACTTGCATCTGCAATAATATTATTAGCAACATAGTATTATACATTACTATTGAGAAAATGCATACATTTACAACATATTGCGATAATCAATAAATCAGTATAGTTAAGCATTGTACATAGTTGAAATAATACATAAATTCGTACAGTTTATTACTATGCTTTGCTCCAAATGGAGATACATGGCAGGGAGTACTACTTTATAAGGAAGAATAAGATGTAGACAAATCTATCGCTATTAACACATACCAAAAGAGCTCACCTTAGCAGTGGTTTTGCTTGACATGACAGCTTTAATAGATGAATTGTTGATGGGTTGAGATGTTTTAACATTTGAAGCTACCACAGGAGTAGCTAAAACTGAATTAACAACATTTCCCTCTTTTGATCCAATATCAGCAGAAGTTGGAATTGCATTCCAATTTGGCACTATATGTTCAATTGGAGAGCAGACATTTGCAGCATTACTGTTCACTGAGAAATCAGAAAGGTTTAGTGCAAGGAAGGGAAGGATGAAAGGGCTATCTGAATAGAAGACAAAAAGGGCTAGAGTTAGTACTTGGAGCAGTTTTCCCAGTGGGGTTATCACTATTCTGACACAGCCTGCTGCACTTCTCAACCTGTCTGTGACAGAAATAGCATTAATGAAGGTCAACAATGAATAAGACATGGTAAAAATAAGCAGAATACAATCAAGTAGAATATATTGCTTGATGTACATTCTGAACCAGCAATGAAAAATTGTAACGGTTAAAGGTATCCAGTTACTGGGGGCAAGCAATCGGTATACTTTGGTGGATACACATTTACAGACCTGGATGCTTTTGGGTCTCCCAAATGTGAAGTTTGAGGCTGCGTCAATCCACTGGCTGCCACCACATCACAAGCACTAGTTTTAGAAATATCTTTAGTAGCAAGGGAGAAGTCCTGGCAAAACAACCATTTTTGTCAGCTCCATCAGAAGGCAATGTGTTTCAACTAACATATAAGTGCATTAAACCTACCTTTGCAATCACTTGCACAAGATCATCTGGGAGAACAACAAGAGTGTCCACAAAAGCTCCCAGCACTAGATTGGCATTGTCCTTTCCGTTTGCAATCTTCCTTGCTTTCTTTAGCACAACACCTGCTCAACACAAAACCATTAATCCAATGTGTTCTCCCCCAAAACTAAAATTTGGTAGAACACAACAAACATTATACTGCCCAAGACTCGAAAGTACGAAGTATATGAGCAGTTGACAAACTCAAATTATGAGGTAAAAAGGACTTAAAGGAGTTGAGACTATCAGATCACAGTAGAGATGATGTGAAATCAAGGTCAATCCACAAATTGTGCGCATGATCTCCCAAGGAAAAGGATATTTCCTGGAGAACTTGCAAAAAAATCTAAGAGAACGAATTAATAAGCAAAATAAAGGGACTGATGTAGCAATATTGCCCCCAAGGCGGAAATCCCAAGAGCAATTAGAATACATAAACCACATCATTTTCAATGGTATCGAGAAATCCACCCGGAATTGTTCATCACAGCTCAAATGTAGAGTGAAACCGAACCGGTAATTTCATTACACTGCATGTCCTTCATAATGCCCGATAATAACTATTTACCTTTGTACTGTTGTTGGATCTCACAATCGAGCATAATCGCTTTGATCACGGAATGAAAGCATTCGTCTATTATAACTCATTTCCACAACATAGCACGCACCAAGTCCCCCCAGAGACCAAAAACAGCAACAAGGGGCAAGGGAATTCGCCCCTAAATCCACAAGAATGATTCATACAACATCGCTGCAGCACGTGATCTGTAACTGGAACAGGGAAAGCAGAAACACTTTTCCCGTGATCTGGATGAACTGCATTTGAATCCACCCTGATGCGCAAGAGATCCTCCATATGACGCTTCAGGCTCACGGCAGGGCGGCGATATAGGAAGGAGAGAAGGGAGAAGGAAACAATCTAGATGCACTTGCATTGTAGAAACCCGGATCGCTCGAACCAGTCCAGATACAATTCCCAGCACAATTTCTCCCCGAAATCAGGAAGACCGAACGACCAGGATCTCGGCCTCTATAGAGCAGACCACACGCAGCCGCCCCCATCGCAGAAGATGAACATAACCCAGCGATCTCCACCACCCGCCCCCGAATCCGCCCCAGCCCCAGCGCCAGAACAAAATACTAGCAACACGCGGCATCCCGGCGGCCGCGGCAGGTCGAGGAACAAGCAGATCACAGCCCATTCCCAGGAAAAAATAAACAGGGACGAACCAGGTCGGGTCGCGTCACTAGGCACGCGGCATCCACTATCTCCACCGAGCAGCCGGATCACGGCCCGAGCGGCCATTCGCGTGATCCCGGGACCCGACGCCGTCCCCGAACCAGACCCACGAGAGATGGAGGGAGGGAGGGGGGAGAGGGGGGCGCGCACCGTATCCGGCGTCGAGGGAGGCGGTGTGGAAGACGCCGGCGTAGGCGGATCCGTCGCGGACCTGGACCTCGACGGGGAGGCCGACCATGCAGACGGTCGCCAGCAGCAGCGCCTCGCAGACGGCCGGCGGCGCCGGCGCCGGCGCCGCCTTGGCCTTTTTGGGGCGGGCCATGGGGTGGTGGGGAGGAGAGGGGGGAGGCGACGAGGCAGAGGCCAGGGTGGGCGGAAAGGCGAGCGAGGGGGGGGAAGGAGCCCGGGCGGGCGCGTGCCGCGTGCGGCCGTGTGTCTGACGGACGGGTCGGATTTGGATCGAGGAGGTCGCGGATCTTGATGCATGCGCGCGCGCGCGACAACGGCAAGGAATCTCGGGCTGTACATGTGCTACAGCGCCCTGTCTGGAATTATGGCTGGCTCTGGCTGCCTTTCTCGTCACCCTTGTCGCTTTGCAGCTGGCGTCTGTAACTCTGTGATTACTTTAGTTTTTTTTTCATATGGTGATTCAAAATGTTGGCTCTACTTTCTACTAATGCACTACGTTAAGTAATCAGGGCCACTCCGACGCCGTACACCAGGGAGAGAGGACTCCTTCAAACCATTTCTAGATTTCCACGGACATTTAGAAGCGATTTGATGTACCGCGCTTATCTTTAGATTCGTCATCAAATGTTTCATCCGTTAGCTATATACATAGCCAATTTGTCATCAAATGTTTCATTAGTTAGCTACATACATAGCCGGGTAATAGTTTTTAATTTTTCGTGAGATCAAATGTTATTCTGTTCTTTTCCAATCGATGGTCTTTGAGTATTGTATTACTCACTTCGTCCCATAACATAAGAGTTTTTTTGACACTCTTAGACCTAATTTGGTTGCAAGGGGAGAATATCTCAGGGCTCTAATCCTCCACCGGGAGATTTCCATGCCCATGGGAGATCCTCTCCTTCTATGACAGGGAGATCACCTCTGCAATTTGGAGGACAGTGGAGAGGGGAGGAGATCGCTAGATGCGCCAGCGTCAGGAGTGGCTTTTCTCCCCGACATATATAGGCATGGTTTTCTCTCCCAGGGAAAGGAAGGGGATCAGGGGAGAATATCCCAGCAAGCGAGCAGACCAAATGTCGCGGTGGTTTTGCACGGCCGAGTTTGCCTCGTGGGCTATGTGCCCTGGTTTTTGACGGGGATCTTCCCCTGGGATCACAGGCTACCAAACTAGCCGACCAAGGGAGTAGTAGAAAGTAGAACCAAAATGCTCTGCTCTTGCAGTAAAAAAGATATATGTACGGAGCAATTATTAGATATAAACAGAACAATAGATAGAACCAAAATGTCACCAAACAAAAGGGAGATTGCAACTACGACTACAAAGACATCAAAATAATTGACAAATCCACGGCTGAACCAAGTGCTAATCAAACCATTCTAGTAATACTGTATGAAACAAACACTATCAAACGAAATTCCACGGTCGACAGCACCAAGCATGCCATGCCCTGTGATCTGATCTGCCCATGTGGCCGATCAGGCCACCAGACCAAAGCTGTTGGGTTATCATCTTCTCTGATAAAAGGAAGAATCCAAACCACAAAGCAACAACATAAACAAATGCAGCAGGAAGCAAACGGTACAAATAGTATATAATTTAACAGCAGAAGATAGCAACGGTAAATAACAGTAGACAAGGACATGCGGCGAAACAAAGCTAAGTTTCCAAGTACATATCCAAAGGATCACCACAGCGGGACAGACAACAGCTGATCATAATATAGTGCATAATAACACAACAATAGACCTTGCCATGGGGCAATCAAAATCCGGAGTCCAGGAACCGTCTCTCTCTATCGACAGGTGCTACAACATTAGCCTTGACAGTGCCTTCAAACAGGGGTTCTCATCTGTCTGGACGACCCACGAGGAGGGCTCACTGCAGAAATGGTAAGTTTTAGATTAGCCAGGCTGCTGGTGGTATTAAGTACTAATAAGATTATCAAGAGCTAAGATTTGCGCTTATATAGATAGGGGACTTCACCTGTTGCGGTGGCGGTGGCTGCGGTGCCGCTGCTGGTTGTTGGTAGTTGGGATAACCAGCATAGGCTCCATAACCATACAAGTTAGGGTCTTGAGGCTGTGCATACCCTTGTCCATAAGCCTCGTAGCCTTGTCCATATCCAGCATAGTAACCACCAGCAGCACCAGCAGCAGCACCTGCACCCCACTGGCTGGCTTCCTGAGGCTGAAAATGTTCATGTGTTATATATTACCCACTTTACATCTAGTATACATACAACTCAAGACAGGATAGAAGTTTAGCATGCAAGAATTAAACCTGAGTTTGTTTGTTTGAAGGGCTTCGTCCCCATGAAAGCCTCACATTCTGACCACCAACCAAGGTCCCTTGCAGCAATTGCAGAGCTTGCTCAGCAGAAGGCCTGAATATGCAGTCAGAAGAGTAACTTAGAAGGAAGTACTTCAAAAATACGCGCACAAGAAACAACTAAACTATTAAACAGAAAAAAATCGACCTGTTAGCATACTGAACAAAGCCACATCTCTTCCCAACAGGGATCTTGACATGGACAACTTCCCCATATGGAGCAAACACTTGTTTCAAGGCATCTTCAGTGACATTGGGGTCAAGGCCACCAACAAATATCTGAGACCAAAGAAACAACTATGTTCAACACACTGAAATTCAATTGGTGTAATACAGAAAAGTAGAACTAAGAACGCACGGTGGTATTGTTAGGATCATTGTCAGACTGAGCTCCTTGAGTATTTGTATTTGGAATTGGTACTGTAAATGAAAGCAAAAAAAAGTGAAGGAAATACGTTGTAAGACTTGTTAAATAACAAAGAATAAATAAACATGAATGCATATCATGCAAGAGACACAAAATTTAAATGATAAATATACCATGTCACTAAAGCAGTGCAAAAGCTAAATAAATAAATAACATGTGACTAAAGCAGTGCATAATAAGATAGATAAATAAATAAGGAATAATTACCAAAAGGTCATACAAAATTCACTTAGCAAAAATTTGAGATGGGAAGTTTAACTCTCAATGCATGTGGAAGGGATTCCATCTCTCAACTGCTAAACTCTGGTGAACGAAGCAATCACGACACAATATACCAGTTTACTTTGCATGTGTATATTCTGATTGAGCATGGACCATAGCATTTTTATTTATACACAGGAAAGGTGTTCTAAAGATATACATACATTATAGTGACAGATAACTAGTACTCCCTCCGTCCCGAAGTAAGTGTCGCTGACTTGGTACAACTTTGTACTAAAGTTGTTTTGGGGGACGGAGGGAGTAGGAAAGTAAAAAATAAATAGAAGAACCAGAAACAGACTACAAACTTAGGACAGCAAACTTAGGGCATAACTGATTTAAATAAGAAATGCCACAGCTCAAGTCAATTGCAGGGCATATATGGTGGAACTGTTGATATGCTGCTTCCGGATAGCATGAGTTTACTATATTTTATTTATCTAATTGAGCATTAAATGATGCAAATCCATGCTGAAACCATTATACTAATGAATAATGTCTTCTTGCATGCAAAAAAAAGGTAATACCTAGCTTTGCATTGTTCAGACACAAACAAGTAGAACAACATGAATTTATAAAAGGACAAAGGCACCATAAAACATAGCAATCAGGTATGCATGAGAAGTAAATGTATACATGTAATAGCAGAAGGCCATTGCAGCGACATGAGATTGACAACATTTACCTCTCTCCTGAACCCCAGTTGTCTTTCTATTTGCTGCTGGACCAATGCGCATAGGTCTGGAAGAACAGGGCATTCCATTCATTTCAGTCATGGCTCGAGCTTGCTCTGTAGGGTCACCAAACTTCACAAACCCATAGCCTTTTGAACGCATTGTCATCTTGTCAGTTACAACCTTTGCGCCCTTCACTGAAGGGTAATGGACCCTGAATGTCTCCTGTAACATGTAGTCTGTAACATCAGCTGCCAAATCCCCAACAAAGATTGTATAGTCCGGGGTATCATCACGCTTTTCACCAGCACTGGCCCAGTTCAGTCTGTATGCCAACTCAACATTTGGCATCATTTGACCATTGAATGTCTGAAGAACTCGCTCAGCGGCTGCATGGCTTGCAAACTCGACAAAGCCATAGCCCTGAAGCTGTCCAGTTTGCTTGTCACGGATAAGCTTCACAGATTGGAACTGCAAATTAACAAAAAAGGTCATCTTTAGCAACTTTACATATAACACATGGTCTGCAGAACATGCACACACATGTGTAAAAGGGTACATATATAAGCAGGAACAAACACATCAGTTAGCTAGAGAATTTTTATTTTCACAAGACGCAGTTGACAGTTTTAGTCTTCACAACACCAATCATACAACCGTGCCAAAACACCCAACTGCTCCAGAACCACAGCTAAAGCTTGATTTTCTTTCCCTGTGACGAAGACATAATCCACGGAAAAGTAACTCGCCTCGCAGTTCTACCATCACAACTAAATCCCTAACCCTTTTACATCTAGACCCGCGACGCGCGTGCATCCACTAGGGCAAGCCGAGCCCGAACAAATCTCGCATCAGAGCGACGGGCCGAACGAATCTGGGGTCGGACAGATCGGGACACGTACCTCCCCGGTGTTGGCGAAGCAGCTGTAGATGTAGTTCTCGTCCATCCAGTACTGGAGGTCCCCGATCCAGAGCGTCCTGACCTCGTCCGAGGCCGCGGGGGCGGCGGGGGCCTGCGGCGCGGCGTAGTACTGCTGCGGGGCGGGCACCTGGCCGTAGGGCGCGGCCTGGGGCGGCGGCTGGCCCCACATGGCCTGCGGCGGCGGCTGCTGCTGCGGGGGCGGCTGCGCGTAGTGGGGCATCGGCGGCGGGATCGCGCCCCAGTGCGGCGGCTGCCCTCCCGCGCCCTGCGGCGGCATGGGGGCGCCCATGCCCGGCTGCGGCTGCGACGGCGGCGGTGGCTGCATCATGGCGACGGGGGAGGAGAGACCCGAACCCTAGGGAGGAGAGAGGGGGAGGGGAGAGGGACGGGAGAGAGGAGGGATACGGGGGAGGAGATGGGGATTTCAGGGCTGAGATTCGTCCGTGTACAGGGATTCCGGCTCTCCTTTTTTATTACCGTGGGCGAGTAGAGCGCGGCGCCCGTGTCCTGTTTCTTTTTTCTTGCCCCCCCCCCCCCCCCCCCCCCTAAAATTCCGCTTTTTTTCTAAAAGAAATTAGGACTCTTTTTCTGTAAAAAAATAAATATATATTGTTTTCTCAAAGCTTTCTTTTTTTCGAAATACTTACAATCTTTTTTTTGGATGAAAAACTTGCATTACTCAACTCATAGAGTTACCATCATCAGCAGGTTTACGTACTCAGGACCAGAACCTAACCATGTCACGGTTCTCCTTTGGTACGAACAAAAACTGTTAAACTGGCACTAGCCCTATTTCGGAATCGAGAAATATGAGTAATACAAGATTCACGAGGACTCAAAAGATGTCTAATTTCTATAACTAGAGAAGGATAAACTGATCTATCAATTTCTTTGGCTTGAATAAGCTTTACTGCCACACTTGAATCCATCATTATAGGAAGATCACTTTTCTGCAAATAAAATGAGACACCCTCCATGCATGCATACAACTCCACTTCAAGAGCATCTCTACGTGGACAATTTCCTACACGCCGAGAAAACAATATAGCCCATGCTGTCCCTGAGCACCATACCCGCTCCGGCAGAGCCCTCATCGGAAACTAAGCCATCGGTATTCAGTTTTCCCATCATCAGCAAGGAGGTTGCCAAGATTCAGTAGGTCGAGCAACTGCAACTTTATGTGGCCGAAAAAAATTCCGTATTCCATTTTCAGGTAGTCGCCACCGTCTTATCTTCCTGAGCAGGACACAAACCCTAACAAAACTCGAAGAAACATCTAAAAGCGAAGCTCTCCCGCCATTAAGGGCCATGATCCACCACGCAGCCATGGCCCTAAGGCCGCCGGAGATGAGGTGAACCGCCGCCGGCGGCGGCGGGAGGTAGAGGAACCCTAGATTTGTTTGGGGAAGGAGGTGACTAGAATTGTACTAATTGTGTGTCAATTAATATGGATGTGAGTAGTACAACTTTAGTATAAATTGTACTAAATTGTACTACTAAGTGTGCGTCAATTAATTTGGATCGGAGTGAGTACTAATTCCATTAACCAAAACAAGCACATATAATCAAAAGTATAAGGGGAAAATGCTTTGACCCAAAACACACTGCTAGGTGACACGGCGGCGATGGCGGCCTTGTTCGGCGATTCTGATGCCGCGGGCCGTCTAGGTGTTGCGCTTGACCTTCGTACGCCATCTCGAAGGCCAAACGGATCGATTCCCGATGAAAATGGGCCTCAGCAGCCACTGCATAGAGCTACACGATCACAGCCTCGTCGGCAGCGAAAAAGCGGATTTCAGCATCAGCGAGCGAGAAAGGTGCGGGATAGGGTAGCAGAGCTGCAAGGTGGTTGTAGGGCTGGAAAAAAAGCTCGAAACTCGTGAGCTAAACGAGTAGTTCGTGACTCGGTTCGAATCGACTCGAACTCGAAGAATAACGAGTCGAGCCAAGCTTTAGTTTAAGATCGTTTATAGACCAAGTTAAACGAGTCAATTTCACGAGTACTCGTGTAACTCGTTAGGCTCGGTATAAAAGATCAGCCACTCCCAATACAAAAAAAGATCAGCCACTCAGCACCCTATGTCCTAGGCGCACAACATAAGGCCTAGCCGTTGAAGGCCCAACCGTCTAGGAGACTCATGCGTTACAAGGAAATTACTATTGTTAGTGATATATATGTTTAATATATACATAATCATTTTTATAATATTTAAGGGTTTTATGTTCATACCTTTAACGACATTAACAAGCTAAACGAGTCAGCTCGCGAGTTATACGAGTCGAGCCAATCTTAGATTTGAGCTCGTTATAATAACAAGCCGAGTCGAGCTAACTCGTTAACGAAACGAGCTCTAGCGAGTCGAGCCGAGCTGGCTCGACTCGGCTCGAATTCCAGCCCTAGGTGGTTGCATGGAACGGTTCTGATGAAGAGGTTGGCTACGGGGCGGCGAGTCAATGCCGATAGAAATGTCGAGTGACCGACTGAATTACTAAGAAGTTGCGCCTTTGGAGTATAAATAGACAAGACAATTGCATTTTAAGGGACGGAAAGTTATACAGTTTTAAGAAATTATTGGTTTGATAGATCTGCTAAATAGGTGTTAATCCATAAAAAAGAATCTTTTTTGGTCCAAATGTAACTTTTGTTGATGCGCTAGATGCTAGAGATGCTTTTTAGAGACATGTCTCCCTTGATTTTGAGAAGCGAAGACATATGAGGCTAGCACTTTCTGTGAAAGGGGACTTTTCCAAACGGAAATACAAATGAATTTGTCATATCACAAAGAACAATGATGCACATTCATGACAGCTAGAAAAGGAACCATCCGCAACTAGCATTCAGACGGACGACAAGAGCCAATCATTGTGATGCCATCAAAAGAATTTTCCTTCTCAGAATTTCTCATATACGAAGTACAATGCAAAAAAGTTTTTTTTTATATCAGCACAAGGGGTTTGAATCCTTATACAAACAATCCGTCCACAGTGCACCTCGGCCGTTGCGCCATAGCCAGTCCGGACATCCCTACTACAGATTTTTTTTAAAACTATGACGTATTTTATAGCAAATTCGGAAACTATAGCATGCAGTGGAGAAAAATCAAAACTAGCACCCCGTCGGCCACGTGTGGGTCAAAAAGGGTGTTTCAGCCTCTCCTTGGCCGAAAAGGACTTTTCGGCCGTGCCTTGGCCGAAGAGGTGAGTACCTAGGCCGAAAAGAACTTTTTGGTCAGCAGTAGGCCGAAAAATCCCTTGGGCCCACCTTTTCACGTTAACGGGTGGCCGAAGTTGCATGGTTCCACTCTTCGGCTTACGTTAGGCCAAAATGTAATTTTTTTTTATTTTGGCATATAAATACTATGCATCCATTGCCCATCTTAAACATTGAAAAAAAAATCGCGCGACCCTTTTCCCTCAATATTTTCCTGCCAACTGTTTCCCTCCATATGTTCCCGCCACCCGTTTCCCGCCAACGCATTCCCGCCATATGTTCCCGCCAACCCTTTCCCGCCATACCGCAGTCGTTCTTTCCCGCCATTTTCTCCTCTCTACCTATAAAATCTCATTCACACGAAGGTGGATAAGCGGTCCAATATAGTGTAGTCGAGATGTCCCATTATCCTTTTGATCGTAGTTTTCACCCTGGGATGAGCAGATGTCTTCTGAGGCTAGCCACCGATTTCAGGATGGACAATAGGTTAATTCCATGGGACGAACTCACCGGTAGTGACACCATAATGAATGAGTTGGCTCACGAATTACGTAGGTCTGGGTGGCCTGAAAGGACCTATGAGGAGGTACATAAAGAACTTCTTAGGTTGCATGAAAGGTGGAAGAAGATAGTGGAGCCGAAGAGTGAAACTTTTAGAAGGACTGCAACAAAGCATCCATTTTTATGGACTGAGGACAGCGAGGACGAAGATGATATCCTATTGAAGTTGGCCGAAGTTGACGGGAAACGGGTGGCGGGAAGGGTTTGGTGGGAATATATGGAGGGAAAGAGTTGGCGGGAAAATATTGAGGGGAAAGGGTTGCGCGATTTTTTTTTCAATGTCTAAGATAGGCAATGGTTGCATAGTATTTATAAGCCAAAATAAAAAAATATTTCGGCCTACCGTAAGCCGAAGAGTGGAACCATGCAACTTCGGCCAACCATTAACATGAAAAGGTGGGCCTAACGGACTTTTCGGTCTACTGCTGACCAAAAAGGACTTTTTGGCCTACTGCTGACCAAAAAGGACTTTTCGGCCTACTGCTATTCAAAAAGGTCTTTTCGGACAGGTACGCACCTTTTCAGACAAGGCACGGCTGAAAAGTCCTTTTCGGCCAAGAGGAGGCTGAAAACTACCTTTTCGGCCCACAGGTGTCCGACAGGGTGCTAGTTTTGATTTTTTTTGGCATTGGATGTTGTAGTTTTCAAATTTGCTATTAAAAATGTGATAGTTTTGAAAAATAAATCCCTACCACAAGCGTCCAGACTGTTTCATTCTCGATCTCGTATCTAAGGCTGCCAGCTTTCTTTACAGCAACTCCAACGGATTGACCCAAATGGATGGTGATTTTATCCGTTTGAGTCGGCCAGGCGGACACAAATGTCCGTTTTCGCGTTTGGGTCGGCGCATGCGTCCAACGCTGGCCTGACTCATTTTAACGACGTGAGAAAAAAAAGAATATATACATATTTAAAATAAAGTTTGCCCGGCTCCTGGCGCGTCTCCTCCTCGGCCTCGCGCTGCTCGTCCTCAGCGTCGGGCTCGAGCATCTCGAGGTATTCGTCGTGGCGGCGCTGCTCGGCCAGCCGTCGCTGGCGCCACTGTTCGAGGTCCACCGCCTCCTGCGCCCGCGTCGCCCCCAACTAGACCCGCGGCGACTGACCCACTCGTGTACTACTCCCGTCCAAGAGTAGCGATCAATGGGGGACGGCTCCGGCTCTGGCTCCGGCTCGTCTTTGATAGGGGACGATGGGGCCACTGGCGGCAGGACGCAGTCGCCCGCCGCGGAGAGGGCCATGGCCTGCGCCATGGCTGCCTCGTACGCGGCCTCCTCCTCCTCGGTCACCGCTGCCATGCGCCGCTCGTCCTCCTCGCTCTCAAGGTAGACTGCCGCAAGGGCCGCCTGGTAGGCGGCCTCCGCCTTCTGGTCCTCCTCGCGGACGATGAGCGGGGGCGGTGACACGCTGCGGTCGACTTCACGAACGCCGCATCACCTCGCCTCCTCGTGCTCGAAGGCGAACCATCGAGCCTAGTTGGGCGAGTCGGTTGCGTAGGCGGGATCGCGGCGCTACTCGGGTGACAGGAGCGCCCGCCGGCGCATCACCTCCTCCGCATGCGCCCTCGCCGACCATGGCGCCGCCGACACTGGGATCCTCTCCGGATCCAGGTGCCAGTCGTGCGGCAGGGTGGCATCGGGGTACGGGAGAGGCACGCGGTGCTGCCAGTGCCAGTCTGCCTAGTGCACTGGCACGTTCACGCACTGCCTCGGCCGGCGAGCTGGCGCTGGCGGAGGCGGGAGGAACTTTTAGGGAAAGGGAATGGCGGGGGACTTGCCCTTGGCCTTGCTGCTGCCGGTGCCGAAGAAGAGCCCCATCTGGCTTCACTAGGGTGGCTAGGGTTTGCCGGCGACGGGGAAGCAGAGTGTGCTAGATGGGGATAGGGGCTGGCTGGGAAGCGGATGAGGACAACCCCGCCGCACGGTCGGCTTAAAAAAGGACGACCGCCGTCGCTGACACGTGGGCCCGAGGTCATAAATTAAGCTGACCATGTAGGCCGCGAGCAGTTGGACGACCGCCAGGTGGGGATGCGGCGAACACCGAGAAGGCGCGCGTGGTGTTCGTTCCGCATCCGCGCCGACGCAATTGGGGCGTAAATTTGGGCCGCAAATGTGTCGGCGCGAACGCGGAATAGACTCAATTTGGGTTTGGGTCGACGTGTTGGGCCTCCCCTTTTATCCGCGCCGATCCAAACAAACGACGGCAGACGAAATGGGTCGCCCCATTAGAGTTGCTCTTAGTCTATTTTGCCTACCCATCGGTGCTTTTATGTAATACATCTGGATTACACATGTTCGACTCTAACACCTAATCCTCCACATAGTCTAAGTCTAATTGTAGCCCTATGCACATATATCGACACAAATTTAACACTCCATGTTGGCGAGTATGTCTCCGCCATCTTGAAGTCTTCTCTTGTTTGCTCACTCGCATGAGCTGACCGCCAAGCCCTCCATCTCGGACTTGGTCACCTCGACTGATATTATCGCCATCAGTGGCATCTCCTCAGCTCCGCCTTCAACGAAGCTTGCTCGCATTGTGTAGAAGTTATTTTTGGTCCTTTTCCCTGCATCATGAGCTTCTTTTCCTTCTTGACCCTCATGGTTTTCTTATTTCTGTCCACTTTGTAGACATAACCATCATCATCAAGTTTCCCAAGCAAAAGGATTTCTCCAACCATGCACTATAAAAAAGACACATCCTTGACATTAAGGCCCAAAAGAAAAAAATATGTCATGGTTATGACACTTCTACGACAATAATTGTGACAAAAACATGTATCATCATTGATGTGGCGGGCTCCTACTTCTATGACAAAAAATTATGACAGAACATGGACTTTTCGTCTTGGACGGGCCGGAGACGCACCTGCATAACATCCTTTGGGTCGTCCATGATGCAAAAAATCATGGTAGAAGTGAGGACGAGAAAAATTTCGGGGAGTTCCCGGTTACGGTGGGTGGTCAGGGCCGAGCGATGCAGCATGGTTTGCATGTTTCTCTCGTACATACGCATGTGTGTGTGAGGTGTTCGCTAAGATCTGACATTCAAAAGACATCAGCGAAACATGCCAGTAATGGACCGTAAGTAGTCATGGCCTAGAACTAAGCTCAAGAGTTTATGGGCCCTTAGTAGGCCAAAAGTATACACCGGCTGGAACGGCCCAATTGAATCATGAGCCGCTAATGGGTATAAATCAAATTACTGTTCAATATGGGCAGAATCACCATGGGTTGATAATAGACCCAGAGATACAAATTACTTCATATGGACCGAAAGACATCACAGATCATACATGGGCCGAAAGTGACAACGGGCTGGAATTATATTGGATGGCCCACATGACTCTACTGGGCTGAATTCAGAATGACCATAACAGGTCGTGAGTTACTGGGTCATAAATGGGACATATGCGTACAAACCGTTAATAGGCTTTCCATGGGCTGGCCCGCTAACTTTTGACTAAGTCAATTGGGCCGGCCTTTTTAACCTATATGGGCCACTGTTAGGTCGTGTGATGTGTCAACATACCATAGGTGGGCTTCGTCCATTGAACGGATGACATTTGTCCCAACGCCGAGCTGGCATGTGGATCCTGTGGCGAATGAGAATTTTACACGTGGAAAATCCCCCTTGGTCCGAGCGGTTAACGGGTTATCGGATCCAAGCAGAACCCGATAGCTTAGCAGCGACCAATTACGGTGGATGCCACGTGTCGGTTACCCTCGACGAAAACACTTCCATGACGCGCCATTTATCATCATGCAAGTGTCCACTTCTGTGATGCAATTTGAGTATTGCCATAGGACACTTCTACGACATCACATGTATGACTATCTTGATACTGTCATAAAATTGTCACGGATGTACATACATGACAAAAAACGTGACCTACCGTGACAAACACGTATCATCAGGGAAGTGTGTTTTTGTAGTGATGACTCCAACATCTAACAGTCCGAATAGTGACTATAGCCCTACGCATATATTTGACATAGTTTTAACAGCAACAACCTTACTACTGGGTCCCTCAAGTTTGATGAAGGTTGTCGTGTTGAGACTCCCAGGGATAAGAAAATTCTTGTACACACACTCTTTATTCCATGGTGTGTTGAGGTGTGATATGAGAGCAATTCTAGCGGAGTCGCCATATCGATCTGATTGCCATAATAACCAAGATTATGATGATTTTGTACAAAAAGGCCGCTCTAGCAGAATCGTCATCTCGATCGACATAATTTTTAGGGGCGCTCCAAATTGAGACCCCGAGCTTTCATATTTGGAGGTTGGGTGAGGCGATATAGCGTGTCCTCCATCCATCCAAACTGAAAGGATCGATATGGTCGACTAGATGGGGGGGTGAATAGGCGACTAATATTTTTATCTTATTTTAACAAATTAGGCTTAACAATAAAATAGGTTGTCTAGAAATGCAACTAGGTGGACAACCTATATGATGAGCTCAACAACAACAACACAAGCAAGCATAAGACAAAAACAATATAAGCTTGCGTAAGGTAATGGTTAGAAGTGCTAGCTTAACCCTGATTGCTTAAGGTTTAATACAGTCATGTTGGATCTGCTACTAAGAAAGGAAGAGAAAGATTGATTGCGACAGCTCAACTGAATGAGACTAACAGGTTAAGTATTCCGCCTGGGGAGTACATTCGCAAGAATGAAACTCAAAGGAATTGACGGGGGGCCGCACAAGCGGTGGAGCATGTGGTTTAATTCCTGAAATGACCAAAAACTAGATGCTTCAACGGGATCCATGCCTGAATAAGAGTAAATGAGAGAATGCGCTTTAGTGGCTAGGAAACTTTGCTACAATTGAGAATGCACTTTCCAGTGGAGTGGTGAAGTAGTGGGCGCCCTTTATCATTATCGTCAACCGCCCATTTCCTCAACATCTGCTTCTACCTTAAGTGCAGGACTCCCACCGGGGGGGAGCGGTGGGGAATCTTGGACAATGGGCGAAAGCCCGATCCAACAATATTGCGTCTTGGGCAAGACGACTTTGGTTCACACGTGAAAGTGCTTCGAAAGGAACCGGCTCCCAATGGTGAAATTATTGCTGAAAGCACAACTACGTGCTGGCACCACTCCGTTCAACCTATCAGCTCTCCAACGCTTAACCGAACAGACTCCACTATGGAATCTAGTTCTCCATAAGAGGGTATTCCCAATGAGACAAGTTGTTTATCGAAGGGACCCTCTGTCTGAAGATTCTAGTCCAGATTTCAACAACAAGTGGAGTCGATGGAGACGAAGATGTGTTACCAAAGTTCCCTCCCTTCAGGGGGGTGATACGTCTCCAATGTATCTACTTTTCCTAACGCTTTTCCTCTTGTTTTGGACTCTAATTTGCATGATTTGAATGAAACTAACCCCGGACTGGACTGACGTTGTTTTCAGCAGAACTACCATGGTGTTGTTTTTTTTGTGCAAAAATAAAAGTTCTCGAAATGGAAAGAAACTTTGCGATGAATTTTTATATAATATATAAGAATTTCTGGAGCCAAGACCTACCGGAGAGGGGCCCCTAGGTGGGCACAACCTACCAGGGCGCGCCCCCCTCTCCTGGCGCGCCCAGGTGGGTTGTCCCCACCTGGTGGCCCCGCAGACCCTAAAACCAACGCTATAAAAATCCTATTTTCGGAGAAAAAAAATCAGGGAGAAAGAATTATCGCGATCCATGAGACGGAGCCGCCGCCAAGTCCTGTTCTTCCTCGGGAGGGCAGATCTGGAGTCGGTTTGGGGCTCCGGAGAGGGGGATCTTCGTTCTTCGTCATCACCAACCCTTCTCCATCACCAATTCCATGATGCTCCCCATCGGGAGTGAGTAATTCCTTCATAGGCTTGCTGGTCGGTGAGGAGTTGGATGAGATTCATCATGTAATCGAGTTAGTTTTGTTAGGGCTTGATCCCTAGTATTCACTATGTTCTTAGATTGATGTTGCTATGACTTTGCCATGCTTAATGCTTGTCACTTTGGGCCCGGGTGCCATGATTTCAGATCTGAACCGTTTATGTTCTCGCCATTATATCCATGTTCTAGATCCGATCTTGCAAGATAGTCACCTACTACGTGTTATGATCCGGTAACCCCGGAGTGACAATAACCGGGACTTCTTCCGGTGATTACCGTAGTTTGAGGAGTTCATGTATTCACCATGTGTTAATGCTTTGTTTCAGTTCTCTATTAAAAGGAGGCCTTAATATCCCTTAGTTTCCAATATGGACCCCACTGCCACGGGAGGGTAGGACAAAAGATGTCATGCAAGTTCTTTTAATAAAGCATGTATGACTATTTACGGAATACATGCCTACATTATATCGATGAACTGGAGCTACTACCGTATCACCCTAGGTTATAACTGTCTCATGATGAATATCATCCAACAAGTCACCGATCCAATGCCTACAGATTTATCTTATATTGTTCTTGCTAAGTTACTACTGCTATCATCACTGTTACACTTGCTACCAAATTACTGTTGTCACTGTTAACGTTACTATTGCTGCTGTCACTACTATCAAAACTATCAAACTACTTTGCTACTGATCACTTTGCTATAGATAATTAATCTCCAGGTGTGGTTGAATTGACAACTCAACTACTAATACCTTCAAATATTCTTTGGCTCCCCTTGTGTCGAATCTATAAACTTGGGTTGAATACTCTACCCTCGAAAACTGTTGCGATCCCCTATACTTGTGGGTTATCAAGACCTTTTTTCTGGCGCCGTTGCCGGGGAGCATAGCTATATTTGTTTAGTCACTTGGGATTATTATCATATTATCACTATGAAGAATCTAAAGGATGCTAAGACTAAGATATTTCCCTCAAAGACAAAGGGAGGTAAGGAACTGCCATCCAGTTCTGCTTTAGATTCACCTTCTATTATAAGTAAACTTGCAACACCACCACATGCTATTAATTCTGATATGTCACAAGTTATTGATGATGCTACTTCTGCTATGGATAATGCTTATGATGATGCTAGTACCTTGCTTGATAATTATGGTGTGCCACTTGGTGAATTTCTTGATAAACAAATTGCTAGAGTTATACAACATGATGTTGTTGAATCTGATGATGAGCTTGAAACTGAATCTCCTGAAACACCTACTAGAACTAGACTTCCTAGATATGAATTGCCTAAGGTACTGGAAGGTTATGTTACGAGTGAAGAAACAACTAGAGATATTCTTGCTTGCAATTATATAGATGATCTAGAGAAATTATTACACAAGTATAAAGAAAAATCTCTGAATGCTAGAATAAAATGTGATCCTAAGTTTGCTACTTCACCTATCTTTACTGATGACTAGAAAAGAGCCCGTGCGTTGCAACGGGAGTAAACTTCGGTTGTCATGCACCAGTGTTGGCCAGGTCCAGAAACTGGGTCACGCTACATGGCTCACTGATGACAAAAGCAATGGCTGGATTAAGAAAAAAGTTCTTCGGGCTATCGGTTTGAGATATGGGACGTGATATCGAATAAATTAATATGGATTCTTGTGCATTGGTGATGGACATGAGTTGGTCAAGTGAGGCGGGTTTCTGCCCAGCCACTATGCCAAGAGAAGAAGGCGTCGATGATGGGCGTTGGCTATTCGACGCAAGTGACGATACCTATAATGTTTTTTGTAGACAATTCACTATAGATGATTTTGACTGAAACAACACATATATGTATAAATTGTGTAAAAAATATTTATCATCATATATATATTGTACATCACAACTTTATCCATTTTTCTGTATAATGTGCTTAAATGGAACCGTCTGTGGTAAACCTCTAAAAGCTGCTTGTCCCGATGATGCATTGTTGATAACCCACAAGTATAGGGGATCGCAACAATTTTCGAGGGTAGAGTATTCAACCCAAATTTATTGATTCGACACAAGAGGAGCCAAAGAATATTCTCAAGTATTAGTAGCTGAGTTGTCAATTCAACCACACCTGGAAACTTAATATCTGCAGCAAAGTGTTTAGTAGCAAAGTAATATGATAGTAGTGGTAACGGTAGCAAAAGGTAACAATAGTAAAAGTAATGTTTTTGGTATTTTGTAGTGATGATAGCAATAGCAACGGAAAAGTAAATAAGCGAAGAACAATATATGAAAAGCTCGTAGGCAATGGATCGGTGATGGAGAATTATGCCGGATGCGGTTCATCATGTAACAGTTGCTACCTCTTTTAGCACTGCGTTGGTTTTCCCCGAAGAGGAAGGGATGATGCAGAAAAGTAGCGTAAGTATTTCTCTCAGTTTTTTAGAACCAAGGTATCAATCCAGTAGGAGGCTACGCGCCAGTCCCTCGCACCTACACAAAACAAATAAATCCTCGCAACCAACACAAATAGGGGTTGTCAATCCCTATAGGTCCACTTAATCTTGCATTACTAGCAAGACAAGCGTGGAGAATCCTTAAGGAGCCAACATCTTTGAGTGCAAGGATTTTGAAAGCCTCTTATTTTCCCAATGGCACCATACTTACTGCTGAGTTGGGGTCGAGGCCGTCTCAAATATGGAGATCTATCTTGGAGGGTAGAGAAATAATGAAACATGGTGTTATTCGAAGGATTGGCAATGGCCAAAGTACGGATATATGGTCAGATAATTGGATTCCAAAGAAGTCATCACGTCGGCCTATAGTGCTTCTCAGTGCAACACCACCTGTTAAGGTGAGCGAATTGCTATCCCCAGCGACTGCATCCTGGAACATTGCACTGGTCCGAAGTCTATTCTTACCAATTGATGCAGAGGAAATTCTAAAGATACCAGTTTGCACTCGTAATATCCCTGATTCGTGGGCGTGGTATCCTGATAAAAAGGGCCTGTTTTCGGTCAGCTCGGCGTACAAGTTTATGATTAGCACCAAGCTACAGAGAGAGAGTTGGTTGGAAGGTACAGGGGGATCCTCTGATACATCGAGAGAGGAAGAAGCATGATGTTCGCTATGGCAGATGGATATCCCAGCAAAAATACGTGTATTCTTATGGAGACTAGCACGGCACTCCCTACCTATGACAGATGTACTGCACAACAGAAACATGGCTGTGAAAATGCGTGCCCCTTGTGTGGAGGGGAAGATTCATGGCGCCATGCATTGGTGTCCTGTACTATGGCGAGATGTACCTGGGCATTATCAGAAGCAGATATTATTGATCATATGACAGAAAATATTCAGCCAAGTGCTAAGAATTGGATGTTTGATCTATATGAGATCCTAAGTCATGATAGCTTCACAAGGATGGCTGTGACATTATGGGCAATATGGTATGCGAGGCGAAAGGTGATCCATGAGAATATTTTTCAGAGCCCGCAACACACAAATTCCTTTGTCAATTCTTTTCTTCAGGAGCTAAAAATGTTACCCAGGACAGAGAAGCAGTACAAGACCACTATGGTGCCTTCAGCAGCGCCAAAATGATGGTTGCCACCGGCTATAGGGATCGCGAAGATCAACGTGGATGGTGCAGTGCTTCGCTACGGGCGCGGAGGCGTGGCAGCAGCCTTTTGCCGCGACCACAGCGGCGCTTATTTAGGCTCTTTGGCGGTTGTTTTTCAAGGCATGACAGACCCAACGATTCTTGAAACATATGCTTGCAGGGAAGCGACGGCGTTGGCAGAAGACCTCAAT
This sequence comes from Triticum urartu, assembly GCF_056163025.1. Classification (NCBI taxonomy): domain Eukaryota; kingdom Viridiplantae; phylum Streptophyta; class Magnoliopsida; order Poales; family Poaceae; genus Triticum; species Triticum urartu. The sequence continues at coordinate 692,446,631 of NC_141874.1, read as the reverse complement.
CTTCAGGACCTATGTGTTGCAAGCGATTGCCAAGGGGTCGTCAAGGACATCCTCATGGGAACTAGTGGAGCAAATGCAGCCATTGTACATGAAGTAATAGAACGCAAGGGTAGTTTTCGTACTTGCAGTTTTGTTTTTGAACATAGGAACTTCAACTTTGAAGCCCACAATCTCGCCAAGTATGCTTGTAATTTATCTTTAGGTCGACATGTTTGGCTGGGCATGCCCCATGATCCAAACCTTGTACCGATGAACATTCTTTTGAATCAATAAAGTTTGGCGAGATTCCTCAAAAAAACTTACGAGAGTGAGATCTGATAGATATGATAAGATAATATTTTTGGTATTTTTATGATAAAGATGCAAAGTAAAATAAAGGCAAAGTAAATAACTAAGTAGTAGGAGATTGATATGATAAAGATAGATGATACGTCCATTTTGCATCATGCTTTTATATCGATATTTATTGCATTATGGGCTGTTATTTCACATTATGTCACAATACTTATGGCTATTCTCTCTTATTTTACAAGGTTTACATAAGGAGGGAGAATGCCGGCAGCTGGAATTCTGGGTTGGAAAAGGAGCAAATATTAGAGACATATTATGCACAACTCCAAAAGTCCTGAAACTCCACGGAATACCTTATAATAAATAATGAAAAATCCTCGCCAAAGATGAATACCAGGGGGCCCACACCCTGCTCACGAGGGTGGGGGGCGCGCCCCCACCTCGTGGGCCCCCTGGTGGCTCTCCGATGACCATCTTCTCCTATATGAAGTCTTTCATCGAGAAAAAAATAAGAAGCAACTTTTCGGGATGAAACTCCGCCGCCACGAGGCGGAACCTTGGCGGATCCAATCTAGAGCTCCGGAAGAGCCGTTCTGCCAGGGAAACTTCCCTCCCAGATGGGGAAATCATCGCCATCGTCATCACCAATGCTCCTCTCATCGGGAGAGGGCAATCTCCATCAACATCTTCATCAACACCATCTCATCTCAAAACCCTAGTTCATCTCTTGTATCCATTTCTTGTCTCCAAGTCCGGGATTGGTGCTAGTAGGTTGCTAGTAGTGTTAATCACTCCTTGTAGTTGATGCTAGTTGGTTTAATTGGTGGAAGATCATATGTTCAAATCCTTTATGCATATTAATACCCCTCTGATTATGAACATGTTTATGCTTTGTGAGTAGTTACGTTTGTTCCTTAGGACAAGGGAGAAGTCTTGCTATTAGTACTCATGTGAATTCGGTATTCGTTCGATATTTTGATGAGATGTATGTTGTCTAGCCTCTAGTGGTGTTATGTGAACGTCGACTACATAACACTTCACCATTATTTGGGCCTAGCGGAAGACATTGGGAAGTAATAAGTAGATGATGGGTTGCTAGAGTGACAGAAGCTTAAACCCTAGTTTATGCGTTGCTTCGTAAGGGGCTGATTTGGATCCATATGTTTCATGCTATGGTTAGGTTTACCTTAATACTTTTGTTGTAGTTGCGGATGCTTGCAGTAGAGGTTAATCATAAGTGGGATGCTTGTTCAAGTAAGAACAGCACCCAAGCACCGATCCACCCACATATCAAATTATCAAAGTACCGAACGCGAATCATATGAACATGATGAAAACTAGCTTGACGATATTCCCATGTGTCCTCGGGAGCGCTTTTCCTTATATAAGAGTTTGTCCAGGCTTGTCCTTTGCTACAAAAAGGATTGGGCCACCTTGCTGCAATTTATTTACTTTTGTTACTTGTTGCCCGTTACAAATTATCTCACCACAAAACTATCTATTACCACTTATTTCAGTACTTGCAGAGAATACCTTGCTGAAAACCGTTTATCATTTCCTTCTGCTCGTTGGGTTCGACACTCTTACTTATCGAAAGGACTACGATAGATCCCCTATATACTTGTGGGTCATCAAGACTCTTTTCTGGCGCTGTTGTCGGGGAGTGAAGCGCCTTTGGTAGGTGGAATTTGGTAAGGAAAAATTTATATAGTGTGCTGAAATTTACTGTTACTTGTTACTATGGAAAGTAATCCTCTGAGGGGCTTGTTCGGGGTATCTTCACCCCGACCAGTAGAGCAAAGAGTTGCTCCTCAACCTACTGAACCTATTGAAAATGAATATGAAAATGAAATTCCTTATGAGTATCCTTCGAGTATGATAGAAAAACTGCTAGCTAATCCTTTTACAGGAGATGGAACAAAGCATTCTGATGAACACCTAATATATGTGGATGAAGTTTGTGGATTATTTAAGCTTGCAGGTATACCCGATGATGTTGCTAAGAAGAAGGTCTTCCCTTTATCTTTGAAGGGAGACGCATTGGTATGGTATAGGCTATGTGATGATACGAGATCATGGAACTATAGAAGATTGAAATTGGAGTTTCATCAAAAGTATTACCCTATGCATCTTGTTCATCGTGATCGCAATTATATATATAATTTTTGGCCTCGCGAAGGAGAAAGCATCGCTCAAGCTTGGGGGAGGCTTAAATCAATGTTATATTCATGCCCTAATCATGAGCTTCCAAGAGAAACAATTCTTCAAAAAAATTTATGCTCGGCTTTCTGATAACAATCGCACCATGCTTGATACTTCTTATGCTGGCTCTTTTATGATGAAGACTATTGAATTCAAATGGGATTTATTGGATAGAATTAAATGCAACTCTGAAGATTGGGACCTTGACAATGGTAAGGAGTCAGGTATGACACCTAAGTTTGATTGTGTTAAATCTTTTATGGATACCGATATTTTCCGTAAGTTTAGCACTAAATATGGACTTGATTCTGAGATAGTAGCTTCTTTCTGTGAATCTTTTGCTACTTATGTTGATCTCCCTCAGGAGAAGTGGTTTAAATATCCTCCTCCCATAGAAGTAAAAGTAGCTGCACCTATTAAAGTTGAAGAAAAGACTATCACTTATAATGATCCTATTGTTCCTACTTCTTTTGTTGAGAAACCGCCTTTCCCTGTTAGAATAAAGGATCATGCTAAAGCTTCAACTGTGGTTCGTAAAAGCAATATTAAAACATATACACCTCCTGAGCAAGTTAAAGTTGAACCTAATATTGCTATTGTTAAAGAGCTCTTGTCTAATAATATTGATAGGCATGTTATTCAGTTCTGCGGTGAAACTGCTAGAATTGCTAAACCTTGTGCTTTAAACATAGACCTATGGTAGGCGTGCCTGTTATTTCTGTTAAAATAGGAGATCATTGTTATCATGGCTTATGTGATATGGGTGCTAGTGCTAGTGTTATACCTTATGACTTGTATAAAGAAATCAAGCATGAAATTGCACCTGCTGAGTTAAAAGATATTGATGTCACAATTAAACTTGCTAATAGAGATACTATTTCAGCAATGGGGATTGTTAGAGATGTTGAAGTCTTGTGCGGGAAAACTAAATATCCTGCTGATTTTCTTGTTCTTAGTTCCCCACAAGATAGCTTTTGTACCATTATATTTGGTAGACCCTTCTTGAACACTGTTAATGCTAAGATAGACTGCGAAAAGAATGTTGTTACTGTCGGCTTGGATGATATGACTCATGAGTTTAATTTCTCTAAATTTAGTAAATAACACCGTGAAGAAGAATTGCCTAGTAATGATGAAATTATTGGTCTTGCTTCTATTGTCGTACCTCCTAATGATCCTTTAGAACAATATTTGCTAGACCATGAGAATGATATGTTTATGAATGAAAGAAGGGAAATAGATGAAGTATTCTTTAAACAGGAACCTATGCTGAAACACAATTTGCCTGTTGAAATCCTAGGGGATCCTCCTCCACCTAAGGGTGATCCCGTGTTTGAGCTTAAACCGTTGCATGATAATCTTAAATATGCTTATCTTGATGAAAAGAAGATATATCCTGTTATTATTAATGCTAACCTTTCAGATCATGAAGAAGAAAGATTATTGAAAACTCTGAAGAAGCACCATGCTACTATTGGATATACTCTTGATGATCTTAAGGGCATTAGTCCCACTCTATGTCAACATAAAATAAATTTGGAAGCAGATGCCAAACCAGTTCGTGATCCTCAACAATGTCTAAATCCTAAAATGAAAGAAGTGGTAAGAAAATAAATACTAAAGCTTCTGGAGGCAGGTATAATTTATCCCGTTGCTGATAGTCAGTGGGTAAGTCATGTTCATTGTGTCCCTAAGAAGGGAGGTATTACTGTTGTTCCTAATGATAAAGATGAATTGATTCCACAAAGAATTATTACAGGTATAAGATGGTAATTGATTTGCGCAAATTAAATAAGGCTACTAAGAAAGATCATTACCCCTTACCTTTTATCGATCAAATGCTAGAAAGATTATGCAAACATACACATTACTGCTTTCTAGATGGTTATTCTGGTTTCTCTCAAATACCTGTGTCGGCTAAAGATCAATCAAAGACTACTTTTACATGCCCTTTTGGTACTTTTGCTTATAGACGTATGCCTTTTGGTTTATGTAATGCACCTGCTACCTTTCAAAGATGCATTACGGCTATATTCTCTGACTTTTGAGAAAATATTTGTGAGGTTTTCATGGAGGACTTTTCCGTCTATGGATCTTCTTTTGATGATTGCTTGAGCAATCTTGATCGAGTTTTGCAGAGATGTGAAGAAACTAATCTTGTCTTGAATTGGGAAAAGTGCCACTTTATGGTTAATGAAGGTATTTTCTTGGGGCATAAAGTTTCTGAAAGAGGTATTGAAGTTGATAAAGCCAAGGTTGATGCTATTGAAAAGATGCCATGTGCCAAGGACATCAAAGGTATAAGAAGTTTCCTTGGTCACGCCAGATTTTATAGGAGGTTCATTAAGGATTTCTCAAAAATTTCTCAGCCTCTGACCAATTTATTACAAAAAGATATACCATTTGTCTTTGATGATGATTGTGTAGAAGCATTTGAAATACTTAAGAAAGCATTAGTCTCTGCACCTATTGTTCAGCCACCTGATTGGAATTTACCCTTTGAAATTATGTGTGATGCTAGCGATTATGCTGTAGGTGCTGTTCTAGGGCAAAGTGTTGATAAGAAATTAAATGTTATCCATTATGCTAGTAAGGCTCTAGACAATGCTCAAAGAAATTATGCTACTACTGAAAAAGAACTTTTAGCAGTTGTATTTGCTTGTGATAAGTTCAAACCTTATATTGTTGATTCTAAAGTAACTATCCACACTGATCATGTTGCTATTAAATATCTTATGGAGAAGAAAGATGCTAAACCTAGACTTATTAGATGGGTTCTCTTGCTACAAGAATTTGATTTGCATATTGTTGATAGAAAAGGAGCTGAGAACCCCGTTGCAGACAACTTATCTAGGTTAGAGAATGTTCTTGATGACCCACTACCTATTGATGATAGCTTTCCTGATGAACAATTAAATGTCATAAGTACTTCTCGTAGTACCCCTTGGTATGCTGATTATGCTAATTACACACTCCCTCTGTCCCATAATATAAGAACGTTTTTGACACTACACTAATGTCAAAAACGTTCTTATATTATGGGACGGAGGGAGTAGTTGCTAAATTTATACCACCTAGCTTCACATACCAACAAAAGAAAAAGTTCTTCTATGATTTGAGACATTACTTTTGGGCTGACCCACATCTTTATAAATAAGGAGTAGATGGTGTTATTAGACGTTGTGTACCTGAGCATGAACAGGAACAGATCCTACGCAAGTGCCACTCCGAAACTTATGGAGGACACCACGCGGGAGATAGAACTGCACATAAGGTATTGCAATCCGGTTTTTATTGGCCTACTCTCTTCAAGGATGCCCGTAAGTTTGTCCTATCTTGTGATGAATGTCAAAGAATTGATAATATTAGTAGATGTCAAGAAATGCCTATGAATTATTCACTTGTTATTGAACCGTTTGATGTTTGGGGCTTTGATTATATGGGAACTTTTCCTGCCTCTAATGGATATACACATATTTTAGTTGCTGTTGATTACGTTACTAAGTGGGTAGAAGCTATTCCAACTAGTAGTGCTGATCATAACACTTCTCTTAAAATGCTTAAAGAAGTTATTTTTCCGAGGTTTGGAGTCCCTAGATATTTAATGACTGATGGTGGTTCCCATTTTATTCATGGTGCTTTCCGTAAAATGCTTCCTAAATATGACGTCAATCATAGAATTGCATCTCCGTATCACCCACAGTCTAGTGGTCAAGTAGAATTGATTAATAGAGAACTCAAATTAATTTTGCAAAAGACTGTTAATAGGTCTAGAAAGAATTGGTTCAAGAAACTTGATGATGCATTATGGGCCTATAGAACTGCATATAAAAATCCTATGGGTATGTCTCTGTATAAAATGGTCTATGGAAAAGCATGTCACTTACCTCTCGAACTAGAACACAAGGCATACTGGGCTATTAAAGAACTAAATTATGATTTTAAACTTGCCGATGAGAAGAGGTTATTTGATATTAACTCACTTGATGAATGGAGAACCCAAGCTTATGAAAATGCTAAGTTGTTTAAAGAAAAGGTTGAAAGATGGCATGACAAAAGGATGCAAAAGCGTGAGTTTAATGTAGGTGATTATGTATTGCTATACAACTCTCGTTTAAGATTTTTTGCAGGGAAACTTCTCTCTAAATGGGTAGGCCCCTATGTTATCGAGGAGGTCTATCGTTCCGGTGCCATAAAAATCAACAACTTCGAAGGCACAAATCCGAAGGTGGTAAACGGTCAAAGAATCAAACATTATATCTTAGGTAATCCCATAAATGTTGAAACCAATATTATTGAAACCGTAACCCCGGAGGAATACATAAATGACACTTTCCAGAACGTTTCAGACTCCGAAAAGGAATAGGTATGTTGTACGGTAAGTAAACCGACTCCAAAACAATTTTTAAGGCAATATTTCTCCGTTTTGGAATATTTAGAAAAATAGAAAATTAAGTAGCAGTCCGGGAAGGACACGAGGGCCCCATGAGCGTGGAGGGCGCGCCCCCTACCTCGTGAGCTCCTCGTGTGCCTTTCGGACTCCGTTTTCTTGCACGATACATATTTTGGTCGGTAAAAATTCATTATATAATCTCCTGGGGGTTTTGACTCCCGTATCACGCAAAAATCTCCTGTTTTTGTTTTGAGCTATTTTTCTGACAGATCTAGGTTATCATGACGTCCCCAAGTGCTTCCAAGGACAAGTTCTTCAAGAAGGTCATCAACCCCTACCTCGCGGAGGTGCTGCGACACCCTCAAACCATTGAGATGTGTGATGGGTTGCTGCACATCCGTGATGCTGAGGGACCAAAGGGAACCGGAAGCGTGGAGGCGAGGCTCGAAGCAATGCAGCAACAAGTTTTCAAGTGCCAGTGGATGGTGGAGCGTGGAATCAACGCTAGCCACACGATGCTCGCGGAGTTCACTAACAACTACAAGACGGATGCCAAGAACACCGAGGAGGCCATCTTCAAGCTACATGAGAAGATCGAGCACCTCCAAGACCAAATCTATGACCTGCAAAACCAAAACTGTGAGTATGAATATAGATTCAAAAGAATGAGTTTGGCTGTAGATTCGAGGATTCCGGAGACTCGATCATCCTTCTATGATGGTGAACCTATGCCTTGGAAGATGTATGACAAGCTCGCATCATCAACAACACCTCCACCTTCTTCACCAACCAAGGAGACATAATCACATGGGTATGGGCACTCCCCTTGGCAACTGCCAAGCTTGGGGGAGGCGCCTCGGTATCGTATCACAATCACAACTCCTATCTTTACCGTTTTCCTTAGTTTGATCCTATTAGTAGTATTTTGATCTAGTAGAATAAAGTTTATGGCATGATCTAGTTTTAAGTTTTGCTTTATGATCTCTCTATGTAATCGAGTCCGTGAGCTATATAATAAAGATTAGTGTTGAGCTAAGGGCTTGATTTTCTTGCTATGATCTTGGGTGAATAAAAGAAAAGAGAAAAAGAATAAAAAGAAACAAAAGTTCATATTGATCTTATTGATAGTAATGACTTCACATAGAAAGAGTGTGATGATTAAAAGTTGTTGGGAGTTGGCAGACATAGCTTTGGTCATCGTTGCAATTAATAAGAAGTAATAAGGAAAGAGAGGTTTCACATATAAATATACTATTATTGACATCTTTTATGATTGGGAGCACTCATCAAAATATGACATGCTAAAGAGTTGATGTTGGACAAGGAAGACAACGTAATGGGTTATGTTTTCTTATATCTGAGATAAAGTATGTTGTCATGGATCATCCAACATGTTGAGTTTGCCTTTCCCCCTCATGCTAGCCAAATCCTCAGCACCAAGTAGATATACTACTTGTGCTTCCAAATATCCTTAAACCAGTTTTGCCATGAGAGTCCACCATATCTACCTATGGATTGAATAAGATCCTTCAAGTAAGTTGTCATCGGTGCAAAGCAATAAAAATTACTCTCTAAATATGTATGATTGATTGGTGTGGGAGAAATAAGCTTTATACGATCTTGTGATGTGGAAGTAATAAAAGCGACAGACTGCATAATAAAGGTTCATATCACAAGGGGCAATATAAAGTGACATTCTTTCGCATTAAGATTTTGTGCATCCAACCATAAAAGCGCATGGCAACCTCTGCTTCCCTCTCCGAAGGGACTATCTTTTATTATTATCTTCTACCTTATGCAAGTGTCATGGTGATCTTCACCTTTCCTTTTTACATTTTATCCTTTGGCAAGCCCAGTGTGTTGGAAAGATCCTGATAGATATATCTAATTGGATGTAGGGGAGCATGAGTTATTATTGTTGACATTACCCTCGAGGTAAAAGGTTGTGGGGAGAAACTATAAGCCCCTATCTTTCTCTGTGTCCGATTAAAACTCCGTAACCACAAGTATTGCGCGAGTGTTAGCAATTATGAAGGACTAGATGATAGTTGAGTATGTGGACATGCTTTTTAGCTCCGACATAGACTCTTTCTGATGTTATGATAAATTGCAATTGTTTCAATGACTGAGGTTATAATTTGTTGGTTCTCAATAAGGTTTCTGATTCACACTTTTGCATTGTGAATAGATCATCACTTGAACATAAGTAATCATATGACAATATCTATATATGTTGCTGTTATGAGAATAATCATGATGCCCTCATGTCCGTATTTTATTTTTATCGACGCCTCTACCTCTAAACATGGGGACATATTTATTGTTATTGGCTTTCTCTTGAGGACAAGCGAGGTCTAAGCTTGGGGGAGTTGATACGTCCATTTTGCATCATGCTTTTATATCGATATTTATTGCATTATGGGCTGTTATTTCACATTATGTCACAATACTTATGTCTATTCTCTCTTATTTTACAAGGTTTACATAAGGAGGGAGAATGCAGGCAGCTGGAATTCTGGGCTGGAAAAGGAGCAAATATTAGAGACCTATTCTGCACAACTCCAAAAGTCCTAAAACTCCACGGAATACCTTATAATAAATAATGAAAAATCCTCGCCAAAGATGAATACCAGGGGGCCCACACCCTGCTCACGAGGGTGGGGGCGCGCCCCCCTACCTCGTGGGCCCCCTGGTGGCTCTCCGATGACCATCTTCTCCTATATGAAGTCTTTCATCAAGAAAAAAATAAGAAGCAACCTTTCAGGACGAAACTCCGCCTCCACGAGGCGGAACCTTGGCGGATCCAATCTAGAGCTCCGGCAGAGCTGTTCTGCCGGGGAAACTTCCCTCCCGGAGGGGGAAATCATCGCCATCGTCATCACCAACGCTCCTCTCATCGGGAGAGGGAAATCTCCATCAACATCTTCATCAGCACCATCTCATCTCAAAACCCAAGTTCATCTCTTGTATCCAATTCTTGTCTCCAAGTCCGGGATTGGTGCTAGTAGGTTGCTAGTAGTGTTAATTACTCCTTGTAGTTGATGCTAGTTGGTTTAATTGGTGGAAGATCATATGTTCAGATCGTTTATGCATATTAATACCCCTCTGATTATGAACATGTTTATGCTTTGTGAGTAGTTATGTTTGTTCCTGAGGACAAGGGAGAAGTCTTGCTATTAGTAGTCATGCGAATTTGGTATTCGTTCGATATTTTGATGAGATGTATGTTGTCTAGCCTCTAGTGGTGTTATGTGAACGTCGACTACATAACACTTCACCATTATTTGGGCCTAGAGGAAGGCATTGGGAAGTAATAAGTAGATGATGGGTTGCTAGAGCGATAGAAGCTTAAACCTAGTTTATGCGTTGCTTCGTAAGGGGCTGATTTGGATCCATATGTTTCATGCTATGGTTAGGTTTACCTTAATACTTTTGTTGTAGTTGCGGATGCTTGCAGTAGAGGTTAATCATAAGTGGGATGCTTGTTCAAGTAAGAACAGCACCCAAGCACCGATCCACCCACATATCAAATTATCAAAGTACCGAACGCGAATCATATGAACGTGATGAAAACTAGCTTGACGATATTCCCATGTGTCCTCGGGAGCGCTTTTCCTTATATAAGAGTTTGTCCAGGCTTGTCCTTTTCTACAAAAGGATTGGGCCACCTTGCTGCACTTTATTTACTTTTGTTACTTGTTGCTCGTTACAAATTATCTCACCACAAAACTATCTGTTACCACTTATTTCAGTACTTGCAGAGAATACCTTGCTGAAAACCGTTTATCATTTCCTTCTGCTCCTCGTTGGGTTCGACACTCTTACTTATCGAAAGGACTACAATAGATCCCTATACTTGTGGGTCATCAATAGACCCAGGGGCCATAGGTTTCACTAGTGTCTTCTCTCGAGAGCATAAGTATTCTACGGTGGGTAAACAAATTACTGTTTAGCAATTGACAGAATTGAGCATAGTTATGAGAATATCTAGGTATGATCATGTATATAGGCATCATGTCTGAGACAAGTAGACCGACTCCTGCCTGCATCTACTACTATTACTCCACTCATCGACCGCTATCCAGCATGCATCTAGAGTATTAAGTTAAAAACAGAGTAACGCCTTAAGCAAGATGACATGATGTAGAGGGATAGACTCATGCAATATGAAGAAAACCCCATATTGTTATCCTCGATGGCAACAATACAATACGTGCCTTGCTGCCCTTACTGTTACCGGGAAAGGACACCGCAAGATTGAACCCAAAGCTAAGCACTTCTCCCATTGCAAGAAAGATCAATCTAGTAGGCCAAACCAAACGGATAATTCAAAGAGACTTGCAAAGATAACCAATCATACATAAAATAATTCAGAGAAGATTCAAGTATTATTCATAGATAGACTTGATCATAAACCCACAATTCATCGGTCTCAACAAACACACCGCAAAAAGAAGATTACATCGAATAGATCTCCACAAGAGAGGGGGAGAACATTGTATTGAGATCCAAAAAGAGAGAAGAAGCCATCTAGCTACTAACTATGGACCCGTAGGTCTGAAGTAAACTACTCACACTTCATCGGAGAGGCTATGGTGTTGATGTAGAAGCCCTCCGTGATCGATGCCCCCTCCGGCGGAGCTCCGGAATAGGCCCCAAGATGGGATCTCGTGGATACAGAAAGTTGCGACGGTGGAATTAGGGTTTTGGCTCCGTATCTGATCGTTTGGGGGTACGTGGATATATATAGGAGGAAGAAGTACGTCGGTGGAGCAACAGGGGGCCCACGAGGGTGGAGGGCGTGCCTAGGGGGGGGGTAGGCGTGCCCCCTACCTCGTGGCCTCCTGTTACGTGGCTTGATGTAGGGTCCAAGTCTCCTGAGTTGTATTCGGTGAGAAAATCACGTTCCCAAAGGTTTCATACCGTTTGGACTCTGTTTGATATTCCTTTTCTTCGAAACCCTAAAACAGGCAAAAAACAACAATTCTGCGTTGGGCCTCCAGTTAATAGGTTAGTCCCAAAAATAATATAAAAGTGGATAATAAAGCCCAATAATGTCCAAAACAGTAGATAATATAGCATGGAGCAATCAAAAATTATAGATACGTTGGAGACGTATCAAGCATCCCCAAGCTTAATTCCTACTCGTCCTCGAGTAGGTAAATGATAAAAACAGAATTTTTGACGTTGAGTGCTACTTGGCATAATTTTAATGTAATTCTTCTTAATTGTGGTATGAATATTCAGATCCGAAAGATTCAAGACAAAAGTTCATATTGACATAGAAAATAATAATACTTCAAGCATACTAACAAAGCAATTATGTCTTCTCAAAATAACATGGCTAAATAAAGTTATCCCTACAAAATCATATAGTCTGGCTATGCTCTATCTTCACCACACAAAATATTTAAATCATGCACAACCCCGATGACAAGCCAAGCAATTGTTTCCTACTTTTGACATTCTCAAAACCTTTTCAATTTTCACGCAATACATGAGCGTGAGCCATGGATATAGCACTATAGGTGGAATAGAGTGGTGGTTGTGGAGAAGACAAAAAGGGAGGAGATAGTCTCACATCAACTAGGCGTATCAACGGGCTATAGAGATGCCCATCAATAGATATCAATGTGAGTGAGTAGGGATTGCCATGCAACGGATGAAGGAAATATGCCCTAGAGGCAATAATAAAGTTATTATTTTATTTCCTTATATCATGATAAATGTTTATTGTTCATGCTAGAATTGTATTATCCGGAAACATAATACTTGTGTGAATACATAGACAAACTAAACGTCACTAGTATGCCTCTACTTGACTAGCTCGTAAATCAAAGATGGTTATGTTTCCTAACCATAGACATGTGTTTTCATTTGATTAACGGGATCACATTATTAGGAGAATGATGTGATTGACATGACCCATTCCATTAGCTTAGCACCCGATCGTTTAGTATGTTGCTATTGCTTTCTTCATGGCTTATACATGTTCCTATGACTATGAGATTATGCAACTCCCGTTTGCCGGAGGAACATTTTGTGTGCTACCAAACGTCACAACGTAACTGGGTGATTATAAAGGAGCTCTACAGGTGTCTCCAAAGGTACATGTTGGGTTGGCGTATCTCGAGATTAGGATTTGTCACTCCGATTGTCGGAGAGGTATCTCTGGGCCCTCTCGGTAATGCACATCACATAAGCCTTGCAAGCATTGCAACTAATGAGTTAGTTGTGAGATGATGTATTACGAAACGAGTAAAGAGACTTGCCGGTAACGAGATTGAACTAGGTATTAAGATACCGACGATCGAATCTCGGGCAAGTAACATACCGATGACAAAGGGAACAAAGTATGTTGTTATGCGGTCTGACCGATAAAAGATCTTCGTAGAATATGTGGGAACCAATATGAGCATCCAGGTTCCGCTATTGGTTATTGACCGAAGACATGTCTCGGTCATGTCTACATTGTTCTCGAACCCGTAGGGTCCGCACGCTTAACATTACGATGACAGTTTCATTATGAGTTTATATATTTTGATGTACTAAAGTTAGTTCGGAGTCCCGGATGTGATCACGGACATGACGAGGAGTCTCGAAATGGTCGAGACATAAAGATTGATATATTGGAAGCATATGTTTGGACATCGGAAGTGTTCCGGGTGAAATCGGCATTTTACCGGAGTACCGGGAGGTTACCAGAACCCCCCGGTAACCTAATGGGCCTTAATGGGCCTAGTGGAGGAAGAGGAGAGGAGGCCTAGGGGCTACCGCGCGCCCCTCCCCCCCAAGTCCGAATTGGACAAGGAGGGGGGCGCCGCCCCCCCTTTCCTTTCTTCCCTCTTCCTTCTTCCCCAAGTCCTAATCCAACTAGGGAAAGGGGGGGGAGTCCTACTACCGGTAGGAGTAGGACTCCTCCTGCGCGCCTCCTCCTAGGGCCGGCCGCACCCCCCTTGGCTCCTTTATATACGGGGGCAGGGAGCACCCCTAGACACACAAGTTGATCTCTAAGATCATCCTCTTAGCCGTGTGCGGTGCCCCCTTCCACCATAGTCCTCGATAATATTGTAGTGGTGCTTAGGCGAAGCCCTGCGATAGTTGAACATCAAGATCATCACCACGCCATCGTGCGGACGGAACTCTTCCCCGACACTTTGCTGGATCGGAGTCCGGGGATCGTCATCGAGCTGAACATGTGCTAGAACTCAGAGGTGCCGTAGTTTCGGTGCTTGATCGGTCGGGCCGTGAAGACGTACGACTACATCAACCGCGTTGTCATAACGCTTCCGCTGTCAGTCTACGAGGGTACGTAGATCACACTCTCCCCTCTCGTTGCTATGCATCACCATGATCTTGCGTGTGCGTAGGAATTTTTTTGAAATTACTACGTTCCCTAACAACGGATGCACTAGAGCTATAAGTATATGAAAGCTCAAAAAGAAACTAAGTGGGTGTGCATCCAACTTGCTTGATCATGAAGACCTAGAGCAATCTGAGGAAGCCCATCATTGGAATATACAAGCCAAGTTCTATAATGAAAAATTCCCACTAGTATATGAAAGTGATAACATGAGAGACTCTCTACTATGAAGATCATGGTGCTACTTTGAAGCACAAGTGTGGTAAAAGGATAGTAACATTGTCCCTTCTCTCTTTTCTCTCATTTTTTCTTCTGTTTTTTTCGTCCGGCGTCTCATCACGTCTTGTGGGGGAATCATAGTCTCCATCATCCTTTCCTCACTTGGACAATGCTCTAGTAATGATGATCATCACACTTTTATTTTTCTTACAACTCAACAATTACAACTCGATACTTAGAACAAAATATGACTCTATGTGAATGCCTCCGGCGGTGTACCGGGATATGCAATGATGCATGAGTGACATGTATGAAAGAATTATGAATGGTGGCTTTGCCACAAATACGATGTCAACTACATGATCATGCTAAGCAATATGACAATGATGGAGTGTGTCATAAACGGAATGGTGGAAAGTTGCATGGCAATATATCTCAGAATGGCTATGGAAAAGCCATAATAGGTAGGTATGGTGGCTGTTTTGAGGAAGGTATATGGTGGGTGTATGATACCGGCGAAAGGTGCGCGGTATTAGAGAGGCTAGCAAAGGTGGAAGGGTGAGAGTGCGTATAATCCATGGACTCAACATTAGTCATAAATAACTCATATACTTATTGCAAAAATCTATAAGTTATCAAAGCAAAGTATTACGCGCATGCTCCTAGGGGGATAGATTGGTAGGAAAAGACCATCGCTCGTCCCCGACCGCCACTCATAAGGAAGACAATCAATAAATAAATCATGCTCTGACTTCATCACATAACGGTTCACCATACGTGCATGCTACGGGAATCACAAGCTTCAACACAAGTATTTCTCAAATTCACAACTACTCAACTAGCATGACTTTAATATCACCATCTCCATATCTCAAAACAATTATCAAGTATCAAACCTATCATAGTATTCAACACACTCATAAGAAAGTTTTATTATTAATCTTGCATACCAAGCATATTAGGCTTTTAAACATATTACCATGCTATTAAGACTCTCAAAATAATCTAAGTGAAGCATGAGAGATCAATAGTTTCTATAAGACAAATCCACCATCGTGCTCTAAAAGATATAAGTGAAGCACTAGAGTAAAATTGTATAACTCAAAAGATATAAGCGAAGCACATAGAGTATTCTAACAAATTCCAAATCATGTATGGCTCTCTCAAAAGGTGTGTACAGAAAGGATGATTGTGGTAAACTAACAAGAAAAGACTCAAATCATACAAGACGCTCCAAGCAAAACACATATCATGTGGTAAATAAAAATATAGCTCCAAGTAAAGTTACCGATAGAAGTAGAGGAAAGAGGGGATGCCTTCTGAGGCATCCCCAAGCTTTGGCTTTTAGGTGTCCTTAGATTATCTTGGTGGTGCTATGGGCGTCCCCAAGCTTAGGCTCTTGCCATTCCTTGTTCCATAATCCATCAAATCTTTACCCAAAACTTGAAAACTTCACAACACAAAACTTAAAGTAGAAAATCTCGTGAGCCCTGTTAGCGAAAGAAAACAAAAGACCACTTCAAGGTACTGTAATGAACTCATTATTTATTTATATTGGTGTTATACCTACTGTATTCCAACTTCTCTATGGTTTATAAACTAATTTACTAGCCATAGATTCATCAAAATAAGCAAACAACACACGAAAAACAGAATCTGTCAAAAACAGAACAGTCTGTAGTAATCTGTAGCTAGCGCAAGATCTGGAACCCCAAAAATTATAAAATAAATTTATGGACGTGAGGAATTTATCTATTAATCATCTGCAAAAAGAATTGACTAAATATCACTCTCCAAATAAAAATGACAGCAGTTCTCGTGCGCACTAAAGTTTCTGTTTTTTACAGCAAGTTCAACAAGACTTTCCCCAAGTCTTCCCAACGGTTCTACTTGGCACAAACACTAATTAAACACAAAAAACAGAACCAAAACAGAGGCTATATAATTTATTTATTACTAAACAGGAGCAAAAAACAAGGAATAAAAATAAAATTGGGTTGCCTCCCAACAAGCGCTATCGTTTAACGCCCCTAGCTAGGCATAACAAGCAAAAATAGATCTAGGTATTGCCATAATAGTAAGATAGATTATTAAAAATCATTTCATATTCTCTACGTTCAGCAGCAAGTTTTCTTTGAGTCAAGCAAAAGTAATCAAAAGGGCTAAATTTATTGGGACAAAAGTCTCCAAGATCAACCTTCGGAGGTATAGGTTCCTCCTTCGGTCCTTCATATTGCACAAACAATTCATTATTATAAGCATTCTTTTGACAAAACTTTGTGAGCCTATATTCAAGAGAATATCCCAATTCATTATTTCAATAGCCAAATCATCATTAAGTTCAGAAATTCTATCAACTAAAACATTGGTAGACACCCTTTTTCTAAGATTTTCATTGAAAGCAACATAGTCTAGAGATTGAAAACACATTATTTCTTCTCGATCAAAGAGGATGGCCTCTATGGGAGGACGGCAAGCGTCCACCCAATAATGCGCAAAGATTTCTTTGGCCTCTTTTATTATGAATCGAAACTCATGAGCCAAAAAGATAGTAACGACATGCTTAAGAGAAAAATGCTCAATATTAGAAAATTCTAGGAAAATCCTTTGTATGGAAGGATGCATGTGCATGAATTGCCTTTCAAGTTCGACTATAAGCATGGCAATAGCGTCCGCAAGACTACTAGTTCTATGAAGGATAGAACTACCCATAGAGGGTAAAGCACTGGCACAAGTAAAGAAATCTTGAATAACTCCTTTTCCAATAATATTACCACTACCAACACGGAATCTTTTTATATGTGAGATAATGGGTTCTTTAGTAGGAGTATCAAAATTATTATCGACAATAGTATCCCCAATTTCAGACATAGAGGCAGAAGGTAAAGAACTAGCCATGATGACAAGCAAACAAACTTAACACACAAGAAAGCAAAAAGTAAGTGGACAAAAAGAGGCAAATAGAGGGAGGATAGAGAGAGAGAGGGCGAATAAAATGCCAAGGGTGAAGTGGGGGGGGGGAGAGGAAAACGAGAGGCAAATGGAAAATAATGTAATGCGGGAGATAAGGGTATGTGATGGGTACTTGGTATATTGACTTTTGCGTAGACCTCCCCGGCAACGGCACCAGAAATCCTTCTTGCTACCTCTTCTTAAAACGGCGCCAGAAATCCTTCTTGGTACCTAAGAGGCTAGCAATGATGGAAGGGTGAGAGTGCGTATAATCCATGGACTCAACATTAGTCATAAAGAACTCATATACTTATTGCAAAAATCTACAAGTAATCAAAAACCAAGCACTACGCGCATGCTCCTAGGGGGATAGATTGGTAGGAAAAGACCATCGCTCGTCCCCGACCGCCACTCATAAGGAAGACAATCAAAGAACACCTCATGTTTCAAATTTGTTACACAACGGTTACCATACGTGCATGATACGGGACTTGCAATCTTCAACACAAGTATTTATCAAATTCACAACTACTCAACTAGCACAACTTTAATATCACCATCCTCATATCTCAAAACAATTATCAAGAATCCAACTTCTCATAGTATTCAACGCACTTTTTATGCAAGTTTTTATTATACCAATCTTGGATGCCTATAATATTAGGACCAATTTCATAACCAAAGAAAATTACCATGCTGTTCTAAAGGACTATAAAAATAATATAAGTGAAGCATGAGAGATCAATAATTTCTATAAAATAAAACCACCACCGTGCTCTAAAAGATATAAGTGAAGCACTAGAGCAAAATTATCTAGCTCAAAAGATATAAGTGAAGCACATAGAGTATTCTAATAAATTACAATTCATGTGTGTCAAGGTGTGTACAGCAAGGATGATTGTGGTAAACTAAAAATAAAAGACCCAAATCATACAAGACGCTCCAAGCAAAACACATATCATGTGGTGAATAAAAATATAGCCTCAAGTAAAGTTACCGATGGAAGACGACGAAAGAGGGGATGCCTTCCGGGGCATCCCCAAGCTTAGGCTTTTGGTTGTCCTTGAATGTTACCTTGGGGTGCCTTGGGAATCCCCAAGGTTAGGCTCTTGACACTCCTTATTCCATAATCCATCAAATCTTTACCCAAAACTTGAAAACTTCACAACACAAAACTCAACAGAAAATCTCATAAGCTCTGTTAGTATAAGAAAACAAACCACCACTTAAGGTACTGTAATTAAATCATTCTTTATTTATATTGGTGTTAAACCTACTTTATTCCAACTTCTCTATGGTTCATACACTCCGATACTAGCCATAGATTCATCAAAATAAGCAAACAACACACGAAAAACAGAATCTGTCAAAAACAGAACAGTATGTAGTAATCTGTAGGTTTGAATACTTCTGTAACCCCAAAAATTCTGAAATAAATTGTTGAACGTGAGGAATTTGTCTATTAATCATCTTCAAAAAGAATCAACCTAATCGCACTCTCCAGTAAAAAATGGCAGCAAATCTCGTGAGCGCTAAAGTTTCTGTTTTTTTACAGCAAGATCACTAAAACTCCCCCCAAGTCTTCCCAAAGGTTCTACTTGGCACAAACACTAATTAAAAGCATAAAACCACATCTAAACAGAGGCTATATGAATTATTTATTAATAAACAGAACCAAAAATTAAGAAACAAAAATAAAATCGGGTTGCCTCCCAACAAGCGCTATTGTTTAACGCCCCTAGCTAGGCATTGATAATTTCAATGATGCTCACATGAAAGACAAGAATTGAAGCACAAAGAGAGAATCATGAAACACGTGAAAAACACATCTAAGTCTAACATACTTCCTATGCATAGGCATCTTAAAGGCAAACAAGTTATCATAGCAAGCAAAAACTAGCATATGCAAGGAAGCGGAAAGAAACAATGGCAATCTCAACATAATGAGAGGTAATTTAGTAAGATGAAAATTTCTACAATCATATTTCCCTCTCTCATAATAATTACATGTGGGATCATAAGAAAATTTAACAAAATAGCTATCACATAAAATATTTTCAACACGATCCACATGCATGCAAAGTTAACACTCTTCCAAAATAGTGGGATTAACACTATTATCAAAAATTTCATAATATTGAGCATTCTTCCAAGATCAAAAGTTGGCACTCTTCCAAACCCACTTTCAATAATATTGCAAACACTATTATCAATCTCATATTCATATGGAGCTTAAATAAATTTTCAAGATCAAAAGAAGAATCACCCCAATCATGATCATTGCAACAAGTAGAGGACATAGCAAAACTAGCATCCCCAAGCTTAGAGTTTTGCATATTATTAGCACAATTGACATTAATAGAATTTATAATAACATCATTGCAATCATGCTTTTCATCGAAGGAACTATCAAGTATGGGTGCAATAGCAACGATCTCATGTTTAACATAAGGAACTATAGCAAATTCATCTTCATAAATATTGGCATCATGGCCACAAGAATAGCAAGCATCATGTTCATCAAGGGATATTTCAATCAAATCATCAGAATCATCATTATCTATAGATTCATGCATATCGTTCATTCTTTCAATAAATTCTTTGACATGGACATTATGAGCATAGTTTTCATAGCAATATTTAAGTATGTCAAAATTTTCAGAGCAACAAGTAAAATCACAAAGATTCCAAGCATAACACAACAATCTTTTCATTTGATCCCATAAGAGTCTCCCTTTTTCAGACAAACGGTGACGCACAAAATGAGCATGCTCATCTAAAGATTTCCCATCAACTAGGCTAGTTAGGGTTTCAGCACAAGCACATAAGGATCGAAGATGATCCAAGTAGAACACTTTAAGTGGATCCATATTAATAGATTTTTAGCAAGCAAAGATGCAAGCAAATAGAAGGCGCATGGAAACACAAACAAAGATACATAGGGGAAGAAGGCGGAGAAAAGGCAAAGGTTTTCAAAAATCATTTTAGAAGTGGGGGAGAGGAAAACGAGAGGCAAATGGCAAATAATGTAATGCGAGGGATAAGAGTTTGTGATGGGTACTTGGTATGTCTTGACTTGTGCGTAGATCTCCCCGGCAACGGTGCCAGAAATCCTTCTTGCTACCTCTTGAGCATTGCGTTGGTTTGCCCTTGAAGAGGAAAGGGTGATGCAGCAAAGTAGCGTAAGTATTTCCCTCAGTTTTTGAGAACCAAGGTATCAATCCAGTAGGAGACTACACGCAAGTCCCTCGTACCTACACAAACAAATAAGAACCTCGCAACCAACACGATAAAGGGGTTGTCAATCCCATCACGGTCACTTACGAGAGTGAGATCTGATAGAGATAATAATAATAAGATAAATATTTTTGGTATTTTTATGATATAGATTGAAAAATAAAGATTGAAAAATAAAGTAGATTGGAAACTTATATGATAAAAGATAGATGTGGGGGCCATAGGTTTCACTAGTGGCTTCTCTCAAGATAGCATAAATATTACGATGGGTGAACAAATTACTGTCGAGCAATTGATAGAAGAGTGAATAATTATGAGAATATCTAGGCATGATCATGTATATAGGCATCACGTCCGCGACAACTAGACCGAAACGATTATGCATCTACTACTATTACTCCATACATCGACCGCTATCCAGCATGCATCTAGAGTATTAAGTTCATAAGAACAAATTAATGCATTAGGCAAGATGACATGATGTAGAGGGATAAACTCAAGAAATATGATATAAACCCCATATTTTTATCCTCGATGGCAATAATACAATACATGCCTTGCTACCCCTACTGTCACTAGGAAAGGACACCACAAGATTGAACCCAAAGCTAAGCACTTCTCCCATTGCAAGAAAGATCAATCTAGTAGGCCAAACCAAACTGATAATTCGAAGAGACTTGCAAAGATAACCAATCATACATAAATGATTTCAGAGAAGAATCAAATATTGTTCATAGATAAACTTGATCATAAACCCACAATTCATCGGATCTTGACAAACACACCACAAAAAGAGTTACATCAAATAGATCTCCAAGAAGATCGAGGAGAACACTGTATTGAGATCCAAAGAGAGAGAAGAAGACATCTAGCTAATAACTATGGACCCGAAGGTCTGTGGTAAACTACTCACACATCATCGGAGAGGCTATGGTGTTGATGTAGAAGCCCTCCGTGATTGATCCCCCTCCACCGGAGCTCCGAAAAAGGCCCCAAGATGGGATCTCTTGGGTACAAAAGGTTGCGGCAGTGGAAATAGGGTTTCGTGGTGCTCCTGGATGTTTTCGGGGTATATGGATATATATAGGAGGAAGAAGTAGGTCGGTGGAGCTACGAGGGGCCCACGAGGGTGGGGGCACGCCCAGGGGGGCAGGCACGCCTCCCTGCCTCGTGGCCTCCTCGTTGATTTCTTGACGTCTACTCCAAGTCCCCTGGATCACGTTTGTTCCAAAAATAACTCTCCCGAAGGTTTCATTCCGTTTGATATTCCTTTTCTGCGAAACACTGAAATAGGCAAAAAAAACAACAATTTGCACTGGGCCTTAGGTTAGTAGGTTAGTCCCAAAAATAATATAAAAGTTTATAAATAAGCCCATTAACATCCAAAACAGATAATATAATAGCATGGAACAATAAAAAAATTATAGATACGTTGGAGACGTATCAGTGGGTACGACATTAAATGGAAGGCCGAATACATCTCTTTGAAGTCATCGGAGGAGGAACCCGCCTTGCAATGCCGAAGACAAGCTGCGCGCCGGACACCTCGTCATTGAAGCCTGGTTTGGGGGCTATTGAGGGAGTCCTGGACTAAGGGGTCCTCGGGCGTCCGACCTGTTTGACGTGGGCCGAACTGATGCGCTGTGAAGATACAAGACCAAAGACTCTCACCTGTGTCCGGATGGGACTCTCCTTGGCGTAGAAGGCAAGCTTGGCGTTCGAATATGAAGATTCCTTTTCTCTATAACCGACTTTGTACAAGCCTAGTCCCCTCCAGTGTCTATATAAACCGGAGGGTTTAGTCCATAGGGACAATCATAATCATATAGGCTAGACTTCTAGGGTTTTAGCCATTACGATCTCGTGGTAGATCAACTCTTGTAACCCCCATACTCATCAATATTAATCAAGCAGGATGTAGGGTATTACCTCCATCCAGAGGGCCCGAACCTGGGTAAAACTTCGTGTCCCTTGTGTCCTTTTACCATCAACCTCAAACACATAGTTCGGGACCCCCTACCCGAGATCCGCCGGTTTTGACAGCGACAGTTCACCTAGCAAAGTGCGATGTAGCAACCCCCCCCCCCACACACACACTTTCAGTCGACGGGAAAAAGAGGCATATATCTCACCAAGATGGATCGTAAAACGGACCAAGAATAATCCACCTTGGTTGTACACCTCTCTCTTGTTGTTGGTCAAAGTGATGTCCATCCATGCGACCCCGGAGATGGGCTAGCTCGCCAATAATCACGCAAGTAGCTAGTCCCCAAAGACAACCACTGCATGCGTGTGGCCCAAACATATGTGTGGAGAGATGTGTTTTTGAGTAACAATGAACAACTTTGATGTGACACCGTGATGTCGAACTAGAAATCCCCAAGCTGAGTGAGGGTTAGGTTGACGATGCATATGTATGTTACACCACACTTCAAGCCAACGACGGGGATTCATATATGCATGCATGCATAATATATGCGCTCAAACTTAATTAGGTCTGAATCTCACCATGACCTATACTACGATAACACTAACCAAATGAAGAATCCGCTATGGTAACCTATCTTGTTGTTGGTCAAGGTGATCACGGATGTCCATGCAGGCCCACGAATATATAGGCTTGTCGCCAATAACCACGCGAGGGAGTGTATCGTTCGAAGGCAACCACTACATGCATATGTATGGAGGTGATGCGTGCATGCATGTTTGAATAAACAACATTGATCTGGCGCGTGTGTCAAAAATCGTACACTAGCTCCCCACATAGAGCGAGATCGGTTCATGATGGTGTCGTTGTACTAGCCACTTTGACTCGATGGGAGGGATGAAGGAAATATGCCCTAGAGGCAATAATAAAGTTATTATTTATTTCCTTATTTCATGATAAATGTTTATTATTCATGCTAGAATTGTATTAACCGGAAACATAATACATGTGTGAATACATAGACAAACAAAGTGTCACTAGTATGCCTCTACTTGACTAGCTCACTAATCGAAGATGGTTATGTTTCCTCACCATAGACATGTGTTGTCATTTGATTAACGGGATCACATCATTAGGAGAATGATGTGATTGACATGACACATTCCATTAGCTTAGCACCCGATCGTTTAGTATGTTGCTATTGCTTTCTTCATGACTTATACATGTTCCTATGACTATGAGATTATGCAACTCCCATTTGCCGGAGGAACACTTTATGTGCTACCAAACGTCACAACGTAACTGGGTGATTATAAAGGAGCTCTACAGGTGTCTCCAAAGGTACATGTTGGGTTGGCGTATTTCGAGATTAGGATTTGTCACTCCGATTGTCGGAGAGGTATCTCTGGGCCCTCTCGGTAATGCACATCACTTAAGCCTTGCAAGCATTGCAACTGATGAGTTAGTTGCGAGATGATGTATTACGGAACGAGTAAAGAGACTTGTGGGTAACGAGATTGAACTAGGTATTATGATACCGTTGATCGAATCTCGGGCAAGTAACATACCGATGACAAAAGGAACAACGTATGTTGTTATGCGGTCTGACCGATAAAGATCTTCGTAGAATATGTAGGAGCCAATATGAGCATCCAGGTTCCGCTATTGGTTATTGACCGGAGACGTGTCTCGGTCATGTCTACATTGTTCTCGAACCTGTAGGGTCCGCACGCTTAAGGTTTCGATGACAATTATATTATGAGTTTATGAGTTTTGATGTACCGAAGGAGTTCGGAGTCCCGGATGAGATCAGGGACATGACGAGGAGTCTCGAAATGGTCGAGACGTAAAGATCGATATATTGGACGACTATATTCAGACATCGGAAAGGTTCCGAGTGGTTCGGGTACTTTTCGGAGTACCGGGGAGTTACGGGAATACGGGAGAAGAAGTATATGGGCCTTATCGGGCTTTAGGGGAGAGGGAGAGGCAGGCCGCGCGCCCTCCCATTGACTAGTCCGAATTGGACTAGGGGGAGGGGCGGTGCCCCCTCCTTCCTTCTCTTCCCTCTTCCCCTTCCTTGTCTCCTACTCCTACTACTTGGAAGGACTCCTAGTTGGACTAGGAAAGGGGGAATCCTACTTCCGGTGGGAGTAGGACTCCCCTAGGGCGCGCCATAGAGAGGGCCGGCCCTCCCCTCCTCCACTCCTTTATATACGGGGGCAGGGGCACCCCATAGACACACAAGTTGATCTTCGTGATTGTTCTCTTAGCCGTGTGCGGTGCCCCCTCCACCATAATCCTCGATAATATTGTAGCGGTGCTTAGGCGAAGCCCTGCGACGGTAGAACATCAAGATCGTCACCACACCGTCATGCTGATGGAACTCTTCCCCGACACTTTGCCGGATCGGAGTCCGGGGATTGTCATCGAGCTGAACGTGTGCTAGAACTCGGAGGTGTCGTAGTTTCGGTGCTTGATCGGCCGGGCCATGAAGACGTACGACTACATCAACCGCGTTGTGCTAACGCTTCCGCTTTCGGTCTACAAGGGTACGTAGATCACACTCTCCCCTCTCGTTGCTATGCATCACCATGATCTTGCGTGTGCGTAGGAATTTTTTTGAAATTACTACGTTCCCCAATAGTGGTATCAGAGCCTAGGTTTTATATGTTGATGTTGTGCATGAGTAGAACAAGTGAGTTGTGGGCGATATAAGTCATACTGCTTACCAGCATGTCATACTTTGGTTCAGCGGTATTGTTGGATGAAGTGGCCTGGACCGACATTACGCGTACGCTTACGCGAGACTGGTTCTACCGACGTGCTCTGCACACAGGTGGCTGGCGGGTGTCAGTTTCTCCAACTTTAGTTGAACCGAGTGTGACTACGCCCGGTCCTTGCGAAGGTTAAAACAACACCAACTTGACAAACTATCATTGTGGTTTTTGATGCGTAGGTAAGATTGGTTCTTGCTTAAGCCCGTAGCAGCCACGTAAAACTTGAAACAACAAAGTAGAGGACGTCTAACTTGTTTTTGCAGGGCATGTTGTGATGTGATATGGTCAAGATGTGATGAGATATAAGTTGTTGTATGAGATGATCATGTTTTGTTGAAGTTATCGGCAACTGGCAAAATCCTTTTGGTTGTCTCTCTATTGCATAAGATGCAAGCGCCAAATAATTGCTTTACTTTATCGCTATGCGATAGCAATAGTTGTAAGAGCAATTGTTGGCGAGACGACCATGTAACGACACATTGATATAGATCAAGATGATGGAGATCATGGTGTCATGCCGGTGACGATAGAGATCATGACAGTACTTTGGAGATGGAGATCAAAGGCGCAAGATGATCATGGACATATCATGTCACATATTTTGATTGCATATGATGTTTATCTTTTATACATCTTATCTTGCTTTGATTGACGGTAGCATTTTAAGATGATCTCTCGCTAATTATCAAGAAGTGTTCTCCCTGAGTATGCACCGTTGCGAAAGTTTTTCGTGCTGAGACACCACGTGATGATCGGGTGTGATAGGCTCTATGTTCAAATACAACGGGTGCAAAACAGTTGCACACGCGGAATACTCAGGTTATACTTGACGAGCCAAGCATATACAGATATGGCCTCGGAACACGGAGACCGAAAGGTCGAGCGTGAATCATATAGTAGATATGATCAACATAGTGATGTTCACCATTGAAACTACTCCATCTCACGTGATGATCGGACATGGTTTAGTTGATATGGATCACGTGATCACTTAGAAGATTAGAGGGATGTCTATCTAAGTAGGAGTTCTTAAGCAATATGATTAATTGAACTTTAATTTATCATGAACTTAGTCCTGGTAGCATTAGCATATCTATGTTGTAGATCAATAGCTCGCGTTGTTGCTTCCCTATATTTTATATATGTTCCTAGAGAAAACTAAGTTGAAAGATGTTAGTAGCAATGATGCGGATTGGATCCGTGATCTGAGGTTTATCCTCATTGCTGCATAGAAGAATTATGTCCTTGATGCACCGCTAGGTGACAGACCTATTGCAGGAGCAGATACAGACGTTATAAACGTTTGGCTAGCTCAATATGATGACTACTTGATAGTTTAGTGCACCATGCTTAACGACTTAGAATTGGGACTTCAAAGACGTTTTGAACGTCATGGACCATATGAGATGTTCCAGGAGTTGAAGTTAATATTTCAAGCAAATACCCGAGTTGAGAGATATGAAGTCTCCAACAAGTTCTATAGCTAAAAGATGGAGGAGAATCGCTCAACTAGTGAGCATGTGCTCAGATTGTCTGGGTACTACAATCGCTTGAATCAAGTGGGAGTTAATCTTCCAGATAAGATAGTGATTGACAGAATTCTCTAGTCACCATCACCAAGTTAGTAGAACTTCGTGATGAACTATAATATGCAAGGGATAACAAAAATGATTCCCAAGCTTTTCGTGATGCTGAAATCGACGAAGGTAGAAATCAAGAAAAACATCAAGTGTTGATGGTTGATGAAACCACTAGTTTCAAGAAAAGGGCAAAGGGAAGAAGGGGAACTTCAAGAAGAACGGCAAGCAAGTTGCTGCTCAAGTGAAGAAGCCCAAGTCACTAAGTGCTTCTACTGCAAAGGGACTGGTCACTGGAAGCAGAACTGCCCCAAGTATTTGGCGGATAAGAAGGATGGCAAAGTAAACAAAGGTATATTTGATATACAGATTATTGATGTGTACTTTACTAGTGTTTGTAGCAAACCCTTGGTATTTGATACTGGTTCAGTTGCTAAGAGTAGTAACTCGAAACGGGAGTTGCAGAATGAACAGAGACTAGTTAAGGGTGAAGTGACGATGTGTGTTGGAAGTGGTTCCAAGATTGATATGATCATCATCGCACACTCCCTATACTTTCGGGATTAGTGTTGAACCTAAATAAGTGTTATTTGGTGTTTGTGTTGAGCATGAATATGATTTGATCATGTTTATTGCAATACGGTTATTCATTTAAGTAAGAGAATAAATTGTTGTTCTGTTTACATGAATAAAACCTTCTATGGTCATACACCCAATGAAAATGGTTCGTTGGATCTCGATCGTAGTGACACACATATTCATAATATTGAAACCAAAAGATGCAAAGTTAATAATGATAGTGCAACTTATTTGTGGCACTTCCGTTTAGGTCATATTGGTGTAAAGCGCATGAAGAAACTTCATGCTGATGGGATTTTGGAATCACTTGATGCTTGCGGACCATGCCTCATGGGTAAGATGACTAAGACTCCGTTCTCCGGAACAATGGAGTGAGCAACTGACTTATTGGAAATAATACATACTGATGTATGCGATCCGATGAGTGTTAAGGCTCACGGCGGGTATCATTATTTTCTGACCTTCACAGATGATTTGAGCAGATATGGGTATATCTACTTGATGAAACATAAGTCTGAAACATTTGAAAAGTTCAAAGAATTTCAGAGTGAAGTGGAAAATCATCGTGACAAGAAAATAAAGTTTCTACGATCTAATCGCAGAGACGAATATTTGAGTTACGAGTTTGGTCTTCAATTAAAACAATGTGGAATAGTTTCACAAACTCATGCCACCTGGAACACCACAGCATAATGGTGTGTCCGAACGTCATAACCGTACTTCATTGGATATAGTGCAATCTATGATGTTTCTTACCGATTTACCACTATCATTTTGGGGTTATGCATTAGAGACAGCTGCATTCACGTTAAATAGGGCACCATCTAAGTCCGTTGAGACGACACTATATGAACTGTGGTTTAACAAGAAACCAAAGTTGTCGTTTCTTAAAGTTTGGGGTTGTGATGCTTATGTGAAAAAGTTTCATCCTGATAAGATCAAACCCAAATCGGAGAAATGTGTCTTCATAGGATACCCAAAGGAGACAGTTGGGTACACCTTCTATCACAGATCCGAAGGCAAGACTTTGGTTGCTAAATTCGGAAACTTTCTAGAGAAGGAGTTTCTCTCGAAAGAAGTGAGTGGGAGGAAAGTAGAACTTGATGAGGTAACTGTACCTGCTCCCTTATTGGAAAGTAGTTCATCACAGAAAACGGTTTCTGTGACACCTACACCAATTAGTGAGGAAGTTAATGATGATGATCATGAAACTTCAGATCAAGTTATTACTGAACCTCGTAGATCAACCAGAGTAAGATCCACACCAGAGTGGTACGGTAATCCTGTTCTGGAAATCATGCTACTTGATCATGATGAACCAACGAACTATGAAGAAGCGATGGTAAGCCCAGATTCCGCAAAATGGCTTGAAGCCATGAAATCTAAGATGGGATCCATGTATGAAAACAAAGTATGGACTTTGGTTGACTTGCCCGTTGATCGACAAGCAATTGAAAATAAATGGATCTTCAAGAAGAAGACGGACGCTGATAGTAGTGTTACTATCTACAAAGCTAGAATTGTCGCAAAAAGGTTTTCGATAAGTTCAAGATGTTGACTACGATGAGAGTTTCTCACTCGTATCTATGCTTAAGTCTGTCCGGATCATGTTAGCAATTGCCGCATTTTATGAAATCTGGCAAATGAATGTCAAAACTACATTCCTGAATGGATTTCTGGAAGAAGAGTTGTATATGATGCAGCCGGAAGGTTTTGTCGATCCAAAAGGAGCTAACAAAGTGTGCAAGCTCCAGCGATCCATTTATGGACTGGTGCAAGCCTCTCGGAGTTGGAATAAACGCTTTGATAGTGTGATCAAAGCATTTGGGTTTGTACAGACTTTTGGAGAAGCCTGTATTTACAAGAAAGTGAGTGGGAGCTCTATAGCATTTCTGATATTATATGTGGATGACATATTGCTAATCGGAAATGATATAGAATTTCTGGATAGCATAAAACGATACTTGAATAAGAGTTTTTCAATGAAAGACCTCGGTGAAGCTGCTTACATATTGGGCATTAAGATCTATAGAGATAGATCAAGACGCTTAATTGGACTTTCACAAAGCACATACCTTGACAAAGTTTTGAAGAAATTCAAAATGGATCAAGCAAAGAAAGGATTCTTGCCTGTGTTACAAGATGTGAAGTTGAGCAAGACTCAAAAACCCGACCACGGCAGAAGATAGAAAGAGAATGAAAGTCATTCCCTATGCCTCAGCCATATGTTCTATAAAGTATGCCATGCTGTGTACCAGATCTATTGTATACCTTACACTAATTTTGGCAAGAGAGTACAATAGTGATCTAGAAGTAGATCACTGGACAGCGGTCAAAATTATCCTTAGTGGAATAAGGATATGTTTCTCGATTATGGAGGTGACAAAAAGGTTCGTCGTAAAAAATTACGTCGATGCAAGTTTTGACACAAATCTGGATGACTCTAAGTCTCGATCTAGATACATATTGAAAGTAGGAGCAATTAGCTAGAGTACCTCTGTGTAGAGCATTGTAGACATAGAATTCGCAAAATACTTATGGATCTGTATGTGACAGACCCGTTGACTAAAAATTATCTAACAAGCAAAACATGAGCACACCTTAGTACTCTTTGGGTGTTAATCACATAAACGATGTGAACTAGATTACTGACTCTAGTAAACCCTTTGAGTGTTGGTCACATAACGATGTGAACTATGGGTGTTAATTACATGGTGATGTGAACTATTGATGTTAAATCACATGGCAATGTGAACTAGATTATTGACTCTAGTGCAAGTGGGAGACTGAAGGAAATATGCCCTAGAGGCAATAATAAAGTTATTATTTATTTCCTTATTTCATGATAAATGTTTATTATTCATGCTAGAATTGTATTAACCGGAAACATAATACATGTGTGAATACATAGACAAACAAAGTGTCACTAGTATGCCTCTACTTGACTAGCTCATTAATCGAAGATGGTTATGTTTCCTAACCATAGATATGTGTTGTCATTTGATTAACGGGATCACATCATTAGGAGAATGATGTGATTGACATGACACATTCCATTAGCTTAGCACCCGATCGTTTAGTATGTTGCTATTGCTTTCTTCATGACTTATACATGTTCCTATGACTATGAGATTATGCAACTCCCGTTTGCCGGAGGAACACTTTGTGTGCTACCAAACGTCACAATGTAACTGGGTGATTATAAAGGAGCTCTACAGGTGTCTCCAAAGGTACATGTTGGATTGGCGTATTTCGAGATTAGGATTTGTCAATCCGATTGTCGGAGAGGTATCTCTGGGCCCTCTCGGTAATGCGCATCACTTAAGCCTTGCAAGCATTGCAACTGATGAGTTAGTTGCGAGATGATGTATTACGGAACGAGTAAAGAGACTTACCGGTAACGAGATTGAACTAGGTATTAAGATACCGACGATCGAATCTCGGGCAAGTAACATACCGATGACAAAAGGAACAACGTATGTTGTTATGCGGTCTGACCGATAAAGATCTTCGTAGAATATGTAGGAGCCAATATGAGCATCCAGGTTCCGCTATTGGTTATTGACCGGAGACGTGTCTCGGTCATGTCTACATTGTTCTCGAACCCGTAGGGTCCGCACGCTTAAGGTTTCGATGACAATTATATTATGAGTTTATGAGTTTTGATGTACCGAAGGAGTTCGGAGTCCCGGATGAGATCGGGGACATGACGAGGAGTCTCGAAATGGTCGAGACGTAAAGATCGATATATTGGACGACTATATTCGGACATCGGAAAGGTTCCGAGTGGTTCGGGTATTTTTCGTAGTACCGGGGAGTTACGGGAATACGGGAGAAGAAGTATATGGGCCTTATTGGGCTTTAGGGGAGAGGGAGAGGCAGGCCGCGCGCCCCCCCATTGACTAGTCCGAATTGGACTAGGGGGAGGGGCGGCGCCCCCTCCTTCCTTCTCTTCCCTCTTCCCCTTCCTTGTCTCCTACTCCTCCTACTTGGAAGGACTCCTAGTTGGACTAGGAAAGGGGGAATCCTACTCCCGGTGGGAGTAGGACTCCCCTAGGGCGCGCCATAGAGAGGGCCGGCCCTCCCCTCCTCCACTCCTTTATATACGGGGGCAGGGGGCACCCCATAGACACACAAGTTGATCTTCGTGATCGTTCTCTTAGCCGTGTGCGGTGCCCCCCTCCACCATAATCCTCGATAATATTATAGCGGTGCTTAGGCGAAGCCCTGCGATGGTAGAACATCAAGATCGTCACCATGCCATCATGCTGACGGAACTCTTCCCTGACACTTTACTAGATCGGAGTCCGGGGATCATCATCGAGCTGAACGTGTGCTAGAACTCGGAGGTGCCGTAGTTTCGGTGCTTGATCGGTCGGGCCGTGAAGATGTACGACTACATCAACCGCGTTGTGCTAACGCTTCCGCTTTCGGTCTACAAGGGTACGTAGATCACACTCTCCCCTCTCGTTGCTATGCATCACCATGATCTTGCATGTGCGTAGGAATTTTTTTTGAAATTACTACGTCCCCAACAAGGGATTCATGCATACACATGCATATGTGTGTGCTCAAAGTGTATCATGCATGTCAGCCCAGAGCAAAAATAATAATCCCCTCCTAAGTCAAATTAACCTCTCTTGTTGTCAGGCAAAAAGAAGTGATGGACCAAGCGGGCCCATAGATGGAAAACATCAATATCGCTGATAAACGCTTAAGTGGGTGCGAGAGGACAAGCACCATCGCTTTGCATGTGGGCCAAACATATATATGTTGAATACCCAAAATACACAACTTTGATGTGCCACATGCCTCAAAAACCGTAAAGCATGCACCCACAGAGAGCAAGGTTCATATCAAGCGTACTACATATGATGGTCCCCTTGCCCCCTCTTCACTGCATACTATATGCTCTTGCCGTAATATATGTACAACCAAAAAGAATCCTCATCGATGGTGAAATTAATTAACCTTTCCCGATGTAGGCCAAAGTGATGCATGCATGCATCGATGATGGCCTCGTGGGCCCACAGATGGAAGCGTCACACGTGAGTGTCCTAGCTAGGATATATATGCATGTGGCCCAAAAAGGTGTTGTGTGATGTTTGAATAACAAATTTCACAATTTTGATGTGGCACGTGCCTCGGTAACCAAAAAGTCCCGACATTGAGTGAGGTGTACTTGTTCACGGACGCATACGTATAGTATATATGCTAGTCCCCTCCTACCTCTTCGACGCGTACTATATACCACCATAACACAAACAAAAAATATTATACCTTGTTGGTAAAATTAACCTCACTGCCGGCTGTTCGTCAAAATGATGGACGACGACCTCGCGGGCCCATAGAAAGCGTCACACGCGAGTATCGAGTGTCGTTTAGGACAACCATCGACTGCATGTGGCCAAAACATTTATGTATGAAAGGGTTGTGTAATGTTTTAAATAATGATTTCACGACTTTGATGTGGCACCAGTCTGCCTAACAAAATGGCAAACCCACACGGTGGCTCACAACTCGTAGTGTACTGCGAGCCACCTGCCACCCCCAGACGCACACACCCACTCACACACCGCGAATCCACCGCAACTATGGTGCATGTTAAATTAATTATCCCGCGATGAAAATACATGTAACCAAAGGAGGGACATTTTAATTTCAAAAAATTCACAGAGATCATTAAGACATTTTAGTACATTGATTGATTTTCTATGGGTATAATGTGCAAAAATCAATTTTGAGCTACATGCACACGTGACAGTGCACCTAAATGGATTGCAAAAACACATGTGTCTCACTGGGTGCATGTTTACTCCCCGTGCAACAAATTCCAAACATTGAGAATCTTGATTTTTAAATTCTAGTACATCCAAAACTTATTTGAAGTTCATGAAACTTATCGTGTTGTCATATGGACACCAATAGAAAGTGGCATTGTACTTTTTTTTGTCAAATTTGAGACTAGTTTTGATGTAATCTTTATCTAATTACAGACGGGAGATTATTAATAATTGGGAACCAATATCCCAAACGGATTATTTATTCGAACCGTGAGCGTTAGACCAACAATGGATACATGCCATGCTTCGGTTAAGCAAAAAGCGGCCGCATTAATCATCCAAATAGAAAAACAATATACGTGCCACCGCGCGACCCGTGTGGCGTGCAAGCAGGCGTGAGTTGACGAGACACATGCGAGCAGTCCGCTGCGCAGGCAGACGGGGAGGCGTGCGTGCAGGTGTGTGATTGACGGAGGCGTGCTCGCTGCGCAGTGTCATCGGGAGGCGTGCGAGTAGCTGTGTGAAACTTTGGTAGGCATGCCAGCAGTCCGGTGCACATGCTCACCAGGAGGCGAGCCATCGGTTTGATCGCCGTCCGCCTCTCTCCCACAACTCCCACTACTCCATATTAATGGTGCGCCTGAGCGGCCGCACCCCCATCCTCGCTACGTACACACAATCCTCTTTCTCCGCTTGCAACCTCGACGCCGCTCTCAGTCCTCAAAGCTGTCAGTGTATGAGGATGCCGCTGAAGTGCCCCATCGAAGGGAGTGGCGACGTCGGGGATGCTAAAGCACCGGAGCACGGCGTGGAGATGGAGACAGAGGTTGCCGTCACCGCCGGCGAGTTATCACTGCACCCTGACGTCGTCGACGGCGTCGAGCTTCCACAGCCGGAGGCAGAGTTCCACACCGACTCCGACTACCACTCCTGCAATGACTCCGACGACCACTCCGGCGACGACTCCGACGATGACAGACAGCTAGTTAGTCATCTATACCCATTTATGTGTCAAATAGATCATAGGGTTTCTCTGGTTACTCCTGCCTCCCCCTTTTTGGAATAGAAATCCGGTGGTTATGTTCTCCCAATCCATGAAATCTGAGTAAGTTTCGTTAGATCCGTGTAGTGTATTGATTGTTTGAATGGTACAGGTGATAAGTGATTAGTTGTTTCATCTGTGCAAATGATTTCTACTAGTAATCCGACTAGGGTTAGTGTTCGTGCTAATAATTCCTAGTAAGGACTTGACAATTGATTTTGAATGACCTACATATGTTTGTGCCATTATTTTCTTCAAAATTGGTCTGTACATAGACGACTGTGCTTAAAAATCGAACCATAATATGTATAAATAAATAGCCATAAATTCTCAATCCTACTTCACGACATGTAACCAGTGATTTCATGCCAAATTTGTTTTACTATATGTATAGGTGCTATCTGACGATGTGGAAAGCTAGGATGAAGATGCCCAGAGGAGGTACAAGAGGCGAATCCCGAGGGAGCTTTATGCGGGAATGCACAACAGGCGTATTAGGACCTGGAACGATGGCTATGGATGCCCATTTTGCAACCACAAGATTCATGACGCGTATCTAAGTGTTCTTTCGTATGCAAGAGGACGGGCCGTTGGCTCCTTTAAGCCTAAGTATTCTCGCAGGGTGGCACACGGCGCGTACGCCGAGTACCTGGAGAAGCTTCAGGATCGTGTCGGCTGCATGTGAGATGAGATGTGGGATGGATCGAACTATGTACGCTTGAGTATGCTTAATGGCGGTTGAACTATGTACTTGTGGTTGAACTATGCTTATGTACGTGTACGCTTATTATCTATGTCTGAGTATGTTAAATATTTTGCCCAATTTTGGTAAAAATTACAACAGGGGACCAATAAACCAGGACGGAGGTAGTACGTCAATCACACACGGTTCCCAAAATTGGAACCGTGTGCAATGACTATCATTTTTCCTGCTACGTCAATCACACACGGTTCGCTCTAGCAAACCGTCGCCCCAAAATTCTTTGTGGGACAGAAAACCCTTACCACCCAATTCAAAAAATAAAAAAGAAAACCCTCACCATCCCCACGTCATAAAAACCCTCACCCCGCCCGCCACCCACCTCGGCCCCTCCGGTACGTTCCCCATTCATACCTGCACAAGCTCCTCCGCGTCTATACCATGGCACCGCCTATCGTGGCGGTAAACACTTAGCTCGCCGCCTGCCGCCGCCGCTAGGCTATCGGCAAAGTCCACCGCATTTCGCCACTTCCGCTTGCCGCCGCCTGTCCCCATCGACTTTCTCGACGCTGGTCGCGGTCGACCCAGCTCCGCTCAGTTGGGGAATCTGCCGCACTGAGGGTTCTTTCTCATAGATGACAAGGTAACTAATTTAACGAGATATTATCTCATCTCTTATCCCGGTTCATCTGCCTCCTTTAATCACCCAGCGGAAATCGCTGTGAATTCATTTTTATTCGAGCTGATTTGAGGGTTTTCTTTCATTCATAGAATGTACAGTGCGCCGATACTTCAGGACTTGGCGACCGCCGCCAGAGATTCCATCTCATCGTACCAGATAACTTGAGGACACGCGCGGTATGTTCAATCTCACCCTAAATCGGTTGGCATGGCCTACTTTCCTGAACATATTCTAAATATTGCTACATTTGGATAAAAGGTGCCACATGCACCATATACGTCAAAGCGGATTTTCCCCTCTTATTTCTATATTAGGAAAATTAATGATGTATTGTTCTTTCGATTACTCTCATATTTCCATGACATCATGTTTACCCTATCTGTTTAATTATAGACTTTTGTCCTTCGATTTCAACTGTTGTACAGTTCTTTCAATTTGGGCCCATATTTGCATGTTACCATATTTTCTTTAACAACCCTACCATTTTCTGCAGGACATCCCTCGCTATGCAACAGATTATGTAGTGCATAATTTTTCCCTTTACATACATCAAGGCTCCACGAATGTCATACTGCGCACAAACCATGGATTTACAATAGTTGCTACTGTAAGACTTGATGAACATGGTGACTCCTATTTTGGCACTGGCTTTTGGAATGAAATTGCAAAGTTTTATGTACTGAAAGCTGGCACTAAAATTGCACTACACATAGAAGGGCCTGGTCATGAGATATATGCTAACTTCCCCGACAAAATCATCCGTCCAGACTTCGTTCGAAGTAAGTTTTCTTTTCAACTATCTGCATATGTTGACTTACCCAGCAATGTCAAATGAATTTTGTAGCATTTAAGCAACCAATTGTTATTCCCTTATCTTACTATATTCCTACCTAATAACTTCTAGTTACCAATACACTCTTCTATTGCCCTGTTTTAACTAAATATTCCCTGTACTCCCATTTCTATCAGAAAGCGCCGCTGACAAGGAGACTCCGGAGGTGGAGAACGGGGCTGCCAACAAGCGGAGGCGGGGCGAGATACAACCGAAGCGACTCCGGCAGGCCTGGACTTAATCAGTAGCTTCCCTGATGATATGTTGAGAGTCATCATCTCCCTCCTCCCAATCAAATATGGGACGCGGACAACCCTCCTTTCCCGACGGTGGCGCCCCCTATGGAACTCCAGCCCTCTCGACCTCATCGACACCCACGAGCTCTGCTATGTCTATCGCAAAAGCTTGGATGCATTCTCCAAGATCCTCGGCAGCCACCTTGGCCCAACCAAAGGCCTTAGAATGGGCAAGTTCCATTCCAATGGCAAGGACCGAGCCAAGCTTGACGACTGGTTCTGATCTGCCGCCCTAGATCAGCTCGAGGAGCTCACTTTTTATGATGGGCATATGCGGTCGCTGCCAACGTCCGCACTCCGCGTCGCGCCCACGCTGCGCGTCACCAAGTTCAGGAACTGCCGTGTCCCGCCCCTTAATGACGCGCCCGCTCTTATTCTACCACGACTGAAGCACCTCGAGCTCATCGCCGTCTGCCTCTCAAAGGGTGACATGGAGCGCCTGCTCTGTGGCTGTACTGCACTCGAGTACCTTCGTCTTCAGGCGATCAATGGGTTGAGTACCTTCCAGATCACCTCCATGACTCTCTGGACTATTTATGTGTGTTGATGGTGCGGCAGGAAGACATCACAAAAGGTGGACCACGATATGGTCATCCAGGACACACCTGCACTTGAGAGATTACTTGTAGTTGATCAAGAAGGTCCAACAAGAATCAATGTCATTTCTGCGCCGAAATTGAAAGTGGTGGGCTACTCGTCTGACAAATACTCTGAACTTGTTATTGGATCCACATCCGTTCAGGTACAACAGCCACCTTCTACCTCTCCTTCTACGAATTAACATTATTTCTAATTTTGAAGATGTTTGTTCGTCCGTCATTCAGAAAATGATTCCGACAAGCTTGACCCCGAAACTGCACACAGTGAAGGTCTTGGCACTAGAATCTATCGGGCCCGACCTGAAGAAGTTGTCAGTTTCCTTAGATGCTTTCCGTGCCTGGAGAAGCTATATATCGAGGTGATGTTCCTTTCCTGTTAAATGTTAACCATAAGGGAGTTCAATTTGTGACACCTTTTTCTAAGTTTACAATGACAACGTACTACGATTTCTGAAGTTTCTTTTGGAGGATTTCAGTACATACATGCCCCCCCCATATTAGTTGCTTGATCCATATGGTTACAATCAATAAGCATTTCTCCTTTGGATTCATCTGTACTAGTTTTCTTAGGGTACTTTTCATCCACTCCAACCTCTTGTGAAGAAGGCTACATTTTTCTAGAATGTAATCAAATGCCCATGTTAATCATGTCAGATTGAAGATGGCATGTTAGTGCATTTTACAAATCCTGCAAACCAAATAGCTAGTCCTGTAGTAATGTTCAAAACTGCATGTAGGCACTAACACGTTTTCTTCTTTTGCAAATAAGATTAGGCCCAGTGGTGGATAATGTGATACACTATATAACAATCACGTCGAATGCCTAGATCTGCATCTCTCAGAAATTACTTTGAACTCCTACCAAGGGACCTTACCGGAGATTATATTCGCCAGGTTCTTTGTTCTCAGAGCAAGGGTGCTAAAGGAAATGAGGTTTGCCCTACATTTATTTCGCAAAAATGAATGGTCTGTTGATCAACGCCGGCGCCTGTGGCAGAATGGAGTAGGCTCCAAAAATGTTGAATTTCATTTTGGAACTTCAGATGACAGAGTAATCGGAGGTCATCGGGTCAACCCCATACATGACTTCTCAATGGCTGACCCCTTTGCAAAAATTGTGAGGTTTCGAAGCCAGACTTAGAAGCGGTGTTATTAGTTTGAACCTCTCTGATATTCATGTTCAGCGCATCAGCGCAAGCGTTTGCAGCTGATGAGCTAAATTTCATTTCTAATACCAGTTTGAACCTTGTAATCTTCGATTTTGAGCCATATAACTCTGGAATTTGAACCTTGTAACATTTCGAGCTTTTGTGGTACAATCGTTGAAATGGCATCGTATGAGACTCCTATATTGCTAGCACTATTTTGACCTTAATATGCAATGGTCTTAGATTTTATTAACCATTCTTGAATCAGTTTACCTTGTCAATATCACAACACACGATCTGTATAGCTAACTCGACTGCGATCTTCGACATTATTGCACACAGTTAGTTTTTTCCTTCGTGTGCACTTTAGAGCACAGAATTAATTATCGCACTCACACCCGGGGTGCAGTGTTGTCAAGCGTGCACTGGATTCTGGAATCCTCCGCTATGAATGCTGTGACAAGATGTGACAATTACAAGCCGACCGGCCCCCATTTATTATTACAGCGGCCATTTTACCTACCCTTGTGTCTCTTCAATCTTTCGATTGCGCCCCACCATTGCAAGAAGCACACCCACCACGAGAAATTCTTAGAGGGTATCCTGCGCGACTCCAATGGCGCTCCGAGCGGCTGCCGACGACGAGCAGCAGTTCACCATGCGTGTCGTGGTGGACACCCACAGAAGGTTCATGGACTTCTCGGTGGTGTACACCAACGACCCGGTCTGGGCGGAGCACTCCATCCACATCATGGAGTTGTTGCTTGCCGAGGAGAAGTACAAGGTGGTCGGGTTCGACCTCGAGTACACCCGCGCTCCTGCCGGGTCTCGTCCCAAGGTCGTCGTCGTCCAGATGTGCGTGTGCCACCACGTCCTCGTCTACCACTACTGCCTGGCCACAAGCTCTTGCAAGCATTTCGCTAGGTTTGTCAACAGCCCCCACTACATGTTCACTACGGTGGAAATCACCAACGATGTAAAGGCACTCGAGAGTTCGGGCATCGCCTACCAGAATCTTGTCGACATCCAGGGCCAATACAAGATCTGGGGCAGCAAGGAGCATGAGAAGGACTCGCTGGTTCACCTCGTCGAGGCCATCATCGACCCCTACTACAGAGACATGAAGGATTCATGCAACAAGGACAAGCGTGCATGGCACTCGGCCTGGATGGAGAAACTCGACAAAACTCACGTCGTGTACGCGGCCAAGGAGGCGTACACGAGCTACGACATGTACTGACGGATCATTGACATGTGGAAGTCCCTCCTTCCCCAAAACGGCCAGGGATCCAGCCAGAAGCAGAGCAATGGCAAGCATCGCCGCAACAATAAGTAGATGATTAGATCCTCGTTTCTCCTACTTTAGTATGCATATAATTTCTTACTTTGGTGTGTGCAAATGTTATGTGTGTAGTCACTTGTGTAATTGTATGCTTAATTTGGTTATGCAATGCTGTCTTTTTAAGTATATATGTTGATGCTCTGTAGACAGAGCGTAGATGGTGTGCGGACAAAGAAAATCACATCGCACACGGACTAAACAATGGAACCCGTCGGTGATGTTTTCATCAATCACTCACAATTGTATACCAGCAATCGTTTGCTCACAACACACACGTCTTATTAGCAGCAACCGTCTGTGTTCTTATCAGTCTTCAGACACATTTCTGATTACAGACCTGTTTGTCGCGTATCACACACATCTTGTTAAGTTGAACCATTTCTGTTCTCATGTCTCAACGCAAACAGTTCATCCGAGTGAACCGCATGCCGTATATCGCACACACCTTTGATTCGGATGACCGTTTCTTTTGTGTTGCCTAATCACAAACAGTTCATCCGAGTGAACCGTATGCTGTGTATCGCACACGCCTCCATCTGGCTGCCCGTTTCTTTTGTTCCTCCTCATCGCAAACAGTTCATTGAATTGAACCGTATGACCTTCATCACACACGCAACTAAAACTTGAACCATGTTTGATGCATCCGTCATCGCAAACATTTTACACATTTCTGACAGTTTTCATACAACACTGTTTGCGATTATGGCATCGCACACAGTTTCTCAAAGGGTCTCTGATCGTAGTGTCACGTTAGCAGCATCCTGCAGTAGTGATATGCTACGTGTTTAGCACGAGGGCTGGGTGTTGCACCCTTTCCCTTTGTTCCCATCCTACCCATGCAGTATTTAGATTTTGCCACCCTAAAGGAACATAAGATTCTCAAGGGAAAGGTTGACAACTTCACTTATAATCTGCTGTTTAACCAAACATCTGTTGCGCACATATATTTGCCCGCGCCTGCTCTTTTTGATTATCACAGCAAGGAAAGATATTTGTTCTTGAGAGCGAGGCTCGAGCTCACGATGCAGCAGTGGAGGCAGCACGACAAGCTGAGGCATCCGCACCGAGAGCCTCCGTGAACTACCACGCCAACTACTATCCAGATTACTGATCAACTAGCAAGTTAGGCCAAAAGCCTAAGCTTGGGGAGTACGTGTTTCTCACCGACATTACATTCATGTTCACTTATTCATCTTGTTGGTGTTCACATTTTTTCCTTGTATCATCCATGTTTAAACTTTATTTTTCATGCCTTCTTCTTGTGTGTTTGAAAAACTTTAGAAAAACAAAAAAAAATTAGTTGTAGCTAATTTACTTTCTATGCATGCTTAGCTGTAGTATTAAAAGAAAATCCAAAAAGATTTCCTTATTCTTCTTTTGCCTGTTGAGAGCTTTCCCTGGTAAATAGCTTTTCTCGTTTTTGCTTTTCCCTTTTATTTGCTTGTTCAAGAAAATCAAAAACTCCAAAAATATTTCAGTGTGTTTCTCTGATTTTTTTCTTTTTATTCGAGTTGTACCAAGGAGAAGACCACGATGAAAATGTTGAGTGGCTCTCATATGAATAATTGTTGAACTAATAAAGAGCCCATTTTACCCTGTCTTCTCCTGTTGAATAAAATGTTTTGTAGATTCCAGCTTAGTCCATGGCACTCTTGCACTATTATTATTCCCACATCGTTCGGTCATACAAGTGAAAGGCAATAATGGCGATATTCGATGAACTGGTTGTGGCAGAGAGAAACTGATATGAACTCGACTTGCTCTGTTTGTGTAAATATGTTTATCCTAGTATCTATGATTCAGCCCATTATGATTAAACATGTTTGCAATGACAATTAGAGATTATAGTTTCTCATGCCATGCATAAGTAGCTGGGAGTGAATAATGATTTATCTTGGATATCAACA
Organism: Triticum urartu; assembly: GCF_056163025.1. NCBI lineage: Eukaryota > Viridiplantae > Streptophyta > Magnoliopsida > Poales > Poaceae > Triticum > Triticum urartu. Next base: position 692,404,780 of record NC_141874.1, on the reverse strand, counting down.
TTGCGTTAAAATGATTGTGATGTAGTATGATGATATGGTATCCTCCTCTGAATGTTCGAGTGGCTTGACTTGGCACATGTTTATGCATATAGTTGAATCAAAACCAACGTAGCCTCTATGATATTTATGTTCATGGTGTTCATATCCTAGTCATGCTAGTGTCCAATGTTACTTATGCATGATCATGATCGTTGTTGCTCTCTAGCTGGCCGCTTCTCAATCTAATTGCTAGCCTTCGCCTGTACTAAGTGGGGATTCTGCTTGTACATCAAAAACCTTGAACCCAAAGTTATTCCAGATGAGTCCACCATACCTATCTATATGCGGTATTACCCTGCCGTCCTAAGTAAATTTGCATGTGCCACCTCTAAAACCTTCAAAGAAATATCCGTTTTGTGTGCCTGGATCGTTCATGGAACGACATGAGGTGGTCGGTATCTTCCATGCTAAGCGGGTTATTATCAGGTCGAGTGTTTATTCACTCGCCATCGCACGAGAAATGGGCGGTAATAGGGATGCTCAGTCCCAAACTGCAAAATACAAAAATTGTTAATCGCTCGAATAATCAAACAAAAACTCCCAATGGAGTCAAAACTTTACTTTTATCGCTTGGGAACCGCCACTAGCCTGTTTAGCATGTGAGATATTGATAACTGATAGTCGTGAAGTGAATGAGAAAGGTGCATGTATCAAAATATCATTTATCTCTGTTTTAAAACTTGAGCTCTGGCACCTCTACAAATCACTGCTTCCCTATGCGAAGGGACTATCTATTTACTTTTATGTTGTGTCATCACCTTCTAAAAACAAGCGCTAGAAACTGAGAGAGAACAACTGTCATGACTTATGCATTATGTGTAGCTAATGTTGGGTGCATCATGACTGGATCTTTTCTATCATGAATTAGAATGTTTAGTCGCTGCTTGGACTTTGGAGGTGCTCTGCATTTATGTTTTGCGGTCTCAGAAAGGGCTAGCGAGATACCACTATTGTCATATTATATCATGGTTGTTTTGACAACGTGTTGCCATTTGAGATGTCTTATTATTGCTCGCTAGCTGATTATGTCATTGATATGAGTTAATATAATCTTTAAGAGTTATTGTCGGCATGGTTAGTTATAATGTTGGCTGAAAACCTGGGTGTTGTTTAAGCTTATTTATGCAAACAAGAGCAAAAGAGTTCGTAAAAGTTTTTCTTTTTCACTTTTAGTTTATCAACTGAATTGCTTGAGGACAAGCAAAAGTTTAAGCTTGGGGGAGATGATACGTCTCCAAAGTATCTACTTTTCCTAACGCTTTTCCTCTTGTTTTGGACTCTAATTTGCATGATTTGAATGAAACTAACCCCGGACTGACGCTGTTTTCAGCAGAACTACCATGGTGTTGTTTTTGTGCAGAAATAAAAGTTCTCGGAATGGAACGAAACTTTGCGAGGAATTTTTATATAATATATAAGAATTTCTGGAGCCAAGACCTACCGGAGAGGGGCCCCTGGGTGAGCATAACCCACCAGGGCGCGCCTCCCTCTCCTGGCACGCCCAGGTGGGTTGTCCCCACCTGGTGGCCCTGCAGACCCTGAAACCAACACCATAAAATCCTATTTTTGGAGAAAAAATCAGGGATAAATAATTATCACGATCCACGAGACGGAGCTGCCGTCAAGCCCTGTTCTTCCTCGGGAGGGCAGATCTGGAGTCCGTTTGGGGCTCCGGAGAGGGGGGGTCTTCGTTCTTCATCATCACCAACCCTTCTCCATCGCCAATTTCATGATGCTCCCACCGGGAGTGAGCAATTCCTTCGTAGGCTCGCTGGTCGGTGAGGAGTTGGACGAGATTCATCATGTAATCGAGTTAGTTTTGTTAGGGCTTGATCCCTAGTATCCACTATGTTCTTAGATTGATGTTGCTATGACTTTGCCATGCTTAATGCTTGTCACTTTGGACCCGGGTGCCATGATTTCAGATCCGAACCGTTTATGTTATCACAATTATATCCATGTTCTAGTTCCGATCTTGTAAGTTATAGTCACCTACTACGTATTATGATCCGGTAACCCCGGAGTGACAATAACCGGGACTTCTTCTGGTGATTACCGTAGTTTGAGGAGTTCATGTATTCACCTTGTGTTAATGCTTTGTTCCGGTTCTCTATCAAAAGGAGGCCTTAATATCCCTTAGTTTCCAATATGGACCCCGCTGCCACGGGAGGGTAGGACAAAAGATGTCATGCAAGTTCTTTTAATAAAGCACGTATGACTATTTACGGAATACATGCCTACATTATATCGATGAACTGGAGCTAGTGCCGTATCGCCCTAGGTTATGACTATCTCATGATGAATATCATCCAACAAGTCACCGATCCAATGCCTACGAATTTATCTTATATTGTTGTTTCTAAGTTACTACTGCTATCATCACTGTTACACTTGCTACCAAATTACTGCTGTCACTGTTACTGTTACTATTGCTGCTGTCACTACTATCAAAACTATCAAACTACTTTGCTGCAGATAATTAATCTCCAGGTGTGGTTGAATTGCCAACTCAACTGCTAATACCTTCAAATATTCTTTGGCTCCCCCTGTGTCAAATCTATAAATTTGGGTTGAATACTCTACCCTCGAAAACTGTTGCGATCCTCTATACTTGTGTGGGATGTTACCAGGGAGGTACGTCTTCGTTGGAGCGGTGTGGTAGCACAATACTCCCCAAGAAAATCCACTAGGGCTACTGTATTCTCCTCACGCCCTCGCACAATGCAAGATGTCACGAATCCACTAGTGGTGCCCTTGAAGGTGGCAATCGAACCTTTACAAAATAGGTTGGGGCTCTCTCCACAACTTAATTGGAGGCTCTCAGCACCACCATGAAGCTTCACCACAATGGAATGTGGATCCGATGTGACCTCTTTCGTCTAGGATTCCCAAACACCCAAGATTAACAAGATCCGCAAGGGATTAGTGGGGGAGGGGGGATCAAATTTCTCTTGGTGGAAGTGTAGATTGAGGCCTTCTCCTCCAGACCCTAGTGTAGATCGAGACCTTTCCCAGCTTCTGGCCATCGTTGAGGGCTTGATTCATCATCAGGAGGCCTCAGAGTCAACCTTGCCTCCCTTCTGGTGGTGGTGCGCTGCCGGGGAGCTCACCTTCTCCCCATGTGTGGCAAGGTGGGGCGGTGGCGGCCAAATCTGGCCGGCTGGGGGGTGGGCATGGACCTGGGAGCCATCTAGGGGTGGAGAAGGATGTTCCTTTCTGCCCGTTCCTTTGGTCGTCGTTGTTCAAGCATGGGACGGGGATGGAGTTAGGGGCATGGATATTGAGGCGGCGACCTTGGTGGTGGGAGTGGCAGTGCCCGTTGGCAGGGCTCGCAGCTCGGGTAGTGGCTGGTTGCCATAGGCGTGTGGGCGGCGTGGCGGCCAGTGTGCGACGGTCGGGGGTAGTGCGGCGGGCATCCTTGTGGCCTATTGTATTCCGCCCGGGAGGTGAAGAGGGCTTGCCCGGGTGAAAACCCTCTTTAGCCCTGCCAGGCCAATGGCGGTGGCGCCTATGGGCGTCGTCTCCTTCTTGAAGGCATCGTTGCGGTTCCTCTTCGTCCTCCTTGTTGCTCTGGGGGAAACCTTGATCCCTAGAGCGGGCGGTGGCGGCACTCCGGTGTCGTGTCCTTCCTGAAGGCACATCCTTGGAGCTTGCGGTTCGTCGTGCATGGCTTCTTAACTTCGCTGTGACTCGCTTACGGTGGAGGACTCCGGAGACGTCAAGCGGCTTCATTCCGTTAGTTTGCTTGGAGTTTTTTTTGGGGGTCGTGAAGCTTCTTCGTCTTCTTGTATCTTGTCTTGGGTGCATGTGTGGTCTGTTGAGCTGTTGGGTGTTTTGTATGGTTGGTTCGATGATGATTGCTTTTTATATAAAGCGGGGAAACCCTTTTTCGAAATAGATGTAACCGAAGATAAAACAAGGGAGTTTTTTTTGGGGTGATAAAACAAGGGAATTGTCCGCATAATCACCACGTGTGCGCATGCTTCTGCTACTCTGCAACTGTACATGCGTACGGGCCTCTAAAACTGCGGTTTCTCTGGGGAAAAAGATGCCGTCTTCTCGCCCTCTCTTCCAACCGCCAGCACGTCGGGCAAAACGCGGGCGTACGTGCGGCCGCGAACCGCCGCGTTCGCTCCAACCGTCACGTCCCAATTCCTAGAACCGCCGCGCGCCGCCCCTTCGCGCCGCATATACACCCCTCCGCGCACTGCGACGCACACTGCACTTACCCACGACACTACCGTCCCGTCGGCAACTTCCGTCGACGGACGCACGCACGCACGCACGTCTTTCTCCACCACTCCGGCGACCCGAGTTGCCATGGAAGGCGAGGGCTCCTGGCGCTTCCTCTACGACTCCGACAGCGATGACGAGCTCCTCCGCTTCGCCCGAGGGGACACGGCCGTGCCCGCTGAGCGCCAGCAGCAGCAACAGGTTCAGTCGGCTCACGACGGCGCCCAGCCGGCCTATCCGGTTGCCATAGCGGCCGCGGACGCACAGCACGTCGTCTCTGATCAGCGGATGATGGCCCACTTGTCATCGGCGTCGGCAATGCAACTCGATCGCCATCAGGCGCCTCCCCTGGTCCACGTGCAGCAGCCTCAACCGGCGCCGCCGATGCCGATGGGACATCAACAGGAGCCTTCCATGGTACGCTTGCAGTACCCTCAACCGGCGCCGGCGATGGCATTCGAACCCCAGCAAGCGCCTTCCATGGTATACTCTCGGTACCCTCAACCAGCGCCGGCGATGCCACTCCAGCATCAACCTGGCGAATCGCCGGCAGCGGTGCCACTCCATGTTGGCCAGCACCAGCACATGATGGGCGAGTCGTCGTCGGCGATGCCACTCCATCACCAGCAGATGCTAGTCGACTCGCCGGCCACGATGCAAATCCAACACCAGCAGATGCAAGGCCTAAGCGAGCCGACGCCGGAGGTGATGTCCACACTCGAATACCAGCAGATAATGGCCGATTTGGGTCTCACTGACCTCTACGTGGAAGACGAAGAAGTGCACCTCCCTGGCCATGGTGGCGCCGCCAGCATCCCGCACCCGGAGCCTCTGGTGTTGGAGTCTGGCCTCCACAACGACCAAATACCGAAGCCATCACAGGAAGGTGGAGAGGGCCTGTTCTTCGCCCCTGCGCCGCAGCCAGGCGACGATTCGGGTCCCAGTGGCGCCGCCAGCATCCCGGCCCCAGAGACGCCGGTGACGCCTCCGGCGGTGGCACCAGCGCAGCCAGAGCAAGAATCGTGCGAACACTGCTATGTCGTCAGAGAGGTCAGGAACCACAGCGGTAAGCAACTAGCATGCATCGAAACCCCATTTAAAACTACTCCTATATGCAATCGATCGCCATGCATGCATGATCATCCTGAGGAGTTTGTTCCTGTGATTTTTGTGCAGCGTTAGGGCCGGTGACCTTGTCGGTGCACCGCGCGACGGACAGAACATACACGCACATTATCCTCGAACTCAAAGGCACGGCCACCCAAGGCCCAAATTCTGGCACCCAACGAATTTACAGGTGGTAAGTGACTGGAGCACTTTTTTATGCGTGCGATACATAATGTTGCGTGTGTCCCATATAGTAATTCCTATGTATTGAAATGTTTAAATATCTACTGCCCGCTAACTTTCACTACATTTTCGTTCTGTTTCTTCTCTTTGATTCAGCCTGCGTGACCTGACGCCCGAGTCGGCGCCTGAGTATGTCGAGTCCTGCATCCTCAAGATGAGGAACAAAGCCGGTCCGCTGGAGGACGTCATCGGCGGCGGCGGCGGCGCCGCCAGCTCTACCATGATCCGCGCTCCTCCGGGGGACGCCGGCTCGCCCTGGGCGCCAGAGAGGGGCACGCGGCGGCGTACATTCTCTACCACCTCCGTGAATCTTCAGTAATTTCATTCATCTTTGTACGTACAATTGTGTTGGTGACACTACTCTACGTTTCCTGCAGCTGCGCCTCCCCGGCCGCCGCCGCCGCCGACCGAGCAAGAGGAAAAGGAGACGCGGCGGTACCTTCGCGACGCCGCGGACATGGCCGTGAGGGAGCTGGGATCGCTGGCCTCCGAGGTCAGGAGCGTCCGCAACCAAAGAGCTCCAGACAGTAATAGTCGCAAAGTTCTATTTAGCAGGGTAATTAAGTTAATTTGTCATTTGGGACTGCATTTTCATGTGTCACTTGGGACTACATTTTCATGTGTCATTTGGGATTTTGGTGCAGCTAAGAGAACTCAACCATAAGATCAAGAGATTCGAGAAGGACTCAGCCAAGCGTGTGGGGAGTGAACTGTCCAAGATCAGGAGGGAGGTGGATGGCTTTGTGATGGAGAAAAGACAACTGTACGATACTCTTAAGGAGCTGATGCAGAGGGTAACCAAGAACTGCCACCGCGTCCCTCCCCGCGGAAATGACGATCAGGCCGGTGGCAGCGGCGCCGCTGGTGCTGCCGTGTCGTAAGATCATAGTATATGTGATAATCATAGGAATACTTTTTTACTTCTATGTATTCATGGTGTGTTCTATTTATATTTATGTAATGAACATGTATGTCGTTGTTGTGGACGTAATGATAAACATATTTATGTACTAAACATATGTGTATTCACGGTGTGTTCTATTTATTTATGTAATAGTCGTAGTAACACTTTTTACTTGTATGTAATAAACATGCTTTATTAATTAACAATATGATAAACATATGTTGTGGTTGTAGTCTTTGACACACAAGTTGAAGTATCCTTGTAGAGTCAAACTGTTGTTGTCATATAGGCTATGCATTGACGTTGAAGATGTTCGATTCAACTCGTATATTAGTTTTTTTCTAAATGGTCACTAGAGGGAAAAGGCTCCCCACCTGAATATATTTCAACGGGGTGTTGCAACGTCCATATACATCGTCATAGCCTTGAGAGGAGAGATGATCACGCCACAAACCCGACGTGATGGCCGAGCTAAGAGGTTCTTAATCTATGTGACAAGGAGATGAGCTCGTCAATTATTGAGCACAGTGTCAAAGTTAGTCGATTCTACCCCACTGAACACCATTTAATTGTGTGCCCAAATATTCAAGAGGGTTGTAAGTAGGGTGAACACATTGATTGTGAGAGGCGTGTGGGAGGTGTTGTTGGTGACCACATGTCGTTGGTCAGGTTCAACCTTGGTACGATTCTAATACCTTGTCAGACATGCCGTGCAACAGGGCATGTAAAGAACGGGTGTTGACGTTATTTAGAGGGGTGGAAGCATCATGGGAAAATTTGGTCTTGTTTAGTAGTCTTGTGGTGTAGGTTGCCCGAGTGTTTAACCGATCAAGGTGCACCATCCAACCAAAGACCTTGGGTTTGTTGGGCACCCATGACTCCCAGATTGCAAGCAGCCCCACGTCAGGTATGTCGGAAGAGAGAGTCGCATATGCCCATCTTGTTGTGACAACTTCCCCATTGAGTAGTTTTAAGGAATTCAACACCCCCGTAAGTGACACAACCCGCAACAACGAATTCAAACTAGCGAACCACGAGAGACGGCTGGCAAGATGATTACGAAGCCTCAATTCCACACTTGCTTGCAGTATGGGTGACCAATGCATTTGTTGTACTATGGTGGGAGTATAGAGAATGAAATACTACTGCAGGTAGCTCTGGTTTGAGCCATCTGTGATGATAGAAGAAAATGGCCTCACCGTTCCCAACAGAGCATAGGGAGATTTCTCTCGGGCTGTGAATGTGTTTGTGGATGGTTTTTGCTAGGAAAGAGCTATTCTGGCCTAGCCCAATGTGTAGGGAAGAGTGGTGTAGTATCCAATCTCTATATGGTAGGGTTGTAGTATGAAGGAACTTATAAGAAAATTGCAACACGAGGCAAAAGTTTTCTTCTTGTATGTTTCTAACACCGAGACCACTAACAGCTCTTGGGGGTACACACAAATTTTGGTAATACTAGCAAAAAAGCTCGTGAGTTGCAACGGGATAATAAATCATGATCTTTAAATCAAGTTTCAAATATTCACACTCCATGTATATACAGTATTTGAATATTTGTGCACCGACCGGCACGCATGCGGACGTAAGACACGTACATTCTAACATGCTCACAATGGATCGATGTTGGACTTGATCCTTGATGCGTGTATATTTTTTTAGTACATCCTTGATGCATGTACGAGAAGGAAAGAAAGGTCAGCCTCATGATGGATGAAAAACTGGACACTAGTAGAAAACAGGGCTTTGGTCCAGGCCGGGTCAGCCCATTAGTCCCGCTTCAGTCCAGAACCGGGACCAATGGGGGCATTGGACCCGGTTCGTGAGCCCAGGGGGCCGGCCGGGCCACGTGGGCCATTGGTCCCGGTTCATCTGGACCTTTTGGTCCCGGTTGGTGGGACGAACCGGGACCAATGGGCCTCGCTCTTGGCCCACCACCATTGGTCCCGGTTGGTGGCTTGAACCGGGACCAAAGGCTCCCCTTTAGTCCCGGTTCATGCCACCAACCGGAACCAATGAGGTGCCTATATATACCCCCTCGCGTAAGAGCAGAGCACACTGCTCTGTTTTTTTCTGGCCGAGGGGGAGAGGGCTTGGTGGTGCTCTAGCTCACCTCCTATGCACACAAGGTGTTCGATGGAATGCCCGAGCCACACTACTTAAGCTTTCTCCACTCCAAGCTCGACCTCCAAACTCCATTTTTCTCAATATTTGTCTAGATTTAGTGGTCCGTCACGTCCCGTCCCCGTCTTCACCGCTGTCGATCACCCGCGTGGAGCTCATCGCCGGCACCACCGTGGTGAGCCTCTTGTTCTTATCTTCTTTCTGAAAGGAAAAATATTCTTACTTGTATGTTTACATAGATACTTGTATTATTTTCTTACTTTTATTATTGCATCTTATATAGTGCGATGGTTTTGGTATCTGCCCCCGTCGGCCCTCGTCCTGTCTATGATTCGGATGTGGTATATATATTATCTTTATAACTATTGGTTCATTTATTGTTTATGAAAATTATGCTGACCAACGTGACATAGATTTTATTTATGTAGGATGTATGTGAATCGGAAATGCCAACCGACCCTATTGTCGAGAGGTTAAATTTAGTTGAAGAAGAAAACAATTTGTTGAAGGAAAAAATAAAAAAAATTGAGGAGGAGAAGATGATATTGGAGTTGCATGTTGCGGATGTCGTCGATGATCACAAGATCAAGATGGATGCAATGCGCTTGAAGATTAGAAAGATTAGAAAATATGCCATTCATACCGAGGCTTGGTATCATTATGCCGTTGGATTAATTGTTATCTTGGTTGCGATTATGATCGCATTTGTTTTCGCACTGAAATGTTTTACATAGTTTCAATGTATAGTTTAATTAATTAGATGCTCTGGAGAGCTATATGTTGTTAGATGAGAACTATGTATGCACTTTGGTTTTAATGTGATGATGAACTTCTATTAATTTGGACACTTAACTATATATAATGCACACAGATGAAGCGGCAATGGATGTACGGTGGCAGATACACCTCCGAGTACATTAAGGGCGTGCATGAGTTTCTCGATGCGGCTGAGGCAAACAAGCAGAATGGTTTTATGTGTTGTCCATGCACTGAATGTGGGAATACGAGGTCTTACTCTAACCGGAAAATTCTTCACTCCCACCTGCTTTACAAGGGTTTCATGCCACACTATAATGTTTGGACGAGGCACGGAGAAATAGGGGTTATGATGGAAGACGGCGAAGAAGAAGAGTACGATGACAACTATGTGCCCCCTGAATACGATGATGCTGCAACGGGGGGATCTGGTGAAGATCAAGAGGAACCAGACGATGTGCCCAATGATGCTGCAACGGGTGAAGCTGCTGAAGATCAAGAGGAACCAGACGATGTGCCCAATGATGATGATCTCCGCCGGGTCATTGTCGATGCAAGGACGCAATGCGAAAGTCAAAAGGAGAAGCTGAAGTTTGATCGCATGTTAGAGGATCACAAAAAAGGGTTGTACCCCAATTGCGAAGATGGCAACACAAAGCTCGGTACCGTACTGGAATTGTTGCAGTGGAAGGCAGAGAATGCTATGGCTAACAAAGGATTTGAGAAGCTACTGAAAATATTGAAGAAGAAGCTTCCAAAGGATAACGAATTGTCCGACAGTACATACGCAGCAAAGAAGGTCGTATGCCCTTTAGGATTGGAGGTGGAGAAGATACATGCATGCCCTAATGACTGCATCCTCTACCGCGGTGCATACAAGGATCTGAACGCATGTCCGGTATGCGGTGCATTGCAATATAAGATCAGACGAGATGACCCTAGTGATGTTAACGGCGAGCCCCCCAGGAAGAGGGTTCCTGCGAAGGTGATGTGGTATGCTCCTATAATACCACGGTTGAAACGCCTGTTCAGAAACGAAGAGCATGCCAAGTTGATGCGATGGCACAGTGAGAACCGAAAGAAAGATGGGAAGTTGAGAGAACCCGCTGACAGGTTGCAGTGGAGAAAAATCGAGAGAAAGTACTGGGATGAGTTTGCAAAAGACTCAAGGAATGTATGGTTTGCTTTAAGCGCGGATGGCATTAATCCTTTCGGGGAGCAGAGCAGCAATCACAGCACCTGGCCCGTGACTCTATGTATGTATAACCTTCCTCCTTGGATGTGCATGAAGCGAAAGTTCATTATGATGTCAGTTCTCATCCAAGGCCCTAAGCAACCCGGCAACGACATTGATGTGTACCTAAGGCCATTAGTTGAAGAACTTTTACAGCTGTGGAATGGAAACGGTGTACGTACGTGGGATGAGCACAGACAGGAGGAATTTAACCTAAAGGTGTTGCTGTTCGTGACCATCAACGATTGGCTCGCTCTCAGTAACCTTTCAGGACAGACAAACAAAGGATACCACGCATGCACGCACTGTTTAGATGACACTGAAAGTATATACCTGGACAAATGTAGGAAGAATGTGTACCTGGGCCATCGTCGATTTCTTCCGACCAACCATCAATGTCGAAAGAAAGGCAAGCATTTCAAAGGCGAGGCAGATCACCGGAAGAAGCCCGCCATGCGTACCGATGATCATGTACTTGCTATGGTCAATGATTTACACGTAATCTTTGGAAAGGGTCCCGGCGGACTAGCTGTTCCAAATGATGCTGAGGGACACGCACCCATGTGGAAAAAGAAATCTATATTTTGGGACCTACCCTACTAGAAAGACCTAGAGGTCCGCTCTTCAATCGACGTGATGCACATGACGAAGAACCTTTGCGAGAACCTGCTAGGCTTCTTGGGCGTGTATGGGAAGACAAAAGATACACCTGAGGCACGGGAGGACCTGCAATGTTTGCACGAAAAAGACGGCATGCCTCCGAAGCAGTATAAAGGTCTTGCCAGCTACGCTCTTACGAAAGAAGAGAAAGAAATCTTTTTTGAATGTCTGCTCAGTATGAAGGTCACGACTGGCTTCTCGTCGAATATAAAGGGAATAATAAATATGCCAGAGAAAAAGTTTCAGAACCTAAAGTCTCATGACTGCCACGTGATTATGACGCAACTGCTTCCGGTTGCATTGAGGGGGCTTCTACCGGAAACGTCCGATTAGCCATTGTGAAGCTATGTGCATTCCTCAATGCAATCTCTCAGAAGGTGATCGATCTAGAAATCGTACCAAGGCTAAGGAGTGATGTGGCGCAATGTCTTGTCAGTTTCGAGCTGGTGTTCCCACCATCCTTCTTCAATATCATGACGCACGTCCTAGTTCATCTAGTCAACGAGATTGTCATCCTGGGGCCCGTATTTCTACACAATATGTTCCCCTTTGAGAGGTTCATGGGAGTCCTAAAGAAATATGTCCGTAACCGCGCTAGGCCAGAAGGAAGCATCTCCATGGGCCATCAAACAGAGGATGTTATCGGGTTTTGTGTTGACTTCATTCTTGGCCTTAAGAAGATAGGTCTCCCTAAATCGCGGTATGAGGGGAGACTAACTGGAAAAGGCACTCTTGGAAGTGACTCAATAATATGCAGGGACGGATATTCTTGGTCTCAAGCACACTACACAGTTCTACAGAACTCTACCTTGGTGACCCTGTATGTCGATGAACACAAGAACAGTCTACACTCCAAACACCCGGAGCAGTGCGACGACTGGATTACATGTGAACACATCAGGACTTTCAGCAGTTGGTTGGAAACACATCTCAGAGGTGACAACACTGTTTTTGATGAGTTGTACTTGTTGTCCAGGGGACCATCCTTGACTGTATTGACTTACAAAGGATACGAGATAAATGGGAATACATTTTACACGATCGCCCAAGATCAAAAGAGCACCAACCAAAACAGCAGTGTCTGCTTTGATGCAGCAACCGAGAGCGGAAAGGGCACATATTATGGTTACATAGTGGACATATGGGAACTTGACTACGGACATGATTTTAAGGTCCCTTTGTTTAAGTGCAAATGGGTCAATCTGTCAGGCGGCGGGGTACAGGTAGACCCACAGTACGGAATGACAACAGTGGATCTGAAAAATCTTGGGTACACTGACGAACCGTTCGTCCTAGCCAATGATGTGGCACAGGTTATCTATGTGAAGGACATGTCTACCAAACCGAGAAAAAGAAAAGATAAGGAAGCGAATACATCATACGATGAGCCAAAGCGCCACATAGTTCTTTCAGGAAAAATGGACATCCTAGGAGTGAACGGCAAGACAGACATGTCTGAAGATTATGAAAAGTTTCATGAAATTCCTCCCTTCAATGTCAAGGCTGACCCAAGCATCCTGATAAACGATGAAGATTATCCATGGTTACGGCGCAATAAGCAAATGACACAAGCGAAGAAAAAGTGAAGACTTTCTCCCGCAACTATTATGATGATACCATGCCAACTTTGTAACACACGAGTATGCTATGCCAACTTTTTCAGAGTTTATTTGAAAACTATGAATTTAGGTCGAATTTTCTCTATAGGTGCATCTATGTTGATTTTTTAGTAAAGTTAATCACAAATTTGTGATTCACACAAATTTCAAAGAATTCAAATTTTAACTATTCAAATTTGAAAATTTGGCTTCGACGCCCACGTCACTTGTGGGACGTGGATGTAGTGTCCGACACCGACGACCACATGTATCTGACACCCACGATACTTGCTATTTAGGGTTTCCTCTACCGCTCGGTGACCCTCGACGACCCTCTATTCTTTCTTCTCCTCCTTTTTTTCTTCTTCCTCTTCTTTTTTTATCCTTGAAGCGCTGTCGAGGCCACCCCAAACCCTAGAGAAGCAGCATCGAAGCCACCCCAAACCCTAGAGAAGCAGCGTCGAGGCCACTAATTAATATTAGTTCTACGTTTGCCACTAATATATCCATCTGTCATGTTTGAATAATAATTGCCATGTTGTAAATATTTGTAGAAACTATGGACACCGCCCGAGACGAAGTACAAGAAGAGTTGTTGGGGGGACATAATCGCACGAGGAAGTGATGCCGTCTGCTCGTTGTTTCTCAACGACACCGATGGTCTGGAAGCAGCTGGCTATGATTATGATGGCTCCGGTGACCTAATGCCGGTGCAAGAAGGAGACCGTGAGGACGGCTCCGGTGACCCAATGTCGGTGCAAGAAGGAGACCGTGATGACGTCTCCGGTGACCGAACCGAGTCCGGCCAGGTATACATATTAGTTAAGCTTCTGCTGACTAGCTAATTGATGCATTCATTGTTTTGGTATGTACACATATTAATTAAATCTTATGTCAATGATATGCAGAAAAATGATCTTTGGACTGAGCTGAAGTCAAATTTCATCCTGCCACAAGAGGATGATCCGGAGAAGCCAGTTAAAGAGCAATTAATCAAGTCTTTTGCTCTTAAGAGGATGGCAGAACTATTCAGGAGGTGGAAGAAAGAGCTGAATAAGTTTGTCAAAAATAAAGAGACACCAGAATTCAAGGGCAGATATGAGAAGATCAGAGATCACTGGCCCGCATTTGTGGCCCACAAGACATCGGAAAAGAGTAAGAATATGTCGGCGACAAACAAGCAAAATGCTGCGAAGAAGAAGCATCACCATCGCACGGGGTCAGGTGGCTACCTCGTAGCCCGGCCTAAGTGGGCCAAGACTGAGAATGATTTGGCTAATAAAGGGATCGAACCAGAGACAATTAACTGACCAAACCGTTGCCGGACTTGGTTCTTTAGGGCTGGCGGAACCTTGGACCCTATATCAGGGAAGTGCATTTAAACGAACGATCAAATGGACATACCAGTCAAGAAGCTTCAGCAGTATATTGAAGCAGTGCAGCAAGGGACGTTCGTTTCAGACAGAGAGAACGACGAGCTCACAATGGCCCTCGGGAATCCTGAGCACCCTGGACGGACACGAGGCACGCCAGGCTCCATTCCGTGGAAGGTTGGGTTTCCGGACGTAGGCGGTTACAAATGCCAGGAGAGGAGGAAAAAAGTGCAGCAGACCCAAATGCAAGCGCTGCAAGCAAGGGTACAAGCGATAGAGGAACGAGAAGCAAATCGCAGCAAACGAACTGCCGAAGCTTCCCCCGAAGCTACCCCGACATCTCAGCGGAGAAGCAACATGGCTTCCACCGAGCTGCTTCAGCCGGAGCATGTCTTGACGGCTCCTGCCAGCTATCCCGTGGATGCTATCACGGAGTCTCAAAATTGCCACCTTATGACACAATGGATTAATATGAAGGTCAAGGCGGCTGTTGGCTCTGTTTTTCCTACTGAACCCGGCGCAACTTTTCACTGCCGTCCGATTCCAGAAGGATATGCTAGGGTGATGGTGGATGAAATAACGGAGGGATTTGAGGACCTCCAGCTTGACCACCCTACCGGTGAAGGGGAGACTCGGCTGGGTTCTGCTCTGAAGACTCCATGCCTATGGCGGAAGGAGCTCATCAACCTTCCGAACTGGACGCCTCCGCCTCCTCCGGCGAGTCAGGGCACTCCGCCTCCTCCACCGCCTCCTCCTCCGGCGAGTGACGATCAGGGCACTCGGCCGGCTCCTTCTCCGGCGCGTGGCGGCACTCTGCCTCCTTCTCCGCCTGCGCCGGCGCGCCCGAGCAGCCAGCCTCCTCCTTCTCCGCCTCATCAGCAAGGGCGGAAGAGACCTGCCGCCGCTCCGGCTACTCCGGCGCGTCGTAGTCCTTCTGCTCTACCTCGTAAGCAAGTAAAGAAGACAACCGCTCCGTCTGCTCTGCCGGCGTCTAGCAGTACAGCCAGAGGCGGGAGGACATACAGATTCGGTCCTTCTTTGAAGACTCCAGAGAAATTACCATACGAGAGGACCCCGGAGGAGAATGCCGAGATCGCGCGAGAAGAAGTGAGGAACTTCTTTGAAGGGGTGAAAGCAAAGAAACATCCACCTCCGGAGGAGAAGGTAGATCTGGTGAAAGCGAAGCGCACTCTGGCTGCCCTGACAAAACCACCCAAGTCTCCACCGAAAGGAAACTATGAGCGCATTATTGGAAAGGAATTTGCCGAAGTGGAGCGGTCGGGAAGTACTGTCAGTGATCAAAGGCTGAAAGAACGACGAGCTGGGAAACAAATTGCACAGCTCGGTGAACAAGCGAAGCAATCGTGCCCCCCGCTCAAGGTGCCTAGCGACATCGTCGCTAATGATCCAAGGATGGTGCCCGGTTATAGCAATCTTGGAGATTACCTGCCCGACGATGTACATTATGATTTCATGGAGGTGCAGATACAAAGATACGAGTACGGGAAGCCTCTCGTCAAAGATGAAAGATCTCTATCAACGATGATGCGAAGATTGCATGATTGGTACTTGAAAATCTGTAGAGAGTCTGGGGGGAGGAGTACTTTGTATGTGAGAGTTAAAAAGGAGCATGACCTCATTGGAATTGATCTGTTGCCTGTTCCATTTGAGGAGTTCTTTCAGTTTTTCAATCAATTGGCCCTCGATAAAGCAACGGTCACCTGCTACTGTCTGTAAGTAGTACTACTTCTGTCATTAAGTCTCTCTATATAGCTCAGCTCTTTCATTGCATGTATTTATAATTATCCTCACTATATTATGCAGATTGAAGATCGTCGAATTGAAGAAACGACAAATCGGTGATATTGGGTTCATTAACACAAATATCATAGATGCAACTCAGGTTAAATTTCATGCCGCAGATACCGAGGCCAACTTGCTACGATCGTTGGTAATAAAATGGAAACAAAGATATAATACTCTTTTCTTACAACTTCAAGTGAGTGTTACTGTCTTGTGCGTATTCGGTTTCCCTTATATATTAGTCAATGTTATAGTAATGTAATTGATGAGTTATGCATGCGTGTGCAGTTTCCATTATATTCTCCTAGAGATTAAGCTTGAGCAGGGACTAGTAACCATCTTAGACTCAAGACAAAAAGATCCCCAGGACTATGCGGACATCACTCAAATGCTCGAGAAGTAAGTTAAATTGATCATTATCCACCATATCAGCAACTTTGTTCATTTCCTCATATATCAAGTAATTGTTTTCTTTGTCTGGCAGAGTTTGGAAAAAATTCACCAAAAAAGCTCCGGGACTCCCGAAGAAGCTGCAATTTAGACACCCGAAAGTAAGTACTATAGTAGCATGTTCCGCGCATCTCCTATTGATTCAAGCGCTGGTTTCATCAATACCATTTGGCATTCTTGCTTATCAGTTTGATTGACCTCTAGTTCTTGTAAAGTGGTTGTGCCAGGAACAAGGGAATGATTTCTGTGGATACTACGTTTGCGAGTCCATCCGCCACACAACCTGTGAGCGGGGCTACTCTGACGAACAATATGAAGTGCGTAAATAACAACATTCACAATTTTATTTTATTACCATCATTTGTGTTGAGTTTCATTCATTCATATATATATATATGTATGTATTGACCCCCTTCTTCAAATTAGATGTTTCGGAAGCGGGATGAACTCCTAGCACCAGCTTGCATGCGAGCAATTCAGGAGGAATTGGCGGCATTCTTTCTTGACCACGTGATCGCTGAAGACGGAGAATACTATGTGGACCATGAGTCCGTATGTTAGGAGATTATATTTGTAAGAGATAATTATTGTATATATGTAGTCGGTAGTGTCAGATAGATATACGAGAACTTGTTATTCGACCAATCTCTCGGAGAAGGAGAGGTGGTCGATATCACTTCTCTCTGTATGCATATATGTTCATGACGATCTTCTGTTTCCTTCGTTTGCTTACTAGCTAGCTAGCGTGTCTAGTCCTCTCTATACGTATGTGTAGTACGTAGCGTCGACCAAGCACGGACATAAGAGACCAAAATTATAGTTAGCTAACACTATATGAAACACCTAAATTAACCCCCCAAAACCCCCAAACCCCCCTCCCCCCTTTCAAAAAAAACAAAAACCCCAGCCACAGAAATGCTGACGCGTGGATGCCTATTGGTCCCGGTTGGTGCCACCAACCGGGACCAAAGGCCCTCCTGCCTGGGCTCCGCGCACAGGCCACGTGGAGACCCATCTGTCCCGGTTCTGGATTGAACCGGGACTAAAGGGACAGGGCATTAGTACCGACCCTTTAGTCCCGGTTCAGGAACCGGGACAAAAGACCCTTACGAACCGGAACAACAGGCCCTTTTTCTACTAGTGGGAGTGCCCTATGACGTACGAATAATTCGGAGGAACGCTCATTTTTTTTCATTTTCACTGGTGACAAGGTGAGCAATTTATTTTAACTTTAGTGGCAGTTTCAATGAGAGACGAAGAATTCAAAAAAAAAATCAACGAAGAGTTTTTGCACTTATGAGGGGGGGTAGGTAATTTCAAGGCGGAAAAAAATCAAAGAAACAATTAATAAAGAGTTTTTTTTCATTTACGAGTGACATAGTGGATAATTTACTTAAACTTTATGGATAGCTTAGCATTAGGATATGTGGACGGATCAAAAAATCGGTGAAACACAATGTCCTTTACTATTAGGGGTATAAATATCCCAAATGATAACGCCCATACGTGTGGCATGTTTGCACTCCGTCCACACGCATTGATCCACGTTGATTCTGTTTTGCATGAATTCGAAAGAAATATGTCAGAATTTCAGTGTCACGTAGGCATAGCATGTTGTGTGGGTGTTAGAGCGCTCGTCCACACGACCCGCAGTGTGCGGTTGTTGATTACGCCATGTGGGCGAACCAGTTCCCGCCTACATAGTCATCACCTAGTCCGCCCGCGTGTGGGGTGAACTTCTCTTCGCCCACACGACACTCGTACATTGCTAGATGCAACTGCAGTTGTGCGTACGTGGCAACCAGATAAACACACATGGCAACTATGATTAACCATACATGACAACTATGGTTGGACCACACATGGCAACTGCAGTTGCGCGTACGTGGTAACCAGGTAAACACACATGACAACTATGATTAACCATACATAACAACTATGGTTGGACCACACGTGGCAACTAGGTAAACAACATGGCAACTATTGTTTGACCACATGTGGCAAATAGTTAATCACACACGACAACTACCATAAATTAGACATGTCAACTATATTTAACCAAAAAGAGAGAGTTGCCATGCTTTTACAACTACATTTGCCATCCCAGATAACTAAAGTTGCCATCCCGGGGCAACTAAAGCGTCATCTCGGGGGTAACTAACGTAGCTACGCCAGGACGTGTGGGCATATTTGCTTCGAGCCACATGCGCGGGGTGGGGATGAGTAGTACTTGTTGAACGTGTGGCACGAAGTAGCTGCACCCACACGAGTGGGGAGCTCTAATGTTCGCCCACACATGACCAGTGTGAACTGCCTTCTGCTTACGCCACACACGGTGTGTGGGCGAATGTTTAATATGGCACACGTGTGGTGAATATCGGGACCCATAGATATAGTTTGATTTGATTTAAGTATGGGTGGGAAAACACAAATAAAAGTTTGATTTAGCTGAGGTTTTAATAAGATTCAATTTGATTTGATTTGGATATAGGTAGAGAAGGGTAAGTAAAGTTTTGATTTTGATTTTGATTTTGGCAAGATTTGATTTGATTTGAGTATAGATAGGGGAAGACAAAGGAAATTTTTGATTTACTTGATGTTTTGATAAGATTTGATTTGATTTGACTATGGCTAGAGAAGACAAGGGAAGTTTTGATTTAGTGTTAAGATTTTGATTTGGTTAAGTTTTTTCTTTGGTGAAGTTAATGCAGGACATGTTTGGAAAGAGCGAGGACCACAGATGAATGTACAAACATCAAATCAAGCAGCGAATCAACCTGTGGTTGAGTTGGTTAGGTGGATAGTGGTATCTGCAACCCATCAGGGTTCAAATCCTGGTGCTCGCATTATTCCTGGATTTATTTCAGGATTTCCGGTGATGCGTTTTCAGTGGGAGGAGACGTTCCCGTCGATGACGAGGCGCCTACGGTGACTTTGTAAATCTCAAGATGATATGCCGGCTTAGTCTCTCGGAGGTGCTCATAGGGATAAGGTGTACGTGTGTGTTCATAGGGATGAGTGTATGCGCGTGTATATGAACGCTTGTGTTTGTACTGATGCTTAAAAAAAACATCAAATCAAGCATCACGACCATTGACTCGCTTCTTACGGTATAAAAAGATTGTTTTAAAAAAAATCGTTCCATTGCCCCGTCAATCGCCGGCGCGCACATGTTTCTTTTCAAGTTGCAGGCCCGTTGGCGCCGCCGCGTTTTATACTGTTTCCCGTCACATGGCCGCACCACCATCTTCCTTGCCTTGGTCCGCTCCCTGCCATTAGACACCCCTCCAGTAGCCTACCACTCTCCCAGCGCTGAGCAATGCATATGCATTGACCGGTTGACTGACCCTCTCCTCCCCCGCTCTCCGTCAGTCCCTCGCTCGTTGTCCCTGCGCCTGCAGCTCCTTCCACTGTTGCCGCGCGCGTGCCGTCCGTCCGCGAGGTACTTTTCCCGTGCTCCGTGGGCTTTCATGTGAGTGAGCGATGAGTGCGCGCGATCTTAATTTGACTGTGCCGTGAGCTAGATTAGTCGTTTTGTCAGATGCTTGGTGACGGCAGTGCTTTCCATTCGAATGGAATGGGACAGAGGATCTGGATCGTAGCGATTCCGGGGCTGTTCTTTTGGAAAGTTCAGTTCAGAATCAGATGGCCTGAATGTTAGCCTCAGAGATTTGCACATCTCATTTCCTCATTACTTTTGCGTTTGTTTGTTTGATTCTTTTGGTTTCTCTGGAGTAGGCGCGCACAAGGTACCACTAGAATCTCAGGTTCGTTTTAACCTTTTATACAACTACTACTAGTACTTTTTTCCGTGTCTTCCCTTTATCTGAAATTCTGAATATATATATGCTCTCTCCAGTAGTGTCTTGAAAAGAAAGTGACGGCACCTTCTTCAGTAGCCCAGGAACAGTGACAGTAAATTGTGTTCATCAGCTGCATTCCTCAGTAATTAATTACTGCCGCGTGCAACAATCGCTGGCATCGTTTGAGTAATGCTTATATCACAATCTTGCCAGGTAACGACAGTCCAAAATGGAGAATCCTGGGAAGGACCACGAAGATGCGCTCAAGGATGTTGAATTCAGGGAGCAACATGGTCGTGTGGATCTCAACCGGCTTTTGGAAATAGCAAACACTGAGAGAGGCGCTTTTCAAATGCAGTCCTTTGTGAAGCAGTGGGAATACAAGAGGGCCAACACTGCCCGGCTCCTGAATGAAGAGCTCGCTCGTCTTTCTGAGCAGCGAAAGGAGATTGAGCAAAAGAAGCAACAAATGCTAGAGGAGGAACGTCACAATGCCCTGAAGTGTTCGAGCCAAGAGAGCAGTGACCTTTCTCATGACCAGGAGCTTGAAGATGATGCAGAGTATGACACTGTTTCCTACTGGAAATGGCGAGCGCTGCGGTCGGAGAAAGCGCACGAGGCAGACCTGCAAAGGGAGCGTTCCTTGGAGGAGAAGCTGGAGGAGTATATGAAGAAATTTCAGTCAGAAACACCGGTGGAAGAATTCTCTGCGGTATTAAAACGCGCCGATTATTTCTTGCACCTGATTCTCCAAAGTTCTCCCGTTGTAATTGCTCATCAGGTCTGCCTTTATGCATTTCGACACCTTTTACAGCTTCCTATATTTCTATGTACATTTAGGTGGCATTCTAGAGCATTCGCAAAAAAAATGGTGGCATTCCAGAGAAACAGCAAAGCCAAATGAGGGAGCGGTTACATGAAATTTGATGATATGGTAATAATAACAATTTCTTTCTTCTTTTCAGGATGCTGAGTTGCGGTACCGCTACATATTTAATCACTTTCCGACACTGGCAGATGAGGTGAATGCATTTGCCACTGATTTTTTCCACTCCACATTGTGTGCTGCTCCTTAATCTTGAACTTCAAGTTGTAATTTTTGGCTGACTCACAATTTGTTTTCAGGATGTTATTGGTAAAACAGACCATGAGATATTGTCAGGAGAGGGGATAGACGAGATGAATAAGGTCAAGAGAGAGGTTATGGCCAAGGGTATACCGACTAAAAGAGAGTTTGTATTTGATACTCCATTGTTTGGACCAAAGACCTTTGTGGTATACATCGAACCGGTCTTCAGCAAGTCTGGGGAAACAATTGGTGTGAATTATGTTGCAATGGACATCACAGACCAGGTAATTTGTTAAATTGAATTCTCTCATATACCTGTTTCTTTAATTTCCGTTGCTTCAAAATCTACAGAATACTAAGATTTATTATGGTCCCAGCTTTATTCTGAAACTGATTATGTGCTTCTTTGTTTCCCTTGTTTCCTTTACACAATTGTACACTTTTTTCTCCAGTGAAAATAGCGTCGTCATCCTTGTTGGTCTCCATTAATAAACTAGCATCGTCATCCTTGTTGGTCTCCATGAATAAAACAGTGTTGCCATCCTTGTTGGTCTTCATGATTTCAGCTTTGATAGTGCGCATGAAAAGCATTGTTCAGTGATCTTATAAACTACTAATTGAGTTTGAGGGTATTTTCCACAAGAGCCGAGATACTATTTTCATTTAAAAATAATTCCCCAAACTGATCGCATTTCATACACTGCATCTGCATGTTGTTCCACATTGAAATTACATCTTAATTCTACTCTTCTGAATTGTATCTACTTCAATGCGCTTTAGGTGAAAACAAGAGAGAAAATGACAGACATAAGGGTGAGGGAAGCTGTTCAAAAAGCCAAGGAAACAGAGCATAGCAGATCACTTAATATTATAGGTTTGCATGTTGTACATTTTACTCTAGTATTGATTTATTGCATTTAGGTTCAGAATGGTACACTGAGTACTCCCACTTATCTAACAATGCAGAGGAAACAACGCAAGCAGCACAAACGCTAGCCACAATGTCACATGAGATCAGATCTCCCCTTTCAGAAGTCCTTAGCATTGCCGAAATTCTCGCAACTACCAAACTGGATCAAGAACAACATCAGTTGCTGGAGGTTATGTTATCCGCTGGAAATGCTGTGTTACAGTTGATCGATGGCATCCTTGGTCTCTCCAAAGTAGAGTCAGGTATTTAAATCATACAATATTTAAGTGAAATCATTTTTCTGTTGATTAGTTAAATTGTTGGATTTCCTAGATACCTGCAACTGGCCTAGCGCATCACTAAGTTGACAATTGGTTGGTAATTAGTTCTGATTCAGTTCTTTTAATGCAAAGGCACAACAACACTGGTTGATGATTAGTAACAATGTTGACTAATTTTAATATGGTACGGGCCCTGGCCCATATATCTAATAGTTACGTGTAGCAAATAAGTCAAGAATGAGGTTTTCCAAGTGGAGATGAGTTTTAAGATTCGTTTCAGAAATATCTCAAAAGTCGGTCGTGCATTAGTATTTGCTCCTCTAATTGTTAGTGCATTAATTAGTATATGTGCCAAACATGCTTGATATCTGAAGTAGATTTTTTTCCTACCTTCATTATTTCAGGAGTTATGAAACTACAGCCTGCAATATTTAGACCAAGGGAAATAGTTAAACATGTACTCCAAACTGCATCGTCATTTATGAAGAAGGAATTGATACTTGAAGGGTGCATAGGTGATGATGTTCCATCAGAGGTACTGACAATTATCCATATTTTGTTGCATGCTTTTTTGTTTGTATTGATCAGGTCTACATTAATGTTTTTGCAACTTGAATCCAATTGCCTTAAGAAATTATATAAGTAACTGTTAGGAGAGATTGTTGGCAGTCCAGGGATTCAGCTGACTTACAAATGATATAGTTACCTAAGTTTTTTCAATGTCTCTATAGGTCATAGCTGATGCGCAAAAGATTCAGGAAATTCTGAGATACTTGATCAGGTGAGCTTCCATTTCATTTATTCCCAAGACATACTGGCCTTCTTAAGAGGTTTAATAAAGATAATGAACAGACATGCTTGGATATAGTACGAAACATATGTTTGATGATATTTTACATTTGAAACAGTTTCAGCAATGCGGTGAAGTTTACACATGAAGGGAAGGTTGGGATAAACCTTAATATTGTAGATAAGCAGCAACTGGAATGCAAAATAGAACATACAAGCCCAGTTAACACTGCAACAGAATATTATGCTGCCTGGCCAAGCCATAGTGGTAAAGATGCCTCGAGTTGCTCAAACCGTGAAGATGCTCATCAGAATGGCATTCCATCAAATGAAAATTGTACGGAGGAAACTGTTTGGCTTCGCTTCGATGTTTATGACACTGGAATGGGGATACCAGGTTTTTGCTGATACTTTTGATATACATCTGCATGATCATAGTTTGCATGTTTCACTTGACAGGGAAACATTTATGGTTTCTGGAATATGTTTCTGATTCATTTTTGCTGGTTCTTTTGGCTTATGATCATCTGCAGAGAAGTCATTACCTTTTCTGTTCAAGAGGTATATTCATGCCAATGGTGATCATACAACAAAATATGGTGGGACAGGGCTTGGCCTTGCTGTCTGCAAGCAGTTGGTATGTATTTGTTCAGTTTGAATCCTTGGACCTCAAGATAGCATTGAGATATTATTAAGGTGTTTCTGCCTTTGTATGTGTAAAAATTGTGTATCAGTTATCTGATTTTCACAATGATTCAGGTGGACTTGATGGGCGGTACTCTCACTGTGATTAGTAAAGAGAATGAAGGGTCAACATTTTCAGTCATGCTGCCTTGCACAATTCCTGCAAGAGAAGCGCAGTGATGCTCCTGACAATGGGCAAAACTCCTGTACCAGAACTTTCTGGGAGTACTACATTTTTTCTGACTGCTGAAATACCAGCTTTTGAAAAGGCAAAGATGTTTCAGGGCTGAAAGCATGAGTAGTAGTATAAGCTAAAGAATGCGATTTACAGTTTCCTTGTTTTGTTAGATCAGCCAGGGTGTTGATTTATTGCTTCATATCAGCAATTAGTACATGTATGTAATCAAGAATC
This sequence comes from Triticum urartu, assembly GCF_056163025.1. Lineage (NCBI taxonomy): Eukaryota > Viridiplantae > Streptophyta > Magnoliopsida > Poales > Poaceae > Triticum > Triticum urartu. The sequence continues at coordinate 692,380,311 of NC_141874.1, read as the reverse complement.
AGGAAAACATACAAATAAATTGCAATTCCAAGATTTGTAGAAAAATAATAATGAGAAGGATGCCCAAACCTACAGATTTGTCATTAACACTTAGCACTACAGGTTGCCATTGGGTCATTCTGTCATGTAATGTGTATATACAAAAATGCAAATTTTAAAGGCTTACACAGAAGAGATATAAATGTGACATACAGATGTAAGATTTCTGAACCAGAGTAAAACAGTACTGCCTATCAGTCCATGATAAGGTGTCATCTTATTCTACTTCTAAGAAGACTTGTCGCGCCAAATGCGGGACACCTCGTCCAATACCTCCTTCAAAATCAGCGGGCAGCTAGCTACGAGATGCTTGAATCCGTCGGTTAACATGACCGGGCCAAGCATGTCCGGCGAGGCCATGAATCTGATGCAGGCTCCTCGCAGCTGCGAGCAGTGGTGTTGCTCTGCTAAAGCCAGGGTGGTTGACACTGTTTCCACATCAATTGCATCGCTCAGCTTCCTTTCACACAGCAGCCTTAGCCTGTCGACGCCGTACCGATCCGCGGCGACGAGCATGTGCTGCATAGCCGCAGCTTTCCCATCTTTGCAGTTATCAGGAAGGGTGTCTGTGTAGATGAAGTGAAGAAGCGCCTCGAATATCATAGGCTCCATGTCGTCTATCTTGATGCACTCTGTGGCATTTTCTCTGAGCGGGCCAAAGAGCTCTGCTCTGAAGACAGGGGAGCGGAAGGCCAAAACACACCTGTGAGCATGGAACAATTGGCCACACACAGTGAACGTCACATCGGCGCCTTCCCCGTCCTGCAGCATGTTCCCGAAATCCTGGTGCAGATTCGACGGCGGAACCACGATCGAATTGGTCTCGACGTCCTGGGTGCGGGACTCTTTGGTGACGGTGAGCAGGCACCTGATGGTGAGGCAGTCGTTCTCGAGGAACGGCGAGCCCTTGATCTTGGACTTCTCGATGAACTTGATGAAGCCCCAATTGTCACTCGCCGGAGAGAATGTGTGCTTCATGTAGGAGTTGGTTACCTGGGACAGCCGGCCGTCGTTCTCGATCAGGTTGAGGGTGAACCTGGCCCTGACGTCCTTTTCGCGGCTGAAGTAGTAGAGGAAGGCGGAGGCGTTGCCGAGGCAGTTGGCGGTGGAGCCGTCCGGGTAGAACCTGACGGCCCAGTCGAGGCCGCCGACGGTGAAGGTGCTGGAGCTGACGAAGCGGCCGACGCCCATGCCGTCGAGCAGCGAGTAGCCCGTGACCCGGAAGTCGTGGACGGCGGTGACCGAGTCCGTCACGCTCATCGACGACGTCTTGGGCAGGCAGTGGCCCGGCGCGACGGCGGGGAATTCGCGGTGATCACCCATGGAAGGAGGAGCAGGGGGCGACAGGCCGATGATTATCAGCGGAGGGGTTTCTGGAGGCTGGAGTCGACGAGGGCATTGCAGGGCCGCGCGGATCGGTCCCGATGGCCTCAGCGGCGCGCCCCGGCGGCGGATCGGCGGGCGTCGGGGGAGACGACCATCGGGGGACCGGTCGGGGGAGGATCCGGGGAGGTAGGGGCGGAAGTGAACCCCCCTCCCGCCTGACGGGAAGCTGGGCCTCGGATCGCCCCCTGCGCGCGCCGGAGCGGGGGGAATCGGGGTCGCGGCGGCCGGCGGTGGCGGAGACGGCGGAGCAGAGGAAAACCCCGGAAACCGAACGGAAATTGCCTGCCCCAGTCCAGTCCAAACCCCTGCCACCTCGGTTTTATTCCGCCCGTGCCCTTTTAAAGCCCGGGAGCCCTAATGGGCCGAGGGCCCGCGCAGCCTTGGCGACGAGGGAACGCCGCTGGTGGTGCGCTCCTAGCGCACAGCGGAGGCGGCGTGGAGGCTCGTGATTTGCTTTCGGTCTCTGCGGTGCGCCCCGGATGGACTTGTTCTTCTCGAGGGGGGATTTTATAGCGTGGAGGGAGGAGGCTGCGGCCAAGGGGCCTCACGTGCCTATCTCGTGGGATAATGCATCGTCTAGAGTATCTTTCCACAGGAGGGTGCCCATTAATTGTGTCTCTAGATAGAAACACAATTAATGCATGCTACACAATTCTAATGGCCTGCGTCTTTAGAAGATAGGTCTCGATTAATGCATGCATGATTAATTATTTTTCTAGATAGGATATGTCTTTCCCCGCAGAAAAAGATAGGATGAGATAGGATGTACTCAGTGACGTCTATATTAGTTTGAGGATGGGCAATAATTGTTTTCTAGAACAAAATATAAATTATATTATCCGCAAAAAAATCGGATTTTTTGGGGGGAAGTTCTGGATTTGATGTTAATAAGGGTCATATCTTTTTGAAGGGTAATAAGGGCCATATCTGTGGTACGGTAACTCTATCAACACCTTTTAGACCATCCATCACATATATCTTGGCAAGTAATTAATGAGAAAAAAAGGCATGTGGTAACATAGTATGTTACTCATACTATGGGTACGTAACATCACGTGTACCAAGACAAGATGAGTCTACAACCTAACAAATAAAGTGTTGCATGCCACCATACATATGTTACTTCTCACTATAATGATAGTAACACTATAATGTTACTAGTCTAAATTACTCCCCACTATGAGTAGTCTTCGAAAGTTGCGGCCACGGGGCCTAGGTGCCCATCTCATGCATTGTATCATACTCTTGTATCCAAGAGACATCCTATTTAATGTGCTTTTAAGATAAATTATGAAATAACTTGCATTTGATGTCAATAGAGCAATCTCTAAAACTAGTACAGTAACTCTTTGTTTTCTCATTAAATAGGATGCCAAATCAGAATTTTACTTTGACAACATCATTTTCTTCTTCAATAGGGCACACACGTGGATGTTCATGGTTCGTTTTCTCTCTTGGCGTGCCAAAATTACATTGCAAGAGTGGCGACTTGTTCTCAAGGCGATTGTTGGGATGGGGGCATCGAATCTTCTAGGAAGCTGCATCCGCGGGCCGTGAAGTCTATCATGTAGGTTAATGCATCATATCTCGAGTTCTATCTAGAAACATAATTAATGCATACAACACGACTTCAATGACGTGTATCTTAGTCAGATAACTCTCATGCATACACATTTAGTTTATTGTCTAGATAGGATGTCTTCTGCAAAAAAGTTATCTTGATGTGTATCCACTAGTGCAGAATCCTGCTATGAAGACACGCCTATCACACACCCTTGGTGACGATGCAATACACTAGGGGTGGCTTTTCGGAGGGGAGCCTAACAATAGGCCTACCACGGGGCACATACGACCCAAATGGAGCCCAATCACAGGAGGGAGCCCGGAGGCCCGGATAGGGCTCGGGAATCATCTTCGTGAGCAAGCCAAGTTGACGGTGGCGCAAAATCAGGGGAACCCCCATGTAAACCCTAGCCCATGTCGTCTATATACTGCGAGGCTAGGGATAGTCTTTCCCATCTACAGCCGTAGTCTATACTCTAGGTCATAAACACCATCTCCATTGTGAATCCTCATACGAGGAACTCCATCATGAATATAGATGAGAAGCAGGACGTAGGGTATTACCATTCCCAGAGAGCCTGAACCTGGGTAACCGCCTTGTGTGAACTCCTTTTGGCACTTTCGACCATGTTTCCAACCGTACCAAGGGTACTGATGGTTCTACGTACTGTTAGTTGGCGCGCCAGGAAGGGGCTGCGCTGGCTGAAGATCGAGTCCAGATCAGATCTCCCATCGCTTCTGGAGGCCACCTGCTGGGAGAGAGCCTCACTTTCAGCTCCTTCACCTTCACCGTGGATAGGGGGTTTGGGTCGACGTCAATTTGCCCCGCCCCCACTCTCGCACCACCTTATCCGTGTCGCTAGCGCTCGTCATCAACCGCTACAATGACCTACGTTTGTGCATTCCTCCACCCCCAACAAGTCGCATATGCTGCCTCATTGGAATCTAACTTGTCTACACTGGCAACCTGCAATTCGGAGGACATAGACCTCAAGTCAAGGGACTTGATTTTGAGATGGGACCACTCCTTCAACTTCACAAACTACCACCAGCCTGCCCCGACGTCACTATGTCTACCACACAACTTGTTCTTGTAGATTCGTGTTAGGCCTCCAAGCGTAGAGTTTTGTAGTACAGTAGTAAATTCCCTCAAGTGGATGACCTAAGGTTTATCAATCGGTGGGAGGTGTAGGATGAAGTTGGTCTCTCTCAAACAACCCTACAACCAAATAATAAAAAAACTCTTGTATCCCCAACACACCAAATACAATGGTAAATTGTATAGGTGATGACATAAGGTTTATCAATCGGTGGGAGGTGTAGGATGAAGTTGGTCTCTCTCAAACAACCCTACAACCAAATAATAAAAAAACTCTTGTATCCCCAACACACCAAATACAATGGTAAATTGTATAGGTGCACTAGTTCGGCGAAGAGATGGTGATACAAGTGTAATATGGATAGTAGATATTGATTTTTGTAATAGTAATAATAAAAAACAGCAAGGTAGCAAGTAACAAAAGTGAGCGCAGACGGTATTGCAATGCTTGAAAACAAGGCCCAGGGTCCATACTTTCGCTAGTGCAATCTCTCAACAATGCTAATCTAATTGTACCATATAACCATCCCTCAACGTGTGATGAAGAATCACTCCAACGTTCTTATCTAGTGGAGAACATAAGAAGGAATTGTTTGTAGGGTACGAAACCACCTCAAAGCTATTCTTTCTGATCAATCTATCCTAGAGTTCATACTAAAATAACATCAAGCTATTCTTTTCGATTGATCTAACCAAGAGTTCGTACCAAAATAACACCATATGATACACATCAACCAACTCTAATGTCACCTAAATACTCCAATGTCACCGCGAGTATCGGTGAGTTGATTATACAATTTCAGATTCATAATAATCAATCCAACACAAACACTACTAGAGAAAAGCTTACCAGTAGCGCTGGTTTTTGTGCTACCAGTAGCGCGGGCACCAGCGCTACTGCTACGGCGCTACAACTATTTTGTAGCAGTAGCGCGTTTTTAGGCCAGCGCTACTGGTAAGTTCAAGTACTAGTAGCGCGTTTTTAGGCCAGCACTACTGCTAACATTTATGTTTTTTTTAGCATTTTGGCGATGTACATGTTTAAACAGATATATCTTTTATACAATAACAACTCATCATGAACTAGTCTGTTTAAATAGCATATTCATTACCACTTGTCATCACCACCAAACAATGTTCGTCAATGAGACATCATATAAGAAGTTGGTCACTAGTCATAATCATAACTCCTCCTCATCATCATCAACTCTAACACATTGTACCACATAATAACACATTCTAGCTATGACCTACTCCTCTCATAGGACCTACTCTACCCTCTCTTAGGTAAAATATCATAAAACAAGATAGGCATTGACTCTCCATTAAGGAAAATTGACTCTCCATAATAAATAACGGAGATCATCCTGTCTCCAAGTCTTGGCCTACGCACAATGTTGCTTCCAAGTAGCTCTCTACGATGGTTCAATCATTTTTTTTGAAATCATTTATTATCATGGCTTCCTCCTTTATAGAAATCCGGTATGGACAGGAGTGATGTGGATACTGCGGCTGACCTGGCCGTGGTGGCCGTAAGCTCATAACATTAACGCGACCTCTCGGCAACATCAGATGAGGCACACAATCCATCGGGATTTTCTGTTCAAAAACATAGTAATAACTTTGTAGTTAGCAATGTAGTTTAGTTTTAGAAGAATTTATGCAAAAGATGAACGAATGTCGTAATAGTAGAAAATCTTACCATGATATCTCCATTGATGTTACCGTAGTTCAACACGTGCACTAGTGGCATGTATTGACCATAATGTGGAGGAGTTTGATAATAGCTATTGTAATTCTCAAGATTAGTAAAAAATGTGATAAGACCATCTTGCTCCTTATAAGTTAATTGTGCTTCATCATTGTAGTAGTAGGTTCTGTCTACCATTTTCCATACATTTTTTGAAGAATGAAAATAAGCTGTCAATGGAAATAAGCTATCAAATATTTTGAAATAAACAATATAAATTACTTAGTAAATATGTTTAAGAAACTCACACAGCGGTAGAACTGGAAGCGTGTCAACAAGGACCCAAATGGTCATATCATTTTCGTCGATGTCAGGATCACCAAGATCGAAGGTGAGAAGCATACCCTCATGAAAATCATACGCCTTGCAAAGGGCTTCCCAATTCAGGCAACCAAAATTGGATGAGTTCACATAATTGTATAGATTTACAGCAAAATCATAACCATGATGGGTCCTTAGTTGAATTATCTTTGTCTCCATTCTTTCATGATCTTCAAAACCCATCTTCTCCAAGACATAGCGTCTTTCATGGCATGGGATAAGCTAGTCGAATTGTAAAAGACGGAAATTACACGTTGAAGAAGCAGAGAAGTCATGCAAAAAATAACAAAAAACACTTGTCGGTCTCTTGGAGCTTGATGCTGAAGCGCTGACCTTCTACCAGGTGAGGCCTGTCACACAGACCGTGCTCATCTTTGCAGTACTCGCACATAGCGAATTCCCTTTCGTCGTCAGACATTTCCTAATAGGTAATTAATAAACACTTAGCAAATTTTTCCATGACCTTTGCTAAAAACAGGACATATGGAGCACCTGAAATTTGCCAGAACATAAACGAATTGACATTTCTGGCAAAACATAGGCCACTCCTGGTTCAACAATTGCATATTCAAAATGTGACATCTCCACTGCAAATTTGCATATAACAGAAAAAATTGCTTTAACTAAAAAATAACAACAATTGCTTTAACTAAAAAATACCTAGAATTCTGTTAACTACACCTAAAACAACTAAAACACCTAAAATTCTGTTAACTACACCTAAAACAACTAAAACACCTAAAACTCTTTTAAATACACTTAAAACACCTAAATTCTATTAACTACACCTAATTAAAAACCTAGCTAAATTTCTGTCCTAACTTTAAAACCTAGCTAAATTTAAAAACCTAGGGTTCATACGAATTAACTAGGGTTCATACCTAATCTGTCCTAGCAAGGGTTCGATCATAACCTACATTATTCTAATAACCTACATTTTTTCAACTACATAGGATTCAAAATAACTACTCTAATAACTATAACTAGGGAGGGGGGGAGGAGGAGGAAGGAGGAAGGAGGGAGGAGTACCTCTCGGTGGAGGAGGGCCGGCGCGGGGACCGGGGCGGCTGGCGAAGGAGGAGGCCAATGCGAGAGAGCTGGGCGGCCGACGGGAGGAGGGCCGGCGTGGGCGAGGGCGACCGACGCAAGGAGGAGGGCCGGCGCGGGGGACGGCAGTGTGCGGGGGTTGACAGTGGTGCGGGGGATCGAGGGAGGAGTGTGGGAGTGTGAGTGAGAGTGATGAGGCCGGGCCGGGGGCACGGGGGGAGGTAGTGGGCTTAACAGCAGCACGGGCAATGGGCCAGCGCTACTGCTAAGCCCACTAGCTGTAGCGCTGGTTGGGCGACAATCGCTGCTAACATTTATTGATCAGATATTATGGTGTGTTACACTTAGCAGTAGCGTTGGTTTAGATAAAAAGCGCTGCTGCTAAATGATACCAATAGCGCTCTTTCTAGCGAGTGCTACTACTAACTACTAGTAGCGTGGGGTCATAAACAAACGCTACTGGTAAATTTCTATCTATAGGCGTGTAACGCCCACAATGCGGCTATATCTCCCACGTGTCGGGGCACGACTTAGAGGCATAGCCGCATGGTAGGCTTGTCGCAAGAGGGGTAATCTTCACACATCCCATGTACTGAATAAGAAAGGGATAAAGAGTTGGCTTACAATCGCCACTTCAAACAAATACAAGTTAAATATACATCATCCAGAATACAATCAAGGTCCGACTACGGAACCAAAGTAAAAGAAGACAACCCCAAATGCTAGATCCCCGATCGTCTCAACTGGGCTCCACTACTGATCAATAGGAAATGAAACAAAACAACGAACAAGATCTTCATTGAGCTCCCACTTGAGCTCAGTTGCGTCATCTGCACTGGTATCATCGGCACCTGCAACTGTTTGGAAGTATCTGTGAGCCACGAGGACTCAGCAATCTCACACCCACGAGATCAAGACTATTTAAGCTTATGGGTAGGAAAGGGTAGTGAGGTGGAGCTGCAGCAAGCACTAAGCATATATGGTGGCTAACATACGCAAATAAGAGCGAGAAGAGAAGCAATGCAACGGTCGTGAACTAGAAGTGATCCTGAAACTACTTACGTTCAAGCATAACACAAGAACCGTGTTCACTTCCCGGACTCCACCGGAAAGAGACCATCACGGCTACACACGCGGTTGATTCATTTTAATTAAGTTTAGTGTCAGGTTTTCTACAACCGGATATTAACAAATTCCCATCTGCCCATAACCGCGGGCACGACTTTCAAAAGTTCAAAACCCTGCAGGGGTGTCCCAACTTAGCCCATCACAAGCTCTCACGGTCAACGAAGGATATTCCTTCTCCCAGGAAGATCCGATCAGACTCGGAATCCTGGTTACAAGACATTTTGACAATGGTAAAACAAGACCAGCAAGACCGCCCGATGCGCCGACATCCTAATAGGGGCTGCACATATCTCGTTCTCAGGGCAACATCGGATGAGCACTCCGTACAACTAAAACTAGCCCTCAAGTTTTCCCGAGGTGGCCCCGCAGGCAGCTCGGTTCGGACCAACACTTAGAGAAGCACTGGCCGGGGGGCTTAAAATAAAGATGACCCTCGGGTAGGCCGACCCAAGGGAAGGGTAATAGGTTGTTAGGAAAATGTAAAACCAAGGTTGGTCCTTGCTGGAGGAGTTTTATTCAAAGCGAACTGTCAAGGGGTATCCATAACACCCAACCGCGTAAGGAACGCAAAATCAAGGAACATAACACCGGTATGACGGAAACTAGGGCGGCAAGAGTGGAACAAAACACCAGGCATAAGGGCAAGCCTTCCACCCTTTACCAAGTATACAGATGCATTAATTTAATAAGAGATAATAATGATATCCCAACAATATCCATGTTCCAACATGGAACAAACTCCATCTTCACCTGCAACTAGCAACGCTATAAGAGGGGCTGAGTAAAGCGGTAACATAGCCAAACAACAGTTTGCTAGGAAAGGTGGGTTAGAGGCTTGACATGGCAATATGGGAGGCATGACATAGCAAGTGGTAGGTATCGCGGCATAGCAATAGAGCGAGCAACTAGCAAGCAAAGATAGAAGTGATTTCGAGGGTATGGTCATCTTACTTGACATCCCGCAAGGAAGAAGAACGAGTCCATGAAGAAGACAAACAGACGTAGTCGAACGGATCCTCACAAATGCGACGTTATCGGAACTAACCCGAAGAAGCAACACCGGAAAGAAGCAAACAACATAGTAAATAACCATCACATAAACATGGCATGATGCACAACCAAGTACGATGCATGTCCGGTTTAATGAAACATGGCATGGCAAAATGCACAAAACAATCCTACAAATTAAGTGGAGCTCAATATGCAACGAGTTGCATGTTGAAGAAACACCACAACAATTATTTAGTTCTCTCCCATTTATGTACTCAACAATATTAAATGTTGATTAACATGACAAGAGGTGAAGCAAATGAAAACTACCTATCTAGGCAAGTTTAAATGAGGCCGGAACAACAAACAACAAGTCCGGCTAAATCGTCATGAGCATATATTAGATTTGGTACTGTTCTTCCCTAGACCATATTTTAGAGTTGTTAAGCATGCAAAGTAATGCCACCATGTTAAACTAGGCATTTTTCTACCCCATTTACATATAAAGATTATTTAAATCCGAGCTACGTTTAATTAGTTATGAATTAAAGCATTTTAACATGGCAATTAAGCAAATACATGCAAACAGTAGTTTAAACATTTTAAACATGGATGGAAGTTGGAAATTATGAAACTAGATGAAATTCTAGTCATGTTTCATATATAAATCATTTTAATATGATGCACCGTTGATGAGTTATTAAATGCATGAACTCTAGGGTCTTTTCTGCAATTCTGCCAATTCCCTGGAAATTAGAAATTCATAGAATAGGAAAAAAAGAAGAACTGGGCCGAATCTGGACATATCTGGGCTAACAGAGAGGAGGGTTGGGGCTCACATAGCTGGGCCATGCCCAGTTCGGTGGGAGGAGGCCGGGCAGGCGGGCTGGGTGAGGAGGCCCGCTCGGCCTTGCGATCTGGCATGGGAGGCCGAGCGAGGCTGGGTCAACGGGCGCCGGGGTCAACAGCGACTGCAGCACTGCGCTCTGCTCCTCTTGCGCAGCGTAGGGGAAGAAGCGGATGCAACACGGACTTGGCGCGATGCAGGGCTTGGCAAGGACGCCGGCAGCGGCGGAGCTAGTGCGAGGGGAGGCGATGGAGCTTGCCGGGGTGGTTGCCGGTCTCCTGCGGCGCGCGGGGAAGACGACGCACGCGACGGAACAGAGAGGGCGCGAGCGAGGCTCTCGTCGAGGTTGCAGAGGTCCATGGTGTGGCTCCCGGCGACGTGGACGAGGCGAGAACGAGCGGATCCGGGCGCGGGGAGCTCATTCCTGACGCAGAGAGGGAGATCCGGTCAGAGAGCTTGAACGGCAGCGGCGGGGTTCCTGCAGGCGAAGCAGAGTACGGCGTGGAGCTCGTTCCCGAGCAGAGGACGACGGCGGACTTGGCGCAAGCTCCCGGCGACGACGATGAGCGAGGCAAGGCGGGCGCGGCGGGACTGACGACCGACTCCACAGCCGCGGTTCCAGGGAGGCATGGCTCTGGCGGGCAGGGGCCGGAGACGAGGTATGGAAGGACGGCTTCCATGGCCTCCTCATGTTCCTGTAGAAAGAGAGACAAGGGAGAGATTTGAGATGGGAGGGAGCAACGAGATGAACAGGGAGAAAAAGAGGGGTGGAGCGGGGACGCGGGGTCCTGCTGGTGCGGCGGCTTGCTGCGGTGGTGGATCGGGCAGAGCGAATCGGGGAGGAGCAGTGGGGAGCGTTGGTTGGTGGGTGGAGGAAAACGAGGAGAAGGGATCCCGAGGTGGATCGAGACCGGGTGGCGGCGGCGACGGGGACAACCTTCCTAGAAATTAGGGTTTGTCCAAAATAGGCATAGGTTAATCTATATATATATATATAGCAAAAATGCTAAGTTTAGGGGCATTTGGTCCCTCCGATCTTAATCGGACGGTCTCGGATAAATAGGCTAGGGAGATCAAATAATAAAACAGAGATGTTTTCGGGATGTTTGGGGATGATCCGGATCCAACGGTGACGACTGTCCGGGTCGGGTCCGGGGAAGTTTCGGATGCGCACGTGAGGGGTCGGTTGGAGATTGTGGGCTGTGCAGAAGGCCTTGGGCTGAGAGGAGAGAAAAGAGAGAGAGACCCGGCGACTGTTTCCGGAGACCGAAAACGTCCGACGTTAGACCGGCTATATGAAGGAAATATGCCCTAGAGGCAATAATAAAGTTATTATTTATTTCCTTATATCATGATAAATGTTTATTATTCATGCTAGAATTATATTAACCGGAAACATAATACATGTGTGAATACATAGACAAATAGAGTGCCACTAGTATGCCTCTACTTGACTAGCTCGTTGATCAAAGATGGTTATGTTTCCTAACCATAGACATGAGTTGTCATTTGATTAACGAGATCACATCATTAGGAGAATGATGTGATTGACTTGACCCATTCCGTTAGCATAGCACTTGATCGTTTAGTTTGTTGATATTGCTTTCTTCATGACTTATACATGTTCCTATGACTATGAGATTATGCAACTCCCATTTACCGGAGGAACACTTTGTGTGCTACCAAACGTCACAACGTAACTAGGTGATTATAAAGATGCTCTACAGGTGTCTCCGAAGGTACTTGTTGGGTTGGCGTATTTCGAGATTAGGATTTGTCACTCCGATTGTCGGAGGGGTATCTTTGGGCCCTCTCGGTAATGCACATCACTTAAGCCTTGCAAGCATTGCAACTAATGAGTTAGTTGCGGGATGATGTATTACGGAACGAGTAAAGAGACTTGCCGGTAACGAGATTGAACTAGGTATTGAGATACCGACGATCGAATCTCGGGCAAGTAACATACCGATGACAAAGGGAACAACGTATGTTGTTATGCGGTCTGACCGATAAAGATCTTCGTAGAATATGTGGGAACCAATAGAGCATCCAGGTTCCGCTATTGGTTATTGACCGGAGACGTGTCCCGGTCATGTCTACATAGTTCTCGAACCCGTAGGGTCCGCACGCTTAATGTTCAATGACAGTTATATTATGAGTTTATTTGTTTTGATCTACCGAAGGAGTTCGGAGTCTCGGATGAGATCGGGGACATGACGAGGAGTCTCGAAATGGTCGAGACGTAAAGATCGATATATTGGACGACTATATTCAAACATCGGAAAGGTTCCGAGTGATTCGGGTATTTTCGGGAGTACTGGGGAGTTACGGGAATTCGTATTGGGCCTTAATGGGCCATACGGGAAAGGAGAGAAAGGCCTCAAAGGGTGGCCGCACCCCTCCCCATGGGCTGATCCGAATTGGACAAGGGAGGGGGGGCGCCCCCTTCCTTCCTTCTCCTTTTCCCTTCCCTTTCCTTCTCTCCTACTCCTACTACTTGGAAGGGATCCTAGTTCTACTAGGAAAGGGGGAATCCTACTCTCGGTGGGAGTAGGACTCCCCTAGGGCGTGCCATAGAGAGGGCCGGACCCTCCCCTCCTCCACTCCTTTATATACGTGGCCAGGGGACACTCCATAAACACAACAATTGATCTCTTGATCTCTTAGCCGTGTGTGGTGCCCCCCTCCACCATAATCCACCTCGATCATATCGTAGCGGTGCTTAGGCGAAGCCCTGTATCGGTAGAACATCATCATCGTGACCATGCCATCGTGCTGACGAAACTCTCCCTCAACACTTGGCTGGATCGGAGTTCGAGGGATGTCATCGAGTTGAACGTGTGCAGAACTCGGAGGTGCCATGCGTTCGGTACTTGATCGGTCGGATCGTGAAGACGTACAACTACATCAACCACGTTGTGCTAACGCTTCCACTTTCGGTCTACGAGGGTACGTGGACAACACTCTCCCCTCTCGTTGCTATGTGTCACCATGATCTTGTTGGGGAACGTAGCAGAAATTGAAAATTTTCTACGCAACACCAAGATCTATCTATGGAGAAACCAGCAACGAGGGGAAGGAGAGTGCATCTACATACCCTTGTAGATCGCTAAGCAGAAGCGTTCAAGAGAGCGGGGTTGAAGGAGTCGTACTCGTCGTGATCCAAATCACCGGAGATCCTAGTGCCGAACGGACGGCACCTCCGCGTTCAACACACGTACAGCCCGGTGACGTCTCCCATGCCTTGATCCAGCAAGGAGAGAGGGAGAGGTTGAGGAAGACTCCATTCAGCAGCAGCACAACGGCGTGGTGGTGGTGGAGGAGCGTGGTACTCCAGCAGGGCTTCGCCAAGCACCGCAAGAGACGAGGAGGGAGAGGGGTAGGGCTGTGCCAAGAAGGAGAGGAACTCGTGTGTCTTGGGCAGCCCAAACCTCAAGTATATATAGGGGGAGGGGAGGGGCTGCGCCCCACCTAGGGTTCCCTCCCTAGGGGTGGCGGCAGCCCCCAGATCCCATCTGGGTGGCGGCCAGGTGGAAGGGAGAGGGAGGCGCACCAGGCATGGGCCCTAAGGCCCATCTGCCCTTAGGGTTTGCTCCCCTCCTCCCCTTAGGCGCCTTGGGCCCTTGTGGGGGGGGGGGCGCACCAGCCCACCTGGGGCTGGTCCCCTCCCACACTTGGCCCATGCAGCCCTCCGGGGCTTGTGGCCCCACTTGGTGGACCCCCGGGACCCTCCCGGTGGTCCCGGTACGTTACCGATAAAACCCGAAACTTTTCCGGTGACCAAAACAGGACTTCCCATATATAAATATTTACCTCCGGACCATTCCGGAACTCCTCGTGACGTCCGGGATCTCATCCGGGACTCCGAACAACATTCGGTAACCACATACAAACTTCCTTTATAACCCTAGCATCATCGAACCTTAAGTGTGTAGACCCTACGGGTTTGGGAACCATGCAGACATGACTGAGACGTTCTTCGGTCAATAACCAACAGCGGGATCTGGATACCCATGTTGGTTCCCACATGTTCCACGATGATCTCATCGAATGAACCACGATGTCGAGGATTCGATCAATCCCGTATACAATTCCCTTTTATCTAGTGGTACGATACTTGCCCGAGATTCAATCGTCGGTATCCCGATACCTTGTTCAATCTCGTTACCGGCAAGTCTCTTTACTCGTTCCGTAACACATCATCCCATGATCAACTCCTTGGTCACATTGTGCACATTATGATGATGTCCTACCGAGTGGGCCCAGAGATACCTCTCCGTTTGCACGGAGTGACAAATCCCAGTCTCGATTCGTGCCAACCCAACAGACACTTTCGGAGATACCTGTAGTGTACCTTTATAGCCACCCAGTTACGTTGTGACGTTTGGCAGACCCAAAGTATTCCTACGGTATCCGGGAGTTGCACAATCTCATGGTCTAAGGAAATGATACTTGACATTTAGAAAAGCTTTAGCATACGAACTACACGATCTTTGTGCTAGGCTTAGGATTGGGTCTTGTCCATCACATCATTCTCCTAATTATGTGATCCCGTTATCAACGACATCCAATGTCCATGGTCAGGAAACCGCAACCATCTATTGATCAACGAGCTAGTCAACTAGAGGCTTACTAGGGACATGGTGTTGTCTATGTATCCACACATGTATCTGAGTTTCCTATCAATACAATTCTAGTATGGATAATAAACAATTATCATGAACAAGGAAATATAATAATAACCAATTTATTATTGCCTCTAGGGCATATTTCCAACAGTCTCCCACTTGCACTAGAGTCAATAATCCAGTTCGCATCGATATGTGATTAACACTCAAGGTCACATCCCCATGTGACCAACACCCAAAGAGTTCTGGGTTTGATCATGTTATGCTTGTGAGAGAGGTTTCAGTCAACGGGTCTGCAACATTCAGATCCGTATGTACTTCGAAAATTTCTATGTCATCTTGTAGATGCAACTACTACGCTACATTTGGAGCCATTTCAAATAACTGTTCTACTTGGAGCTATTCTAAATTGTTGCTCCATTATACGTATCCGGTATCTCTACTCAGAGCTATCCGGATAGGTGTTAAGCTTGCATCGACATAACTCTTTACGTCGAACTCTTTATCACCTCCATAACCGAGAAACATATCCTTATTCCACTAAGGATAATTTAGACCGCTCTCTGGTGATCTACTCCTAGATTACCTTTGTACCCTCTTGCCAGATATGTGGCAAGGCACACATCAGGTGCGGTACTCAGCATGGCATACCGTATAGAGCCTATGACAAAAGCATAGGGGACGACCTTCGTCCTTCCTCTTTCTTCTGCCGTGGTCGAGCTTTAAGTCTTAACTTCATACCTTACAACTCAGGCAAGAACTCCTTCTTTGACTGATCCATCTTGAACACCTTCAAGATCATGTCAAGGTATGTGCTCATTTGAAAGTACCATTAAGCGTTTTGATTTATCCTTATAGATCTTGATGCTCAATGTTCAAGTAGCTTAATCCAGGCTTTCCATTGAAAAACACTTTCCAAATAACCCTATATGCTTTCCAGAAATTCTACGTCATTTCTGATCAACAATATGTCAACAACATATACTCATCAGAAATTCTATAGCGCTCCCACTCACTTCTTTGGAAATACAAGTTTCTCATAAACTTTGTATACACCCAAAAACTTCGATCATCTCATCAAAGCATACATTCCAACTCCGAGATGCTTACTCCAGTCCTTAGAAGGATTGCTGGAGCTTTGCATACTTGTTAGCATCTTTCAGGATTGACAAAACCTTCCGGTTGTATCACATACAACCTTTCCTCAAGAAAATCGTCGAGGAAACAATGTTTTGACATCCTATCTGCAAGATTTCATAAATAATGCAGTAATCGCTAATATAATTCCAACAGACTCTTAGCATCGCTACGAGTGAGAAAGTCTCATCGTAGTCAACTCCTTGAACTTGTCGGAAAACATCTTAACGACAAGTCGAGCTTTCTTAATGGTGATACTTACCATCATTGTCCGTCTTCCTTTTAAAATCCATATGTTCCTAACAGCCTTACGACCATCAAGTAGTTCTTCCAAAGTCTACACTTTCATATATGGATCCTCTCTCGGATTATATGGCCTCGAGCCATTTTGGAATCCAGGCCCACCATCGCTTCTTCATAGCTCGTAGGTTCATTGTTGTCTAGCAACATGACTTCCAAGACAGGATTACGTACCATTCTGAAGTAGTACGCATCCTTGTCATCCCACGAGGTTTGGTAGTGACTTGATCTGAAGTTTCATGATCACTATCATAAGCTTCCACTTCAATTGGTGTAGGTGCCACAGGAACAACTCCCTGTGCCCTGCCACACACTAGTTGAAGAAACGGTTCAATAACCTCATCAAGTCTCCACCATCCTCCCACTCAATTCTTTCGAGAGAAACTTTTCCTCGAGAAAGGACCCGATTCTAGAAACAATCCCTTATTGCTTTCGGATCTGAGACAGGAGGTATACCCAACTGTTTTGGGTGTCCTATGAAGATGCATTTATCCGCTTCGGGTTCGAGCTTATCAGCCTGAAACTTTTTCACATAAGCGTCGCAGCCCCAAACTTTTAAGAAATGATAGCTTAGGTTTCTCTAAACCATAGTTCATACGGTGTCATCTCATCGGAATTACGTGGTGCCCTATTTAAAGTGAATGTGGTTGTCTCTAATGCCTAACCCATAAACTATCGTGGTAATTCGATAAGAGACATCATGGTATGCATCATATCCAATAGGGTGCAGTTATGATGTTCGGACACACCATCACACTATGGTGTTCCAGGCTGTATTAGTTGTGAAACAATTTCCACAATGTCTTAATTCTGTGCCAAACTCGTAATTCAGATATTCATCTCTATGATCATATCATAGATATTTTATCCTCTTGTCACGACGATCTTTCAACTTCACCCTGAAATTACTTGAACCTTTCAATAATTCAGACTCGTGATTCATCAAGTAAATATACTCAACATCTACTCAAATCATTTGTGAAGTAAGAACATAACGATATCCACTACACGCCTCAGCACTCATTGGACTGCACACATCAAAATGTATTACTTACAACAAGTTGCTTTCTAGTTCCATTTTACTAAAAATGAGGCTTTCAGTCATCTTGCCCATGTGGTATGATTTGCATGTCTCAAGTGATTCAAAACCAAGTGACTCCAAACGGTCCATTTGCATGGAGTTTCTTCATGCATATACACCAATAGACATGGTTCACATGTCTCAAACTCTTCAAAACGAGTGAGCCCAAAGATCCATCAACATGGAGCTTCTTCATGCGTTTTATACCGATATGACTTACGTGGTAGTGCCACAAGTAGGTGGTACTATCATTACTATCTTATATCTTTTGGCATGAACATGTGTATCACTACGATCGAGATTCAACAAACCATTCATTTTAGGTGCAAGACCATTGAAGGTATTATTCAAATAAACAGAGTAACCATTATTCTCCTTAAATGAATAACCGTATTGCGATAGACATGATCCAATCATGTCTATGCTCAACGCAAACACCAATCTCGATGGTAGAGGGAGCGTGCGATGCTTGATCACATCAAGCTTGGAAAAACTTCCAACACATATTGCCAGCTCACCTTTAGCTAGTCTCCGTTTACTCCGCAGCCTTTTATTTCGAGTTTACTAACATTTAGCAACTGAACCGGTATCTAATACCATGGTGCTACTGGGAGTACTAGTAAAGTACACATTAACACAATGTACATCCAATATACTTCTATCGACCTTGCCAGCCTTCTCATCTACCAAGTATCTAGGGTAATTCTGCTCCAGTGGCTGTTCCCCTTATTACAGACGCACTTAGTCTCGAGTTTGGGTTCAACCTTGGGTTTCTTCACTAGAGCAGCAGCTGAATTGCCGTTTCATGAAGTATCCCTTTTTGCCCTTGCCCTTCTTGAAACTAGTGGTTTCACCAACCATCAACAATTGATGCTCCTTCTTGATTTCTACTTTTGTGGTGTCAAACATCTCGAATATCTCAAGGATCATCATATATGTCCCCGATATATTATAGTTCATCACGAAGCTCTAGCAGCTTGGTGGTAATGACTTCAGAGAAACATCACTATCTCATCTGGAAGATCAACTCCCACTCGATTCAAATGATTGTTGTACTCAGACAATCTGAGCATAAGCTCAACAATTGAGATTTTCTCCCTTAGTTTGCAGGCTAAGAAAATCGTCGGAGGTCTTATACCTCTTGACGTGGGCACGAGCCTGAAATCCCAATTTCAGCCCTCGAAACATCTCATATGTTTCGCGACGTTTCAAAACGTCTTCGGTGCCTCAACTCTAAACCGTTTAACTGAACTATCACGTAGTTATCAAAATGTGTATGTCAGATGTTCGCAACATCCACAGACGACGTTCGAGGTTCAGCACACTGAGCGGTGCATTAAGGACATAAGCCTTCTATGAAGCAATGAGGACAATCCTCAGTTTACAGACCTAGTCCGCATAATTGCTACTATCAACTTTCAACTAAATTTTCTCTAGGAACATATCTAAACAGTAGAACTGAAGTGCGAGCCATGACATAATTTGCGAAGACCTTTTGACTATGTTCAGGATAATTAAGTTCATCTTATGAACTCCCACTCAGATAGACATCCCTCTAGTCATCTAAGTGATTACATGATCCGAGTCAACTAGGCCGTGTCCGATCATCACATGAGACGGACTAGTCATCATCGGTGAGCATGTTCATGTTGATCGTATCTACCATACGACTCATGCTCGACCTTTCGGTCTCTTGTGTTCCGAGGCCATGTCTGTACATGCTAGGCTCGTCAAGTCAACCTAAGTGTTTCGCGCGTGTAAATCTCTCTTACACCCGTTGTATGTGAATGTTAGAATCTATCACACCCGATCATCACGTGGTGCTTCGAAACAACGAACTGTCGCAACGGTGCACAGTTAGGGGGAACACTTTCTTGAAATTAGTATGAGGGATCATCTTATTTACTACCGTCGTGCTAAGTAAACAAGATGCAAAAACATGATAAACATCACATGCAATCAAATAATAGTGACATGATATGGCCAATATCATATAGCTCCTTTGATCTCCAACTTGGGGCTCCATGATCATCTTGTCACCGGCATGACACCATGATATCCATCATCATGATCTCCATCATCGTGTCTCCATGAAGTTGCTCGCCAACTATTACTTCTACTTCTATGGCTAACACGTTTAGCAATAAAGTAAAGTAATTTACATGGCGTTTCTCAATGACACGCAGGTCATACAAAAAATAAAGACAACTCCTATGGCTCCTGCCGGTTGTCATACTCATCGACATGCAAGTCGTGATTCCTATTACAAGAACATGATCTCATACATCACATATATATCATTCATCACATCCTTTGGCCATATCACATCACAAAACACTTGCTGCAAAAACAAGTTAGACGTCCTCTAATTGTTGTTGTAAGTTATTACGTGGCTGCTATAGGTTTCTAGCAAGAACGTTTCTTACCTACGCCAAAACCACAACGTGAATTGCCAATTTCTATTTACCCTTCATAAGGACCCTGTTCATCGAATCCGATCCGACTAAAGTGGGAGAGACAGACACTCGCCAGCCACCTTATGCAACTAGTGCATGTCAGTCGGTGGAACCGGTCTCACGTAAGCGTATGTGTAAGGTTGGTCCGGGCCGCTTCATCCCACGATGCCGCCGAATCAAGATAAGACTAGTAACGGCAAGATAATTGACAATATTGACGCCCACAACTACTTTGTGTTCTACTCGTGCATAGTAACTACGCATAGACCTAGCTCATGATGCCACTGTTGGGGAACGTAGCAGAAATTCAAAATTTTCTACGCAACACCAAGATCTATCTATGGAGAAACCAGCAACAAGGGGAAGGAGAGTGCATCTACATACCCTTGTAGATCGCTAAGCGGAAGCATTCAAGAGAACGGGGTTGAAGGAGTCGTACTCGTTGTGATCCAAATCACCAAAGATCCTAGTGCCGAATGGACGGCACCTCCGCATTCAACACACGTACAGCCCGGTGACGTCTCCCATGCCTTGATCCAGCAAGGAGAGAGGGAGAGGTTGAGGAAGACTCCATCCAGCAGCAGCACAACGGCGTGGTGGTGGTGGAGGAGCGTGGTACTCCAGCAGGGCTTCGCCAAGCACCGCAAGAGACGAGGAGGGAGAGGGGTAGGGCTGCGCCAAGAAGGTGAGGAACTCGTGTGTCTTGGGCAGCCCAAACCTCAAGTATATATAGGGGGAGGGGAGGGGCTGTGCCCCCACCTAGGGTTCCCTCCCTAGGGGTGGCGGCAGCCCCCAGATCCCATCTGGGTGGCGGCCAGGTGGAGGGGAGAGGGAGGCGCACCAGGCATGGGCCCTAAGGCCCATCTGCCCTTAGGGTTTGCCCCCTCCTCCCCTTAGGCGCCTTGGGCCCTTGTGGGGGGGGGGGGGGGGGCGCACCAGCCCACCTGGGGCTGGTCGCCTCCCACACTTGGCCCATGCAGCCCTCCGGGGCTTGTGGCCCCACTTGGTGGACCCCCGGGACCCTCCCGGTGGTCTCGGTACGTTACCGATAAAACCCGAAACTTTTCCCGTGACCAAAACAGGACTTCCCATATATAAATCTTTATCTCCGGACCATTCTGGAACTCCTCGTGACGTCCGGGATCTCATCCGGGACTCCGAACAACATTCGATAACCACATACAAACTTCCTTTATAACCCTAGCGTCATCGAACCTTAAGTGTGTAGACCCTACGGGTTCGGGAACCATGCAGACATGACCGAGACGTTCTCCGGTCAATAACCAACAGCGGGATCTGGATACCCATGTTGGTTCCCACATGTTCCATGATGATCTCATCGGATGAACCACGATGTCGAGGATTCGATCAATCCCGTATACAATTCCCTTTGTCTAGTGGTACGATACTTGCCCGAGATTCGATCGTCGGTATCCCGATACCTTGTTCAATCTCGTTACCGGCAAGTCTCTTTACTCATTCCGTAACACATCATCCCGTGATCAACTCCTTGGTCACATTGTGCACATTATGATGATGTCCTACCGAGTGGGCCCAGAGATACCTCTCCGTTTACACGGAGTGACAAATCCCAGTCTCGATTCGTGCCAACCCAATAGACACTTTCAGAGATACCTTTAGTGTACCTTTATAGCCACCCAGTTACGTTGTGACGTTTGGCACACCCAAAGTATTCCTACGGTATCCGGGAGTTGCACAATCTCATGGTCTGAGGAAATGATACTTGACATTTAGAAAAGCTTTAGCATACGAACTACACGATCTTTGTGCTAGGCTTAGGATTGGGTCTTGTCCATCACATCATTCTCCTAATGATGTGATCCCGTTATCAACGACATCCAATGTCCATGGTCAGGAAACCGCAACCATCTATTGATCAACGAGCTAGTCAACTAGAGGCTTACTAGGGACATGGTGTTGTCTATGTATCCACACATGTATCTGAGTTTCCTATCAATACAATTCTAGCATGGATAATAAACGATTATCATGAACAAGGAAATATAATAATAACCAATTTATTATTGCCTCTAGGGCATATTTCCAACAGATCTTGCGTGTGCATAGGAAAGTTTTTGAAATTACTACGTTTCCCAACAGTGGCATTCGAGCCAGGTTTTATGCATTGATGTTATATGCACGAGTAGAACACAAGTGAGTTGTGGGCGATACAAGTCATACTGCTTACCAGCATGTCATACTTTGGTTCGGTGGTATTGTTGGATGAAGCGGTCCGGACCGACATTACGCGTACGCTTACGCGAGACTGGTTCTACCGACGTGCTTTGCACACAGGTGGCTGGTGGGTGTCAGTTTCTCCAACTTTAGTTGAACCAAGTATGGCTACGCTCGGTCCTTGAGAAGGTTAAAACAACACTAACTTGATGAACTATCGTTCTGGTTTTGATGCGTAGGTAAGAACGGTTCTTGCTCAGCCTGTAGCAGCCACGTAAAACTTGCTACAGCAAAGTAGAGGACGTCTAACTTGTTTTTGCAGGGCATGTTGTGATGTGATATGGTCAAGACATGATGAGATATAAGTTGTTGTATGAGATGATCATGTCTTGTTGAAGTTATCGGCAATTGGCAGAAGCCTTATGGTTGTCTCTTTATTGCATAAGATGCAAGTGCCAAATAATTGCTTTACTTTATCGCTATGCGATAGCAATAGTTGCAAGAGCAATAGTTGGCGAGATGACCATGTGACGACACATTGTTATAGATCAAGATGATGGAGATCATGGTGTCATGCCGATGATGATGGAGATCATGACGATGCTTTGGAGATAGAGATCAAAGGCACAAGATGATGATGGCCATATCATGTCACATATTTTGATTGCATGTGATGTTTATATTTTATACATCTTACTTTGCTTAGTTATAAGATGATCTCTCACTAAATTTCAAGATAAAAGTGTTCTCCCTAAGTATGCACCGTTGCCAAAGTTCGTCGTGCCCAGACACCACGTGATGATCGGGTGTGATAAGCTCTACGTCCATCTACAACGGGTGCAAGCCAGTTTTGCACACACAGAAATACTCGGGTTAAACTTGACGAGCCTAGCATATGCAGATATGGCCTCGGAACACTGGAGACCGAAAGGTCGAGCGTGAATCATATAGTAGATATGATCAACATAATGATGTTCACCATTGAAAAGTACTCCATTTCATGTGATGATCGGTTATGGTTTAGTTGATTTGGATCATGTGATCACTTAGAAGATTAGAGGGATGTCTTTATAAGTGGGAGTTCTTAAGTAATATGATTAATTGAACTTAAATTTATCATGAACTTAGTCCTGGTAGTATTAGCATATCTATGTTGTAGATCAATAGCTCGCGTTTAGCTCCCCTGTTTTATTTTTGATATGTTCCTAGAGAAAACTAAGTTGAAAGATGTTAGTAGCAATGATGTGGATTGGATCCGTGATCTGAGGTTTATCCTCATTGCTGCACAGAAGAATTATGTCCTTGATGCACCGCTAGGTGACAAACCTATTGCAGGAGCAGATGCAGATGTTATGAACGTTTGGCTAGCTCAATATGATGACTACTTGATAGTTTAGTGCACCATGCTTAAACGGCTTAGAATCGGGACTTCAAAGACGTTTTGAACGTCATGGACCATACGAGATGTTCCAGGAGTTGAAGTTAATATTTCAAGTAAATACCCGAGTTGGGAGATATTAAGTCTCCAACAAGTTCTATAGCTAAAAGATGGAGGAGAATAGCTCAAGCAGTGAGCATGTGCTCAAATTGTCCGGGGTACTACAATCGCTTGAATCAAGTGGGAGTTAATCTTCCAGATAAAATAGTGATTGACATAATTCTCTAGTCACCATCACCAAGTTAGTAGAACTTCGTGATGAACTATAATATGCAAGGGATAACGGAAACGATTCCCAAGCTCTTTGTGATGCTGAAATCGACGAAGGTAGAAATCAAGAAAAGCATCAAGTGTTGATGGTAAACAAAACCACTAGTTTCAAGTAAAGGGACAAAGGGAATAAAGGGGAACTTCAAGAAGAACGGCAAGCAAGTTGCTGCTCAAGTGAAAAACCCAAGTCTGGACCTAAGCCTGAAACTGAGTGCTTCTACTGCAAAGGGACTGGTCACTGGAAGCGGAACTACCCCAAGTAATTGGCAGATAAAAAGGATGGCAAAGTGAACATAGGTATATTTGATATACATGTTATTGATGTGTACTTTACTAATGTTTATAGAAACCCCTTAGTATTTGATACTAGTTTAGTTGCTAAGAATAGTAACTCGAAACGGGAGTTGCAGAATGAACAGAGACTAGTTAAGGATGAAGTGACGATGTGTATTGGAAATGGTTCCAAGATTGATATGATCATCACCGTACACTCCCTATACTTTCGGGATTAGTGTTAAACCTAAATAGATGTTATTTGGCGTTTGCGTTGAGCATGAATATGATTTGATCATGTTTATTGCAATACGGTTATTCATTTAAAATCAGAGAATAATTGTTGTTCTGTTTACATGAATAAAACCTTCTATGGTTATACACCCAATGAAATTGGTTTGTTGGATCTCGGTCGTAGTGATACACATATTCATAATATTGAAGCCAAAAGATGCAAAGTTAATCATGATAGTGCAACTTATTTGTGGCACGGCCATTTGGGTCATATTGGTATAAAGCGCATGAAAAAACTCCATGTTGATGGGCTTTTGGAATCACTTGATTATGAATCAGTTGATGCTTGCGAACCATGCCTCATGGGCAAGATGACTAAGACTCCGTTCTTCGGAACAATGGAGCGAGCAACAGATTTGTTGGAAATCATAGATACTGATGTATGTGGTCTGATGAATATTGAGGCTCGCGGCAGGTATCATTATTTTCTGATCTTCACAGATGATTTGAGCAGATATGAGTATATCTACTTGATGAAACAAAAGTCTGAAACATTTGAAAAGTTCAAAGAATTCCAGAGTGAAGTGGAGAATCATCGTAACAAAAATAAAAGTTTCTACGATATGATCGCAGAAGTAAAATATTTGAGTTACGAGTTTGGCCTTCAATTAAAACAATGTGAAATAGTTTCACTACTCACGCCACCTGGAACACCACAGTGTAACGGTGTGTCCGAACGTCGTAACCATACTTTATTAGATATGGTGCGATCTATGATGTCTCGTACCAATTTACCACTATCGTTTTGGGGTTATGCATTAGAGACAGCTACATTCACGTTAAATAGGGCACCATCTAAATCCGTTGAGACGACACCGTATGAACTATGGTTTGTCAAGAAACCTAAGCCGTCATTTCTTAAAGTTTGAGGTTGCAATCACTACTAGGGAAAAGCCTAGCAGTAGCGCTGGTTTTTGGCCTATCAGTAGCGCGGGTAGGTGCGCTACTGATAAGGCGCTACAGCTAATGCTTAGCAGTAGCACCTACAGGCACTCGCTACTGCTATATCTACTTAGTAGTAGTAGCGCTTTCGAAAACAATCGCTACTACTATTATTCCCTATTCCATTTCTCTTGAATTTTAGGTCGTATTCATATACCTGTATATAATTTTTCATACATTAGCAATTTAGTGATTGTTTTTACATCATAATGAGTTATTAAATCACTAGGTGAAAGAACCTTGGATTAGTTTCAAGTGCATGGATCCAAAGTAACCAATGGTCACTTTGGATCCATCCATTTGAAACTAATCGGCGGTTCTTTCACCCAATGACATAATAACTTATCATCATCATCATAATATCATTAACAACTTATCATAATAATACATCATTGTCACATAACTCCTCATAATCATCATTTTCGTCCAATGTCATATAACAACTTCGTCACTAGTTATAATAACAACTCCGCCTCCTCATCATCATAGTAATCATAATCACTACTCCTACTCAGCATCACCATCAAGTCTAAGACATTGTATTCATATATAATCAACACTAACTAATTTTTCTTAATACTTAGGACCTACTCCTCTCTCCTAGCTACATAAAACAGATAAACCGGTCCTTCACCATAATGGAGAATGGACATAAACCTATCTCCAACTTGTGGCTTGTGCACATTCATTTTGTCTCCAATTATTTGCGTGTGCGCATTCATCACTTTGCTCCATTCTTTGATTTTGAGCCTTCCATCATTTGAAGAAATCGAGTATGCGATATGGTAAGCCTCCGAAGGAGTTGGTCGTAAGCTAACCATATGCATATCACCTTCGGTAAATAGCATATCAGGCACAACCTGCTTCGGGAGCCTCTGTTCAAAAATGGAATAGTAACATATATAGTTAGCAATGGTTTACTTAAGAATAATGTATGCAATGAAGTTACCATCATTAACAAAATCTTACCAAGTTTTTGGCAATGAAGTTATCATCAAGCAATGTATGGACTAGTGGCACGTATCTAGTATAATTTGGGCTGATAGAGTGCCTGTTTTTGAAGGCCTCAACATCTTCTGTGAATGAGACAAGATAACCTTTCTCCTCACAATTAAGCTTGGAGTCATAGCTGTAGTATGTGTTGTCTACTACCTTCCGAGTATTTCTTGAAGATAAGAAATAAGCTGAAAATTATAAATAAATAAGTTTAGTACGGACGAACACCAAATAGTTTTAAATTAACAACATAAATTACTGAACTTAACAAATTAGTTTGGCAAACTCACATCTAGGCAAAACTGGAGGCATATCCACATCCACCCAGATGTCGATATTATCATCATCATCATAATCTTCGGGACGAATATCAAATATTATTCGCATTCCCTCCTCAAATCCATATGACATGCATAGAGCTTCCCAATTAGAGCAACCAAAATGGGAGCGATCGACCACATTGTAGAACTTAACCAGAAACTCATAACCATGTTTAGTTCTTAAGTGACCCCTCCTCGTCTCCACATTCTGAAAGTCATCTAAACCAAAACCAAGCTTCTCCAATACATATGGTCTAGCATGGCACAGGATGTACTAATCGAATTGAAAAAAAATCCATAAATTACACGTTGAACAAAAGAAGCACAAGTGATGATATTAAATACGATGAAATGCTTGTCGTTGCGTACTGTACAAACATCGAAGGTCTCTTCCAGCTTCATGGTGAAAAACCTATTGTTTTGCAGGTGAGGAAACCTGTCGCACACACCTCGGTCATTGTAGCAGTACACACACTCCGGGATCCCATCGTCATCAGACATCTCCTGTGTCCAAAATTCAAAGATTATAACTCGACGGAAAAACCCAAAAAATCCGGCATGACCTTTGCTAAAAAAGGACATATCGAGCACCTGAAATTTGCCGAACGGAAATTAATCAAAACTCCAGCAAAACATAGGCCACTTATCGATGGTCATTGCATTTCAATGGTTCAAAATATGAAAAAAAAACATTTGAAAATATCTTATATATAATCCTAACAGTAAATAAACTAGTTTTATTAACTACTTACTAAATAAACTAGTTCTATTAAGCACTTACTAAATAAACTAGTTCTATTAAGCACTTAATATAAATAAACTAGTTATAATAATCACTTACTAAATAAACTAGTTACCTATGATTTGCAAAAACAGAGACAAGGGAGGGAGGGAGGGAGGAGAGAGGAGGGGGATGGGGCGGCCGGAGGAGGAGGAGGGAGGGGCGGTGGGAGGAGGGCTGCCGGCAGAGGAGGGAGGAGGGGGCGGCCACATGCGGAGGGAGGAGGAGGGAGGAGGGCACGGTGGGAGGAGGTGGGACGGAAGGAGGGAGTACCTCGGTGGCGGACGGATGACGGCGGCGACGAACGACAATGGTTATCGGCGCGTGCGGGAGTGACTGAGAGAGGGAGAGTGAGTGAGAGAGACAGGGTCGGCCGTACGTGTGGAGATAAGGTAGGGTTAGTAGTAGCGCGGGCATGAGAAAGCGCTACAACTAAGGAGAATAGCAATAGCGGGGTAAGGCATAAGGCGCTACTGCTATAACTAGCTGGACGGCGAGGTCATGGCAATGGGAGCAGCAACGCGGTTTAGAGATGACGCGCTACTGCTATTTTCTATTCAGCAGCATGTTTTCATGAAACGCGCTGCTGCTAAATAGCAGTAGCGTCGTATTTTGAAGAGCGCTGCTGGTAATATTCTGTGTATAAGGTTTTCCCTAGTAGTGAATGCTTATGTGAAAAAGTTTCAACTTGATAAGCTCAAACCCAAATCGGAGAAGTGTGTCTTCATAATATAACCAAAAGAAAATGTTGGGTACACCTTCTATCATAGATCCGAAGGCAAGATATTCATTGCTGAGAATAGATCCTTTCTAGAGAAGGAGTTTCTCTCGAAAGAAGTGAGTGGGAGAAAGTAGAACTTGATGAGGTAACTGTACCTGCTCCCTTATTGGAAAGTAGTTCATCACAGAAATCTGTTCCTGTGACTACTACACCAATTAGTGAGGAAGCTAATGATGATGATCATGTAACTTCAGATCAAGTTACTACCGAACCTCGTAGGTAAATCAGAGTGAGATCCGCACCAGAGTGGTACGGTAATCCTGTTCTGGAGGTCATGTTACTTGACCATGAAGAGCCTACGAATTATGAGGAAGCGATGATGAGCCCAGATTCCGCGAAATGGCTTGAGGCCATGAAATATGAGATGAGATCCATGTATGAGAACAAAGTATGGACTTTGATTGACTTGCCCATTGATCGGAGAGCCATTGAGATTAAATGGATCTTCAAGAGGAAGACGGACGCTGATAGTAGTGCTACTATCTACAAAGCTATAATTGTCGCAAAAAGGTTTTCGACAAGTTCAAGGTGTTGAGTACGATGAGAGTTTCTGACTACGATGAGAGTTTCTCACTCGTATCTATGCTTAAGTCTTTCCGAATCATGTTAGAAATTGCCGCATTTTATGAAATCTGGCAAATGGATAAACAAAACTGCATTCCTTAGTGGATTTATTAAAGAAGAGTTGTATGTGATGCAACCAGAAGGTTTTGTCAATCCTAAAGGTACTAACAAAATATGCAAGCTCCAGCGATCCATCTATGGACTGGTGCAAGCATCTCGGAGTTGGAATATACGCTTTGATAAGTTGATCAAAGAATATAGTTTTAAACAGACTTGCGGTGAAGCCTGTATTTACAACTATGTGATTAACACCCATAGTTCACATCGTCATGTCACCAACACCCAAAGGGTTTACTAGAGTCAATAATCTAGTTCACATCACCATGTGATTAATACCCAAAGGGTTTACTAGAGTCAATAATCTAGTTCGCATCGTTATGTGATTAACACCCAAAGAGTACTAAGGTGTGATCATGTTTTGCTTGTGAGAGAAGTTTAGTCAACAGGTCTGCCACATTCAGATCCGTAAGTATTTTGCAAATTTCTATGTCAGCAATGCTCTGCATGGAGCTACTCTAGCTAATTGCTCCCACTTTCAATATGTATCCATATTGAGATTTAGAGTCATCTGGATCAGTGTCAAAATTTGCATCGACGTAACCCTTTACGACGAACCTTTTTGTCATCTCCATAATCGAGAAACATATCCTTATTCCACTAAGGACAATTTTGAACGCTGTCCAGTGATCTACTCCTAGATCACTATTGTACTCCCTTGCCAAAATCAGGGCAGGGTATACAATAGGTCTGGTACACAGCATGGCATACTTTATAGAACCTATGGCTGAGACATAGGGAATGACTTTCATTCTCTCTCTATCTTCTGCCGTGGTCGGGTTTTGAGTCTTACTCAACTTCACACCTTGTAACACAGGCAAGAACTCCTTCTTTAACTGTTCCATTTTGAACTACTTCAAAATCTTGTCAAGGTATGTACTCATTGAAAAAACTTATCAAGCGTCTTGATCTATCTCTATAGATCTTGATGCTCAATATGTAAGCAGCTTCACCGAGGTCTTTCTTTGAAAAACTCCTTTCAAACACTCCTTTATGCTTTGCAGAATAATTCTACATTATCTCCGATCAACAATATGTCATTCACATATACTTATTAGAAATACTGTAGTGCTCCCACTCACTTTCTTGTAAATATAGGCTTCACCGCAAGTCTGTATTAAACTATATGCTTTGATCAACTTTTCAAAGCGTATATTCCAACTCCGAGATGCTTGCACCAGTCCATAGATGGATCGCTGGAGCTTGCATATTTTGTTAGCACCTTTAGGATTGACAAAACTTTCTTGTTGCATCATATACAACTCTTCTTTAATAAGTCCATTAAGGAATGTAGTTTTGTTTATCCATTTGTCAGATTTCATAAAATGTGGCAATTGCTAACATGATTCAGACAGACTTAAGCATAGATACGAGTGCGAAACTCTCATCGTAGTCAACACCTTGAACTTGTCGAAAACCTTTTTGCGACAATTCTAGCTTTGTAGATAGTAACACTACTATCAGTGTCCGTCTTCCTCTTGAATATCCATTTAATCTCAATGGCTTGCCGATCTTTGGGCAAGTCAATCAAAGTCCATACTTTGTTCTTATACATGGATCTTATCTCAGATTTCATGGCCTTAAGCCATTTCGCGGAATCTGGGCTCATCATCGCTTCCTCATAGTTCATAGGCTCGTCATGGTCAAGTAACATGACCTCCAGAACAGGATTACCGTACCACTCTGGTGTGGATCTCACTCTGGTTTACCTACGAGGTTTCGGTAGTAACTTGATCTGAAGTTTCATGATCATCATCATTAGCTTCCTCACTAATTGGTGTAGTAGTCACAGGAATAGATTTCTGTGATGAACTACTTTCCAATAAGGGAGCAGGTATAGTTACCTCATCAAGTTCTACTTTCCTCCCACTCACTTCTTTCGAGAGAAACTCCTTCTCTAGAAAGGATCCATTCTCAGCAATGAATATCTTGCCTTCGGATCTGTGATAGAAGGTGTACCCAATATTTTCTTTTGGGTATCCTATGAAGATGCACTTCTCCGATTTGGGTTTGAGCTTATCAGGTTGAAACTTTTTCACATAAGCATTGCAACCTCAAATTTTTAAGAAACGACAGCTTAGGTTTCTTGCCAAACCATAGTTCATACGGTGTCGTCTCAACGGATTAAGATGGTGCCCTATTTAACGTGAATGTAGCTGTCTCTAATGCATAACCCCAAAACAATAGCGGTAAATCAGTAAGAGACGTCATAGATCGCACCATATCTAATAAAGCACGGTTACGACGTTCGGACACACAATTACACTGTGGTGTTCCAGGTGGCGTGAGTAGTGAAACTATTTCACATTGTTTTAACTGAAGGCCAAACTCGTAACTCAAATATTTTACTTCTGCGATCATATCGTAGAAACTTTTATTTTGTTAGGATGATTCTCCACTTCACTCTGAAATTCTTTGAACTTTTCAAATGTTTCAAACTTGTGTTTCATCAAGTAGATATACTCATATCTGCTCAAATCATCTGTGAAGATCAGAAAATAATGATACCTGCCGCGAGCTTCAATATTCATCAGACCACATACATCAGTATGCATGATTTCCAACAAATCTGTTGCCTGCTGCATTGTTCTGGAGAACGGAGTCTTAGTCATCTTGCCCATGAGGCATGGTTCGCAAGCATCAAGTGATTCATAATCAAGTGATTCCAAAAGTCCATCAGCATGGAGTTTCTTCATGCGCTTTACACCAATATGACCTAAACGGCAGTGCCACAAATAAGTTGCACTATCTTTATTAACTTTGCATCTTTTGGTTTCAATATTATGAATATGTGTATCACTACGATCGAGATCCAACGAACCATTTTCATTGGGTGTGTAACCATATATGTAAACAGAACAACAATTTATTCTCTTACTTAAATGAATAACCATATTGCAATAAACATGATCAAATCATATTCATGCTCAATGCAAACACCAAATAACACTTATTTAGGTTCAACACTAATCCCGAAAGTATAGGGAGTGTGCGATGATGATCATATCAATATTGGAACCATTTCCAGCACACATCGTCACTTCACCCTTAACTAGTCTCTGTTCATTCTGCAACTCCTGTTTCGAGTTACTACTCTTAGCAACTGAACCAGTATCAAATACCGGGGGTTGCTACGAACATTAGTAAAATACACATCAATAATCCGTATATCAAATATACCTTTGTTCACTTTGCCATCCTTCTTATCCGCCAAATACTTGGGGCAGTTCCGCTTCCAGTGACCAGTCCCTTTGCAGTAGAAGCACTCAGTTTCAGGCTTAGGTCCAGACTTGGGTTTTTTCACTTAAGCAGCAACTTGCTTGCTGTTCTTCTTGAAGTTCCCCTTTCTTCCCTTTGTCCCTTTACTTGAAACTAGTGATTTTGTTTACCATCAACACTTGATGCTTTTCTTGATTTCTACCTTCGTCAATTTCAGCATCACGAAGAGTTTGGGAATCGTTTCCGTTATCCCTTGCATATTATAGTTCATCACGAAGTTCTACTAACTTGGTGATGGTGACTAGAGAATTCTGTCAATCACTATTTTATCTGGAAGATTAACTCCCACTTGATTCAAGCGATTGTAGTACCCCGGACAATTTGAGCACATGCTCACTGCTTGAGCTATTCACCTCCATCTTTTAGCTATAGAACTTGTTGGAGACTTCATATCTCCCAACTCGGGTATTTACTTGAAATATTAACTTCAACTCCTGGAACATCTCATATGGTCCATGACGTTCAAAACGTCTTTGAACTCCCGATTCTAAGCCGTTTAAGCATGGTGCACTAAACTATCAAGTAGTCATCATATTGAGCTAGCCAAACGTTCATAACATCTGCATCTGCTCCTGCAATAGGTTTGTCACCTAGCGGTGCATCAAGGACATAATTCTTCTGTGCAGCAATGAGGATAAGCCTCAGATCACGGATCCAATCCGCATCATTGCTACTAACATCTTTCAACTTAGTTTTCTCTAGGAACATATCAAAAATAAAACAGGGGAGCTAAACGCGAGCTATTGATCTACGACATAGATATGCTAATACTACCAGGACTAAGTTCATGATAAATTAAAGTTCAATTAATCATATTACTTAAGAACTCCCACTTAGATAGACATCCCTCTAATCATCTAAGTGATCACGTGATCCAAATCAACTAAACCATAACCGATCATCACGTGAAATGGAGTAGTTTTCAATGGTGAACATCACTATGTTGATCATATCTACTATATGATTCACGCTCGACCTTTCAGTCTCAGTGTTCCGAGGCCATATCTGCATATGCTAGGCTTGTCAAGTTTAACCTGAGTATTCTGCGTGTGCAAAACTGGCTTGCACCCGTTGTAGATGGACGTAGAGCTTATCACACCCGATCATCACGTGGTGTCTGGGCACGACGAACTTTGGCAACGGTGCATACTCAGGGAGAACACTTTTATCTTGAAATTTAGTGAGAGATCATCTTATAATGCTACTCTCAATCAAAGCAAGATAAGATGCATAAAAGATAAATATCACATGCAATCAATATAAGTGATATGATATGGCCATCATCATCTTGTGCTTGTGATCTCCATCTCCGAAGCACCGTCATGATCACCATCGTCATCGGTGCGACACCTTGATCACCATCGTAGCATCGTTGTCATCTCGCCAATCTTATGCTTCCACGACTATTGCTACCGCTTAGTGATAAAGTAAAGCATTACAACACAATTGCATTGCATACAATAAAGCGACAACCATATAGCTCCTGCCAGTTGCCGATAACTCGGTTACAAAACATGATCATCTCATACAATAAAATTTAGCATCATGTCTTGACCATATCACATCACAACATGCCCTGCAAAAACAAGTTAGACGTCCTCTACTTTGTTGTTGCAAGTTTTACGTGGCTGCTACGGGCTTAGCAAGAACCGTTCTTACCTACGCATCAAAACCACAATGATAGTTTGTCAAGTTGGTGCTGTTCTAACCTTCGCAAGGGCCGGGCGTGGCCACACTCGGTTCAACTAAAGTTGGAGAAACTAACACCTGCCAGCCACCAGTGTGCAAAGCACGTCGGTAGAACCAGTCTCGCGTAAGCGTACGCGTAATGTCAGTCCGGGCCGCTTCATCCAACAATACCGCCGAACCAAAGTGTGACATGCTGGTAAGCAGTATGACTTATATCGCCCACAACTCACTTGTGTTCTACTCGTGCACAACATCAACGCATAAAACCTAGGCTCGGATGCCACTGTTGGGCAACGTAGTAATTTCAAAATTTTCCTACGCACATGCAAGATCATGGTGATGCATAGCAACGAGAGGGGAGAGTGTTGTCCACGTACCCTCATAGACCGAAAGTGGCAGCGTTAGCACAACGCGGTTGATGTAGTCGTACGTCTTCACGATCCGACCGATCCAAGTACCAAACGCACGACACCTCTGAGTTCAGCACACGTTCAGCTCGATGACATCCCGCGAACTCTGATCCAGCAGAGCTTCACGGGAGAGTTCCGTTAGCACGACGGCGTGGTGATGGTGATGATTTTCTACTGACGCAGGGCTTCGCCTAAGCACCGCTACGATATGATCGAGGTGGATTATGGTGGAGGGGGGCACCGCACATGGCTAAGAGATCAAGAGATCAATTGTTGTGTCTATGGGGTGCCCCCTGGCCACGTATATAAAGGAGTGGAGGAGGGGGAGGGCGGCCCTCTCTATGGCGCGCCCTAGGGGAGTCCTACTCCCACCGGGAGTAGGATTCCCCCTTTCCTAGTAGAACTAGGAGCCCTTCCAAGTAGTAGGAGTAGGAGGGAAGGAAAGGGAAGGGAAAAGGAGAAGGAAGGAAGGGGGCGCCCCCCTCCCTAGTCCAATTCGGACCAGCCCATGGGGAGGGGTGCGGCCACCCTTTGAGGCCTTTCTCTCCTTTCCCGTATGGCCCATTAAGGCCCAATACGAATTCCCGTAACTCCACGGTACTCCCGAAAATACCCGAATCACTCGGAACCTTTCCGGTGTCCGAATATAGTCATCCAATATATCGATCTTTACGTCTCGACCATTTCGAGACTCCTCGTCATGTCCCCGATCTCATCCGGGACTCCGAACTCTTTCGGTACATCAAAACACATAAACTCATAATATAACCTTCATCGAACTTTAAGCGTGCGGGCCCTACGGGTTCGAGAACTATGTAGACATGACCGAGACACGTCTCCGGTCAATAACCAATAGTGGAACCTGGATGCTCATATTGGCTCCTACATATTCTACGAAGATCTTTATCGGTCCGACCGCATAACAACATACGTTGTTCCCTTTGTCATCGGTATGTTACTTGCCCGAGATTCGATCATCGGTATCTCAATACCTAGTTCAATCTCATTACCGGCAAGTCTCTTTACTCGTTCCGTAATACATCATCCTGCAACTAACTTATTATTTGCAATGCTTGCAAGGCTTAAGTGATGTGCATTACCGAGAGGGCCCAGAGATACCTCTCCGACAATCGGAGTGACAAATCCTAATCTCTAAATACGCCAACCCAACAAGTACCTTTGGAGACACCTGTAGAGCACCTTTATAATCACCCAGTTACATTGTGACGTTTGGTAGCACATAAAGTGTTCCTCCGGTAAACGGGAGTTGCATAATCTCATAGTCATAGGAACATGTATAAGTCATGAAGAAAGCAATAGCAACAAACTAAACGATCAAGTGCTATGCTAACGGAATGGGTCAAGTCAATCACATCATTCTCTAATGATGTGACCCCGTTAATCAAATGACAACTCATGTCTATGGCTAGGAAACTTAACCATCTTTGATTCAATGAGCTAGTCAAGTAGAGGCACACTAGTGACATACTGTTTGTCTATGTATTCACACATGTATTATGTTTCCGGTTAATACAATTCTAGCATGAATAATAAACATTTATCATGATATAAGGAAATAAATAACAACTTTATTATTGCCTCTAGGGCATATTTCCTTCATATTATTCATGCTAGAATTGTATTAACCAGAAACATAATACATGTGTGAATACATAGACAAATAGAGTGCCACTTGTATGCCTCTACTTGACTAGCTCGTTGATCAAAGATGGTTATGTTTCCTAACCATAGACATGACTTGTCATTTGATTAATGGGATCACATCATTAGGAGAATGATGTGATTGACTTGACCCATTCCGTTAGCATAACACTTGATCGTTTAGTCTGTTGCTATTGCTTTCTTCATGACTTATACATGTTCCTATGACTATGAGATTATGCAACTCCCGTTTACTGGAGGAACACTTTGTGTACTACCAAACGTCACAACGTAGCTGGGTGATTATAAAGGTGCTCTACAGGTGTCTCCGAAGGCACTTGTTGGGTTGGCGTATTTCGAGATTAGGATTTGTCACTCCGATTGTCGGAGAGGTATCTCTGGGCCCTCTCGGTAATGCACATCGCTTAAGCCTTGCAAGCATTGCAACTAATGAGTTAGTTGCGGGATGATGTATTACGGAACGAGTAAAGATACTTTCCGGTAACGAGATTGAACTAGGTATTGAGATACCGACGATCGAATCTCAGGCAAGTAACATACCGATGACAAAGGGAACAACGTATGTTGTTATGCGGTCTGACCGATAAAGATCTCCGTAGAATATGTGGGAACCAATATGAGCATCCAGGTTCCTCTATTGGTTATTGACCGGAGACGTGTCTCGGTCATGTCTACATAGTTCTCGAACCCGTAGGGTCCGCATGCTTAAAGTTCGATGACAGTTATATTATGAGTTTATTTGTTTTGATGTACCGAAGGAGTTCGTAGTATCGGATAAGATCGGGGACATGACAAGGAGTGTCGAAATGGTCGATACCTAAAGATTGATATATTGGATGACTATATTCGGACATCGGAAAGGTTCAGAGTGATTCGGGTATTTTCGGGAGTACCGGGGAGTTACCGGAATTCGTATTGGGACTTAATGGGCCATACGGGAAAGGAGAGACAGGCCTGAAAGGGTGGCCGCACCCCTCCCCATGGGCTGGTCTGAATTGGACTAGGGAGGGGGGGGTGTCGGTGTCAGAACCGGCGGATCTCGGGTAGGGGGTCCCAAACTGTGCGTCTAGGCCGGATGGTAACAGGAGGCAGGGGACACGATGTTTTACCCAGGTTCGGGCGCTCTTGATGGAGGTAAAACCCTACGTCCTGCTTGATCGATATTGATGATATGGGTAGTACAAGAGTAGATCTACCACGAGATCAGAGAGGCTAAACCCTAGAAGCTAGCCTATGGTATGATTGTATGTTATGGTTGTTGTCCTACGGACTAAAACCCTTCGGTTTATATAGACACCAGAGAGGGTTAGGGTTACACAAGGTCGGTTACAAAGGAGGAGATATCCATATCCGTATTGCCTAGCTTGCCTTCCACGCCAAGTAGAGTCCCATCCGGACACGAGACGAAGTCTTCAATCTTGTATCTTCATAGTCTAACAGTCCGGCCAATGGAGATAGTCCGGCTGTCCGAAGACCCCCTAATCCAGGACTCCCTCAGTAGCCCCTGAACCAGGCTTCAATGACGATGAGTCCGGCGCGCAGTATTGTCTTCGGCATTGCAAAGCGGGTTCCTTCTCCGAATACATCACAGAACAATTTGAATACGAGGATAGTGTCCGACCCTGCAAAATAAGTTCCACATTCCACCATATTTTCGCAGATCTAATTTGCTGACTCGTTTTGGCAGCACGACGTTGTGTCATGGCCCGGTGATTATTCGAACCGTTTCTTTTAACCAGCCCCGCACATAACGCGAGGCAGTTTTTCGACACGTCTTGTCAAAGCAGAGATCGTGTCCCCTTATTACGGGATTCTCATCAATACGAGCGTGGGTAACCCAACCGCACCATCAATTGCGGCACTTGGGGGATAAGCGAGTTTTACCAGGCAAGTGGGGACGCTTAGTTTCGTCTGCCTATATAAAGGGATAATTATTCACCTTTCTATCCACGCCTTCTTCCTCCTTTGCTCATCCGTTTTCGCACACTCGAGCTCTAGCGCCCAAGTCCGCACTTCCCACCTCGACCTTCTCCAATCATGTCCGGAGTGGGAGGCAAGTGGATGGTCTCCTTCGTCACGGAGGGAGACATCAAGAAACTGAGGAGAGTCAGATACCTGCCCGACGACATCGCGCACCGGCTCCCAGATGAGGGGCAGCTCATCCCCACCCCCAGGCCCCATGAGAGGGTAGTATTCCTCACCCATTTCCTCGCGGACTGGGATTCCCTCTCCACCCCTTCGTCCGGGGGCTCATGTTTTATTACGGCCTGGATTTCCACGATCTGGCCCTGAACTTCATCCTCAACATCTCGGCGTTTATCGTCGTGTGCGAGGCCTTCCTCCGTATCAAGGCCCACTTTGGCTTATGGCTAAAGACCTTCAATGTCAAGCCAAAGGTGGTGGGCGGCCGCCAGGCGGAGTGCGGAGGCGCCATGGTGGGCAAGATGCCCAACGTAACATGGCTCGAGGGCTCCTTTGTGGAAACCATAAAGGGATGGCAATCGGCGTGGTTCTACATCACCGAGCCGCGCGACGCCAAATGGGCGGCAGCCCCTGAGTTTCAATCCGGATTCCCAACACGGCTCACTTCCTGGAAAGAGAAGGGCTTGTTGTGGGGTTCATCGGTGGAGCTGGATGGACTCCAGAAATGTATCCGGAGTATGGCGAGCAAGAAGCTCAAGCTTGTCAACATAGTCCAAGTTATGCTCATCCGCCGGATACTCCCGTGTCAACAACGGGATTTTACCTTATGGGAGTTTGACCTGGCCCAACACCAGACTTTGAGCGAGCTCTTCGATACGATGCACAAGGACGTCTGGAAGGTGCTGTTCAAGGGCGCCGTGGTCCCCCCTTCTCTTGCCGAGGACCGCGGACTAAGCGCAAAGCGTTTAGCGCGTTCGGTGAGTTCAATACGTCACATAGGACATTTATTTTCCCTAGATTAATCATGCGCGGGGTCTAATCTCCATGCCTTTGATAGGACTGGGTGGAGATGTAGGGGCAGATTAACTGTCCGGCCCCTTTGCCCGAAGACACTGTGAGTGCTCTCCTGATGGAGATGCTGGCTCCGGCTCCTTACAAGGTGCCGGAGAAGACCAAGAAGGCCAAGGGAGCCCGAAAGAGTTCCCGACGCCAGGTGTTATCGAACTCATCGTCCGATAACTCTATGACACACTTTTCCCCTGAAGATGAGGAGGAAGAAGAAGATGCTCCCCCTCCAGGCGGGGGAGACAAAAAAAGGAAGGCCTCCCCAACTGGGGAGGCTGAAGGGTCCAAGAAGGGGAGGACTCTCCTTCCGGACAGTTCCACCGCTGCCGACGAGGGCGAGGACGAGTGGTTGCCCCGGGCCAAGCCCCCGGGGAGATCGTAAGTATTCGGATACCAGAGTAACTCATAGCATTCTTTTGTCACACTGCTTTCCCTAACGCCGAACATGATTATGCAGGCCGCCGCGAACCAGCATCGATGTATCATCGGACGGCTCCCTGGGCTCGTCGGACATGGATAGCGATCCAGTACCGACCGCCACCTCCCCTCATCCTGCTGACGACACCGAGGTGATGTCTCATGAGGCACCGGATCGGGGGGAGGCAGTCCCGGAGGCGCCTCAAGGCGACCTTCCGGACTCCGGGAGCCGAGGGGACGGGGCCCCCGAGAGCTCCGAGTTCGGCCCTCAGCAGAACACCGCACCGGACCCTCCAGCAGTTCCGGGCTCGGGCAGGCAGCCTCCTTCTAAGAGGGGCAAGACGCCTGTGCCGGTGACCTCTGTCCATCCAGAGGCACCAGACAATCTGCTGGAAGCGTTTCACAGCGCTTCCATCGACGAGGAGCACCGCACTATCATGAGTGCGGTGATCCAGAAGGTTCAGTCCGCCAAGAGCGGATTGACTGAAGCCTGTGCCAGCCTTCTAACAGGCTTCGAGGTAAGTGTTTTAAAATGCAGTGGAAATATTACCGCATAGACAGTAGCCCCTGATGCTTTGTTCGGTGTTCACAAAGAAAAGCCGAACAGAGGATCAAATAATATCGCAGGAGTCTAATATAAGTATGTCAATATGCGTATGCAGGCTTCGCTGCTGGCGTCCGCCGCACTGACTGCGGAGGTTGCTGTACTGAAGCAGGACCTCGAGGGGTCCAGGAAAGAGCTCGGCCTTGCCAAGAGGCAGCTCGAGGAGAACAGGGGTAAGTAATGCCCCGTCTATAAATATGTATATATAAAAAAGGACGTGATTGCAAAATGACAGGATCATTGTATGTTTGCTAGGGGCCACGACCGAGGTGGCGACCCTGAAGCAAGCACTAACCAAGGCCGAAGATAAAGCGGCCAAGCAGCGCACCGAGCGAGAGAAGCACGAGGCTCGGGTGGGCGAGGTGCAGCAAGAGCTCCAGGCTCTCGTGACGAAGCACGAGGCGTTGGAGCTTGACTCGAAGACGTGAGATTCTGAGCTTGCCGCGACCCTTGAGAGCGCAAAGAGTGCCAAGGCCGAGGCCCAGAAGGCCCTCCAAGAGATCGATGCGATGAAGAAGATAGCGGCGGGTAAGGCTTTCTATATGCAAAGCAAGCATGTAAAAGTAAATTACCGATTACTTACCCGGATCTGGAGCTCTTCTGGAGCATTCGCAGATTTTCCTCGCAGTGTGTCCGATGCCGCACAATTTTACCAGGCTGAGGATGGAAGCTCGACGGAGAAGCTGTTCTGGTCTCAGTATGCTGAGGCCGAACATCCGGTGCCAATGAGCGACCAGCTGAAGCAGATGGTCGAGCTACATAAGGCGGCCGATCAGGCCATGAAGAGCTTTATAGTCCGGCTGTGGCCTGGCGATGCCCTTCCGAACAGCTTCTTCGGCCTAGTGAGGCGGCTTGTGGATGCCTGCTCGCAGCTGGAGGTCGTCAAGCGATCTATCTGCATTGAAGGTGCACGCCGGGCTTTCGCCCGTGTGAAATTGCAGTGGGTCAAGCTAGACGCCGTGAAGCTGATCAAGGAGGGGTCGCCAGAGGGCAAGGAGCACCACCACCCGAGATGTAATACGAGGGTGTTCTGCCGGGTGCCCGTCTCATCGGGGACGAGTGTTTGAAAGATGTAATATTTGAGTAAACTTGCTCGTTTTATCCTGTATTTATGAAAACTTGTTTCATATGCGCTATGCAACGCTTGTTTGAATTTAAAATATTACCTCCTGTTTGGCTGTTTATCCAATCTGAGAGATGGCTTGTCCTCGGC
Source organism: Triticum urartu (assembly GCF_056163025.1). NCBI lineage: Eukaryota > Viridiplantae > Streptophyta > Magnoliopsida > Poales > Poaceae > Triticum > Triticum urartu. The sequence continues at coordinate 692,339,284 of NC_141874.1, read as the reverse complement.
TTCTGCCCCCATGCCACGAGTGCTGGGGTGTTCGGGATAAACCTGAGCACTCTTGTTCCCATATTTGGGTCCTTCGAGGGAGGTGCTCAGCACAACGAACAAGGCAACCAGACTAATAATGCTTTATCACTCTCACTTAGCCATAGAATTCTATAATTTTAAATTTCGGCGAAGCCCCTAGTATTCGGAAGGCCGAATTCGGGGCGCGATACACGCCTGTAAACCGGATAGGGCCGGCCCCTCGCCCTAAGCGGCATAAGTCTTTAGGGACTTGAAAAACCTCGCCGAACAGTGACCAGTCTCTCGCCTTATCATGACAGTCAGTTTTAGCTTTCTCTACTGAGGTGCTAAGCCCGGCTGAACCGGGGCACAATCGCAGTAGTTCTCCTAGCGCTACCTTAGCCGATAGAGTGGAACGTAAGGTACCAAAACATAGGAGCTGGGCAAACCCAACATTTGACCAAAGACATGATTCGGAGCTGATGCATATAATGCTATAAGTTCGGGGTGCCACACTTGTGAAAGTGTTCGGACTTTTCACACCGCATTGTGGGGTACGTAAGCCCCTGGTGTATTGGCCGTACCATAGTGTACGGTTGCAAGGCGTCATTAATGAACACATAGATATATATATATATATATATAACAAGAATGCAATAATAGTCGTAATGTCATGCATTATTTAAAAAAATTGCGTTAAAGCAGAGTGATACAGATAGTGCGATAAGCAAAGAGTAGGACTATGTCCCTTCCAAGGGCAAGCTGAGGAATGATATTAAATTGAATATTTCACTCGTTACTGTAATCAACCTGGGAATTCCGCAATATAACGTAGCTGTCTGCCTCCTTGGTTGCTGCATCATGTGTTCGGCAATAGTGCTGCCGGACAGTGTTTCCAGAGATTAAGGTCCTGAAAGAAAAAGAAAAATAACCAAACGGGAAGCCCCTAGTGTGGTTTAGGTCGCGTCTTGGGGCGTGCCGTAGTTGTGCCCCCCTCCCCACCTGTGCCCATGGTATTTTTAATGCGTAATTATGTACGCGTGGCACGAGTTTCGCCGCTGGGCTGGGATTGGGGTGGCCGCCGTATTGCTATGCGAGCTCAGATCGCGCCAGGCGGTCTATTTGCCGATTGCCCCGAGCGCGCTTGAAGGTGTCCGGGCTGTGAAGCGCCGAACTGGTTTATTGCCTTGAGAGGCTGCTTTGCGTTTTTGCTGCGAGGGCTGCAGTGTGCTCCTCTGTTCGGAGAGAGCGCTCTGTGTTTCCATTGACTGTGATAACTCCGTGAGGTCCTAGCATCTTGAGCTTGAGGTATGCATAATGCGGTACCGCATTGAATCTAGCAAATGTGGTTCGCCCGAGCAGCGCGTGATAACCACTGCGGAACGGGACTATATCGAAGATTAACTCTTCGCTTCGGAAGTTATCCGGGGATCCGAAGACAACTTCCAGTGTAATTGAGCCTGTGCAATGGGCCTCTACACCTGGAATGACGCCCTTAAAGGTCGTTTTTGTGGGTTTGATCCTTGAGGGGTCTATACCCATTTTGCGCACTGTGTCCTAATAAAGCGGGTCATGAGCGTCGTGAGAGCTGCCATAGATTTCGTCTTTTCCTGAACAAGATGCCGGGCTAGCCACTCATCTCGGATGTTGTGCTTGAAAGCCGCTAAGGCCTCCGCATCCGGACAGTCGACAATTTGATTTTTCTTTGTAAGGAACCGAGTCCAGAATTGCCTGGCCGACTCTTCTGGCTGCTGAATTATGTGGCTTAAATCACCGGCGTCTGGTGGTCACACATAAGTGCCCTGAAAGTTGTCGAGGAATGCGGCTTCCAGATCTTCCCAATAGCTAATGGAGTCCACTGGCAAGCTGTTAAGCCAATGCCGCGCTGGTCCTTCACTACAAGAAACTTGGTAATCCATGACGGATTACTGCTGACGTTCCTGGAATCCGTCACAGATTATGACGGCTTTTCTTGCCCCGTCATGAATACCGTCACTGATTAGTAACCCGTGGTTGGGCCTAAAAACAGCAGGCCCTTCATGATGGACGTTGGGCTGTCGTCACGGAAACTGTCATGAATCGACCAAGCGGGCTCAGTCAGGCCAATCACTTCTTTTAATATACACCATCCAGACCGTCACCGATTGTGCTCCGGCTGATGTGGCGTGTCTGCCCCTTCTTTGGCCCACATGTCGGTTGGACCATAGGTTTTGCCCCAAAAAATAAAAGTGTGATTATACATGGGTGCCATTGTATGCCCCACATGACAGGGTATTTTGGATTATGTTGCTTCCCGTAACAAAAAACTGTTGAGACTTAGGTATTTCTTTTCCCCGATTCTTACATCCCCCAGATCCCATTGGCCGGCGCAGCCGCCGCCGCCAGTGCCGCCGCCGACTGCCCGGGCGAGGGTGGTTAGATTCGGCGGGGTGGTCCGTCTCGGCGCCATCTTCACGACACCGTCGGCCTCTGGCATCGCCGCGGTGCACCCTTGCTGCACCGACGAGGCAGCCTCCGCGCGCCATTGCCACGCCGACGAGGCAGCCTCCGCCCGCCATTGCCGTGCCCACGAGGCAGCCGCCGCCCACCATTGCCTCACAGATGAGCCAGTCGCTGCCCGCAGTTGCTGCACTGGAAAATCCCTCGTTCTTTCCCAACATCAACCTCAGCCAGGAGCGAACGGTATGCCTCCAGCAGAAATCATCTCTCTCCTTCAGAATTTGTTGACTAAATACCGTGCTTTGCAATTTTCCCCTTCTGAATTTGGGGTGAACCTCTTCCCTTTAGGTTTAATGGTGTGTTATTTGAGGTAGTTAGATTACCCAATTAATGAATGTGTTGATGGATGCAGATACATATTCAGAAAATACCATCTCAGTGTAGTTAGCATTTGGGATTTTAGTTCCATTTTTCTTGTTTTCATGACACCATAGATGTGACACGTGAACCATGTACATTATGTTTTTCAGGGTGCATTCATCCACATACATATTGAGTTGGCATCAATCGATGCATTGTCTTATTCACATACTAGTAGTCATAGATTTTGTAGGCAAGCTCATACTAGTAAATGTGTGCTACAGATTTGTATTGATTTGCAGACCTCTTTAATGTCGAATAATCAGTGAAATATTTTGTCAAGTGGTGTATGTTCCTTTGTCACAACGAAAGAAAAAAAATCTTTTGATGAACTGTGTTCACTATAGTGCGAAGCAGTATAATTTTAAATCTGAACATATTTTAGTTTGGTATACTGTACATGTTAATTTGATGGCCGGGGTAAACCTTTGATTGAATTGGTTCTTTTTCTGCAATGTAGATGGATAGACGTTGGATTCATGGTACATTGTTTTCCTGTGAGTACACTGAAGGTGTCAAAGAATTTATGAACTTCATTCAAGAGAAATTCAGCGAGGATGATAAAATACTTTGCCCATGTAGAGAATGCCTTAATCATAAGTACCAGCATCAGACCATTGTGAACACGCACATATTGATGTATGGCATGGAAAGTACATATACTTGTTGGATATATCATGGAGAAGACTTTGATGTAGATGTTATTGAACATCCTGTTGATGTGCATGACACCGAGGATGGTGACAACGGCGCTGACCGATTTGAAGAGATGTTTGAAGACCTACGCACAGCAGTAGAACAAGCTCAGAGTGAAACTAAAAATCAAGATGCTAACAATGGTGGAAACCCTTCTGAGAATGAGTCTTTTTTGAAGGATGTGATGAAGGAGGCAAAATGGCAGCTTTATCATGGTTGTACCAAGTTTTCAAGGTTCTCCTTTGTGGTAAAGCTTCTTCACTTGAAGTCATACCATAGGATCCCGAATAGTGCATTTACTGAAATTTTGAAGCTATTAGCTGAAGCATTCCCTGAACCCAATACGCTCCCAAAATCGTATAAGGAAGCAAAGAACCTTCTAAAGGAATTAGGCCTTGGGTATGAGTCTATACATGTGTGCTTCAATAATTTCATTCTGTTCAGAAAGCAATATGCCAATCATGACAATTGCCCAGTTTGTGGCCTATCAAGGTGGAAAGACCCTGCTAGAAAGAAGATTCCACAGAAAGTGTTGAGGCATTTTCCATTGGTGCCTAGGCTAAAGAGGATGTTTATTTTCAAAAAAGGCGCAGAAGAAGCACAATGGCATGAGCTAAAGAGGCAGCCCAATGAGAAGGAACTGAGTCATCCAAAAGACGGTGATGCGTGGAAAGATTTCGATGAAAAATTTCCAGAATTTGCAAAAGATGCCAGAAACTTTAGGCTTGGCATTTCCACTGATGGGTTCAATCCTTTTGGAAATTTTAACACAACCTATAGTATGTGGCCTGTATTTGTTATACCATACAACCTTCCACCTTGGGCATGCATGGATCAGTCAAATTTTATGATGGCTCTGCTGATTCCAGGTCCCAAATCACCTGGCAAGCACTTCGATGTCTTTCTACAACCACTTGTGGAAGAATTACTTGAGCTCTGGGAGGGTGTACGTACATATGATGCTCTTAGTGGAAAAATGTTTGATCTTCATGCTGCAGTTCTATGGTGCATTCACGATTACCCAGCTCTGAGCACTCTTTCAGGGCGTACCACAAGAGGCTATTTTGCATGTATTCATTGTGACAAACACCCACTTTCTTATAGCCTAAGGAGTAAAATTGGGTATATTGGTCACTATCGTTTCCTTCCAAGGGGTCATCGTTTGCAGAGAAACAATGAATTTGTTGGTCTTCATGAAAGCAATGATGAGCCAGGTAAATTCTCTGAGAAAGAGTTGCAAGAAGAATTGGAGAAGGTTAGACCTGGGAGACAACAAGAAAGTAGAAAAAGGAAGCATTCTGACTTGGGCAGCAAGAAGGATCATGTGCCAATTTGGGGTCGGCGGGTTTGTTTGTGGGATTTGAAGTATTGGGCAAAGTTGAAGCTGAGACACAATCTTGATGTCATGCATATTGAGAAAAAGCATTTGTGAAAACCTCGTTGGGACAATTCTGAATCTGGAGGGTAAGACAAAGGACACACTTAATGCTAGGATTGATCTCAAAGATTTGAATATTAAAGAGGAGTTGCAATTGAGGAAGGAGGGAGACTCATATGTGATGCCTCGGGCCCGATATACCTTGTCCAAAGAACAAGTTGTTGCATTTTGTCAATTTTTACGAGAGTTAAAGTTTCCAGATGGGTTTGCTTCCAACATCTCAAGATGCACAAGTGCTGATGGAACCAAGGTACAAGGCCTGAAAACACATGATTGTCACATTCTTCTGCAGAGAATCTTACCTGCTAGCATGAGACGATTTTTGGACAGTGATATATATGAAGCAATAGCTGAGTTAGGCAAGTTTTTCAGAGAACTATGCAGCAAAACTCTTAATAGGGATGTCTTGTCCGAAATGAAGAAGGAAATCCCTGTAATTTTGTGCAAGCTTGAGAAAATTTTCCCGCCTGCACTCTTTGATGTGATGGTGTACCTTGCCGTACATTTACCTGAAGAGGCATTGCTTCGAGGTCCCGTACAATATGGGTGGATGTACCCAGTTGAAAGAAGGCTATATACTTTAAAGCGCTATGTGAGGAATAGGGCGCGACCAGAAGGTTCGATTGCTGAGGCATATATTGCAGATGAATGCCTCACATTTTGCTCCAGGTACATGGATGATGTTGAAACAATATTTAATCGGAAACCAAGAAATATAGGGTATTCAGATGAAGAAGCCTATGGTGTTGACGTTTTTGGGCATGGAGTTAATTTTACTTCAGGATATGACTATGAATATGTGCATGAGCAAAACTATTTTGACCAGATGGTGTGGTATGTGTTGAACAATTGTGATCAAGCTAAGAAATATATCGAGTACGTTGTCACTTTTGAAACTTGTGCTTGTTGCATTGTGTTGTACATATGTGATCTCGAGACTAATTTGTTTTATTTTACAGTATGTTCAGAGATGAGTTAAAGAGAAAAAGGTTGCCGGACAGTGATAAAGAGCTTCAACAAAAATTTCAGACATGGTTCAGGAACTATGTTAGTTTTCATTCACATCTAGTTATAATTTTTGGTTGTCAAATTTCACTGCAGATTCTAATGTATGTGTTTGTGTGCTGTTGCAGATGATGAGGCTGCGAGATGAGGTTGGCGAAGAGGTAGATGAAGATCTATTTTCCTTGGCATGTGGTCCTGATCAGAGAGTCCGGAAATTCTCATCGTGCATAGTGAATGGGATTAGATTTAGCACTGTTGCTCGTGATAGCAACAAGAGGACGCAGAACAGTGGAGTCATGACCGAAGGTGAACATGACCGTAAGGTCATAGATTTTTATGGAACCTTGAAAGAGATCATTCAGTTAGATTATAACTTGAAAGATAGGTCAGTTGTTTTGTTTAAATGTGACTGGTTTAAACTTGATGGAAAGAAGACTGAACTTAAAAATGATGGTTTTTTCAAAAGCATACATGTTGGAAGTTTGTGGTACAAGGACGATTCTTTGATTCTGGCTACTCAGGCTAGTAAGGTCTTTTATTTGCCGGACACGAAGTATGGGAAAAATTGGCAAGTTGTGCAAACATTGGACCATAGGCATCTGTTCAATATTAGTGAAACTGAGGGTGTACCTTTTAGTGGTCCTGCATATCAAGAGGAGGAGTGTTGTGAAGAGGAGGATAGGAGAACATCAGTTTCTGACCATACATCTGAGAAGCCTTTGCATAGAGATGATGAGCAAGGCATTACTTTTGAAGCTGATGTCGTTGCTCGTTTGATGAAAGAAAAATCCACAAAAGTGTATGAAGGTGGCGACGAAGATGAAGAAGATGACACAGGTTTGGAGTATTGCAGTGAAGATGAAGGAGGTGCCACAATGGATGTCGACAGCGATGACGAGTAGATGTTTTAGTGTAGAAGGTACTATCTTCATTCTTGTTGCATAATTTTTTCCTTTGCTACTGCAATATCCTATTGCTGTTTACACACTACATGCTTGTTCAGTATAGTACATGGGAGACTGAGGTGTTTATGCACTACAAGTTTGTTCAGTTCAGTACATCGTCTCTTTTTGCATATGTATAGTTTGAATGCACTTCTAAATTTGAAATATTCGACAGGCGTTGCTGACAAGGCTGAGAAGGAGATGCTGAAAAAAGGTTGTGCTGCAAGCTTAAGTTGGTCTGTACAGTGCTTTTGGCTCCTGTCATCTACAATGGTAGTATCTGGAGTTTCATTTTGTTTGCCTTGATACGGCAATGACCGGTGATTCTTCTTGTGATCCGTAACAGAGTTGTATCTGGAGTTATATTTTTTTTGCCTTGATAGGCCAATGACCGCTGATCCTTGTTGTGACCCGTATCAGTGTTGTATTTGGAGTTATATTTTGTTTGCCTTGATTGGCCAATGACCGCTGATCCTTGTTGTGATCCATATCAGAGTTATAGTCTGTCAGTGTGTTAACGAAGTCATCATGGTTGTAATCCTTCTTGTATGCCTGACAATATATTATCTCTGTACTGGCTGTTGTGAGGATGGCATTTGTGTGCTGTCATTGGCTATTCAGGTACACAAATTATTTCTGAAATTCATATGGCTCATGTATGTTCATAATATGGCCTAAAATCAAGTTTGTTGTATCTAGTTTAGATGCCATCTTCAAAAACGTAATTCTGGTCATTTTAGAAAATTAAAAATGTTCTCAAATTTTTAGAAAATTAAAAACGTAAATCTGCCTGTACACAAAACATGTTGAAGTAAAAAGTTCGCAAATTGTTAGAACGTTCACCGATTAAAAGTTTGTTAAGAAAATTAAAAATGTTCTCAAATTTTTTAAAAAGGTACATGAATTGGAAAAATGTTTGATGATTCGAAAAAACATAACGTTCAAAAGTTCATGGATTTAAAAAAATATCACGAATTTTGAAAAACATCATGAATTAAAAACGTTCACAAATTTCAAAATGTTCATGAATTTTAAAAAATGAGAAACGTAAAGGAAAAAAAGGAAACAAAAGAAAACAAAGAACCAACCAAAATCCACAGAAGCTTCAGAAAACCGAAGAGGGGTGAAGCTAGATGGGCCGACCTATTATAACCAGACACTCGATGCCGTGGACTCCCCTCACCATTTGAATTGTATTCGGCACCAATATGTGCCAAATAGCACATTCCTCGATAGCATATGTCACAGGCTTCCTTCCCTGTCCGATAGCACAAGATACAAATAGGATCCACTGATAAGGTTGCGCCAAATAGTAGCAATCGGGCGGCATGGTGGTGGTGCGGGCATGCACCCATGGACGCTCGGGTGTTGTTGAGGTTGTGTATCGGTGCCCGGCATTCATGTATCTTCCCTTGGGTCTGTGTGGCGTGAGTTTGTTTTGGATGCTTCGATGTTGTGTTGGTGCTTTATAATATAAAGCGGGGGAAACCCTTTTTCGTAAACCAAATAGTAGAAATCAGTACATAGGGGTTGTTTGGTTGAAACCCTGAGGAGCATGAGTGAGCTGTTCTCATGGCTGAATGTGGCATGCAGTCGTATCAGAAATTGACAGATCAGGCATCCATGCTCAAGCTTCCAATTTCATAGGACGTCCACGGGTCTTGCAGAGTCACATGGTCGTCCGATTCCTCCAATCGACTCCCCGGCGCTAGCGAGCGGGAACTCGTCTTCCTCAACTCCGAACACGGGCTCCCCTGAAAGCCTCCAAGAGCACGCGCTCCGTTCGTGAGCTCTCCATCCGTCCACCCTGGAGCCCATGCCGCCCATCGGTCGACGCGTATCGACGTCCTGCACCCCCATGTGATCAACTCAGATGGAGATGGCGGAATCAGCAAGTTGTTCGTTTCGATGATACAAAGGCTTTTTCACATCGAGGTGCGTTCGTAACCAAGTTTATTGGAGTTGGTAGTCCCCGCGCTCATAATTTAAAAAACCAAACTGATAATCGAACCGGTGAGGCCGCCAGTCCGGTTCGTTTTTTAAACTATGTCATCTTTTCCCCTATGGTTTGTAAAAAAGTTGGTGCATATGTCTTGCTCATTCTAGTAATTATTTCCTAATAATAGTGCATAATTAAATATATGTCTTACTAATTACAGCAACAAATAATAAGCTTGTGTTATATGCTCTATAATGTTCTAAATTTGGCTCGACGGCAAAAAGCGCGCGCACGCACGTTACAGTTTTCGCTCCAGCCGCGCGACCGCGCCAAGAAAAAAATAACGCAACGTGAATTGACGCTATTGCCTAGCAATGTTCCCCAAAATTACACATATGCATTCATCCACCAGTACCAGATGAAGGGCCTATTAGTAATTTGACACACACAAATGCCTAACCCCCACCGCACGACCAGCCAAATCCCCTCCCTCCCCCCGTATCGCCAAATCCCCTCCATCCTATTCCCCTTACTCTTCCGCCGCCGGCCACGGCTTCACCTCCTCCACCGCCGAGCCCATCTTCCGTTCCTCGTCCACCTCCACCGCAGAGCACGGATCCCCTCCCTCCCCTTGCTCTTCCACCGCCGGTCAAGACCCCCTCTCCCCCACCATCCGCCTCCACCAAACCCTAGAGTAAGCAGCCGCCGCCACCGCCACCACACCGCGCCACTCCCGAGCACGACTCCCCTTGCTCTTCCGCCTCCACCGCCGGTCGCTACCCCACCTCAACTGCCGGTCCAGAACCCCCTCCCCTCCTCTCCGCTCCACCAAACCCTAGAACAAGCCGTCGCTGCGACCATACTGCGCCGCTTCAAGGACCTCTTCACCACACTGATGGGGAAGAAGACTGCAGCGAAGAAACACCGAGGACCCAAGACAGCAGGTATAATCTTCTTAACCCATCCCACGCCTGCCTATTTGCTATTCATGCATATGTATGTCTAATGGGTGTGTGGTAAAAGCTCTTTTCTTGTGTTTGATTTAAGTTGCTAGTGTTTCTGGTCCATTAGAGTTCTTGCCATACCTATGAAAAAAGGGTCTTGTGCTGTCAAGTGTAGATTTGGGTCACATATTGTTACAAACTTGGATCACAAAATAGTATTTTGTTATTAACTATAGATTATACACATAGTAATTCGTGCTCATGTGTTCACTCATCTTAGAACCACCGCTGCATCCTTTGGAGGAGTCGCGCATCAGAACATGCATAAGGAACAATTCAAGGCTGCAAGCACTCGGAATTCCTGCACTATCGACATTGTTTGCAGCCAAAACTGTCATTTCACCTGAAAAAAAATAAACCCAAGCATAGTAGTGATGATTCTGAAGCTAAGTACCATCCTAACGAGGACAATACCAGTGAAGGAGAGTCATCCGATGATAGTTTAGTAGATGAAACAGAAGCACTGCAGTCCACACCTGCTGCTAGCTCAAACTCTAAGGTGCTAATTTCCTCAATCTAGTCATTCATTGCTTAGATATGTTGCTTGTTTGCCGTTGCAGCATAATTTTGTTACTGTTTGTTGATTAAACCATGTTTTCATATCTGTCAGGACTGTAAGAAGACTAGTCAGAAAAGTAGTAAGAAAAGATCTGCTGCCATGCCCCCTGGTGGAGTCAAGCCTCGACCTCCTAAGAGAGTTCATGCGGACCTCCCAACTAATCCACGAGTCACAAGGTCGAAGAAAGCTCTATCACAAGATGCTGATGGAGGTATTCAAAGTGAGGAAATGTCTGATCCTAAACAGCAGACACCAAGTGTCATCCATAAGCCAACTGCTTCCATGGCTTGTGTCCGCCAAGCTGAAGAAACTGTTCCCAACTTTGATGACCATGGTTTTGAAGGCAAGTTCCTTACTATTATTATCATATCATGTTCATGATTTTTTTCTTTTGAATTACTAGCCTAGGCTATTAGCTCCATGATGAACATACTCTCACTAGATGCTTTTTTCAAAAAAGGTGATGATCCTGGACATTGTGATGATGACAACTGGATTGCCAATGGAGCTGATCCCATTGCCCATCGTGATGACGAAAATGAGATGGCCAACGAAACTGGTGGTAGTGCCCAGCCAAATCAGCAAACCCAACCTAACAATAACTCTGAAGGCATGTTATAACCTGAATCTTTCTAGCATCTATTAGAGTTAAACTTCTTGTTCAATCTATTGTTCTATGCATCTTCCTGTCTTAATTTATACCATATGTGTGCATGATTTTTTATGAGTCATTCCAGTGTTGCGGGATGATGATATTCTCAAGGACAACTCCATTGCTCATTTCTTAATATCACAGTATTTAAATAAGGACAATTTAGTTAACCTGTGCCTTCTTGAAATCTGCTCGAACCTTGTCTTCCGTTCCAGTTAACCTGTGCATTTGTAACAGTCAGAAACACACCAACATGATAGATAATGCAATATTCCATTTAGTTGTTGTTGCCATGTGGTTACTAGTATATTGTCTTGAATTTTTTGTGAGCTTACTTCCTGTTGTTATAGTTACACATTTTGAAACGATGTCCTCCATTTATTAGTACACTTCTATACGTGTAATTGCGGTTTAATTGTATCCGTTCTTGATTTTACCTTCTTTTCAGGTCCACAATCCTATGAGGAGCCAAGGGAAAGGGGCCCCAATTTGGGAAAAGGTCTGGAAAGGATCACTCGACGCCGGCAGGGCAAACTGCCGCTTGTCATTCCAGAAGGGAAGTTAAGGCCGGAGGCACCTCTTCTTGCTGCAAAGTTTGCAACTGAATGCAACGTCATAGTTAGACACCATATGCCCGTGTTTAAGCGCTGGAAGGATTACAAGGACCCAGATGGACATGTCCGAGATGGGATCTTCAGGAACTTTGTAGGAAAAGTTGGTGTAAGTACATAGTCCAGGCCTTCCTCCCTCAAATGGCTATCAAACTGTCAATTTTGTGCTATTTTGTCAATTTTGTGCAATCATGATACTTACACATGTTTTTTCATCGGACTAGAACAAGTTTCAGATGGACGTTGATGTTGTGCCAGTTAGGAAGGCTTGTACTGAAATGCTGAAACGTGCGACTCGCCAACAACGATACAGGCTCAAGAAAGAGTATTTTGACCCTCACCCACTCCATTTGGTGACGAGAACGTCTCCTGTCCCCTCGATGACTGATGAGCAGTGGAATGAGCTAGTGGAAAGCTGGAAGGATCCCAAAAAGATGGTATGTTTCTTCCTCGAGACCAATCTCTCGCCTTCTACATGCTAATCAAGAAATTGTGCCTTACATGTATTTGGTCTCTTGATCTAGCGGATATGTGAAACTAACAAAAATAATCGAGCTCAAGTTAAGTTTCACCAAACCACTGGCTCGCGCAGCTACCCTGTGCACTGTGATAATCTGGTAAGTCAAACATGTGGCTCTGGATGTGCATTGTCATGAGAAATATTCTTGACCATAGGTTAATGTAAACTCTTGCATCCATGTAGTAACTGTGTATGATGCTCCCTTGCCTTCATATTTGTTGTTTCCAGGGAGACAAATACAAAGATAAAGAACCCACTGCATTGGATTTGTTCAAGGAGTGCCATTACAGCAAGAAAAAAAAAAGCTACACCGATGTTGTCCAAGCTGCAATTGTAAGTCAGCTTCAAAAGACTACCAACCATCAATTTTTACCTTTTTGCGTACTAGAACTAATATTGTTTGAGTTACTCCACCAGATTGAAAATTGATAATCAAATGTCAGTGTATCTTAATTGAAAATGTTAACATGTTCACTTAACTATCTTGTAATAGCCTGTCCTATATGATTGTACCCTTTTTATTTTCATACAACTGATAAGTTTTGATGCGACTGAAAAACATCAGTTTTGATTTAGTATATGGCTAGATGAAATGAGTTTAATAAAAGCGCATAATCACTTTGACATGTGACCTATCAGCCACCTAAAACTAAAGAATTTTTTTATTAATCTATTATTTGGCTTTATATATTGTAGTTTTGGCCATCCCCGGTGTCTTATATTTTTAGTGTGTATATATATATATTTTATTGATTGACTTCCAGAAATAATTTGATTTGAATATTACTCACTTCTAGTTAATTCAGGAAATAGTCCACTTTGTTGTAGATGATAGTATATATGAATAATTTGAATCACCTCTGCACAGAAAAAAGATTAATCTGACTGTTATCACAAGTGTCTAGTTGTAAAGGATGCATGATAGCTTTCCTTACAAAGACGTTGCATGTAAGCTTGCTGATGTTGTCTTCTCTACTTGTGCTTAAGCCGTCTTATAACCATGTTTGTTGCTTGCATTGCTAGACCGAGATGGAAAACAAGGCCTCTCAGCCTACAGAAGATGGACAAGAATCAAACTCTACGACCAAGGCTGTAGCTGAAGTGCTTGCTAACCACACTAAGAAGCCAAGGTTTCTTCAGCATGTGGGGATCCAGCATGTCCATGCGAGATCTAGCGATAGCAACTGTCAAGCAGAATTGGCAAAGAGGGGCAATGTCGAGCTTCGGGCTCTTGTTGACACCTTGACCAAGCAGTTGAAGGAGTCCGAAGAAGCAAGGATCAGGCAAGACGAGGAGCACAGGAAGAGAGATGAGGAGAAAAAGAAGAAGCAAGCTGAGATGGATGCAAAACTAGACTTTTTGCTAAGTCAGTTGCAAGCAAGATCAACTCAAGGGTAAGTTGTTTGTCCAAGATCAGCCGTCGTCTCTACTTGATACATAGAAGCTGTGTGAATGTGATATACTGCTAGAACCTACCTTCTTATTTTGTAATGATTTTGCTGTGCAAACTGCACACTGTTGGATGCAAACTGGTTGCATTTTGCTGCTCCATTGTTCTTGGATTTGGAGATGCAAGGTCAATGTTACTATGATTTGGGATGTTGTTCCTCTTTTCTGTATTTGTGATGGATCTGGAGATGTAAGCTCTTAGGCTTGGAAACCGATTCTGTGTAGAGACAAAGAAGGGTTGGGTTGGGTAGAGTAAACACTAATGGGCTGAATAAAGTGGCCTCGAAACACACTTTCTGGCTAAAAAAACACATGTGCCGCATAATTTTAATGGGCTGATGTGCATATTGAACACGTGCAAATGGGCCAACGAGAGTGTGAATGATTATGGACCAACCCAATACAAACAGGCCAACCAGCTGCAGTAAAATGGGCCCATAGGCTTGGATGTACAAAAATAAATGGGCCAGACCACACTGGGCCGAATGCCATCGGCTGACATGGCGCCACGTCAGCTCCACGCTGGCGCCACATCAGCTCCACGCTGGCGCCACGTTAGATTGCGGGAGATGCCACATGGGACTCATCTTTCTACACGTCATGTAAATCCATGACGGAATAGTCCATCACAGCGGACCGGGCCTTGGGCGGGCCGGGGGTCAGATCGGTGACGGCAACAGACCGTCACAATTCATGACAGAAATGAAAATCCGTCAAGGATGGGCGGGTGGGAAAATTATGACGCGATATACATGACGGATTTCAGGACCGTCACGCCCGGCCATCCTTGACAGTATTTTGCATGTTTGTGACGGATAGTTACTGTCACAGATTAACAACTTTCTTGTAGTGCTTTGAGCTTTAGTGGGAGGTATTTGATGGCGTGTAAGTCATCGTGCGGGCCATGTGGATGTGGAGGAGGAAATCCTCAATCCATACTGCGGGATCTGTTGTGCCGTCGTATGATTCAATATTTACAGGTTTGAAACCTCCTGGGAATTGATGTTCCATTACTTCGTCTGTGAAGCATAAGGGGTGTGCGGCGCCTCTGTATTGGGCTATATCTCGAAGCAGCTCGAATGGGTCTTGCCCGCTGTGTTCGGCCCGGTCGGATTTGCTTTTACTGTATACGTCATGATGTTTGTCGTCTCGTAGAGTGGTGCGCCCTCGTGATCCGTAGATCGATCTTGAATGCTTTGCCTTGTCCTCCAATATGTCTCGCAGGTCTGGCGTATCTCCCCATGCCTTTTTATTTGAATGGCGTTGGGGTGGAGGCTAAGCTTTTGGCTGGAATGCCTCTCTATCGCGGCCACGAGGTGGCCGATCAGCCGTATCATACGCTTCTTCCTCCAGTCGGGGTAGTAACCTGCGCCTTGGGTAACTCTTGGAGGGGCGCTCGAGTTTATATTCCTCGGCCGCGTGGACTTCAGTCCATTTGTCAGCTAGCAGATCTTGATCATCTTGAAGCTGCTGCTGCTTTTTCTTCAGGCTACTTGCCATGGCCATAAGCCGGCGCTTGAAGCGCTCTTGTTTGACGGGATCCTCTGAGACGGCGAATTCATCGTCGCTGAGGCTTGCCTCGTCTTCGGAGGGGGGGATGTAATTGTCATCCTCCTCCTCTCCGTCTGCCGCTCTCTCAGGAGAGCTGGCTCCTTCATCCTCCTGCTCTAAATCTTACTGGAGGGGTTTGTTGTTTTCTTCAGCACTATCCGGAGTGTTATTATCTCCTGTGCCGGTATCACCACTTTTGCTTTGGCAGGACTTAGAGCGGCGCCGCTGACGTCGGCGTTTGGGTTGCTTCTTGGAGGGGTCATCCTCCGCTATCCCGTCGCCATTGCCTTCTTTGGGTGTATCCACCATGTATATGTCATATGACGAGGTGGCTTTCCAGTGCCCTATAGGTGCTGGTTCATGTTCGTCTCCGACATCGTCGTCCATACCATCGATGTCTTCGGAGTCGAAGTCGAGCATGTCGGTTAAATCATCGACAGTGGCTACGAAGTGGGTGGTGGGTGGGCGTCGAATTTCTTCATCGTCTGCATCCCAATCCTGTTGGCCATAATCCGGCCAGGGCGCTCCTGACAAATAGAGAGACCTTAGTGAATTCAGAATGTCGCTGAAAGGCGAGTGCTGAAAGATATCCGCGGCGATGAATTCCATGATCGGCGCCCGATCGGATTCGATTGGCAGGGGTGCGGATGGTTCGGAGTCCGGAAAAGAGTTCGGCACCTTGGAGTCACGGGGTGCGCAGAGGTTTAGGCTGGTGTTCGGTTCGATCGCCGTTGAGACTGCAGCCCCTGAGGCGGTGTCTAACCACCCGTCCTCGACTGGCACAGTTGGCTCCGAGCTAAGGGTCGAAGCTGATGCGGGCTAGCCTCTGGGGTACTTGTCGGCGGCAGAGCTAGGTCATACCCATCACGACAGTGCGGCGCGCCTGGCTGTGGCTCGAATCCGTTGAAGATCAAGTCTTCGCGGATGTCGGTCGTGTAGTTCAAACTTCCAAATCTGACCTGATGGCCAGGGGCGTAGCTTTCAATCTGCTCCAGATGGCCAAGCGAGTTAGCCCGCAGAGCAAAGCCGCCGAATACGAAGACCTGTCCGGGGAGAAAAGTCTCACCCTGGACCGCATCGCTATCGATGATAGCAGGAGCCATCAAGCCTAACGGCGATGACACAGAGGAACTCTCAATGAAAGCACCAATGTCGGTGTCAAAACCGGCGGATCTCGGGTAGGGGGTACCGAACTGTGCGTCTAGGCTGGATGGTAACAGGAGGCTGGGGACAAGATGTTTTACCCAGGTTCGGGCCCTCTTGATGGAGGTAAAACCCTACGTCCTTCTTGATTGATATTGATGATATGGGTAGTACAAGAGTAGATCTACCATGAGATCAGAGAGGCTAAACCCTAGAAGCTAGCCTATGGTATGATTGTATGTTATGGTTGTTGTCTTATGGACTAAAACCCTTCGGTTTATATAGACACCGGAGAGGGTTAGGGTTACACAAGGTCGGTTACAAAGGAGGATATATCCATATCCGTATTGCCTAGCTTGCCTTCCACGCCAAGTAGAGTCCCATCCGGACACGAGACGAAGTCTTCAATCTTGTATCTTCATAGTCTAACAGTGCGGCCAATGGAGATAGTCCGGCTGTACGGAGACCCCCTAATCCAGGACTCCCTCAGGGGGCGCCCCCTTCCTTCTCCTTTTCCCTTCCCTTTCCTTCTCTCCTACTCCTACTACTTGGAAGGGATCCTAGTTCTACTAGGAAAGGGGAATCCTACTCCCGGTGGGAGTAGGACTCCCCTAGGGCAGGCCATAGAGAGGGCCGGCCCCTCCCCTGCTCCACTCCTTTATATACGTGGCCAGGGGGCACCCCATAGACACAACAATTGATCTCTTGATCTCTTAGCCTTGTGCGGTGCTCCCCTCCACCATAATCCACCTCGATCATATCGTAGCGGTGCTTAGGCGAAGCCCTGCGTCGGTATAATATCATCATCATCACCACGCCGTCGTGCTGATGAAACTCTCCCTCAACACTCGGCTGGATCAGAGTTCGAGGGATGTCATCGAGTTGAACATGTGCAGAACTCAGAGGTGCCGTGCGTTCAGTACTTGATCGGTCGGATCGTGAAGACGTACGACTACATCAACCGTGTTGTGCTAACGCTTCTGCTTTCGGTCTACGAGGGTACGTGGACAACACTCTCCCCTCTCATTGCTATGCGTCACCATGATCTTGCGTGTGTGTAGTAATTTTTTTGAAATTACTATGTTTCCCAACACTATAATGCCGCAATAGTTATCAGTTGGGGTGTCTAACGAACTCCGAATGCGATGAAACTTGGCAGGCGGCCTACTGACAACATAACAACACCGCATGCCAACTTTCAACCCATTTCGAAAAAAATTTCCGGTCACTTATAAAATAATATTACGGACGTGCCGTGGGCGCGTGCGAGTGTGTCTGGGCTCAGAACGAACAACAGACGGAAGAGGGGAAACCCGGACGGATGCAAGTTTTGAAAAACATGATTATGCAATGCACATGATGACATGATGAAATGCAACACGCAAGCAAATGACATGGCAACGACGGCGAATAACTGGGAGACACCTGGCGCATCGGTCTCGGGGCGTCACAACACTCCACCACTACGAGAGGATCTCGTCCCGAGATCTAGGATGGCACCAGAGGGAAAATGGAAGAGGAAGGGGAAGAGGTAAAACTAAGTTGCTTCTTTGACCAATGAGTGAAACCAAAGAACCTTGCGAGGTTGAACAAATTGAAAGAAAAGAATACAATGAAGATGAACAAAGTGGAAAATACTCCGTTAGGAAAGAAGAACAAGGAACATTACTAGAACCTTGTAGGTTGAAAGACATTAGAAAAGTGTTACAATGGACAAGAAGTACATGCAAGCACTCCGGTCGATACAAGATGTACAAGGAACGATAAAGATCAATTACAACAACGCTCCAGTAAGAAATGGAAGGCAAAGAATATGAGCTAGGTAAAATGAAAGCACTTGGATGAGACTCCGGTTAGAAGAGGAATGATAGACACAGCACTCCGGTTAAAATAAGATAGAGAAGGAATAAGAATGATATAATTTGGACAGCACTCCGACTGTAATTGAAAGGAATTGAACATGAACTTGACAAGATAAGAGTATACTTGATGAAATCAACAACACACTGCCTCCGGAACTACTAAAAAAAGGCACAAGGGGTAAGAAAGATCTCAGACATCACTCCGGTTGGGAAGGGAGGCAAAACTTAACAGAATGGGAAGAACTTGAAAAGAGAGCACAACACTCCGGTTAAATGGATAAGCACGAAAAGAACATGATCTTGACAAACAAGATGATGGGTCGAAGAGAGCAACATCACAATGCCTCCGGAACAAAAGTAAGAATGGAATCAAAAGAACGGAGGAGAAAACAACATCTTCTACCTCAAATGAGCTTGAAAAGCATCTTTAGGAGAAGGGTTGAACGGAGTTGTTGGAAAACCAACAACGAAAAGAACAAGGCTGTAGTGGGCTTATGGAGAACATCTCAAAACTATGAGGTGAAATTTTGCCACTAACAGAAAAAATAGATTGGATTGATATCAACAAGGAGACGAGAAACTTATTTCCCCGTGAGGATAAATGAAGAACTTGGGTCATTTATAAGCACCATCAATAGCACAATCCTTAGGGAAAAGCTTTAGGTGAAATATAACCCAAGATAACTCCAATGAGGAGATTGATGGATTGAAAAGATGTCTTGAGCGAAGAGAAAATGAAGGATTTAGATATGTCACTCTTGAGAACTTGTGAATCATGAAACACGAAGGGAAATTATCAACAATGACATAACACCACCTCAAAAGATAAGGTAGAAAGAATTGCACTTCGGAACGCAAGATAAAGAATGCTTGAGCTCCTCTTGGCGAACACTTCGAGAACGAATTAAATCCTTGATGAACCACCATGTAGAGCCTTCATGAAGAACTCTGGTAACAAAATGATGATAAAAAGAAAGAGAAGTTGAAAACACGAGGTGAAGCCTTGTAATGATTTAGATGGATCTTCGCAACGATATAATTGATAGAGCTTGGGACTCCGGGAAAAGAAAATATGAAACAATTGAAGCCGTGAACTTGATGAGCCTCCGGAATAAGGAATTGAATTTACTCGATGAAACAAGAATAAGAATTACATTATGCTTATCCTTCACCAATTTGAATTGATGACAAGCAATGGATTTGGCATACTACTTATTCTCGTAGAAAGGATTAAGATAGATATAGCTCCAACTTGGGAAGGTATTGATGGAACCACCGGTGGGATTTGGAAACAATGAATGAATTGATATGATAACCAAGGAAGAGAACTCTTGAACGAACCACCGTAAGAATTGAAAATGAAAGTAGCAAAGGCACAATTCACCGGGAAGAATTGGAAAGTGAAAGAAGATACTTGAGGGGATTTAGATACATGAGAACGAAGAGATCATGAACTGATTAGAGGATATTTGAATGATGCACCGGTAAGAGATGGAGAACGAGAGCTGAAAGAAGGAATGAATAATTCTGAGATGATGGGCTCCGAAGAATCAAACTGAAAAGACTCCTGGATTGCTTTGGAGGAAAAACACTTCTTCGGTCTTCAAATGTTGAGAATGACGACGAGAACACCACCATGAATTGTTGAGGCACTCCGAAATGAAAATTAGAAAGGTTAAACCAACTATGAAAAGGATTTGAAAGATCTTGGAGAAATACATATGACTGATGATAATTCATTCTTACGTCGAACTTTGAAAGGAATTAGAAAATAACTCTGGAAAATTAGAAGAGTCAGGTAAGATCCTGGGAAAAGACCTATGGGTTAGGGCCCACTCAAAAGAAACACCATTGAACGATTACTTAGGAAGATATAATGCACCAGTTGATTTAAATGGTTTGAATGAGATAACATCCTCAAAAGAATTTGAGCGAATTGAGAAAGGAAACTTGAATCTTCTGAGATATCTTCAGCACTCCGGAACAATTGAATAGCGAGAAGTGGAATGATAATGAGGTGCACCGGCATGAGAATAACATTTGAAACAAGGAAAAGAATATGATCAACACCGCTTGACTTGAAACCACCGGAGAAGATAAAAGAAAAGAAGAATGTTGAACTTGAAGCTCCGTTAGTATCTTCGTGAGAATCACCGGATAAGAATATTGATTGAAAAGAATGGAGAGACTTCACATCAATAAGATGGATACTTGATTAAGAAATCTGAGTCCTTGAAGAAAAAGGGATGGGTGGGCGGGAAAAACAAAGGTAGCTTGGGACGAATGAAATGAACACCGTTGAGAAGACTTGACTTGATCTTGCGGATGTTGAAAAAGACCGGATCCACTTGAAGAGAGACACACCGGTTCGAAAGAATTGACATGACATCTCGATGATCATGACAGAT
The DNA here is from genome assembly GCF_056163025.1 of Triticum urartu. Taxonomy (NCBI): domain Eukaryota; kingdom Viridiplantae; phylum Streptophyta; class Magnoliopsida; order Poales; family Poaceae; genus Triticum; species Triticum urartu. Next base: position 692,318,644 of record NC_141874.1, on the reverse strand, counting down.
TAGCATCCACATAGAAATATGAGAACACCGCTTAGGGAAGGTATGGATTCAACACTTGACATTGAAGCAACTCGAATACCACAACTCAAAACAAAACAAAGGATTGGCTTGCAGAAAAAGCCGGAACAAACATATGATAGAGATTTTGTCCGAAGTTTTCGTGGTGGGGCCCACACGGGCTCGATCGTACAACACCATCATGCACAAGGCAGTGCACATGACATACGAAGCGTCCCCGAGTCAGCATAGCCAAGGACTCTTTAAGACACAACGAGACCACTGTAAAACCAACCGTGGATAGGCAGACCACTAGACGTCGAACCCCAATCTCATAGCATGCATCTGTCGGAAAGATATCCTAAGGGCTTCTTGAATTCCCACTTATAAACTCCCTAAACTTTCTGGTTATGCAATCAGGTGTTGGGAATACAGGGGAAGCATAATATCTCACCCAAAACTAACAAATCCTACATCCAGCTGTATCCATCCTTCAACACATAACCAAGAAACCTTCAGAAATCGTTTACCTCAACCTTCGAAAAGCATCCGTTATACGAGTTATGGCAATACTCCCGAACTCCCGCCCCAGTACTGGGTGGCGTCGATGTTATCTCACCAACAACTGCATAAAAGAGATTTTCGATGTCGGCGAACTCAGGTATTCCAGAACTGCAACGATAAAATTGTGACGACAACACCTCGGAGCTCAACTCCTCGGGATACTGCCACAATCCCTAAATGTCAGGAGGCACCAAGAACAATGTTCTCGTCACAAAACTATCGGAGCGATTCCAAGATACCCGCATGATCATAATTTTTTTTCGTGAAATTTGAGGAGAGAAGAGTCAAAGCTTCTACGTTACGAGGCCTCACCAGAGCGACGAAGGGACTAAGGAGTAAAAAGAATCCTACTCTCCGATATATATAATCCTAGGACTCAAAATTTTTTGTTCTAGACTCAACAACATCAGCGATTCGATCAAGCAAGGGGCTCCTAAGTTGGGGAAGGCTCTGATTACCAACTTGTAACGCCCACAATGCGGCTATATCTCCCACGTGTCGGGGCACGACTTAGAGGCATAGCCGCATGGTAGGCTTGTCGCAAGAGGGGTAATCTTCACACATCCCATGTACTGAATAAGAAAGGGATAAAGAGTTGGCTTACAATCGCCACTTCAAACAAATACAAGTTAAACATACATCATCCAGAATACAATCAAGGTCCGACTACGGAAGCAAAGTAAAAGAAGACAACCCCAAATGCTAGATCCCTGATCGTCCCAACTGGGCTCCACTACTGATCAATAGGAAATGAAACAAAACAATGAACAAGATCTTCATCGAGCTCCCACTTGAGCTCAGTTGCGTCATCTGCACTGGTATCATCGGCACCTGCAACTGTTTGGAAGTATCTGTGAGCCACGAGGACTCAGCAATCTCACACCCGCGAGATCAAGACTATTTAAGCTTATGGGTAGGAAAGGGTAGTGAGGTGGAGCTGCAACAAGCACTAAGCATATATGGTGGCTAACATACGCAAATAAGAGCGAGAAGAGAAGCAATGCACCGATCGTGAACTAGAAGTGATCAAGAAGTGATCCTGAAACTACTTATGTTCAAGCATAACACAAGAACCATGTTCACTTCCTGGACTCCGCCGGAAAGAGACCATCACGGCTACACACGCGGTTGATTCATTTTAATTAAGTTTAGTGTCAGGTTTTCTACAACCGGATATTAACAAATTCCAATCTGCCCATAACCGCGGGCACGGCTTTCAAAAGTTCAAAACCCTGGAGGGGTGTCCCAACTTAGCCCATCAAAAGCTCTCACAGTCAACGAAGGATATTCCTTCTCCCAGGAAGACCCGATCAGACTCGGAATCCCGGTTACAAGACATTTCGACAATGGTAAAACAAGACCAGCAAGACCGCCAATGCGCCGACATCCCGATAGGAGCTGCACATATCTCGTTCTTAGGGCAACACCGGAGGAGCACTCCGTACAACTAAAACCAGCCCTCAAGTTTCCCCGAGGTGGCCTCGCAGGCAGCTCGGTTCGGACCAACACTTAGAGAAGCACCGGCCTGGGGGGGGCTTAAAGTAAAGATGACCCTCGGGTTGGCCGACCCAAGGGAAGGGTAATAGGTTGTTAGGAAAATGTAAAACCAAGGTTGGGCCTTGCTGGAGGAGTTTTATTCAAAGCGAACTATCAAGGGGTCCTGTCGGTGTCAAAACCGGCGGATCTCGGGTAGGGGGTCCCGAACTGTGTGTCTAGGCCGGATGGTAACAGGAGGCAAGGGACACGAAGTTTTACCCAGGTTTGGGCCCTCTCGATGGAGGTAAAACCCTACGTCCTGCTTGATTAATATTGATGATATGGGTAGTACAAGAGTAGATCTACCACGAGATCGGAGAGGCTAAACCCTAGAAGCTAGCCTATGGTATGATTGTTGTTGTGTATGTTGTCCTACGGACTAAAACCCTCCGGTTTATATAGACCCCGGAGAGGGTTAGGGTTACACAAAGTCGGTTACAATGGTAGGAGATCTGCATATCTGTATCGCCAAGCTTGCCTTCCACGCCAAGGAAAGTCCATTCCGGACACGGGACGAAGTCTTCAATCTTGTATCTTCATAGTCTAGGAGTCTGGATGAAGGTATAGTCCGGCCATCCGGACACCCCCTAATCCAGGACTCCCTCAGTAGCCCCTAAACCAGGCTTCAATGACGACGAGTCCGACGCGCAGATTGTCTTCGGCATTGCAAGGCGGGTTCCTCCTCCAAGTACTTCATAGAAGATTTTGAACACAAAGATAGTGTCCGACTCTGCAAAATAAGTTTCCACATATTGCCATAGAGAGAATAATATTTATACAAATCTAATCTGCTGACGTATTCTGTAGTGTGACACACCACGGCCAAGCCTTTATCCGAGTCATTTCATTATCCCACCTCAGCGCGTCTTGCGAGGCGGTTTCCTTGGCACGTCTTGTTAAAGCAGAGATCGTGTCCCCTTATTCCGGGATTCTCATCAATACGGGAGTGGGTAACCCAACCGCGCCATTGATTACGGCGCTTGGAGATAAGCGAGTTTTACCAGGCTGGTGGGGACACGTAGTTGCGTCCACCCATATAAGGGGATAAGGATCCACCTTTTCACCTACGCCTTCTTCCTCCCTTGCTTATCCATTATCGCGCACTCGAGCTCCAGCGCCCAAGTCTGCACTCCCCACCTCAACCTTCTCCAGCCATGTCCGGAGCGGGAGGAAAGTGGATGGTCTCCTCCGTCACGGAGGGACACATAAAAAAACTGAGGAAGGCCAGATACTTGTCTAACGACATTGCGTACCGGCTTCCCGAAAAGGGGCAGCTCATCCCCACTCCTAGGCCCCATGAGAGGGTGGTGTCCCCCCCCCCATTTCCTCCGCGGACTGGGCTTCCCTCTTCACCCATTTGTCCGGGGGCTCATGTTCTACTATGGCCTGGATTTCCATGATCTAGCCCCAAACTTTGTCCTCAACATCTCGGCGTTTATCGTCGTGTGCGAGGCTTTCCTCCGCATCCGCCCCCATTTCGGCCTATGGCTCAAGACTTTCAATGTCAAGCCAAAGGTGGTGTGCAGCAACCAGGCGGAGTGCGGAGGCGCCATGGTGGGCAAGATGGACAATGTCTTATGGCTCGAGGGCTCCTTTGTGGAGACCCTAAAGGGGTGGCAATCGGGGTGGTTTTACATCACCGAGCCGTGCGACCGCGAATGGGTCGCAGCCCCCGAGTTTCGATCCGGACCCCCTACGCGGCTCACCTCCTGGAAGGAGACGGGCCTGTCGTGGGGTAAAAAAGGAGAGCTGACCGGACTCCAAACATGCGTCCAAACCCTGGTGGACAAGAAGCTCAAACTTGTCAACGTAGTCCAGGTTATGCTCATCCGCCTGATCCTCCTGTGTCAACAATGGGCTTTAAACCTGTGGGAGTTTGACCCGGCGCGGCACCGAACTCTGAGCAGGCTCTTCGACACGACGTACAAAGATGCCTGGAAGGTGGTTTTCAAGGGCGCCGAGGCCCCCGCATCCACTACCGAGGATCGCGGATTCAGTACGCAGCGTCACGCTCATGCGGTAAGCTTTTTTCCCTTTTACAGGGTATCGGTTTTTCATAGTTTGACTCCATGCGGGATCTAAGCTCCCTTACCTTTGACAGGATTGGCAGGTGACGTCCGGACAGATCAACTGTCCGGCTCCTTTGCCCGAAGGCCCAGCGGACGCTCGCTTGGCGAAGCTGCTGGTTCCGGCACCCCATGTGGTGCCGGAGAAGAAGGCCACGGGGACTCGAAAAAGTGCCCGACGCCTGGAGGTGTTGGATCCCTCATCCGACGACTCCAAGATGCACTCCTCCCATGAAGACGAGGAGGAGGAAGAAGAGACCCCTCCCCCTCCAGGGGGGGAAGGGAATAAAAGGAAGGCCGCCCCAGCTGGGGAGGCCGAAGGGTCCAAGAAGGGGAAAACCCTTCCTCCGGACTACTCCACCGACGCTGACGACGGTGGAGAGGAGTGGCCGCCCAGGGCCAAGCCCCTAGCTAAATCGTAAGTATCCGGATACCAGAGTAATTCATAGTATTCGTTTATTGCACAACTTTCCCTTATGTCGAATATGTTTATGCAGCCCACCCAAAGACCGGCTCAACGCATCGTCGAGCGGCTCACTGGACTCGTGGGATGTGAACTCGCTTCCGATGGCTTCCTCCCCCCGTCCTACGGACGACACCGAAGTGTTGTCCCAACAGGTTCCAAGCCGGGAGGAGGTGGTCCTAGAGGCGCCGCAAGGTGACCTCCCGGACTCCAGGAGTAAAGGGGATGAAACCCCCCAGGGCTCCAAGTCCGGCTCTAGGCCGGACACCGCTCTGGAACCTTCAAAGGTTCCAGAGTCCGGCGGGGGACCTCCTTCCAATAGGAGCAAGCCCATCGTGCCCGTGACCCCCGTCCAACCGGAGGCGCCGAATAATCTGTTGGAGGCGCTCCAAGGCGCCTTCATCGACGAGGAGCACCACACCATTATGAGTGCGGTGGTCCAGAAGGTTCAGTCCGCCAAGAGCGGACTGACTGAAGCTTGTACTAGCCTTTTAACAGGCTTTGAGGTAAGTAAAGAATGTGTAAATAATATTACCGCATAGACAGTAGCCCCCGATGCTCTGTTTGGCGTTCGGGAAGAAAAGCCGAATAGAGGATCAAATAAAATTCACAGGAGTCTAACAAAAAGGAGTCAATATGCGTATGCAGGCTTCTCTACTTGCATCCACCGCACTGGCTGCGGAAGTGGACACGCTAAAGCAGAACCTCGAGCGGTCCGAGAAAGAGCTCGGGCGTGCCAAGAAGCAGCTCGAGTACAATGAAGGTAAGAAATACCTTGTTTAAATATATATAAAAAGGTGCAATTGCAAAAAATGACAGGATTATCGTGGCTATTGTAGGGGCCATGTCTGAGGTGGCGACCCTTAAGCAAGCGCTGGTCGGGGCCGAGAAGAGGGCGGCCACGAAGCGCATCGAGTGGGAGAAGTATGAGGCCGAGGTTGGCAAAGTACGGCAAGAGCTCCAGGCTCTCATGGAAAAACATGAGATTTTGGAGCTTGACTCAAAGACGCAAGCATCCGAGCTCGCGGTGGCTATTGAAAATGCCATGTCTGCCAAGGCCGAATCCCAGAAGACCCTCCAGGAGTTGGATGAGGTGAAGAAGATAGCGGCGGGTAAGGCATTCTTTGTGCAAAGCAAACACATAAACGTGAGTTACTTGTTACTTACCCGAATCCGGAGCTCTCCAGGAGCGCTCGCAGGTCTTCCCCGGAGTGTGTCCGATGCCGCCGCATTCTATCGAGCCGAGGAGGGCAGCTCGACAGAGACGATGTTCTGGTCTCAGTATGCTGAGGCCGTACACCCCGTGCCCCTGAGCGACCAGCTGAAGCAACTGGTCGAGCTCCACAAGGCGTCCGAACAGGCCATGAAGGGCCTCATAGTTCGGCTGTGGCCTGGATGGGCTCTGCTTGGGAGCTATTTTGGGCTGGTGCGGCGGCTGGTGGAGGCCTGTCCAAGGCTCGAAGTCATCAAGCGCTTCATTTGCATTGAAGGTGCCCGTAGGGCCCTTGCCCGTGCTAAGGAGCACTGGGGCAAGCTGGATGCTGAGAAGCTTGTGAAGGACGGGCCACCGCCGGGGAAAGAGCATCGCAAGCCCGAGAATTATTATAAGGATGTTTTGAAGGGTGCCTGCCTTGTGGCGGATGAATGTTCTAGGGATGTAATTTTTGAGTGAAACTTGCTCGTTTTGTCCCGTGCGCTGAAAACTTGTTCATATGCGCTAAGCAATGTTGTTGGAATTTAAAATATTACCTTCTGTGCGGCTGTTTATCAATTCTGAGAGATGGCAAGTCATCGGCTTCTGCCCCCGTGCCGCTAGTGCTGGGGTGTTCGGGGATAAACCTGAGCGCTCTTTTTCCCATGTTTGGGTCCTTCGGGGGAGTCGCTTAGCCCAACAAACAAGGCAATCAGACTATAATGCATGAACACTCTCACTTAGCCATAGAATTCTATAATTTTAAATTTCGGCGAAGCCCCTGGTATTCGGAAGACCGAGTTCGGGGCGCTATCCACGCCTTGGCCAGACAGAGCCGGCTCCTCGCTCTAAGCGGCATAAGTCGTTAGGGACTCGAAAAACCTCTCGAACAGCGACCAGCTCTTGCTTCATCATGACAGTCAGTTTTAGCTTTCTCCACTGAGGTGCTCGACCCAGCTCAACTAGGGCACAATCGCAGTGGTTCTCCTAGTGCTACCTTAGCCGATATAGCGGAACGTAAGGCACCAAAACATAGGAGCCGGGCAAACCCAACTATTGACCCAAGACATGATTTGGAGCCGATGCATATAATGCTATAAGTTCGGGGTGCAGCACTTGTTAAAGTGTTCGGACTTCTCACACCATATTGAGGGGTACTAAAGCCCCTGGCATATTTAGGCCGTACCAAAGTGTACGGGTGCAATATGTCGTTAAGGAACACACACACACACACACACATATATATATATAAGAGTAATGCAAAAATAGGCAAAAGCTATGCACTGTTTATTAAAGAGGGCTGCGATCAAAGCAGAACGATACAAATAATGCGATAAGCAAAAGGTTGGACTATGTAACATGTCCGTTCCAGGGGCAAGCTGCGGAATAGTATGCGAAACAGGTATACTGCTTGTGATAGAGACCACCTGGGAGTTCCGTAATGCGGCGTGGCTTGTCTGCTTCCCTGGTTCTTGAATCGTTTGTGCGGCAATTGAACTGCCGAACAGGCCTTCCGAAGAGTGGAGTCCTGAAAGTAAGAGAAAATTAAAAAATTGGCAGCCCCTGGTGCGGTTTAAGCCGTGTTTCGGGCATGCCGTGATGGTGCCCCTCCCCCTGTACCCATGGTATTTCGAGAGCGTAGTTATGTACGCGAAGTATTGGTGTCGCATTTTTGCGAGGGTTGGGGTTGGGGCCGCATTGCTACGCCTGCTCGGATCGTGCCAGGCGGTCTTGTTGTAGGTTACTCCGGGCGCGCTTGACGGTGTCAGGACCCGGATTCCAAGCCACATCGATCTAGCCGGTAACACCTCATATCACTTTGTGGCCTCACGCACGGTATCCCACGGGTGTCGCCTTACCGTGGCCCGAGACCGTTTGCACCTTTTGGCTCACGTATATGATAGTGTCACTAGCATCCATATGACAGAGAACCCGGGCCGACATGGCTAGTCGTGAACCCAAAGCGGCACAGACCTATGGAGACAGGCATACATGAATCACATCGAGCATGTCGGTCATCAGCGAGTGATTCCGGGATGTAGCACTGGGCTAACAGGACTCTGGGGAACCCGGGCTGTAGCAGGCTAGGCAGGACTCCGAATGTCACTGCGTGACATTTCCCTGAAGGGACAGACATAGGAATGACGTGAAACACATGCCGGCCAGTCAAGTGTCCTGAGCAGTAGTGCTGGGCTAGCAGGACTCCGGTGAACCGGGCTGTAGTGGACTACTATGGCTCGAGGAACACTAGACTACATTTCCCCATAAGAAAGGCTGCCAAGGATAAACAACTAGATTGTTGGATCCCACTCATACCAAGCTTTTCAATCATACACACAATATGCCCGATATGACTACATACAACATGGCATCACAACAAAACTCTACAACTCAAGTACTTTATTTAAAGGCTCCAGAGAGCCATACATAACAAGTTCATACAGATAGGGGTCACAAGACCCGACACTCAAGTCATACAATCATACAAGCACATGCGGAAGCAACTAGTCTGAGTACAGACACTAGAAAGAAAGAAGGCTTCTCGAAGCCTGTCTATCTACATAGGGCCCTCCATGGCCAGGATCACCACCTGGGTGGCTAGTCACTCGTCGACGTCAAGGTCTACGTAGAACCCATAGGAGGGGGCGGTGTTGTCGTCTGAAAACAGTAATTAAGCAAACATGAGTACAAAGGTACTCAGCAAGTCTTACATCAGAACCTAATATACATGCTCATTCTCGAGAAGGTGGTGGGGTTACTGCAGCAAGCCAGCTTTGACTCATGGCTAAGCTATCCTACGGTACTCCACTAGTAAAATAGTTGTCGCACACGAGTCCACTACTCACCAACACAATACTCCACTGGGGATCCTCTCTCATCATCCTACGAGAGGGCCATCCTCGGTACTCACACTTATCTTGAGTCTTTTAGTAGTATCCATTAACTTGTCTATGAACTGTATAGGCAACCAAGTAGTCCTTTACCGCGGACGCGGCTATTTGAATAGATGATGTTAACCCTGCAGGGGTATACTTCTTCACACACACTTTCACCACTTACCGCCGTTTACACGACATGTACTCGGCAACCTTCAAGCAGAAGCCCAGCGAGGGTGTCGGCCACGGCCTACCTAAACACTTAAGTCTCTGGTCCAGGTGTATCGCCTATCCAGGTTCCATCCGCAGGGAGTCCGGCCGAGGTTTCCACATACGGCCCCGAACGATGTGAACAGGGTTCCCGAGACACCAAACGGGTGACTCGGTACACCGTGCCACGGTGTATCTACCGCAACATAGCCCACCCCTAGGGTCAACGCTACGCACGGCCGCCAACACATAACCTACAAACACCAGAAACTATTTGCAACTCCTGGACAGAGTACTAAGGTATTAAAGTAGCCGAGAGGGTCCATTGGTTTCGGGCCCAATGTACGGTAGTAACTGCATCTTAAATCACACATACAGATCTCAGTTCTTATGGACGGTCTCAATGAAACAACCCACCATGTACTCCTGCATGGCCTCTCATCGATACCTTTACCAAAACATGTTCAACACATCCCTCATATTACCGACATAATCATATCACTCTAGCCCATCACCCAGATGAACCAGACCTGACACAACTCTAAGCATAGCAGGCATAGCAAGGTAGGAATCACATACATGGCTCAATCAATTCCTACACATGCTAGTGGGTTTCATCTAGTTACTATGGCAATGACAGGTCATGCAGAGGATAAGGGTTCAACTACCATAGCACACAGCAGTTTGAATCGCGTTGTCTTAATGCAGTAAACAAGAGTAGAAGCGGGAACATGGGTTTGTATCGGAATGATCAATGGGTTGCTTGCCTGTTGTAGTGGTAGTAGGGTACTTCCCTTCAGACGGATACTCGGGGTTATCCTCGGAGGCAGAACCTACCACGAAAGACACACCGAAGCATAATCAACACATGGCAATATGCAACAATAAGATGCATGCTATGACATGGCAAGATGAAAGTGTCTTGGCCTAATGCAAGCTAAAACAGAAGGGGATAAACTCATTTGAATCAAAGATTCAAATATTAGCTCATTAAACATGGCCTTATTAGAGCATCACCTTATTCTGCTTAACCAGCAAGGTTAACTTGTTTTGTCATGCATGAAACCATTACAGATGGATAGATTGAATTTTTCTGATCATTTTTCATATATAAATCTTTGCATTTGGAGCTATGGTTGAGTTTCTATGATTTTTAGAAGTTTTGACTATTTTCTGGAATTTCCTATTAAAGAATAAATCCAGTAATTGAATTAATGCGTCAGCATGACATAGATGTGACGTCAGCGGGTCAACTGGGTCGGCCAGGTCAAACCTGACTGGTGGGCCCTCTCTGTCAGTGTCACAACTAGTTAACAGAATTAGATTAACACTAATTAGCTGTCAGTGGGCGCTGGGCCCACATGTCAGTGACTGAACTAATTAAACTTAGTTAAAACTAATCCTAAACTAATTAGCAGACCGGCCCCACCTGTCATAGACTCAGGGGGGTCTACCTGGGCCCACACAGGGGTCAAACTGAGTCAAACTCGCCGGCGTTTAGCTGCCGGCGAGGCCAGACGTGGCGGAGGGCTGCGGGTTTCGTGCTCCGGCAACCAAAACGACGGCAGAGAGCATCTACGCATAGCCGGGAGCAAACCGCATCGAGTGGTGGCAGTGGGTGGAGCTAGGGTGGCCGGAAACGTCACCGGCGATGACCTTGGCGGCCGCCGGAGTTCGGGCGAGGCCGAAACCGAGGCTGCGGGGCACGGCGAGGCGCGTGGAATGGTGCTACGGGCTCCTGGGAGCACGTGGAAGATGAAGGCGTGCTCGGATTCGAGCATACGCGCCTGTGGCCATGGCGGCGACATGGCCGGCGGAGCCGAGCTCTCGGCCTCGATGGCAGAGGGGGTTGGAGGACGCGGACAAGCATGGGGAGAGGGGCGGAAGAAAGATGGGCTCACAGCGGTTGCAGAACGTGTCTCAGCGGGCTCGGGGAGGTCGGACGTCGTCAGGGCGTTGCCGGCGATCTCGGCGGACCGAGGAAGAAGAAGGCGTCGGGAAGGTGCTTGTAGGCGTCCGGCGTCGCGTGAGTCGACGAGGAGGTCGAGGACGACAGCACGGAGCTAATGGGCTTGTCGGAGAGGCGAGGGGGTGGCTCTGGTGACGACTACGGCGAACGGCGGCAAGGATCGCGCTCGGCCATCGCAGGAGAGGGTGAGGGAGACGAGGGGGAGAGTGAGGAAGGGAGAGAGGGGGACGTGGGGGTCGGCGTGGCACCCCTAGACGCCTCCAGGGCGTCGGCAGAAGCAGGAGGTGGCCGGCGTGTGGTCGCGGGCGCCGGCCACACGCTGCTCGTCCTCCTGGTGGGAGGAGGTGGACGACTGGTGCCGGGGTACTGATCCACGAGCACCTATGGGACCGGCGGACCGGATCCCTTTCAGTTCGGCGGGGGCGGAGGTTGCGCAAAGAGCAAATCGAGGCGGAGCACGCGAGCGATTTACCCAGGTTCGGGCCGCACGGATGCGTAAAACCCTACTCCTGCTTTGTGGTTTGGTGTTGATTTCTAGCTCGGGAGCGCGGATTGCTACAGTACACACTAGCAGCTAGCAAGACCGAGCGTGAGTGTTTTTGCCTGGCTCCCCCCCCTTCGTTGCACACGGGCCTCCTTTTATATGCTCAAGGGGTTACTGACAGGTGGCAACGGAGGTATAGGGCAAAAATGGAAAGGTGCTGTGGTAGGCACAGCTAGCTGCTACAGTGTTATCATACCTAACCCTGGCGGCAGGGGACAAGGGCATTAATTGCCCGTCTGTGTCGCCTAAACAGTATCGAAAGGGACCGCTAGGGACGCCACCGTTTGCCACGATGGTTATCTTGTCAGCGCCTGCTTGCCACCTCGCACCCCTAGCTGCACGGCTTCCTGCCACGTGTGCTTAGGAGGGTCCTAGAGCGACACGTTGGCGGGTGTGCTGGAGCGCGGGCACGAAGTGGGGGCTTGCCGCGGCGAGCGCCTTGCCGCGGTCGTCGTCTTGTCGTATTCGGGAGCTTGTCGCTCACCGGGCCTTGCCGGGACGCGTGGTGCGCCGCGGCAAGTTCCTTGAAATGCCTTGAGTGGCCCTCCCAGCAAGCTCCTCTTGCCGGGGCCTCGAGATGCTTTCGATAGCCTTCCCGGCAAGCTCCTCTTGCCGGGGTCTTGTCTTCTTCCCGGCCAGCTCCTCTTGCCGGGGCCTTGGTTTGAGTACTTTGTTCTTGAATGGCTACAAAGGAGCCACGGAGGACCTTGGCGGCCACCCGGCAAGCCTTGCCGCGGGATGCTGCGACTGCCCGTGCACAAGTTCGGGATACTAGGGTACCCCTACTCTAGTATACCGACAGGAGCCCCCGGGCCTGGGCCAGACACGGTGCCGAGCGCTGTTGGGCCAGGCCCAAAACAGTGCACGGGCACGCGCGGCCTAGGTCACGCCGCATATCTCTCCGCTTCCGCCGCGCTTGCCCAGAACGGCACGGGTTAAACGCGGCGTCGTGGGTGACGTGGGCGGCGTGCGTGGGGCTAAGCCCCGCGAGCATGCGTCAGGCCATGATGAAGAGATGCCAGGGTACTGATCCACGAGCACCTATCGGACCGGCGGACCGGATCCCTTTCAGTTCGGCGGGGGCGGAGGTTGCGCAAAGAGCAAATCGAGGCGGAGCACGCGAGCGATTTACCCAGGTTCGGGCCGCACGGATGCGTAAAACCCTACTCCTGCTTTGTGGTTTGGTGTTGATTTCTAGCTCGGGAGCGCGGATTGCTACAGTACACACTAGCAGCTAGCAAGACCGAGCGTGAGTGTTTTTGCCTGGCTCCCCCCCCTTCGTTGCACACGGGCCTCCTTTTATATGCTCAAGGGGTTACCGACAGGTGGCAACGGAGGTATAGGGCAAAAATGGAAAGGTGCTGTGGTAGGCACAGCTAGCTGCTACAGTGTTATCATACCTAACCCTGGCGGCAGGGGACAAGGGCATTAATTGCCCGTCTGTGTCGCCTAAACAGTATCGAAAGGGACCGCTAGGGACGCCACCGTTTGCCACGATGGTTATCTTGTCAGCGCCTGCTTGCCACCTCGCACCCCTAGCTGCACGGCTTCCTGCCACGTGTGCTTAGGAGGGTCCTAGAGCGACACGTTGGCGGGTGTGCTGGAGCGCGGGCACGAAGTGGGGGCTTGCCGCGGCGAGCGCCTTGCCGCGGTCGTCGTCTTGTCGTATTCGGGAGCTTGTCGCTCACCGGTCCTTGCCGGGACGCGTGGTGCGCCGCGGCAAGTTCCTTGAAATGCCTTGAGTGGCCCTCCCGGCAAGCTCCTCTTGCCGGGGCCTCGAGATGCTTTCGATAGCCTTCCTGGCAAGCTCCTCTTGCCGGGGTCTTGTCTTCTTCCCGGCCAGCTCCTCTTGACGGGGCCTTGGTTTGAGTACTTTGTTCTTGAATGGCTACAAAGGAGCCACGGAGGACCTTGGCGGCCACCCGGCAAGCCTTGCCGTGGGATGCTGCGACTGCCCGTGCACAAGTTTGGGATACTAGGGTACCCCTACTCTAGTACACCAACAGGAGCCCCCGGGCCTGGGCCAGACACGGTGCCGAGCGCTGTTGGGCCAGGCCCAAAACAGTGCACGGGCACGCGCGGCCTAGGTCACGCCGCATATCTCTCCGCTTCCGCCGCGCACGCCCAGAACAGCACGCGTCAAACGCGGCGTCGTGGGTGATGTGGGCGGCGTGCGCGGGGCTAAGCCCCGCGAGCATGCGTCAGGCCATGATGAAGGGGACGGTTCACGCCCTCCTCCCTAAACGGAGGTAGGCGCGGGGGCGTGGTGCATTTACTGGACGAGGCCGGTGCGCGGTTTTCGAGGTGCCCACTCCCTTCGATCACGGGGTGGGGCGAGGCCGCCTCATCCGTCGCCTCGGTACTGCATCCCCGCCACGCGGCTCCCATGCGCTTGGGGTCGTGGACGGTGGAAGCGGGAAACTGGGCCGCCGCGAGCAGAGGCAGCGGGTCGGCCCCGACTCCCTGCTCTTCCCGTGCCTTGATTCGCTGAGCGGGGCGGCCGAGCCCCCACCTCGCTCTTTTATAAAGAGCGGGAGGCGGGCACAGAAGCCCGCATTCTCTCATCTCCTCCTTTCTTCAACTTCTGATCCCCTTTCTCTCTTTCTCCATGGAGAAAGGGAACCCTGGCCCTTCATCGGTGGCGGCGAGGGTCGCCGCCAGACAGCGCACCCCTCTCTCTCCCGCGCCCGTGGTGGCAGAGCCAACCATAAGGGGAAGAGGGAGGGGGCGAGGTCGTGGACGAGGTCGAGGACGAGGTCGAGGCGCTCGGGGAAGAGGCGGACGGGGCGGCGCGCCAGCTTCGCCTCCGCCGGCGGTTCCTCTCCCCACGGCGGTCCATATAGGGGACGACCCTTGCGAGTTCTTCGTCAGGCTGCGCCGGGCGCCTCGTCGTTGCCTCCGGCTTCCAGCTCCGTTTGCGAGCGCGATGGAGTTGGACCCGCCCGAGATGCTGAGACTGCACATGAGGGGCTGTGGGATCAACGGCACGCGAGTCCGCGTTGTATTCCCAGCCCCCAATGTGATGTATCTTGATCGAGGGTGGAAGACGTTCGCCCGTATCCACAGCCTGATGGAGGGGTTTACCCTCCATTTTAAGTTGATGGAGGGCGATCTCCTCTCCGTCAAGGCCTTCGGGTGCTTCGGCACTCGGGCGAAGTGCTGCGTGGACAGCTCCTCCGATAGCGAAGGCTCCCCCTCGAGCGAGAGTGACGAGGAGGAGAGCGATAGCGATGATGAGGGTAACAGGCGGCGGGAAGGCGGGTCCGACTAGGTGTCGGGCGCCGCTTCGTGTGGCACCGGTGACCCCATCATCCGTGTCGCCGGCTCCTTGAACTCCCCGGGGTCGTCTCCTTGGGCGACTGGCGTAGGGAGGCTGCGGAAGGGGAAGAGGGCTGGCGGCAAGGCCGTCAAGTCGGAGTACGAGGGCGTGGTGCCCTCGACAGCGTGCTGACGTCCTGCCGCCCCGTCTTCGAGCCCCGCTTCCGGCGCCGCCATCACTGTCCAGCCTTCGGACGGCCCCCGGGATGTTCTCTTGGTGTCTTCTGGCACCCGTAGTTTGCCTAGGCGCCCCTTTTCCCCTTTTCGCCTCCTTGACCTACCTCCTGAAGAGAGGGATAGGGAAGGGATTACGGGCATCTAATCTTTTAAATTTGTAAGCCTTCGGGCCTTAGCTGCATCTAAAACTTGTAATCCTCTCTTTCATGTTTTTCATCCTCTATGGACTGTACCTGAGTGGGATGTTTTTTAATGAAAAGGGGATGCTTGTCGGGTTATTTGTCTCGCGGGTTGAACCCACGCCAAGGAGCAAATCCTTGGTATCCCTCGGACAGACATTTCATTTCCCGGCAACAGGGCCTGCCGCCTTCCCACGTCGCTCGACCTTTCTCACGCCTTTGACGGAGGCGGGAACGAGGTGGGTGCGGCCTCCTCGTTTCATCCCTTTGCTGCCGCGACTACGACCAAACTTGGCCCCGGGAACGAGCCCCAGGGCCGAGAGTTGAGGGAGCACGGCAGTTTTCGGGAAGAAACGCGGTTTCGCATTCCCCAGTCCATAAGAGGATGCATGATGAGGGACGAAAGACTTATCTGATATCGCAGCCCCCGGCAACTCTGGCTTGCCGTGGATGAATCTTGGCACTCGCAGCCCCCAGCAACACTGGCTTGCCGGGGCCTAGGTGCCAGCGCGCCCTTCTTCTCCTTTTCGTCCTCAAGCAGTCTGGCCAGGATATGCGAGCCCTGCGAACGAAAGAGAAGCAAAGGGACGGACACTCGACCTCTAAGCTAGGGGTTAGCCGCTGTTAGGCACTATCAACCCTAACCAAGGACGAGACTCGACCTAGCATGCATGCTATAACCCCAGGGTGCCAGCGCTTCATTTACTTGTGCCCAGGGTCTGCGCCTGGCTTTGTACAAAGGATTACATGCAACAGCGGCAAGACTTGTACAAAAGGGTGGTTGCCGGACAGGGTCCGACAACCGCGCCTTACGGGTAAAACTTACGAAGATGCTCGATGTTCCAGGAGTTGCTCACTGGAATGCCATCTTCGGTCTCAAGGCGGACAGCGCCAGGCCTAGTGACTCGTTTCACCCGGTAAGGGCCTTCCCACTTCGGCGTCAACTTGTTGGAATTCTTGGCGGACTGAACGCGCCGAAGAACAAGGTCGCCTTCCTCGAGACTTCTGGCATTAACTTTGCGGCTATGGTAGCGGCGCAAAGCTTGCTGGTAGCGAGCAGCTCGCACAGCAGCCTGAAGACGATCTTCCTCAAGGAGCAGCGCGTCATCTTGTCGCAGCTGCTCTTGCTCAAGCTCATCATAAGCGAGCACTCGAGGTGACCCGTATACGAGTTCCGTGGGGATAACTGCCTCTGCTCCATAGACTAGAGCAAAAGGTGTCTGTCCAGTGGCTCGATTTGGCGTCGTCCTGATCGACCAAAGAACCACCGGTAGCTCCTCGATCCAGTTTCTTCCGCACTTGTGCAGCTTGCCGAAAGTTCTGGTCTTGAGCCCGCGCAGCACTTCAGCATTTTCCCTTTCCGCTTGACCGTTGCTTCTCGGGTGAGCAACAGAAGCGAAGCAGACCTTGGCGCCAAGATCTTGGACGTACTGCGTGAAGGTGCGGCTCGTAAATTGCGTGCCGTTGTCGGTGATTATCCTGTTAGGGATCCCGAAGCGGCAAACAATCGACCTGAAGAACTTGACTGCTGACTGTGCTGTCACCTTCCTCACTGGTTCCACTTCCGGCCACTTTGTGAACTTGTCGATTGCAACGTACAAGTACTCAAAGCCCCCGACAGCTCGGGGAAAGGGGCCGAGGATGTCGAGCCCCCAGACCAAAAATGGCCAGGATAAAGGGATTGTCTGGAGAGCTTGAGCTGGTTGGCGTATCTGCTTGGAATGAAACTGACAAGCTTCACACTTGGTTACTTGCGTAGTTGCATCCTGGAGGGCTGTTGGCCAGAAGAAACCTTGCCGGAAAGCTTTGCCGACAAGTGCTCTTGCGCCAATGTGGTGACCACATATGCCTCCATGTATCTCTGCCAACAGCTTTTGTCCATCTTCCCAGTGAATACACTTCAATTTCACTCCGTTGAGTCTTCTTCTGTACAGTGTCTTGTGGACGAACTGGTACATACTAGACTGCCGGGCTACTCTTTCTGCTTCTTCTTGCTCTTCGGGAAGCTCTCCTGTCTGAAGGAAGTGGACAATCTGCTGTGCCCATGCTGGAGCTTGTGGCTCGACAACAAGGACTAAAGGCAAATCTGTCGCTGCGGGAACATCCGCTTCTACGGCGAGAACTTGCGGGTCTGCCGGAGCTTGACGTTCCCCGACAAGCTTGCCGGAGCGAAACTTGCCGGGAGCTTCTGCTTCAACGGAGCAAACCCTAGGGTTTGCCGGAGCATCTTGCTCCTCAGCGCTCTTGGTGTTGATCTTGGGGACTGCTGCGGGAACATCCGCTTCTACGGCAAGAACCTGCGGCTCTGCCGGAGCGTGACATTCCCCGACAAGCTTGCCGGAGCAAAACTTGTCGAGAGCTTCTGCTTCAACGGAACAAACCCTAGGGCTTGCCGGAGCATGTTGCTCCTCAGCACTCTTGGCGTTGATCTTGGGCACCTTCTTGGCGGCGGCTTCAGGAAGCTCTGTCGGCAAATAGTCACCAGAAACCAACTTCCTCTTCTTGCTCTGTCTAGTTGATGGCGTTACGGACGGCTGAGTCAGCTTGAGCACAAAGATCCCTGGTTCCACAGGTAACTTAAGTGCGGCACACTTTGACAGGCCATCTGCAATGGCGTTCTGAGCTCTTGGAACATGTTCCATTTGTAGGCCGTCAAAGTGTTCTTCTAGCTTTCTCACTTCGTCGATGTAAGCTTCCATCAGCGGACTTTGATAGCTCTTGTTTACTTGGCGGACGACAAGCTGCGAGTCACCCCTGACAATGAGCTTCTTGATCCCAAGGTCTGCCGCGATCCGGAGGCTGGCAAGGAAGCCCTCATACTCGGCAGTATTGTTCGTTGCTTGCTCCTTGGGGAAGTGCATCTGGACTACGTACTTGAGGTGCTCACCGGTGGGTGCGACAAGTAGCACGCCAGCGCCGGCGCCTTGCAGCGAAAAGGCACCATCAAAGTACATCAGCTACTCTTTGCTTGCTTCCTTGTCGGGGATGCTCGTTTTTGGAATTTCTTCATCTGGTGTTGGCGTCCATTCTGCTATGAATTCTGCCAATGCTCTGCTCTGGATAGTTGAAGTACTTTCAAACTTGAGGCCAAAGCTCGACAGTTCCAGTGCCCACTCAACAATCCTGCCTATCGCTTCTGGATTCTGGAGTATCCTCTTCAGCGGAAAGCGAGTGACAATTGTGATCTCATGTGCTTGGAAGTAATGGCGCAGCTTTCTCGAGGCCATGAGAAGGCCGAAAAGCAATTTCTGCACACCAGAGTACCTTGACCTAGCCCCCTACAGAAGGGAACTGACAAAGTAAACTGGGCGCTGCACCATCTTCTTGTGTATCTCGTCATGTATCTGCGCAGATCCATCTTTGTCGGGGCCAGAGCTTGTCGGGGAAGCTCCCCGCTTGTCGCTGGATGCGCTTGCCGCGGTTGCTGGCTCATCATCTGCCTCCCTCTCTGCTACTAACGCAGCACTAACCACTTGATTGGTTGCCGCTATGTACAGCAGCAACTTCTCCTGTGGCTTAGGTGCGACAAGTATTGGAGGGGAGGACAGGTATCTCTTCAGGTCTTGCAGCGCAGCCTCCGCTTCCGGAGTCCATTTCATTGGACCTGCCTTTTTCAATAATTTGAAAAACGGCAGGGCGCGCTCAGCAGACCGAGAGATAAACCTGCTGAGAGCAGCCACGCAGCCGGCAAGTTTCTGTACATCCCTGACGCGCTTTGGTGCTTCAATCTGCTCAATGGCCTTGATCTTGTCGGGATTGGCTTCAATTCCCCGCTGAGACACGAAGAACCCGAGAAGCTTGCCGGAGGGAACTCCAAACACACACTTCTCTGGGTTGAGCTTGAGGCTGATCTTGCGCAGATTTGCAAAGGTCTCGTCTAAATCTTGAATCAGGGTTGCTCTGTGCTTGCTCTTGACCACTATATCATCCATGTAGGCTTCCACATTTCTGTGTATTTGTGGCTCAAGAGCAACATGGACTACTCTTGCAAATGTCGAACCAGCATTTTTTAATCCGAAAGGCATCCGTACGAAACAGTATGTGCCACATGGAGTAATAAATGCGGTCTTCTCCTCATCCTCTTCTGCCATGAAGATCTGATGATATCCTGAGTATGCGTCAAGAAATGAAAGCAAATCGCATCCGGCGGTGGAGTCAACAATCTGGTCAATGCGCGGCAAAGGAAATGGGTCTTTGGGACAAGCTTTGTTAACATCGGTGAAATCGATACAAAGCCTCCATTTCCCGTTTGCCTTGCGCACGACTACAGGATTGGCCAACCACGTGGGATGGAGCACTCCTCTGACAAGGCCTGCTGCTTCCAGTTTCTTGATCTCTTCTGCAATGAATTCTTGGCGCTCCACTGCCTGCTTCCTGACTTTCTGCTTGACGGGCCGCGCATGGGGACAAACGGCAAGGTGGTGCTCAATTACCTTCCTGGGAACACCGGGGACGTCAGACGGTTGCCATGCAAACACGTCGACATTCGCCCGCAGGAAAGCAACGAGCGCGCTTTCCTATTTGGGGTCGAGCGTGGCACTGATGGTGAAGGTTGCACCAGTGCCGTCCTCCTTGGCGGATACCTTCTTCGTCTCTGGCGGAGCTGCCATCGTCTTCTTGCACTTGCCGGTGGAGCTCGATGGTGCGTCCTCGACAGCAGCGCAGCACTCCGAAGAGGTGTGCTTGCCGGAGTGGGCATCAGAACTCTTGCCGGACTTTGTCTTCTTCCCCCCGGGAGCTTCAGCGGCAAGTGGATTGCGATCCGCCGTGGCTGCTGCTTCCCGGTAGATCTTGTCGGCACAGATAAGAGCATCCTTCTTGTCGCCAGGGACAGAAATGACGCTTATCGGGCCTGGCATCTTCAGCATATTGTATGCATAATGAGAGGCTGCCATGAACTTGGCGAGTGCTGGACGACCAAGTATCCCATTGTAAGGCAACGGAATATCGGCAACGTCAAATGTGACCCTCTCAGTCCTGAAGTTGAGTTTGCTACCAAATGTCACCGGCAGCGTGACTTTCCCCTTCGGCTTGCTCCTTCCCGGATTGATTCCTTGGAACGTGTCGGTCTCTTCGAGCTCGCTGTCAGGGATTTGGAGTTTTTGGAGCATAGCGGAGGACATCAGGTTCAAGCCGGCCCCGCCGTCAACTAGCATCTTGGTGACTCTGAGGTTGCGGAGAGTTGGTGATACCAACATCGGCAAACACCCGACCGCAGTTGTGCGATCAGGGTGATCCTCAATGTCGAAGATGATAGGCGTGTTGGACCACTTCAGAAGCTTGCGTGATTCGATAGGTGGTTCTGCTGCATTAACTTCCCGTACCCACCGTTTGAGTCGGTGGTGCGAGGTGTGCAGAGAAGCACCACCGTCAACGCACAAGACCTCTGTGGCTTTCTGAAACTCCTGCTCACTAGTCTCAACATCATCCATGTCTTCGTTGTCGTCGCCATCGTCTTCATCCTTGTCGCGACCGCGGGGAGGTCTGTCTCCTTGCCGCTGCTTGGCCTTGCCGCGGCGTCCTCCCTGGCCAGTGCGCTTCTGGCCGGATTTCTCGGCACCCCCTTGGGCTCTCTCCTTGTCGCGCCGCTCGTACTCAGCCTTCTGTTGCTGGACAAGCTGCTCGACTTTCTTGCAGCTCTGGAGGTCATGGCCCTTGGTGCGGTGAATCTTGCAGTATTGCTTGTCGGAGCCGTCCTGCTTGTCGGCGGCGGCCACAGCCTGGCAGTTGGTGCATGCGGCAACCTCCTTGCCGGAGCTACCAACCTTGGCTCGCTTGGCGCCGCCGTCGCTGCCGGACTGCTCAACGACCAGCACCTCTTTGTCCTGCTTCTTCCTGTTGTTGCGCCGCCGGTTTTTCTTTGCCGGGGCGGCTTCCTCGCTGTCAGATCCCCCTGCTCCAGTGCTTTCTCCAGGAAGTCTCCTCCCTTCCTCAGCGCGTGCACACTTGTCGGCCAGGGCATATAGCTCACTGACGTCTCTGATCCTGCACATCGCCATCTCCTCCCACATCCTGTGGTTACGCACGTTCTGATGAAACGCGATGATGACCGCGGCGGGTGGACGTCTGGGATGTTGTACTGCACACGGCTGAACCTCTGAATGTACTTGCGCAGGGGCTCTCCTTCCTTCTGGACGAGCAGATGAAGATCACTCTCTTGGCCATGAGGTTTGTGGCCGCCCGTAAAGGCGCTGACAAACTGATGGCATAGATCGGCCGAGGAGGATATGGAGTTGTCCGGCAAGTGCATGAGCCAGGACCTGACGTTGGGCTTGAGTACCAACGGGAAGTAGTTGGCAAGGATCTTATCGTCCCGCCCCCCAGCAGCCTGCACCGCGATGGTGTAGATGCTGAGGAACTCCGACGGATGCGACTTGCCGTCGTACTTCTCCGGTACATTTGGTTTGAAGTTTTTCGTACTGGGCCACTGGACTTGCCACAGCTCACGAGTGAACGCAGGGCAACCTACCGTGTACGGCAAGTCACCTGGTTCCCCTGGCACATGCATGTCAACAGAGGGCCCAGCGCGCTGGTCTGATTGACGCTGCGCTTCTCTCCGGCGCTCGATGCGAGTACGAGCGTCTTCTCGTTGTCGTTCTTGAAGAACTTGGCGCTGATCGCGACGAGCTCGCGGATCTGACGACGCGGTGGAGTCGGTGCCGAGGTAGACCCGGCGAGTCAGCGATCTTGGCCTTCGGGGTGGAGAGTGCACAGTAGTTGCACCCCCACCAGTCTTGTCGTCTCTGGCTCGTGCCTGGCTGGCTTGCCGCGGCTGAGACGTGCTCGGCTGCCATGGAGTGTCGTCGTTGGCGAAGCCGATGAGACTCTGGATAGTGGCCCTCCAGTCGTCGATCTTGTCTGCCGCTGGAGGGTAATCTAGGAGCAGCTGAGCTCGCGCCAGAGCTTCTGCTGTGGTGGCGGGTGGCGGTGGCGAACGGAGCGAGGAGCGGGATAAGCTTGGACTTCTAACTACGTTAGAAGGAGCAGTATCTCGTCCAGGCGACCGTGTCTCGCTCGCGCCAGCAGGTTGACGTGCATGGTGGTCCTGAGCGCTCCGAGATCCACCATCTCGATCTTGATCTAGCTAACGCATGGTACCGTGAGTACCATGACGCTGCCGGTCCCGCGCCTCCTGAGATGGGCGCGGTGCGTGCACGGACGCCGAGGTCTTGGAGTGCGCCTGGTCATTGTGGGAGCCGGCCACGCCGCCGATAGGCAGCGCAGCCTTGTCCTGGGACCTGGCGGCACCGTGAGTTCCCTCGTCGACGCGTGTCCTTCCGCCGGCGCTTGGCCCACCAACCGTTTGCGCCGGCGGTGGCTGGCTCGGCGTGGACGGAGCAGCTGCCTCCGAAACCTTCTTTTTGGCGGCATGTTGATGAAGATGATGGAGATCTAGCTCGCGAGAACGCCGGATCTGGTTCACACAACTTCGACGCCCCCTACCTGGCGCGCCAGAGATGTCGGGGTACTGATCCATGAGCACCTATGGGACCGGCGGACCGGATCCCTTTCAGTTCGGTGGGGGCGGAGGTTGCGCAAAGAGCAAATCGAGGCGGAGCACGCGAGCGATTTACCCAGGTTCGGGCCGCACGGATGCGTAAAACCCTACTCCTGCTTTGTGGTTTGGTATTGATTTCTAGCTCGGGAGCGCGGAGTGCTACAGTACACACCAGCAGCTAGCAAGACCGAGCGTGAGTGTTTTTGACTGGCTCCCCCCCTTCGTTGCACACGGGCCTCCTTTTATATGCTCAAGGGGTTACCGACAGGTGGCAACGGAGGTATAGGGCAAAAATGGAAAGGTGCTGTGGTAGGCACAGCTACCTGCTACAGTGTTATCATACCTAACCCTGGCGGCAGGGGACAAGGGCATTAATTGCCCGTCTGTGTCGCCTAAACAGTACCGAAAGGGACCGCTAGGGACGCCACCGTTTGCCACGATGGTTATCTTGTCAGCGCCTGCTTGCCACCTCGCACCCCTAGCTGCATGGCTTCCTGCCACGTGTGCTTAGGAGGGTCCTAGAACGACACGTTGGCGGGTGTGCTGGAGCGCGGGCACGAAGTGGGGGCTTGCCGCGGCGAGCGCCTTGCCGTGGCCGTCGTCTTGTCGTATTCGGGAGCTTGTCGCTCACCGGGCCTTGCCGGGACGCGTGGTACGCCGCGGCAAGTTCCTTGAAATGCCTTGAGTGGCCCTCCCGGCAAGCTCCTCTTGCCGGGGCCTCGAGATGCTTTCGATAGCCTTCCCGGCAAGCTCCTCTTGCCGGGGTCTTGTCTTCTTCCCGGCCAGCTCCTCTTGCCGGGGCCTTGGTTTGAGTACTTTGTTCTTGAATGGCTACAAAGGAGCCACGGAGGACCTTGGCGGCCACCCGGCAATCCTTGCCGCGGGATGCTGCGACTGCCCGTGCACAAGTTCGGGATACTAGGGTACCCCTACTCTAGTACAGCGACAACTGGCAAGGCCAGTCAGCTGGGCCGAGCCAGGTGGGCTGGGCCAGCACAGTTTGAGGCCCAGGTGGGTTTCCCTCTCTCTTTTTCTTATTTGTTTCTGTTTTCTATTTTTTTCTGCAACTGTTGGGCTTTATTAATAATACTAAAATGTTTCCAAAAATCCTGAAAATAATTGTGGGCTCTGTTTAGAATATTTCCAACAACAAACATTTATTTCCAGAATTATTTGAGCATTTAAATTATTTTATAGCATTTAAATGCCCAAAATCAAATACTTATGATTTAATTCAATGACCTTCTGTTGACCTAGAAAAATGTGCACCAATTTTGCCAGAGGTTCCAACCCAAGACAAAGAGAGTGAACTTTTTAGAAGGGCATTTCAGGTTCATTGAAAATAATTTTAGTAAACCCTAGTTGTTTCCAGGGGGGTGTTGGTGGTTCTGTCATCCCCATTTCAAACTTCAAAGGAAATTAAACATGATGCAAACTCTAATGCTTGAACTAGCTAGGGTGTGACAACTCACCCCCACTCAAAAGAATCTCATCCCGAGATTTAGGATCCTCCGGAAAGAAGGTGGGGTACTCGAGTCGAAGACGATCCTCCCTTTCCCAAGTGGCTTCTTTCTTGGAATGGTGTGACCATTGAACCTTGAGAAACTTGATATTACGACGTCGAGTGGTACGCTCGGCTTGATCAAGGATACGAACGGGATATTCCCGATATGAGAGGTTATCTTGTAGATCAAGCATTTCGTGGTCCACTCCACGGATAGGATCCGCGAAGCAACACCTGAGTTGAGAAACGTGGAAGACATCATGAACTCTGGAAAGATGCGAAGGTAGTTCCAATTGGTAGGCAACTTCTCCCCATTTGGCAAGAATGCGAAAGGGTCCAATGTAACTAGGAGCCAATTTGCCTTTGATACCAAAACGATGGGTTCCCTTTAACGGAGTAACCCGAAGGTAAGCCTTCTCGCCGACTTCATAAGTCATAGGCTTATGTTTGTGATCATATTGACTCTTTTTACGAGATTGGGCTGTTTTCAATTTCTCACGAATAACGCGAACCTGTTCTTCTACTTCCTGAATCATATCCGGGCCAAAGAGTTGTCTTTCCCCGGTTTCTGACCAGTTAAGAGGCGTTCGACATTTTCGTCCATAGAGAACTTCGAAAGGAGCCTTGCCCAAGCTGGCTTGATAACTATTGTTATAAGCAAACTCCGCAAATGGAAGACAATTCTCCCAACCCATTCCGAACGAGATGACAGAGGCTCGGAGCATATCTTCCATAATTTGATTGACTCGTTCTACTTGACCACTTGACTAAGGATGGAAGGCGGTGCTAAAGGAGAGATGAGTTCCCATAGAATTTTGGAAACTTTCCCAAAATCGAGAGGCGAAGAGACTCCCATGGTCTGAGTTAATTTCCAATGGAACACCATGAAGAAACACTATTCGGGAGATGTATAAATCGGCTAGCTGGCTAGCGGTGATACTCTCACGAACAGGTAGAAAGTGGGCTACTTTGGAAAGACGGTCGATCACGACGAAGATAGCATTATTCCCTCTCTTGGTCCTGGGAAACCCAGTGATGAAATCCATACTGATTTTGTCCCATTTTCACTCGGGAATAGCCAAATGTTGAAGGGTGCCAGCAGGCCGTTGATGCTCTGCTTTAACACGACGACAAACGTCGCAATTAGCAATCTATTGAGCGATTTCTCTCTTCATCCTAGTCCACCAAAACCTCTGGCGTAGGTCTTGATACATTTTAGTACTACCGGGATGAATGGTGAGAGGGGATTCATGAGCTTCCTTAAGGATCAGTCACCTCAGGTTTCGTGCCTTTAGAACCACTAGGCGATTTCCAAAGTATACAACACCTTGATCATCAATGGAGAAACAATTCGCGACTCCTTTCTTAATGTTTCTCTTAATACGGGAGATTCCTGGATCTACCTTCTGTGCCTTGATGGTCTGATCCATAAGGGTAGGTTTCGCCACCAGGGTGGATAGGAATCCTCGAGGAACAATGTGAAGATTTAGCTTACGAAATTCCTCATGGAGAAGTGGTTGACTTTGTTGTAACATCAGGTTGTTACAATAGGATTTACGACTTAGTGCATCAGCCATGACATTGGCTTTGCCCGGGGTGTAAGTTATTCCTAAGTCGTAATCCGAGATCAACTCGACCCAACGTCTTTGCCTGAGATTCAAATCTGGTTGGGTGAAGATATATTTCAAACTTTGGTGATCGGTGAAGATCTCGCAACGATTACCGAGGAGGTAATGTCGCCAGGTTTTGAGTGCATGGACTACAACTACAAGCTCTAGATCATGTGTGGGATAATTTTCCTCATGTGGGTGTAATTGCCGTGAAGCATAGGCAATTACCTGGCGATCTTGCATGAGTATGCAACCTAGTCCTTGTCGCGAGGCGTCGCAATAGATAATAAAGTCCTTGGAGAAATCTGGTGGTACCAGTACGGGAGCAGATGTCAGGCGTCTTTTCAGTTCCTGAAAACTGAACTCACACTATAGAGTCCACTTGAACTTTTTATCTTTCTTGAGGAGTTCAGTTAGAGGTTTAGCAACCTTGGAGAAATTCTCGACGAAGCGGCGGCAATAGCTCGCTAAGCCAAGGAAGATCCGAACTTGCTTGACCGTCTCAGGTGGAGTCCAATCAAGGACGGCTTGAACTCGCTCAGGATTGACAGCAATGCCCTTACCAGAGATTACATGGCCTAGATAGGTCACTTCTCACAAACAAAATTCACACTTGGAGAATTTGGCATAAAGGCGATGCTCTCGAAGTTTCATCAATACCAGCCTTAGATGTTTGGCATGTTCCTCTTCATTCTTCGAGTAGATGAGTATGTCATCGAGGTATACTACGACAAATTTATCCAAATACTCCATGAAGACCGAGTTCATTAACTGGGAGAAGGTAGCTGGGGCATTGGTTAAACCGAAGGACATAACGGTGTACTCGTATTGGCCATAACGAGTAACAAAGGCCGTTTTGGGAATGTCCCCGTTTCAGATTTTGATTTGATGGTAGCCCAACCTCAAATCCATCCTGGAGAAGACTGAGGATCCAGCGAGCTGATCATACAGATCGTTGATCCTGGGAAGCGGATACTTGTTCTTGATGGTGACCAGGTTGACAAGTCGGTAATCTACAACCATTCGATCCGTTCCATCCTTCTTGTTGATGAAGAGGACGGGGCAAGCCCAAGGAGAGGAACTAGGACGGATGAAACCCTTTTTCAAGGACTCATCGAGTTGGTTCTTAAGCTCGGCTAAGGGTGCCATCTTGTGGGGTCTTCTAGAAATTGGAACGGTTCCTGGAACAAGGTCTATCACAAACTCAACATCCCTGTCAGGTGGAACACCTGGCAGTTCTTCTGGAAAGACATCCGGAAAGTCTCAGACTACCGGAACATCCTCAAGGTCTGGAAGGGGGTTGGCATTTAGGGAGTAAAGCTGGCGCTTGGCCACTCAAGTTAAGACATTGACTGTCTTGCCCGATGGGTGAGTAAGTTGAACGGTTCTAGTGGCACAATCAATCTTAGCATAATGAGCTGACATCCAGTCCATACCCAAAATGATGTTTATGTTCGAGGACTTGAGAGCTATTAAGGAAGCAAGGAAGACAAGTCTATCGACAAGAATTTCGTTCCCATGTCTTACTCTAGAAGTTTGCCATTTGGAACCCGGAGTTTGAATTACCATGGAAGTGGGCATGTCACAGAATGTCGTGTTATGCAATCGAGCATAGTTCTCGGATATGAATGAATGAGATGCTCCAGTATCGAAAAGAACAGATGCCGGATGGCAGTTAACAAGGAGCATACCAAGGATGACGTTAGGATCCTCATGAGCCTCCTCGGCTGAAACATAGTTGACATGGCCACGGGCAGTGGTAGCCGGCTTGGCGTAGAATGTCTTTCCCGCGGGCTTACCACGGCCAACGGACTTTCCAGTTTGATTAGGGTTGTTCTGGGGACACTCTCGACTATAGTGACCCGGCTCTCCACACTTGAAGCATGTCACCACATTGGGGCGTGGAGCAGCATTAGCAGCGGGGCCACCATAGGGCTTGGGCGGTGCAAATTGCTGGTTGGGACGAGGCGCCTCAAAGGATGGCCTCGAGATGAACCTGGGTGGCAGTGCCGTGCTTGGGATCCACACCCGGCGCTTCTGAGCTCCAAAGCCGGATGAAGAGCCAAAATCACGGGAGTGCTTGCGTGAAGCATCATAATCAGTCTGGCTTGTCTCAGCACTGATGGCTTTGTTGACCAACTTCTGAAAGGAGGTGCACTCGTGCAGACGAAGATCGCGGCGAAGCTCAGGGCTAAGTCCCTTGCGGAACCTTGCCTGCTTCTTAGCGTCAGTAGATACCTCTTCAGGGGCATAACGTGCCAGATTCCCAAATTTTCACGAATATATGCATCCACAGTCAGTCCTCCTTGGGTGAAATTGCAGAACTCCTCACTCTTGTGATCCATGAGACCTTTCGGAATGTGATGTGTTGGGGAACGTAGCATAAATTCAAAATTTTCCTACGTGTCACCAAGATCTATCTATGGAGTCATCTAGCAACGAGGGAGGAGTGGATCTACATACCCTTGTAGATCGCGCGCAGAAGCGTTCAAGAGAACGGGGTTGATGGAGTCGTACTCGTCGTGATCCAAATCACCGATGATCCTAGCGCCGAACGGACGGCACCTCCGCGTTCAACACACGTACGGAACGGAGACGTCTCCCATGCCTTGATCCAACAAGGAGGAGGGAGAGGTTGATGGAGATCCAGCAGCACGACGGCGTGGTGGAAGTAGCGGGATTCCAACAGGGCTTCGCTAAGCGCTGCGGGAGGAGGAAGATGTGTCACGGGAGGGAGAGGGAGGCGCCAGGCCTTAGATTTGTTTGCTCCTCCTTTTCCCCACTATATATAGGGTCAAGGGAGAGGGGGAGGCGCAGCCTTTGCCACTTCCTCCAAGGAAGGGTGCGGCCAAGGGGGGGAGGAGTCCATCCTCCCCAAGGCACCTCGGAGGTGCCTTCCCCCTTTAGGACTCTCCCCTTTTTCTCTTCTCTTGGCGCATGGGCCTCTTGGGGCTGGTGCCCTTGGCCCATATAGGCCAAGGCACACCCCCTACAGCCCATGTGGCCCCCCGGGGCAGGTGGCCACACCCGGTGGACCCCCGGGACCCTTCCGGTGGTCCCGGTACAATACCGGTGACCCCGAAACTTGTCCCGATGGCCGAAATAGCACTTCCTATATATAATTCTTTACCTCCGGACCATTCCGGAACTCCTCCTGATGTCCGGGATCTCATCCGGGACTCCGAAAAACATTCGGGTTACCGCATACTAATATCTCTACAACCCTAGCGTCACCGAACCTTAAGTGTGTAGACCCTACGGGTTCGGGAGACATGCAGACATGACCGAGACGTTCTCCGGTCAATAACCAACAGCGGGATCTGGATACCCATGATGGCTCCCACATGTTCCACGATGATCTCATCGGATGAACCGCGATGTCAAGGACTTAATCAATCCCGTATACAATTCCCTTTGTCTAGCGGTATTGTACTTGCCCGAGATTCGATCGTCGGTATACCGATACCTTGTTCAATCTCGTTACCGGCAAGTCTCTTTACTCGTTCCGTAACACATCATCCCGTGATCAACTCCTTGGTCACATTGCGCATATGATGATGTCCTACCGAGTGGGCCCAGAGATACCTCTCCGCTTACACGGAGTGACAAATCCCAGTCTCGATTCGTGCCAACCCAACAGACACTTTCGGAGATACCTGTAATGCACCTTTATAGTCACCCAGTTACGTTGTGACGTTTGATACACCCAAAGCATTCCTACGGTATCCGGGAGTTGCACAATCTCATGGTCTAAGGAAATGATACTTGACATTAGAAAAGCTATAGCATATGAACTACACGATCTAGTGCTATGCTTAGGATTAGGTCTTGTCCATCACATCATTCTCCTAATGATGTGATCCCGTTATCAACGACATTCAATGTCCATGGTTAGGAAACCATAACCATCTATTGATCAACGAGCTAGTCAACTAGAGGCTTACTAGGGACATTGTGTTGTCTATGTATCCACACATGTATCTGAGTTTCCTATCAATACAATTATAGCATGGATAATAAACGATTATCATGAACAAGGAAATATAATAATAACCAATTTATTATTGCTCTAGGGCATATTTCCAACAGTCTCCCACTTGCACTAGAGTCAATAATCTAGTTCACATCGCCATGTGATTAACACTCACAGGTCACATCGCCATGTGACTAACACTCAAGAGTTTACTAGAGTCAGTAGTCTAGTTCACATCACTATGTGATTAACACTCAATGAGTTCTAGGTTTGATCATTATGCTTGTGAGAGAGGTTTTAGTCAACGGGTCTGAACCTTTCAGATCCGTGTGTGCTTTACAAATCTCTATGTCATCTCCTAGATGTAGCTACCACGTTCTATTTGGAGCTATTCCAAATAACTGTTCTACTTGGAGTTATTCTAAATTGTTGCTCCATTATACGTATCCGGTATCTCTATCGGAGCTATCCGGATAGGTGTTAAGCTTGCATCGACGTAACCCTTTACGATGAACTCTTTTACCACCTCCATAATCGAGAAAAATTCCTTAGTCCACTAGTTACTAAGGATAACTTTGACCGCTGTCCTGTGATCCATTCTTGGATCACTCTTGTACCCCTTGACTGACTCATGGTAAGGCACACTTCAGGTGCGGTACACAGCATAGCATACTATAGAGCCTATGTCTTAAGCATAGGGGACGACCTTCATCCTTTCTCTCTATTCTTCCGCGGTCGAGCTTTAAGTCTTAACTTCATACCTTACAACTCAGGCAAGAACTCCTTCTTTGACTGATCCATCTTGAACACCTTCAAGATCACGTCAAGGCATGTGCTCATTTGAAAGTACTATTAAGCGTTTTGATCTATCCTTATAGATCTTGATGCTCAATGCTCAAGTAGCTTAATCGAGGCTTTCCATTGAAAAACACTTTCCAAATAACCCTATATGCTTTCCAGAAATTCTACATCATTTCCGATCAACAACATATATTCATCAGAAATTCTATAGTGCTCCCACTCACTTCTTTGGAAATACCAGTTTCTCATAAACTTTGTACACACCCAAAATCTTTGATCATCTCATCAAAGCGTACATTCCAACTCCGAGATGCTCACTCCAGTCCTCAGAAGGATTGCTGGAGCTTTGCGTCCTTATTAGCATCTTTTCAGGATTGACAAAACCTTCCGGTTGTATCACATACTACCTTTCCTCAAGAAAATCATCGAGGAAACAATGTTTTGACATCCTATCTGCAAGATTTCATAAATAATGCAGTAATCGCTAATATAATTCCAACAGACTCTTAGCATCGCTACGAGTGAGAAAGTCTCATCATAGTCAACTCCTTGAACTTGTCGAAAAACATCTTAACGACAAGTCGAGCTTTCTTAATGGTAATACTTACCATCATTGTCCGTCTTCCTTTTAAAATCCATATGTACCTAACAGCCTTACGACCATCAAGTAGTTCTTCCAAAGTCTACACTTTGTTTTCATACATGGATCCTCTCTCGGATTTTATGGCCTCAAGCCATTTATCGGAATCCAGGCCCACCATCGCTTCTCCATAGCTCGTAGGTTCATTGTTGTCTAGCAACATGACTTCCAAGACAGGGTTACGTACCACTCTGAAGTAGTACGCATCCTTGTCATCCTACGATGTTTGGTAGTGACCTGATCTGAAGTCTCATGATCAATATCATAAGCTTCCACTTCAATTGGTGTAGGTGCCACAGGAACAACTCTTTGCGCCCTGCTATACACTAGTTGAAGTAACGGTTTAATAACCTCATCAAGTCTCCACCATCCTCCCACTCAATTCATTCAAGAGAAACTTTTCCTCGAGAAAGGACCCGATTCTAGAAACAATCCCTTATTGCTTTCGGATCTGAGACAGGAGGTATACTGAACTGTTTTGGGTGTCCTATGAAGATGCATTTATCCGCTTTAGGTTCGAGCTTATCAGCCTGAAACTTTTTCACATAAGCGTCGCAGTCCCAAACTTTTAAGAAATGACAGCTTAGGTTTCTCTAAACCATAGTTCATACGGTGTCATCTCATCGGAATTACGTGGTGCCCTATTTAAAGTGAATGTGGTTGTCTGTAATGCCTAACCCATAAACTATTGTGGTAATTCGATAAGAGACATCATGGTATGCATCATATCCAATAGGGTGCAGTTATGATGTTCGGACACACCATCACACTATGGTGCTCCAGGCTGTATTAGTTGTGGAACAATTTCCACAATGTCTTAATTTTGTGCCAAACTCGTAATTCAGATATTCATCTCTATGATCATATCATAGATATTTTATCCTCTTGTCACGACGATCTTTCAACTTCACCCTGAAATTACTTGAACCTTTCAATAATTCAGACTCGTGATTCATCAAGTAAATGTACTCAACATCTACTCAAACCATCTGTGAAGTAAGAAAATAACGATATCCACTACATGCCTCAGCACTCATTGGACTGCACACATCAAAATGTATTACTTCCAACAAGTTTCTTTCTAGTTCCATTTTACTGAAACCGAGGCTTTCAGTCATCTTGCCCATGTGGTATGATTTGCATGTCTCAAGTGATTCAAAATCAAGTGAGTTCAAACGGTCCATTTGCATGGAGTTTCTTCATGCATATACACCAATAGACATGGTTCGCATGTCTCAAACTTTTCAAAAATGAGTGAGCCCAAAGATCCATCAACATGGAACTTCTTCATGCGTTTTATACCGATATGACTTACGTGGCAGTGCCACAAGTAGGTGGTACTATCGTTGCTATCTTTTGGCATGAACATGTGTATCACTATGATCGAGATTCAATAAACCATTCATTTTAGGTGTAAGACCATTGAAGGTATTATTCAAATAAACAGAGTAACCATTATTCTCCTTAAATGAATAACCGTATTGC
Source organism: Triticum urartu (assembly GCF_056163025.1). Classification (NCBI taxonomy): domain Eukaryota; kingdom Viridiplantae; phylum Streptophyta; class Magnoliopsida; order Poales; family Poaceae; genus Triticum; species Triticum urartu. The sequence continues at coordinate 692,286,042 of NC_141874.1, read as the reverse complement.
GATAGACATAATCCAATCATGTCTATGCTCAACGCAAACACCAATCTCGATGGTAGAGGGAGCGTGCGATGCTTGATCATATCAACATTGAGAACACTTCCAACACATATCGTCAGCTCACCTTTAGCTAGTCTCCATTTATTCGGTAGCTTTTATTTCGAGTTACTAACACTTAGCAACCGAACCGGTATCTAATACCCTGGTGCTACTAGGAGTACTAGTAAAGTACACATCAACACAATGTATATCCAATATACTTCTATCGACCTTGCCAGCCTTCTAATCTACCAAGTATCTAGGGTAATTCTGCTCCAGTGGTTGTTCCCTTTATTACAGAAGCACTTAGTCTCGGGTTTGGGTTCAACCTTGGGTTTCTTCACTAGAGCAGCAGCTGAATTGCCGTTTCACGAAGTATCCCTTCTTGCCCTTGCCCTTCTTGAAACTAGCGGTTTCACAAACCATCAACAATTGATGCTCCTTCTTGATTTCTACTTTTGTGGTGTCTAACATCGTGAATATCTCAAGGATCATCATATATGTCCCTGATATATTATAGTTCATCGCGAAGCTCTAGCAGCTTGGTGGTAATGACTTCGGAGAAACATCACTATCTTATCTGGAAGATTAACTCCCACTCGATTCAAATGATTGTTGTACTCAGACAATCTGAGCACAAGCTCAACAATTGAGCTCTTCTCCCTTAGTTTGCAGGTTAAGAAAATCGTCGGAGGTCTTATACCTCTTGACGTGGGCACGAGCCTGAAATTCCAATTTCAGCCCTCAAAACATCTCATATGTTTCGTGACGTTTCGAAAACGTCTTTGGTGCCTCAACTCTAAACCGTTTAACTGAACTATCATGTAGTTATCAAAACATGTATGTCAGATGTTCGCAACATCCACACACAACGTTCGAGGTTTAGCACACTGAGCGGTGCATTAAGGACATAAGCCTTCTAAGAAGCAATGAGGACAATCCTCAGTTTACGGACCTAGTCCGCATAATTGCTACTATCAACTTTCAACTAATTTTTCTCTAGGAACATAACTAAACAGTAGAACTAAAGCGCGAGCTACGACATAATTTGCAAAATCCTTTTGACTATGTTCAGGATAATTAAGTTCATCTTATGAACTCCCACTCAGATAGACATCCCTCTGGTCATCTAAGTGATTACATGATCCGAGTTAACTAGGCCGTGTCCGATCATCACGTGAGACGGACTAGCCAACGTCGGTGAACATCTTCATGTTGATCGTATCTTCTATACAACTCATGCTCGACCTTTCGGTCTTCTGTGTTCCGAGGCCATGTATGTACATGCTAGGCTCGTCAAGTTAACCCTAAGTGTTTTTGCTGTGTTCCGAGGCCATGTCTGTACATGCTAGGCTCGTCAACACCCGTTGTATGTGAACGTAAGGATCTATCACACCCGATCATCACGGCGTGCTTCGAAACGACGAACTGTAGCAACGGTGCACAGTTAGGGGAGAACACTTCTTGAAATTTTAATGAGGGATCATCTTATTTACTACCGTCATTCTAAGCAAATAAGATGTATAAACATGATAAACATCATATGCAATCAAATAATAGTGACATGATATGGCCAATATCATATGGCTCCTTTGATCTCCATCTTGGGGCTCCATGATCATCTTGTCACCGGCATGACACCATGATCTCCATCATCGTGTCTTCTTGAAGTTGTCTCGTCATTGACATGCAAGTCGTGATTCCCTTGACAAGAACATGATCAATCTCATACATCACATATATCATTCATCACATCCTTTTGGCCATATCACATCACATAGCATACCCTGCAAAAACAAGTTAGACGTCCTCTAATTGTTGTTTGCATGTTTTTACGTGGCTGCTATGGGTTTCTAGCAAGAACGTTTCTTACCTACGCAAAGACCACAACGTGATATGCCAATTTCTATTTACCCTTCATAAGGACCCTTTACTTCGAATCCGATCCGACTAAAGTAGGAGAGACGGACACCCGCTAGCCACCTTATGCAACTAGTGCATGTCAGTCGGTGGAACCTGTCTCACGTAAGAGTACGTGTAAGGTCGGTCCGGGCCGCTTCATCCCACGATGCTGCCGAATCAAGATAAGACTAGTAACGGCAAGCATATTGAACAAAATCAACGCCCACAACTACTTTGTGTTCTACTCGTGCATAGAATCTACGCAATAGACCTAGCTCATGATGCCACTGTTGGGGAACGTAGCATAAATTCAAAATTTTCCTACGTGTCACCAAGATCTATCTATGGAGTCATCTAGCAACGAGGGAGGAGTGGATCTACATACCCTTGTAGATCACGCGCGGAAGCGTTCAAGAGAACGGGGTTGATGGAGTCGTACTCGTCGTGATCCAAATCACCGATGATCCTAGCGCCGAACGGACGGCACCTCCGCGTTCAACACACGTACGGAACGGAGACGTCTCCCATGCCTTGATCCAGCAAGGAGGAGGGAGAGGTTGATGGAGATCCAGCAGCACGACGGCGTGGTGGAAGTAGCGGGATTCCAACAGGGCTTCGCTAAGCGCTGCGGGAGGAGGAAGATGTGTCACGGGAGGGAGAGGGAGGCGCCAGGCCTTAGATTTGTTTGCTCCTCCTTTTCCCCACTGTATATAGGGCCAAGGGAGAGGGGGAGGTGCAGCCTTTGCCCCTTCCTCCAAGGAAGGGTGCGGCCAAGGGGGGGGAGGAGTCCATCCTCCCCAAGGCACCTCGGAGGTGCCTTCCCCCTTTAGGACTCTCCCCTTTTTCTCTTCTCTTGGCGCATGGGCCTCTTGGGGCTGGTGCCCTTGGCCCATATAGGCCAAGGCACACCCCCTACAGCCCATGTGGACCCCCGGGGCAGGTGGCCCCACCCGGTGGACCCCCGGGACCCTTCCGGTGGTCCCGGTACAATACCGGTGACCCCGAAACTTGTCCCGATGGCCGAAATAGCACTTCCTATATATAATTCTTTACCTCCGGACCATTCCGGAACTCCTCGTGATGTCCGGGATCTCATCCGGGACTCCGAACAACATTCGGGTTACCGCATACTAATATCTCTACAACCCTAGCGTCACCGAACCTTAAGTGTGTAGACCCTACGGGTTCGGGAGACATGCAGACATGACCGAGACGTTCTCCGGTCAATAACCAACAGCGGGATCTGGATACCCATGATGGATCCCACATGTTCCACGATGATCTCATCGGATGAACCACGATGTCAAGGACTTAATCAATCCCGTATACAATTCCCTTTGTCTAGCGGTATTGTACTTGCCCGAGATTCGATCGTCGGTATACCGATACCTTGTTCAATCTCGTTACCGGCAAGTCTCTTTACTCGTTCCGTAACACATCATCCCGTGATCAACTCCTTGGTCACATTGCGCATATGATGATGTCCTACCGAGTGGGCCCAGAGATACCTCTCCGCTTACACGGAGTGACAAATCCCAGTCTCGATTCGTGCCAACCCAACAGACACTTTCGGAGATACCTGTAATGCACCTTTATAGTCACCCAGTTACGTTGTGACGTTTGATACACCCAAAGCATTCCTACGGTATCCGGGAGTTGCACAATCTCATGGTCTAAGGAAATGATACTTGACATTAGAAAAGCTATAGCATATGAACTACACGATCTAGTGCTATGCTTAGGATTAGGTCTTGTCCATCACATCATTCTCCTAATGATGTGATCCCATTATCAACGACATTCAATGTCCATGGTTAGGAAACCGTAACCATCTATTGATCAACGAGCTAGTCAACTAGAGGCTTACTAGGGACATTGTGTTGTCTATGTATCCACACATGTATCTGAGTTTCCTATCAATACAATTATAGCATGGATAATAAACGATTATCATGAACAAGGAAATATAATAATAACCAATTTATTATTGCCTCTAGGGCATATTTCCAACATGATGTTCACGGAAAGCTTCACTGAATTCAGCCCAAGTAGTAATTTGGCTGACCGGGCGCATAGCTTCGAAGTTTTCCCACCAGAGGCTAGCAGGGCCTTCGAGGTGATAGGCAGCATAAGTAACCTTGTCGGCTTCAGCTACGTTGGCAGAACATAGCTTGTGGGTAATGCTGCGAAGCCAGTCATCCGCGTCGAGGGGCTCGACGGAATGGTTAAACTTTGGTGGGTACAGCTTGATAAAGTCATTGATTGACACCAAGTCATTTCGCTGATGGCGTGCAGTGTTCTGCTCAATCTGCTCTAGCAGGCGGTTAGTCTCATGCTTGTTTCTTTCCGCCTCCAGCATCACTTCGGCCAGAGAAGGCGGGTGAGGCAGATTTTCACCCCTAGCTGCACTGGCTTCCCCCTGCTCCGAGGCAGCAGGGTTGCTGCGGGTGTTGACCATCCTAGGAGATAACAAGACAACGGTTTAGATAAGGATGGCTCAAACTTAGCAAGGAAGTGCAGAATGTAATGGATAACACGGAATGCAGAGATGTTCATCCGTATGTCATGGTAATATAAAACTGCCATATATATACCAACGGTCATACACATCATACATAGTTTAGTACAAGCCCAGGCTATAGTACAACTATGATGAAAGACGTTACATCTCATCGGAGGCATTCCAAGCTCCTATACATTATTTGTCTACACCTCCGAAATTGATTACACACAAAGTCATATTCCACAAGTCACGCAGGACAGTGGAGATACAACTACTACAATACTAGTGATACTACTACTAACTCAGACAGCTCCGTAGTAGTCCTCATAGAAGTCACCTCCATAGCCTGGAAGTTCAACGTGATCATCCGGGAACAGACGGTCCTGAGGAGCCTGTGGACCATAGGAGCTAGGATGAGGTCTTGGACCAACAAACAGTGGCCTGCGGGGACCACGGGGTGGGGTGATGCCTCCCACATCACGCCAATCCACCATGTCTGGCAGAGCAGATCTCACAGGATACAGATCCCTTGTATCCATACATCTAGCTTGCACCGCAGGTGCAAACCGAGTCAATGTGGCCCAATGATCAGCACGGGTATTGAGAAGCTCCAGCCTCAAGGCCCGATTCTCTCGGTCCTTATCTTCGAGCATCTCGGTAGTGGTACGAGTTAATGAGTCCTCCTGAGTGGAGTTAGCATAGATAGCCTGAAGATACCCTTGCGCTCCCGGAAGTGAAGCTGGCATGTAACGGAAGTCGGTGTTCCGAAGCAGGCCAGTCCGGACTTGCATGATGGTCATCATGGAATAGGCAGCATCCTGCATAGCCATCTCAACAGTAACCCCGAGTCCATAGGAACAGTGAAGGGGCTCGGTAGATCCAGGATAAGAAGGAAATATCCTGACAGTGCAGAAATATTGGCTTTGATTAAAGTCTCGGAATTGCTCTTCGACGGTGTATTCGGGATACCAACGGTAACCCATCTCGATCATTACCCGGACTAACATAGCAGTATGACCGGGCACGTCGAGGCATCGGGTCAGGCGAACCACTTGGTTTTGAGCACGGTTGGCCATCTGAAAGCACAACCACAATGCAAAGACATTAGAATTTCTAGGGAAAATTGGACAGCATAACAGCTGTAAATGCTCAGAAAAAGATTTGAGACATCCACAACAGTTTGCAATACCACTCAACAACATCATATCAAGGTTCTGATCCAATTAGCAACATACTAAAAATAGTAGAAACTGAACTGGGACTTGTAACAACAATCCTATAAGCTACTACGGATTAGTAACACGTGAACCTACTAGAAGAAGAGAGCCTAGTCCTTAACCCACGTTGAATGAGAAGAGAATGACTCAGAGCAGAGGGCTTAAGGTAAAGGAGTAAAAGAGCCTTACGTTCCCTCCCACAATCAATTCCCCTACATATAACTAAAGCATTTCTAGACTCGACATCGACCAGTTTGGCTCAACGAACCTACAGGCAGTCCGGCTCTGATGCCAACGCTGTCAGGACCCTAATTCCAAGCCACATCGATCTAGCCGGTAACACCTCATATCACTTTGCGGCCTCACGCACGGTATCCCACGGGTGTCACCTTACCGTGGCCCGGGACCGTTTGCGCCTTTTGGCTCACGTATATGATAGTGTCGCTAGCATCCATATGACAGAGAACCTGGGCCGACATGGCTAGTCGTGAACCCAAAGCGGCACAGACCTATGGAGACAGGCATACATGAATCACATCGAGCATGTCGGTCATCAGCGAATGATTCTGGGCTGTAGCACTGGGCTAATAGGACTCTGGGGAACCCGGGCAGTAGCAGGCTAGGCAGGACTCCGGATGTCACCGCGTGATATTTCCCTGAAGGGACAGACATAGGAACAACATGAAACACATGCCGGCCAGTCAAGTGTCCTGAGCAGTAGTGCTGGGCTAGCAGGACTCCGGTGAACCGGGCTGTAGCGGACTACTATGGCTCGAGGAACACTAGACTACATTTCCCCATAAGAAAGGCTGCCAAGGATAAACAACTAGATTGTCGGATCCCACTCATACCAAGCATTTCAATCATACACACAATATGCCCGATATGACTACATACAACATGGCATCACAACAAAACTCTACAACTCAAGTACTTTATTTAAAGGCTCCAGAGAGCCATACATAACAAGTTCATACAGATAGGGGTCACAAGACCCGACACTCAAGTCATACAATCATACAAGCACATGCGGAAGCAACTAGTCTGAGTACAGACACTAGAAAGAAAGAAGGCTTCTCGAAGCCTGTCTATCTACATAGGGCCCTCCATGGCCAGGATCACCACCTGGGTGGCTAGTCACTCGTCGACGTCAAGGTCTACGTAGAACCCATCGGAGGGGGCGGTGTTGTCGTCTGAAAACAGTAATTAAGCAAACATGAGTACAAAGGTACTCAGCAAGTCTTACATCAGAACCTAATATACATGCTCATTCTCAAGAAGGTGGTGGGGTTATTGTAGCAAGCCAGCTTTGACTCTTGCCTAAGCTATCCTACGATACTCCACTAGTAAAATAGTTTTCGCACACGAGTCCACTACTCACCAACACAATACTCCACCGGGGATCCTCTCTCGTCATCCTACGAGAGGGCCATCCTCGGTACTCACACTTATCTTGAGTCTTTTAGTAGTATCCATGAACTTGTCTATGAACTGTATAGGCAACCAAGTAGTCCTTTACCACGGACGCGGCTATTCGAATAGATGATGTTAACCCTGCAGGGGTATACTTCTTCATACACGCTTTCACCACTTACCACCGTTTACACGACATGTACTCGGCAACCTTCAAGCAGAAGCCCAGCGAGGGTGTCGGCCACGGCCTACCTAAACACTTAAGTCTCTGATCCAGGTGTATCGCCTATCCAGGTTCCATCCGCAGGGAGTCCGGCCGACGTTTCCACATACGTCCCCGAACGATGTGAACAGGGTTCCCGAGACACCAAACGGGTGACTCGGTACACCGTGCCACGGTGTATCTACCGCAACATAGCCCACCCCTAGGGTCAACGCTACTCACGGCCGCCAACACATAACCTACAAACACCGGAAACTATTTGCAACTCCTGGACAGAGTACTAAGGTATTTAAGAAGCCGAGAGGGTCCATTGGTTTTGGGCCCAATGTACGGTAGTAACTGCATCTTAAATCACGCATACAGATCTCAGTTCTTATGGATGGTCTCAATGAAACAACCCACCATGTACTCCTACATGGCCTCTCATCGATACCTTTACCAAAACATGTTCAACATATCCCTCAAATTACCGACATAATCATATCACTCTAGCCCATCACCCAGATGAACCAGACCTGACACAACTCTAAGCATAGCAGGCATAGCAAGGTAGGAATCACATACATGGCTCAATCAATTCTTACACATGCTAGTGGGTTTCATCTAGTTACTGTGGCAATGACAGGTCATGCAGAGGATAAGGGTTCAACTACCGTAGCACACAGCAGTTTGAATCGCGTTGTCTTAATGCAGTAAACAAGAGCAGAAGCGGGAACATGGGTTTGTATCAGAATGATCAATGGGTTGCTTGCCTGTTGTAGTGGTAGTACGGTACTGTCCTTCAGATGGATACTCGGGGTTATCCTCGGAGGCAGAACCTACCACGAAAGACACACCGAAGCATAATCAACACATGGCAATATGCAACAATAAGATGCATGCTATGACATGGCAAGATGAAAGTGTCTTGGCCTAATGCAAGCTAAAACAGAAGGGGATGAACTCATTTGAATCAAAGATTCAAATATTAGCTCATTAAACATGGCCTTATTAGAGCATCACCTTATTCTGCTTAAACAGCAAGGTTAACTTGTTTTGTCATGCATGAAGCCATTACAGATGGATAGATTGAATTTTTCTGATCATTTTTCATATATAAATCTTTGCATTTGGAGCTATGGTTGATTTTCTATGATTTTTAGAAGTTTTGACTATTTTCTAGAATTTCCTATTAAAGAATAAATCCAGTAATTGAATTAATGCGTTAGCATGACATAGATGTGACGTCAGCAGGTCAACTGGGTCGGCCAGGTCAAACCTGACTGGTGGGCCCTCTCTGTCAGTGTCACAACTAGTTAACAGAATTAGATTAACACTAATTAGCTGTCAGTGGGGCCTGGGCCCACATGTCAGTGACTGAACTAATTAAACTTAGTTAAAACTAATCCTAAACTAATTAGCAGACCGGCCCCACCTGTCATAGACTCGGGGGGGTCTACCTGGGCCCACACAGGGGTCAAACTGAGTCAAACTCGTCGGTGTTTAGCCACCGGCGAGGCCAGACGCGGCGGAGGGCTGCGGGTTTCGTGCTCCGGCAACCAAAACGACGGCGGAGAGCATCTACGCATAGCTGGGAGCAAACCGCATCGAGTGGTGGCAGTGGGTGGAGCTAGGGTGGCCGGAAACATTGCCGGCGACGACCTTGTCGGCCCCCGGAGTTCGGGCGAGGCCGAAACCAAGGCTTCGGGGCACGGCGAGGCGCGTGGAATGGTGCTACGGGCTCCTCGGAGCGCGTGGAAGACGAAGGCGTGCTCGGATTCGAGCTTAGGTGCCTGTGGCCACGGCGGCGACATGGCCGGCGGAGCCGAGCTCTCGGCCTCGATGGCAGAGGGGGTTGGGGGACACAGACGAGCACGGGGAGAGGGGTGGAAGAAAGATGGGCTCACAACGGTTGCAGAACGCGTCTCAGCGGGCTCAGGGGAGGTCGGACGTCGTCGGGGCGTTGTCGGCGATCTCGGCGGACCAAGGAAGAAGAAGGCGTCGGGGAGGTGCTTGGAGGCGTCCGGCATCGCGTGAGTCGACGAGGAGGTCAAGGACGGCAGCGCGGAGCTAATGGGCTTGTCGGAGAGGCGAGGGGGTGGCTCTGGTGACGACTACGGCGAACAGCGGCGAGGATCGCGCTCAGCCATCGCGGGAGAGGGTGAGGGAGATGAGGGGGGGAGTGAGGAAGGGAGTGAGGGGGACGTGGGGGTCGGCGTGGCACCCCTAGACGCCTCCAGGGCGTCGGCAGAAGCAGGAGGTGGCCGGCGTGTGGCCGCGGGCGCCGGCCACGCGCTCCTCGTCCTCCTGGCGGGAGGAGGAGGACGACTGGCAAGGCCAGTCGGCTGGGCCGAGCCAGGTGGGCTGGGCCAACACAGGTGAGGCCCAGGTGGGTTTCCCTCTCTCTCTTTTTCTTATTTGTTTCTGTTTTCTATTTTTTTCTGCAACTGTTGGGCTTTATTAAAAATACTAAAACGTTTCCAAAAATCCTGAAAATAATTGTGGGCTCTGTTTAGAATATTTCCAACAGCAAACATTTATTTCCAGAATTATTTGAGCATTTAAATTATTTTATAGCATTTAAATACCCAAAATCAAATACTTATGATTTAATTCAATGACCTTCTGTTGACCTAGAAAATTGTGCACCAATTTTGCCAGAGGTTCCAACCCAAGACAAAGAGAGTGAACTTTTTAGAAGGGCATTTCAGGTTCATTGAAAATAATTTTAGTAAACCCTAGTTGTTTCCATGGGGGGTGTTGGGGGTTCTGTCATCCCCATTTCAAACTTAAAAGGAAATTAAACATGATGCACACTCTAATGCTTGAACTAGCTAGGGTGTGACAGACGGTGTCCGGTCGTTTAATGGCCGGACTGGAGAACTGCCTGGAGAGGCTGCTTTGTACTTCCGCTGCAAGGGCCGCCGTGTGCTCCTCGGTTCGGAGGGAGCGTTCGGTGTTTCCATTGACCATAATTACTCCTCGAGGGCCTGGCATCTTGAGCTTAAGGTATGCGTAGTGCGGTACCGCATTGAACTTGGCGAATGCGGTTCGCCCGAGCAGTGCGTGATAGCCACTGCGGAATGGGACTATGTCGAAGATTAACTCCTCGCTTCGGAAATTATCCGGAGATCCGAAGACCACTTCAAGTGTGACTGAGCCTGTATAGTTGGCCTCTACACCTGGTATTACGCCTTTAAAGGTCGTTTTGGTGGGCTTAATCCTCGAGGGATCTATGCCCATTTTCCGCACTGTATCCTGGTAAAGCAGGTTCAGGCTGCTGCCGCCGTCCATAAGGACTCTAGTGAGATGAAATCCATCAATAATTGGGTCTAGAACCAATGCGGCGAATCCGCCATGACGGATGCTAGTGGGATGTTCCCTTCGATCAAAGGTGATCGGGCAGGAGGACCATGGGTTGAACTTTGGGGCGACTGGCTCTAGCGTGTATATGTCCCTTAACGCGCGCTTCCACTCCCTTTTGGGGACGTGGGTTGCGTATATCATGTTCACCGTCCGCACTTGTGGGGGAAAACCCTTCTGTCCACTGTTGTTCGGCGGCCGAGGCTCCTCGTCGTCGTCGCTATGCAGCCCCTTGTCTTCATTTTCGGTGTTTAACTTGCCTGCCTGCTTGAACACCCAACAATCCCTGTTGGTGTGATTGGCCGGCTTTTCGGGGGTGCCATGTATCTGGCACAAGCGGTCGAGTATTCGGTCCAAACTGGACGGGCCCCTAGGATTCCTTTTGAATGGCTTTTTCTGCTGACTGGATTTAGAGCCTCTGAATCCGGCATTAACTGCCGTATCCTCAGCATTGTCGCCGTTAATGCGGCGCTTCTGCTTGTTGCGACGTGACCTGCCACTACTGTCCCTAGTATCCGAATTACCAGGGTTCTTGGTCATATTGTTGCTACGAGCAAGCCAGCTGTCTTCTCCCGCGCAAAAGCGGGTCATGAGTATCGTGAGTGCTGCCATAGACTTCGGCTTTTCCTGTCCAAGGTGCCGGGCAAGCCACTCGTCACGGATATTGTGCTTGAAGGCTGCTAGGGCCTCAGCGTCTGGACAGTCGACTATTTGATTTTTCTTTGTTAGGAACCGTGTCCAGAAATTGCCTGGCCGATTCCTCTGGCTGATGAATTACGTGACTTAGGTCATCGGCGTCTGGGGGTCGCACATAAGTGCCCTAGAAATTGTCGCGGAATGCGGCTTCCAGGTCCTCCCAACAACTAATTGATCCTGTTGGCAAGCTGTTAAGCCAATGCTGAGCTGGTCCATTAAGCTTGAGTGGGAGGTATTTGATGGCGTGGAAATCATCGCCGCGGGCCATGTGGATATGAAGGAGATAATCCTCGATCCATACCGCAGGATCTGTTGTGCCATCATATAATTCGATATTTACGGGTTTGAAACCCTCGGGGATTTGATGATCCATTATTTCGTCTGTGAAGCATAGTGGGTCTGCGGCGCCTCTGTACTGGGCTATATCACGACGTAGCTCCAATGAGCTTTGTCTACTGTGTTCGGCCCTGCCGAATTTGTTGAAGGAGATCTGCATATCCGTATCGCCAAGCTTGCCTTCCACGCCAAGGAAAGTCCCTTCCGGACACGGGACGAAGTCTTCAATCTTGTATCTTCATAGTCCAGGAGTCCGGCTGAAGGTATAGTCCGGCCATCCGGACACCCCCTAATCCAGGACTCCCTCGGGTCCCCATAACACCCAACCGCGTAAGGAATGCAAAATCAAGGAACATAACACCGGTATGACGGAAACTAGGGCGGCAAGAGTGGAACAAAACACCAGGCATAAGGCCGAGCCTTCCACCCTTTACCAAGTATATAGATGCATTAATTTAATAAGAGATAATAATGATATCCCAACAATATCCATGTTCCAACATGGAACAAACTCCATCTTCACCTGCAACTAGCAACGCTATAAGAGGGGCTAAGCAAACGATAACATAGCCAAACAACGGTTTGCTAGGAAAGGTGGGTTAGAGGCTGGACATGGCAATATGGGAGGCATGACATAGCAAGTGGTAGGTATCACGGCATAGCAATAGAGCGAGCAACTATCCAGCAAAGATAGAAGTTATTTCGAGGGTATCGTCATCTTGCTTGAGATCCCGCAAGGAAAAAGAATGAGTCCATGAAGAAGACAAACAGACGTAGTCGAACGGATCCTCACAAATGCAACGTTATCGGAACTAACCCGAAGAAGCAACACCGGAAAGAATCAAACAACATAGTAAATAACCATCACATAAACATGGCATGATGCACAACCAAGTACGATGCATGTCCGGTTTAATGAAACATGGCATGGAAAAATGCACAAAACAATCCTACAAATTAAGTGGAGCTCAATATGCAACGAGTTGCATATTGAAGAAACACCACAACAATTATTTAGTTCTCTCCCGTTTATGTACTCAACAATATTAAATGTTGATTAACATGGCAAGAGGTGAAGCAAATGAAAACTACCTATCTAGGCAAGTTTAAATGAGGCTGGAACAACAAACAGCAAGTCCGGCTACATCGTCATGAGCATATATTAGATTTGGTACTGTTATGCCCTAGACCATATTTTAGAGTTGTTAAGCATGCAAAGTAATGCCACCATGTTAAACTAGGCATTTTTCTACCCCATTTACATATAAAGATTATGTAAATCCGAGCTACGTTTAATTAGTTATGAATTAAAGCATTTTAACATGGCAATTAAGAAAATACATGCAAATAGTTTAAACATTTTAAACATGGATGGAAGTTGGAAATTACGAAACTAGATGAAATTCTAGTCATGTTTCATATATAAATCATTTTAATATGATGCACGGTTGATGAGTTATTAAATGCATGAACTCTAGGGTCTTTTCTGCAATTCTGCCAATTCCCTGGAAATTAGGAAATTCACAGAATAGGAAAAAAAGAAGAACTAGGCCGAATCTGGACAGATCTGGGCTAACAGAGAGGAGGGGTGGGGCTCACATAGCTGGGCCATGCCCAGTTCGGTGGCAGGAGGCCGGGCAGGCGGGCTGGGTGGGGAGGCCCGCTCGCCTTGCGATCTGGCATGGGAGGCCGAGCGAGGCTGGGTCAATGGGCGCCGGGGTCAACAGCGGCTACAACACTGCGCTCTGCTCCTCTTACGCAACGTAGGGGAAGAAGCGGATGCAACACGGACTTGGCGCGATGCAGGGCTTGGCAAGGACGCCGGCAGCAGCGGAGTGTTGGGGAACGTAGTAATTTCAAAAAAAAATCCTACGCACACGCAAGATCATGGTGATGCATAGCAACGAGGGGGGAGAGTGTTGTCTACGTACCCTCGTAGACCGGCGGCGGAAGCGTTATGATAACGCGGTTGATGTAGTCGTACGTCTTCACGGCCCGACCGATCAAGCACCGAAACTACGGCACCTCCGAGTTCTAGCACACGTTCAGCTCGATGACGTTCCCCGGACTCCGATCCAGCAAAGTGTCGGGGAAGAGTTCCGTCAGCACGACGGCGTGGTGACGATCTTGATGTTCTACCATCGCAGGGCTTCGCCTAAGCACCGCTACAATATTATCGAGGATTATGGTGGAGGGGGGCACCGCACACGGCTAAGAGAACGATCACGAAGATCAACTTGTGTGTCTAGAGGTGCCCCCCTACCCCCGTATATAAAGGAGCAAGGGGGAGGGGCGGCCGGCCAGGAGGAGGCGCGCCAGGGAGGAGTCCTACTCCTACCGGGAGTAGGACTCCCTCCTTTTCCTTGTCCAACTAGGAGAGGGGGAAGGAAGGGAGAGAGGAGAGGAAGGAAAGGGGGGCGCTGGCCCCCCTCCTTGTCCAATTCGGACTAGAGGGGGAGGGGGCGCGCGGCCTGCCCTAGCCGCCCCTCCTCTTCTCCCCTTTGGGCCCATGAGGCCCATTAATCCCCGGGGGGGTTCCGGTAACCCCCCGGTACTCCGGTTTTATCTGAAACTTCTCCGGAACACTTCCGGTGTCCGAATATATCCGTCCAATATATCAATCTTTATGTCTCGACCATTTCGAGACTCCTCATCATGTCCGTGATCACATCCGGGACTCCGAACAATCTTCGGTACATCAAAAATATATAAACTCATAATGAAACTGTCATCGTAACGTTAAGCGTGCGGACCCTACGGGTTCGAGAACAATGTAGACATGACCGAGACACGTCTCCAGTCAATAACCAATAGCGGAAACTGGATGCTCATATTGGCTCTACATATTCTACGAAGATCTTTATCGGTCAGATCGCATAACAACATACGTTGTTCCCTTTGTCATCGGTATGTTACTTGCCCGAGATTTGATCGTCGGTATCTCAGTACCTAGTTCAATCTCGTTACCAGAAAGTCTCTTTACTCGTTCCGTAATACATCATCCCGCAACTAACTTATTAGTTGCAATGCTTGCAAGGCTTATGTGATGTGCATTACCGAGAGGGCCCAGAGATACCTCTCCGACAATCGGAGTGACAAATCCTAATCTCGAAATACGCCAACCCAACAAGTACCTTTGGAGACACCTATAGAGCACCTTTATAATCACCCAGTTACGTTGTGACGTTTGGTAGCACACAAAGTGTTCCTCCGGTAAACGGGAGTTGCATAATCTCATAGTCATAGGAACATGTATAAGTCATGAAGAAAGCAATAGCAACAAACTAAACGATCAAGTGCTAAGCTAACAAAATGGGTCAAGTCAATCACATCATTCTCTTAATGGTGTGATCCCGTTAATCAAATGACAACACATGTCTATGGTTAGGAAACATAACCATCTTCGATTAACGAGCTAGTCAAGTAGAGGCATACTAGTGACGTTTAGTTTGTCTATGTATTCACACAAGTATTATGTTGCTGGTTAATACAATTCTAGCATGAATAATAAACATTTATCATGATATAAGGAAATAAATAATAACTTTATTATTGCCTCTAGGGCATATTTCCTTCAGTCTCCCACTTGCACTAGAGTCAATAATCTAGTTCACATCGCCATGTGATTTAACATCAATAGTTCACATTACCATGTGATTAACACCCATAGTTCACATCGTCATGTGACCAATAACCAAAGGGTTTACTAGAGTCAATAATCTAGTGCACATCGCTATGTGATTAATACCCAAAGAGTACTAAGGTGTGATCATGTTTTGCTTGTGAGGGAAGTTTAGTCAACGGGTCTGCCACATTCAGATCCGTATGTATTTTACAAATTTCTATGTCAACAATGCTCTGCACGGAGCTAATCTAGCTAATTGCTCCCACTTTCAATATGTATCCAGATTGAGACTTTGAGTCATCTGGATCAGTGTCAAAACTTGCATCGACGTAACCCTTTACGACGAACCTTTTGTCACCTCCATAATCAAGAAACATATCCTTATTCCACTAAGGATAATTTTGACCAATGTCCAGTGATCTACTCCTAGATCACTATTGTACTCCCTTGCCAAACTCAGGGCAGGGTATACAATAGGTCTGGTACAAAGCATGGCATACTTTTAGAACCTATGGCTGAGGCATAGGGAATGACTTCATTCTCTCTCTATCTTCTGCCGTGGTCGGGTTTTGAGTCTTACTCAACTTCAGACCTTGTAACACAGGCAAGAACTCCTTCTTTGACTGTTCCATTTTGAACTACTTCAAAATCTTGTCAAGGTATGTACTCATTGAAAAACTTATCAAGCGTATTGATCTATCTCTATAGATCTTGATGCTTAGTATGTAAGCAGCTTCACCGAGGTCTTTCTTTGCAAAACTCCTTTCAAACATTCCTTTATGCTTTGTAGAATAATTCTACATTATCTCCGATCAACAATATGTCATTCACATATACTTATCAGAAATATTGTAGTGCTCCCACTCACTTTCTTGTAAATACATGCTTCACCGCAAGTCTGTATAAAACTATATGCTTTGATCAACTTATCAAAGCGTATATTCCAACTCCAAGATGCTTGTACCAGTCCATAGATGGATCGCTGGAGCTTGCATATTTTGTTAGTACCTTTAGGATTGACAAAACCCTCTGGTTGCATCATATACAACTCTTCTTTAATAAATCCATTAAGGAATGCAGTTTTGTTTATCCATTTGCCAGATTTCATAAAACGCGGCAATTGCTAACATGATTCAGACAGACTTAAGCATAGATACAAGTGAGAAACTCTCATCGTAGTCAACACCTTGAACTTGTCGAAAACCTTTTTGCGACAATTCTAGCTTTGTAGATAGTAACACTACTATCAACGTTCGTCTTCCTCTTGAAGATCCATTTAATCTCAATGGCTCGCCCATCAATGGGCAAGTCAATCAAAGTCCATACTTTGTTCTCATACATGGATCTCATCTCAGATTTCATGGCCTCAAGCCATTTCGCGGAATCTGGGCTCATCATCGCTTCCTCATAGTTCGTAGGCTAGTCATGGTCAAGTAGCATGACCTCCAGAAAAGGATTACCGTACCACTCTATTGCGGATCTCACTTTGGTTTACCTACGAGGTTCGGTAGTAACTTGATCTGAAGTTACATGATCATCAGCATTAGCTTCCTCACTAATCAGTCTAGTAGTCACAGGAATAGATTTCTATGATGAACTACTTTCCAATAAGGGAGCAGGTACAATTACCTCATCAAGTTCTACTTTCCTCCCACTCACTTCTTTCGAGAGAAACTCCTTCTCTAGAAAGGATCCATTCTCAGCAATGAATAACTTTCCTTCGGATCCGTGATAGAAGGTGTACCCAACATTTTCTTTTGGGTATCCTATGAAGATTTACTTCTCCGATTTGGGTTCGAGCTTATCATTTTGAAACTTTTTCACATAAGCATTGCAGTCCCAAACTTTAAGAAACGACGGCTTAGGTTTCTCGCCAAACTACAGTTCATACTGTGTCATCTCAACACATTTAGATGGTGCCCTATTTAACGTGAATGCAGCTATCTCTAATGCATAACCCCAAAACGATAGTGGTATATCGGTAAGAGACATCATAGATCGTACCATATCTAATAAAGTATGGTTATGACGTTCGGACACACCATTACACTATGGTGTTCCAGGTGGCGTGAGTAGTGAAACTATTTCACATTGTTTTTAACTCAAGGCCAAACTCGTAACTCAAATATTTTACTTCTGCGATCATATCGTAGAAACTTTTATTTTTGTTATGATGATTCTCCACTTCACTCTGAAATTCTTTGAACTTTTCAAATTTTTCAGACTTGTGTTTCATCAAGTAGATATACTCATATCTGCTCAAATCATCTGTGAAGATCAGAAAATAATGATACGTGCCGCGAGCCTCAATATTCATCGGACCACATACATCAGTATGTATGATTTCCAACAAATTTGTTGCTCGCTCCATTGTTTCGGAGAATGGAGTCTTAGTCATCTTGCCCATGAGGCATGGTTCGCAAGCATCAACTGATTCATAATCAAGTGATTCCAAAAGCCCATCAGCATGGAGTTTCTTCATGCGCTTTATACCAATATGACCTAAACGGCAGTGCCACAAATAAGTTGCACTATCATTATTAACTTTGCATCTTTTGGTTTCAATATTATGAATATGTGTATCACTACGATCGAGATCCAACGAACCATTTTCATTGGGTGTGTAACCATATAAGGTTTTATTCATGTAAACATAACAACAATTTATTCTCTTACTTAAATGAATAACCGTATTGCAATAAACATGATCAAATCATATTCATGCTCAACGCAAACACCAAATAACACTTATTTAGGTTCAACTCTAATCCCAAAAGTATAGGGAGTGTGCGCTGATGATCATATCAGTCTTGGAACCACTTCCAACACACATCGTCACTTCACCCTTAACTAGTCTATGTTCATTCTGCAACTCCCGTTTCGAGTTACTACTCTTAGCAACTGAACCAGTATCAAATACCGAGGGGTTGCTATGAACACTAGTAAAATACACATCAATAATCTGTACATCAAATATACCTTTGTTCACTTTGCCATCCTTCTTATCCGCCAAATACTTGGGGCAGTTTCGCTTCTAGTGACCAGTCCCTTTGCAGTAGAATCACTTAGTCTCAGGCTTAGGACCAGACTTGGGCTTCTTCATTTGAGCAGCAACTTGCTTGCCGTTCTTCTTGAAGTTCCCCTTCTTCCCTTTGCCCTTTTCTTGAAACTAGTGGTCTTTGTCAACCATCAACACTTGATGCTTTTCTTGATTTCTACCTTCTTCGATTTCAGCATCACGAAGAGCTTGGGAATTACTTTTGTCATCCCTTGCATATCATAGTTCATCACTAAGTTCTAGTAACTTGGTGATAGATACTAGAGAACTTTGTCAATTACTCTCTTATCTGGAAGATTAACTCCCACTTGATTCAAGCAATTGTAGTACTCAGACAATCTGAGCACATGCTCACTGGTTGAGCTATTCTCCTCCATCTTGTAGGCAAAGTACTGTCAGAGGTCTCATACCTCTTGACACGGGCATGAGTATGAAGTACTAATTTCAACTCTTGGAACATCTTATATGCTCCATGGCATTCAAAACGTCTTTGAAGCCCTGATTCTAAGCCGTTAAGCATGCTGCACTGAACTATCAAGTAGTCATCATATTGAGCTAGCCAAACGTTCATAACGTTTGCATCTGCTCCTGCAATAGGTCTGTCACCTAGCGGTGCATTAAGGACATAATTCTTCTGTGCAGCAATGAGGATAATCCTCAGATCACGGATCCAATCCGCATCATTGCTACTAACATCTTTCAACTTAGTTTTCTCTAGGAACATATATATAACATATGGAAGCAACAACGCGAGCTATTGATCTACAACATAGATATGCTAATACTACCAGGACTAAGTTCATGATAAATTAAAGTTCAATTAATCATATTACTTAAGAACTCCCACTTAGACAGACATCCCTCTAATCTTCTAAGTGATCACGTGATCCATATCAACTAAACCATGTCCGATCATCACGTGAGATGGAGTAATTTCAATGGTGAACATCACTATGTTGATCATATCTATTATATGATTCACGCTCGACCTTTCGGTCTCCGTGTTCCGAGGCCATATCTGTTATATGCTAGGCTCGTCAAGTTTAACCTGAGTATTCCGCGTGTGCAACTGTTTTGCACCCGTTGTATTTGAACGTAGAGCCTATCACAACCGATCATCACGTGGTGTCTCAGCACGAAGAACTTTCACAACGGTGCATACTCAGGGAGAACACTTGTACCTTGATAATTAGGAGAGATCATCTTATAAAGCTACCATCGAAATAAGCAAAATAAGATGTATAAAAGATAAACATCACATGCAACCAAAATATGTGACATGATATGGCCATCATCATCTTGTGCCTATGATCTCCATCTCCAAAGTATCGTCATGATTTCCATCGTCACCGGCATGACACCATGATCTCCATCATCTTGATCTATATCAACGTGTCGTCACATGGTTGTCTCGCCAACAATTGCTCTTACAAGTATTGCTATCGCATGCGATAAAGTAAAGCAATTATTTGGTGCTTGCATCTTATGCAATAGAGAGATAACCATAAGGCTTTTGCCTCTTGCCAGTAACTTCAAAAAAACATGATCATCTCATATAACAACTTATCTCTCATCACGTCTTGACCATATCACATCACAACATGCCCTGCAAAAACAAGTTAGATGTCCTCTACTTTGTTGTTGCAACTTTTACGTGGCTGCTACGGGCTGAGCAAGAACCGTTCTTACCTACGCATCAAAACCACAACGATAGTTTGTCAAGTTGGTGATGTTTTAACCTTCGCAAGGACCGGACGTAGCCACACTCGGTTCAACTAAAGTTGGAGAAACTGACACCCGCCAGCCACCTGTGTGCAAAGCACGTCGGTAGAACCAGTCTAGCGTAAGCGTACGCGTAATGTCGGTCCGAGCCGCTTCATCCAACAATACCGCAGAACCAAAGTGTGACATGCTGGTAAGTAGTATGACTTATATCACCCACAATTCACTTGTGTTCTACTCGTGCATAACACCAACGCATAAAACCTAGGCTCTGATACCACTATTGGGGAACGTAGTAATTTCAAAAAATTTCCTACGCACACGCAAGATCATGGTGATGCATAGCAACGAGAGGGAGAGAGTGTTGTCTACGTACCCTCGTAGACCGACAGCAGAAGCGTTATGACAACGTGGTTGATGTAGTCGTACGTCTTCACGGCCCGACCGATCAAGCACCGAAACTACGGCACCTCTGAGTTCTAGCACACGTTCAGCTCGATGACGATCCCCGGACTCCGATCCAGCAAAGTGTCGGGGAAGAGTTCTGTCAGCACGACGGCGTGGTGACGATCTTGATGTTCTACCGTCGCAGGGCTTCGCCTAAGCACCGCTACAATATTATCGAGGATTATGGTGGAGGGGGGCACCACACACGGCTAAGATAACGATCACGAAGATCAACTTGTGTGTCTAGAGGTGCCCCCCTACCCCCGTATATAAAGGAGCAAGGGGGAGGGGCAGCAGGCCAGGAGGAGGCGCACCAGGGAGGAGTCCTACTCCTACCGGGAGTAGGACTCCCTCCTTTTCCTTGTCCAACTAGGAGAGGGGGAAGGAAGGGAGAGAGGAGAGGAAGGAAAGGGGGCGCCGCCCCCCTCCTTGTCCAATTTGGACTAGAGGGGGAGGGGGCACGCGGCCTGCCCTGGCCGCCCCTCCTCTTCTCCACTTTGGGCCCATGAGGCCCATTAACCCCCGGGGGGTTCCGGTAACCCCCCGGTACTCCGGTTTTATCCGAAACTTCTCTGGAACACTTCCGGTGTCTGAATATATCCGTCCAATATATCAATCTTTATGTCTCGACCATTTCGAGACTCCTCGTCATGTCCGTGATCACATCCGGGACTCCGAACAATCTTCGGTACATCAAAAATATATAAACTTATAATGAAACTGTCATCGTAATGTTAAGCGTGCGGACCTTATGGGTTCGAGAACAATGTAGACATGACCGAGACACGTCTCCAGTCAATAACCAATAGCGGAACCTGGATGCTCATATTGGCTCCTACATATTCTACGAAGATCTTTATCGGTCAGACCGCATAACAACATACGTTGTTCCCTTTGTCATCGGTATGTTACTTGCCCGAGATTTGATCGTTGGTATCTCAAGACCTAGTTCAATCTCGTTACCGGAAAGTCTCTTTACTCGTTCCGTAATACATCATCCCGCAACTAACTTATTAGTTGCAATGCTTGCAAGGGTTATGTGATGTGCATTACCGAGAGGGCCCAGAGATACCTCTCCGACAATCGGAGTGACAAATCCTAATCTCGAAATACGCCAACCCAACAAGTACCTTTGGAGACACCTGTAGAGCACCTTTATAATCACCCAGTTACGTTGTGACGTTTGGTAGCACACAAAGTGTTCCTCCGGTAAACGGGAGTTGCATAATCTCATAGTCATAGGAACATGTATAAGTCATGAAGAAAGCAATAGCAACAAACTAAACGATCAAGTGCTAAGCTAACAAAATGGGTCAAGTCAATCACATCATTCTCTTAATGATGTGATCCCGTTAATCAAATGACAACACATGTCTATGGTTAGGAAACATAACCATCTTCGATTAATGAGCTAGTCAAGTAGAGGCATACTAGTGACGTTTAGTTTGTCTATGTATTCACACAAGTATTATGTTTCCCGTTAATACAATTCTAGCATGAATAATAAACATTTATCATGATATAAGGAAATAAATAATAACTTTATTATTGCCTCTAGGGTATGTTTCCTTCACGGAGCTGGGGCGAGGGGAGGCGGTGGAGCTTGCCGGGGTGGTTGCCGGTCTCCTGCGGCGCACGGGGAAGACGAAGCACGCGATGGAACAGAGAGGGCACGAGCGAGGCTCTCGTCGAGGTTGCAGAGGTCCATGGTGTGGCTCCCGGTGACATGGACGAGGCGAGAATGAGTGGATCCAGGCGCGGGGAGCTCGTTCCTGATGCAGAGAGGGAGATCCGGCCAGAGAGCTCGAACGGCAGCAGCGGGGTTCATGCGGGCGAAGCAGAGGATGGTGTGGAGCTCGTTCCTGAGCAGAGGACGACGGCGGACTTGGCGCAAGCTCCCGGCGACGATGATGAGCGAGGCAAGGCGGACGCGGCGGGACTGACGACCAACTCCACAGTCGCGGTTCCAGGGAGGCAAGGCTCTGGCGGGCAGGGGCCGGAGATGAGGTACGGAAGGACGGCTTCCATGGCCTCCTCATGTTCTTGTAGAAAGAGATAAAAGAGAGAGATTTGAGATGGGAGGGAGCAACGAGATGAAAAGGGAGAAAAAGAGGGGTGGAGCGGCGACACGGGGTCCTGCTGGTGCGGCGGCTTGCTGCAGTGGTGGATCGGGCAGAGCGAATCGGGGAGGAGTAGTGGGGAGCGTTGGTTGGTGGGTGGAGGAAAACGAGGAGAAGGGATCCCGAGGTGGATCGAGACCGGGTGGCGGCGGCGACGGGGACAACCTTCCTAGAAATTAGGCTTTGTCCAAAATAGGCATAGGTTAATCTATATATAGCAAAAAGACTAGGTTTAGGGGCATTTGGTCCCACCGATCTTAATCGGACGGTCTCGGATAAATAGGCTAGGGAGATCAAATAATAAATCGGAGATGTTTTCGAGATGTTTGGGGTCGATCCGGATCCAATGGTGACGATTGTCCGGGTCGGGTTCGGGGAAGTTTCGGACACGCACGTGAGGGGTCGGTTGGAGTTTGTGGGCTGTGCAGAAGCCTCGGGCTGAGAGGAGAGAAAAGAGAGAGAGAGAGAGACCCGGCGACTGTTTCCAGAGACCGAAAACGTCCGACGTTAGACCGGCTATAATGCCACTATAGTTATCTGTTGGGGCGTCTAACAAACTCCGAATGCGATGAAACTTGGCAGGCGGCCTACTGACAACATAACAACACCGCATGCCAACTTTCAACCCATTCCGAGAACATTTTCCGGCCACTTATAAAACAATATTACGAACGTGTCGCGGGCGTGTGCGAGTGTGTCTAGGCTCAGAACGGACAACAGACGGAACTGGGGAAACCCGGACGGATGCAAGTTTTGAAAAACATGATTATGCAATGCACATGATGACATGATGAAATGCAACACGCAAGCAAATGACATGGCAACAACGGCGAATAACTGGGAGACACCTGGTGCATCGGTCTCGTGGCGTCACATGCGTTTTCCTAGTAGTGAAAGAACCTCAAAGAGTGCCCCAAGATTTCTATCGGAGAAACAAGGACGAAAACGTGCATCAACCCCTATGCATAGATTACCCCAATTTCACCTCAGGAATCCGCAAGTTGAGTGCCAAAACATATATCAAGTGAATCTATATAATACCCCATTGTCACCACGGGTATTTATATGCAAGACATATATCAACTTCTCTCAAATCCATTAAAATATTAAATTCGATAGAACGAAATCTCAAAGGGAAAACTCAATTCATCACAACAAGATAGAGAGGGGAAAACACCATATGATCCAACTATATTAACAAAGCCCGCGATACATCAAGATCGTGCCATCAAGAACACGAGAGAGAGAGAGAGAGAGATTAAACACAGAGCTACTGGTACAAACCCTCAGCCCCGAGGGTGGACTACTCGCTCCTCATCATGGTTGTCGCCGGGATGATGAAGATGGCCACCGGTGATGATTTCCCCCTCCGACAGGATGTCAGAACGGGGTCTAGATTAGTTTTTAGTGGCTACAAAGGATTGCGGTGGCGGAACTTCTGATCTATCGACTCCCCTAGGGTTTTTGGAATATTTAGGAATTTATAGGGTGAAGAGGTGGTGTGGGAGGCCACCGAGGTGGGCACAATGTTAACCCACCCAGGCGCGCCCAGGTGGTGGTGCCCCCTGATACGTCTCCGTCGTATCTATAATTTTTGATTGTTCCATGCCAATATTATTCAACTCTGATATACTTTTTGGCAACTTTTTATATTATTTTTGGGACTAACATATTGATCCAGTGCCCAGTGCCGGTTCCTGTCTGTTGCATGTTTTTGGTTTCACAGAATATCCATATCAAACGGAGTCCAAACGGGATAAAAACGGACGGAGCTTATTTTTGGAACATATGGAAAATTCAGAAGGAAAATCAACCAGAACCAGTGCCCGAGGTGGTCACGAGGCAGGGGGGCGCGCCCCCCTTAGGGCGCGCCCCCTACCCTCGTGAGCCCACCGTAAGGCGGTTGACGCTCTTCTTTTGCCGCAAGAAAGCTAATATTCAGAAGAAGAAAATCACGGCGAAGGTTTCAGGCCAATCGGAGTTACGGATCTCCATATATATACGAAACGGTGAAACAGAGCCAGAACAGAACGCAGAACCAGAGAGATAGATCCAATCTCGGAGGGGCTCTCGCCCCTCCCATGCCATGGAGGCCAAGGACCAGAGGGGAAACCCTTCTCCCATCTAGGGAGGAGGTCAAGGAAGAAGAGGAAGAAGGGGGCCCCTCTCCCCCTCTCCTCCGGTGGCGCCGGAACGCCGCCGTGGCCATCATCATCATCACCGCGATCTTCACCAACACCTCCGCCATCTTCACCAACATCTCCATCACCTTCCCCCCTCTATCTACAGCGGTCCACTCTCCCGCAACCCGCTGTACCCTCTACTTGAACATGGTGCTTTATGCTTCATCTTATTATCCAATGATGTGTTGTCATCCTATGATGTCTGAGTAGATTTTCGTTGTCCTATCGGTGGTTGATGAATTGCTATGATTGATTTAATTTGCTTGTGGTTATGTTGTTGTCCTTTGGTGCCCATCATATGAGCGCGCGCGTGGATCACACCATAGGGTTAGTTGTATGTTGATAGGACTATGTATTGGAGGGCAAGAGTGACAGAAGCTTCAACCTAGCATAGAAATTGATGCATACGGGATTGAAGGGGGGCCAATATATCTTAATGCTATTGTTGGGTTTTACCTTAATGAACATTAGTAGTTGCGGATGCTTGCTAATAGTTACAATCATAAGTGCATAGAATTCCATGTAAGGGATGACATGCTAGCAGTGGCCTCTCCCACATATACTTGCTATCGGTCTAGTAAAGTAGTCAATTGCTTAGGGACAATTTCGCAACTCCTACCACCACTTTTCCACACTCGCTATATTTACTTTAGTTTCTTCTTTACCTTAACAGCCCCTAGTTTTATTTTCGTACTCTTTATTATCTTGCAAACCTATCCAACAACACCTACAAAGTACTTCTAGTTTCATACTTGTTCTAGGTAAAGCGAATGTCAAGCGTGCGTAGAGTTGTATCGGTGGTTGATAGAACTTGAGGGAATATTTGTTCTACCTTTGCTCCTCGTTGGGCTCGACACTCTTACTTACCGAAAACTATTGCGATCCCCTATACTTGTGGGTTATCAAGACCTTTTTCTGGCGCCGTTGCCGGGGAGCAATAGCGTGGGGTGAATATTCTCGTGTGTGCTTGTTTGCTTTATCACTAAGTAATTTTTATTTGCTGTTCTTAGTTGTTATTTATCTTTAGTTATGGATATGGAACACGAAATACCAAAAAAATTAGGTGTACTTTCTATCATGGAGATGGGGAACCTCCTAAAACCCTCGATGCTGGTTATGTGAAAGATATTATGTACTACTTTAATAATCCTGAGAAAACCCCATTCAATTATGTAATGGGAGTAATGTTGGATCAACGCGAATACTTTAGGGACTATCGCTTGACACAAAAAGGGAAACTATTATGGGATCAAATTTATATATTGAAGTGGTATGCTATACAACTATGCTCGGAATATGATTATACTTGTTGCTCCAGGATGAATTCTCCACACCTCCCCTTTTCATGCAAATTTAATGATAATGAAACCTTGTCTTCTTATGCTAGAGGTATATATGATTACTATGATGTGGCACAAATAGAAGAATTTGTTGTTTTTATGGGTGCTTATGAAATTGAATCTATGTTTAAAGAGTTTGATGGTATTGATGATGCTTGTTATAGATTTGAAAATTTAGCTATCCTCAAATATTGCTATGAGAATTATGAATACAATTATGAAATTAATGCACTTATTAAGAAAGTCTCCGTTGTCCAAGAAGAGACTAATATTTTGCAGGAATCTATGGAAGAAGAAGTTGATGACACTGTGAGCTCATTGGATGAAAAAGATGAGGAGGAGAGCGAAGAACAAAAGGAGGAAGAGCGGATTGATCACCCGTGCCCACCTTCTAATGAGAGTAACTCTTCAACTCATACATTGTTTAATTCCCCTTCATGCTTACCGAAGGATGATTGCTATGATGACTGTTATGATCCCTATGATTCTTTTGAAATATCCCTTTTTGATGATGCTTGCTATGCTTATGGCCAAGATGCCAATATGAATTATGCATATGGAGATGAACTTGCTATAGTTCCTTATGTTAAACATGAAATTGTTGCTATTGCACCCATGCATGATAGTCCTATTATCTTTTTGAATTCTCCCGATTATACTATATCGGAGAAGTTTGCACTTATTAAGGATTATATTGATGGGTTGCCTTTTACCGTTGCACATGATGATTTCGATAAATATAATATGCATGTGCTTGCTGCTCCTACTTGCAATTATTATGAGAGAGGAACTATATCTCCACCTCTCTATGTTTCCAACATGATAAAATTGCAAGAAACTATTTATACTATGCATTGGCCTTTACTAGGTGTGCATGAATTGTTTCTTTTATGACATGCCGATGCATAGGAAGAGAGTTAGACTTCGCCATTGCTTGATATATGTTGCTTTGTGCTCACTACTAAATTACAAATCATTGTTAATTAAAATTGGCTTTGATATACCTTGGGATCCGGGTGGATTCTCTACTTGAGCACTATATGCCTAGCTTAATGGCTTTAAAGAAAGTGCTACCAGGGAGACAACCCGAAAGTTTTAGAGAGTCATTTATTTCTATTGAGTGCTTTCATATAGTTTAAAAACAACAAAAATAAAGAGGGGAACCCAAAACTTTTCAAAAAGGAAAGTGAAAGTGAGAAAGACAAGCACTATTGAAGTGGGAGAGCTCCTTGAACTTTGTTCATGCTCACGGCAACTTTGCGAATCTTGATTACAGAAACTTTTCAACAAAAATAATTATCCCCTTGTACAATTCCATTGTATTATAAAAATAACGTGCCAAGGTTTTCCTTTAGGATGTTTACGATGCTTGTTGGTTTGTGCGGTGCAGGACAGAAACTTTGGCTGTAGTGCATGAATTTATTTTTTTACTGGAATGTCAAATGGTTCTGATTCTTTTTGCACTATCTTGCCATACAAATTGTTTATTTTTCCTAATTTTGGCAGAATTTTTCAAGTATCAGAAGTATGGTGAATGTTCAGATTATTACAGACTGTTCTGTTTTAGACACATTCTGTTTTTGATGCATAGTTTGCCCATTTTGATGAAACTATCAATTTATGTTAGTGCATTAAGCCATGAAAAAAGTTATATTACAGTAGACACAATGCAAAAACAAAATATGAATTGGTTTGCAACAGTACTTAGAGTAGTGATTTGCTTTATTATACTAACGGATCTTACCGAGTTTTCTGTTGGAGTTTTATGTGGATGAAGTGCTCGATGATTGAGAAGGTTTCGATGTGAGAAGAAGGAAGAGAGGCAAGAGCTCAATCTTGGGGATGCCCAAGGAACCCCAAGTAAATATTCAAGGAGACTCAAGCGTCTAAGCTTGGGGATGTTGGGAAGGCATCCCCTCTTTCTTCAACAAGTATCGGTATGTTTTCGGATTCGTTTTGTTCATGCGATATGTGCAATCTTGGAGCGTCTTTTGCATTTAGTTTTCATTTTTCTTTTATGCACCATGCTGGTATGAGATAGTCCTTGGTTGATTTATAGAATTCTCTATGCACTTCACTTATATCTATTGAGTATGGCCTTATAGAATGCTTCATGTGCTTCACTTATATCATTTGAAGTTTGGATTGCCTCTTTCTCTTTACATAGAAAACCAACATTTGTAGAATGCTCTTTTGCTTCACTTATATTTGTTAGAGCATGGGCATATCTTTTGTAGAAAGAATTGAACTCTCTTGCTTCACTTATATCTATTTAGAGAGATGACAGGAACTGGTCATTCACATGGTTAGTCATAAAATCCTACATAAACTTGTAGATCGCTGAATATGATATGTTTGATTCCTTGCAATAGTTTTGCGATATAAAGATGGTGATATTAGAGTCATGCTAGTCGAGTAATTGTGAAATTGAGAAATACTTGTGTTGAGGTTTGCAAGTCCCGTAGCATGCACGTATGGTGAACCGTTATGTAACGAAGTAGGAGCATGAGGTGTTTATTGATTGTCTTCATTATGAGTGGTGGTCGGGGACGAGCAATGGTCTTTTCCTACCAATCTATCCCCCTAGGAGCATGCACGTAGTACTTTGTTTCGATGACTAATAGATTTTTGCAATAAGTATGTGAGTTCTTTATGACTAATGTTGAGTCCATGGATTATACGCACTCTCACCCTTCCACCATTGCTAGCCTCTCTAGTACCGTGCAACTTTCGCCGGTACCATAAACCCACCATATACCTTCCTCAAAACAGCCACCATACCTACCTATCATGGCATTTCCATAGCCATTCCGAGATATATTGCCATGCAACTTTCATCATCATCACATACATGACTTGAGCATTCATTGTCATATTGCTTTGCATGATCGTAAGATAGCTAGCATGATGTTTTCATGGCTTGTCCATTTTTTGATGTCATTGCTACGCTAGATCATTGCACATCCTGGTACATTGCCGGAGGCATTCATATAGAGTCATATCTTTGTTCTAGATATCGAGTTGTAATATTGAGTTGTAAGTAAATAAGTGTGATGATCATCATTATTAGAGCATTGCCCTAGTGAGGAAAGGATGATGGAGACTATGATTCCCCCATAGAGTCGGGATGAGACTCCGGACTTTACAAAAAATTAAAAGAGGCCAAAGAAGCCCCAAAAAAAAGAGACCAAAGAAGCCCACCAAAAAAATAAATAAATAAAGGAGAGAAAATAAAAAATGAGAGAAAAAGAGAGAAGGGGCAATGTTACTATCCTTTTACCACACTTGTGCTTCAGAGTAGCACCATGTTCTTCATAGAGAGAGTATCCTATGCTTTCACTTTCATATACTAGTGGGAATTTTCATTATAGAACTTGGCTTGTATATTCTGATGATGGGCTTCCTCAAACACCCGAGGTCTTCATGAGCAAGCAAGTTGGATGTACACCCACTTAGTTTCCAGTTTGAGCTTTCATACACTTATAGCTCTTAGTGCATCCGTTGCATGGCAATCCCTACTCCTCACATTGATATCTATTAATGGGCATCTCCATAGCCCGTTGATACTGTTGGGGAACGTAGTAATTTCAAAAAAATTCCTACGCACACGCAAGATCATGGTGATGCATAGCAACGAGAGGGGAGAGTGTTGTCTACGTACCCTCGTAGACCGACAGCGGAAGCGTTATGACAACGCAGTTGATGTAGTCGTACGTCTTCACGGCCCGACTGATCAAGCACCGAAACTATGGCACCTCCGAGTTCTAGCACACGTTCAGCTCGATGACGATCCCTGGACTCCGATCCAACAAAGTGTCGGGGAAGAGTTCCGTCAGCACGACGGCGTGGTGATGATCTTGATGTTCTATCATCGCAGGGCTTCGCCTAAGGACCGCTACAATATTATCGAGGATTATGGTGGAGGGGGCACCGCACACGGCTAAGAGAACGATCACCAAGATCAACTTCTGTGTCTAGAGGTGCCCCCTGTCCCTGTATATAAAGGAGCAAGGGGGAGGGGCGGCCGGCCAGGACGAGGCGCGCCAGGGAGGAGTCCTACTCCTACCAGGAGTAGGACTCCCTCCTTTTCCTTGTCCAACTAGGAGAGGGGGAAGGAAGGGAGAGAGGAGAGGAAGGATAGGGGGGCGCCGCCCCCCCTCCTTGTCCAATTCGGACTAGAGGGGGAGGGGGCGCGTGGACTGCCCTGGCCGCCCCTCCTCTTCTCCACTTTGGGGCCATGAGGCCCATTAATCCCCGGGGGGGTTCCGGTAACTCCCCGGTACTCCGATTTTATCCGAAACTTCTCCGGAACACTTCCGGTGTCCGAATATAGCCATCCAATATATCAATCTTTATGTCTCGACCATTTCAAGACTCCTCGTCATGTTCATGATCACATCCGGGACTCCGAACAATCTTCGGTACATCAAAATATATAAACTCATAATGAAACTATCATCGTAACGTTAAGCGTGCGGACCCTATGGGTTCGAGAACAATGTAGACATGACCGAGACACGTCTCCAGTCAATAACCAATAGCAGAACCTGGATGCTCATATTGGCTCCTACATATTCTACGAAGATCTTTATCGGTCAGACCGCATAACAACATACGTTGTTCCCTTTGTCATAGTTATGTTACTTGCCCGAGATTCGATCGTCGGTATCTCAATACCTAGTTCAATCTTGTTACTGGCAAGTCTCTTTACTCGTTTCGTAATACATCATCTCGCAACTAACTCATTAGTTGCAATGCTTGCAAGGCTTATGTGATGTGCATTACCGAGAGGGCCCAGAGATACCTCTCCGACAATCGGAGTGACAAATCCTAATCTCGAAATACGCCAACCCAACATGTACCTTTGGAGACACCTGTAGAGCTCCTTTATAATCACCCAGTTACGTTGTGACGTTTGGTAGCACACAAAGTGTTCCTCCGGCAAACGGGAGTTGCATAATCTCATAGTCATAGGAACATGTATAAGTCATGAAGAAAGCAATAGCAACATACTTAAACGATCAGGTGCTAAGCTAATGGAATGGGTCATGTCAATCACATCATTCTCCTAATGATGTAATCCCGTTAATCAAATGACAACACATGTCTATGCTTAGGAAACATAACCATCTTCGATTAACGAGCTAGTCAAGTAGAGGCATACTAGTGACGTTTAGTTTGTCTATGTATTCACACAAGTATTATGTTTCCGGTTAATACAATTCTAGCATGAATAATAAACATTTATCATGATATAAGGAAATAAAATAATAACTTTATTATTGCCTCTAGGGCATATTTCCTTCAGATACGCCTAGTTGATGTGAGACTTTCTCCTTTTTTTGTCTTCTCCACATAACCCCCACCATGATATTCTATTCCACCTATAGTGCTATGTCCATGGCTCACGCTCACGTATTGCGTGAAAGTTGAAAAGGTTTGAGAAACGTCAAAGTATGAAACAATTGCTTGGCTTGTCATCGGGGTTGTGCATGATGTGAATGCTTTGTGTGGTGAAGATGGAGCATAGCCAGACTATATGATTTTGTAGGGATGAGCTTTCTTTGGCCTTGTTATTTCAATAAGACATGATTACTTGGTTGGTATGCTTGAAATATTATTGTCTTTATGTCAAAGGATAGATTATTGCTTTGAATCACTCGTGTCTTAATATTTATGCCATGATGAGACATATGATCAAGATTATGCTAGGTAGCATTCCACATCAAAAATTATCTTTTTTATCATTTAACTACTCGAGGACGAGCAGGAATTAAGCTTGGGGATGCTGATACGTCTTCGTCGTATCTATAATTTTTGATTGTTCCATGCCAATATTATTCAACTTTCATATACTTTTTGGCAACTTTTTATATTATTTTTGAAACTAACATATTGATCCGGCGCCCAGTGCCAGTTCCTGTCTGTTGCATGTTTTTGGTTTCGCAGAATATCCATATCAAACGGAGTCCAAACAGGATAAAAACAGACGGCGCTTATTTTTGGAAAATATGGAAAATTCGGAAGGAAAATCAATGCGAACCAGTGCCCGAGGTGGTCACGAGGCAGGGGGACGCCCCCCCCTTAGGGCGCGCCCCCTACCCTCGTGAGCCCACCGTAAGGCGGTTGACGCTCTTCTTTTGCCGCAAGAAAGCTAATATTCGGAAAAAAAATCACGGTGAAGGTTTTAGGCCAATCGGAGTTACGGATCTCCATATATATACGAAACGGTGAAACAGAGCCAGAACAGAACGCAGAACCAGAGAGAAACAGAGAGATAGATCCAATCTCGGAGGGGCTCTCGCCCCTCCCATGCCATGGAGGCCAAGGACCAGAGGGGAAACCCTTCTCCCATCTAGGGAGGAGGTCAAGGAAGAAGAGGAAGAAGGGGCCCCCTCTCCCCCTCTCCTCCGGTGGCGCCGGAACGCCGCCATGGCCATCATCATCGTCACCGCGATCTTCACCAACACCTCCGCCATCTTCACCAACATCTCCATCACCTTCCCCCCTCTATCTACAGCGGTCCACTCTACCGCAACCCGCTGTACCCTCTACTTGAACATGGTGCTTTATGCTTCATATTATTATCCAATGATGTGTTGCCATCCTATGATGTCTGAGTAGATTTTTGTTGTCCTATCAGTGGTTGATGAATTGCTATGATTGATTTAATTTGCTTGCGGTTATGTTGCTATCCTTTGGTGCCCATCATATGAGCGCGCGCGTGGATCACACCATAGGGTTAGTTGTATGTTGATAGGACTATGTATTGGAGGGCAAGAGTGACAGAAGCTTCAACCTAGCATAGAAATTGATGCATACGGGATTGAAGGGGGGCCAATATATCTTAATGCTATGGTTGGGTTTTACCTTAATGAACATTAGTAGTTGCGGATGCTTGCTAATAGTTACAATCATAAGTGCATAGAATTCCAAGTAAGGGATGACATGCTAGCAGTGGCCTCTCCCACATAATACTTGCTATCGGTCTAGTAAAGTAGTCAATTGCTTAGGGACAATTTCGCAACTCCTACCACCACTTTTCCACACTCGCTATATTTACTTTAGTTGCTTCTTTACCGTAACAGCCCCTAGTTTTATTTTCGTACTCTTTATTATCTTGTAAACCTATCCAACAACACCTACAAAGTACTGCTAGTTTCATACTTGTTCTAGGTAAAGCGAACGTCAAGCGTGCGTAGAGTTGTATCGGTGGTCGATAGAACTTGAGGGAATATTTGTTCTACCTTTAGCTCCTTGTTGGGTTCGTCACTCTTACTTATCGAAAACGGTTGCGATCCCCTATACTTGTGGGTTATCACCCCCCCTCGGGTACTTCTTTGGCACAAGTTCTGTCTTCTGGTCCATAAAAATTCTCCAAAAAGTTTTGCTGCATTAGGGTTCTGTTTGGTATTGATTTTCTGTGATGTAAAAAATAAGCAAAAACAGCAACTGGCATTGGGCACTATGTCAATAGGTTAGTCCCAAAAAATGATATAAATTTGCTATAAAATAATTGTAAAAGCATCCAAGAATGATAATATAACAACATGAATACTTCATAAATTATAGATACGTTGGAGACGTATCAGCATCCCCAAGCTTAATTCCTACTCGTCCTTGAGTAGGAAAATGATAAAAGAAATAATTTATGAAGTGTGAATGCTAGCAAAGTGCATAAGTTTGATCAATGATAATTTCAGTCACTTTTTCTAACATCATAACAACAACTCTTTCCCATAAAATTCATCAGGTTAAAGTAGCAACCAATTCAGACGCTAAGGTTCAAACAATGAATTCTCTTGAAACTCAACAACCTATATTCTTAGTCATCAAACAATTGCAATTCAATTTATTTAACAGAGTCTAAGTAAGAGCTCTACATACTCAATCATCATATAGTCTTCCATGATTGCTAGTACTCAAAGTATATTCTTAGAACAAATGGCATCCATCAAACACAGAGAAAGATAGGGGCTTAATGTTTTGCCTCCCAACTCATTTATCATAAAGATAATTGTTAACAATAATAAACCATGATCAAATATATTTGACTTGTCATATGTTCCTAGATCTTTCCCCACCACATGATGCTTGCCAACTAGAGAATAGTTGAGGTTGAAATGAGAATGCATACTATTGCCTCTTGCATAAAAGTAAATACTGAAAAGTAAAAGATAGGCCCTTCGTAGAGGGAAGCTGAGGTTGTCATGCGCTTTTTATTTGGATGCACAAGCTCTTAATGCAAAGGAACGTCACGGTATATTGCCCCTTATTATAGCAACTTTTATTATGCAGTTCGCCGCTTTTATTACTTTGCCATCACAAGTTCGTACAACACTCAATTTTCCCTTACAATAAAAGATCAAACATATTTAGGAGCAATTTTTATTGCCTTTTTGCACCGATGACAACTTACTTGAAGGATCTTATTCAATCCATAGGTAGGTATAGTGGACACTCATGGCAAGAAACTAGGTTTAAGGGTTTTTGGATGCATAAGTAGTATCTCTACTTAGTATGAATTTTTGGCTAGCAAAATACCCTAGGCAAACACCACATGTTGGAGGATCCATGACAATATAATTTCTATGCAAATATACACAACCATAACTCATTACGTTGTCTTCCTTGTCCAACTTCAACTAATTTGCTCAAATTTGAAAATGATTAATGGGTATTCACAATCATAGAATATGTCCAAGATAATATGTGCTACTTATAACCATTATATGTGCTACTTATACTACATGACCTGATCCACGCTTTCAACATCAGAGTGTTATGTACCACAATCACAACCATTAGTAAAATAAGACCATAGACATACTTGAATCAATGAACTGTAGGTTGCAGAAAACCAAAGACCATGATTTTGATCCTCCATGTCTATATACCTCAAGTGGAGAACCGGACGACAAAGTTTCAGCGAACTGTGGAACATTGTCAGACAGCGGATTGTCTTCCGGCGAAGTCGACAGAGGCGACATCGGGTGGTCCTCCAGTAAAGTGGGCGGAGGCGACTTGTAGACTTGCAATGCAATTTAGCTGGATTTCCAATCGAGCCTTTCATCTTGTACCAACGAATTCTATGTGGAGTCCAGGTCGGACACCCATGGCTACGTATTGGAGTAGGTCTCCTGCGCGGATCCGATCCAAAAAGGACATGGCCGCCGGAGGGAGGTTGGACGTGGAGGAGGCTGAGGGTGGCGCTGGCAAAGATTGGGGCTGGGTGAGGAGGGGAAGGAGAACAAGGTAGCGGCCGGGGCGGCGCAGGAGAGAAGTCGGAGAAGAAGATCGGCAACGCGTGGCGGCGGCAGTGCGTTGTTCTTTGAAGGCCAAGGTGTGTTCGTTCTATTGTTCTTCAGCCCAAGGCCCAAGGCCCAATTCTGCAGCTCCATGCCCAATAGAACGCGCAAAAAGTTATTTCGGCCCAATTACATAAGAACTCCAATTATAGACGCGTGTGTGGAAAACCAAATAACGCAAGGAAAACAATTAGAAAAACAATTATGACGATGAGCAGGCAGAAGCAA
This sequence comes from Triticum urartu, assembly GCF_056163025.1. Classification (NCBI taxonomy): domain Eukaryota; kingdom Viridiplantae; phylum Streptophyta; class Magnoliopsida; order Poales; family Poaceae; genus Triticum; species Triticum urartu. The sequence continues at coordinate 692,250,343 of NC_141874.1, read as the reverse complement.
TAGCCCCTTTATTATTAGATAAAAATAAAGATTCTTCATTGTACTGCCATGATTGAAGATGAATAGATTGAAACTTTTTCGCAAAAAAAAGAAAGAACTTCTGCTATAAGGGTGATAGCTCGAGGTTTGATTTATGCTCAGATTGATTGCTAGAGAACAGGATAACACATCTCTATAGCCAAATAATGTGTCCAAGTCACTATCCGAGCACGTCTGCGGGTGTTTAAGGTCTGGGTTTGGCGTATCCGGTGTAGATGCTCTAACATACGAAATTCAGGGTTTAGTACGAACAGTCATTTTCTTAGAAGAGTATGATTGTATGAACAGTCTTATATTAGAATAAGAAGAGTACTAAAGCGGTTCAAAAGTAAAAAAAGAACGGTATCGATAAGTGCCGAATAGGGCTGGACACGAGCCGAGCCGAGCCGAGTTCAAACCGAGCCTGCCTTTGGCTCGTCTAAAGCGAGCCGAGCTCGGCTCAGCTCGTTCGTTGAACGAGCCTGTTTCTGGAGGCTCAGCTCGTTTTGCCCCTGGCTCGGTCCAGCCCGAGCAGCTCATGTGGCACATGCCTGGGCAGTGAGTGCTTGCGTGTGTCGGGGTGGCGGACGCTTGGCTAGCGACGAACGTCGGTGGCCGACACGGTGATGAAAGGGTTCAGTGGCGGACACTTGGCTAGCGACGTAGCCGATGTCGGTGCCGAGAGCGCCGTCCAGTGTCGGGCGTGGCGAGGACGATGACCGCACATGACATGGCGAGGACGACGATGGCTACACTCTACACAATCAAGCAGAAGCATTCAGCCATCCATCCATCCATCGCGTGCGTACGCACTCGCAGCCGTGCAGCCGGGAGCATGTATGTCGTATGCCGTCCATGCGCCCGTGCAGGGGAGCGCGTGAGTGCCGAGCGTTTGCGCGCCCAGGTACTGCTAGGGACGAGAAGAAAGAAAGAGTACCTGCTCGTCACGCTCGGCAAGAAACCAGGGAGGCGCGTCCGCCGGCGTTCTGTGTGGTGAGGAAAGGCTGCGTCGCCATCGGTCCAGTTTTTGCGGCACGGCGAGGTGAGGGATGAGGCAGCGCCAAACAGAGGAAGGGAGGGGCTCGTGACCTAACGCGAGGATGGCCGATGGGAACTGGGATGGGCCTCGAGCGAGTCACCGAGCTGGACCGGGCGAAACTCGGCTCGGCTCGGTTGGGAATCAGGCCTCTTTTCACAACTGGGCTCGCTCGTTTATTTTATCGGGCCGAGCTGCAACGGGCCGAGCTGGAGCGAGCTTCGGGCCAAGCCGAAAAGCTCGCTCAGACGTCCAGTCCTAGTGCCGAACGTCCATGTTTCATGCTCTCGCCCCGAACGACCTTTTGACCACAGGACCGATCTTAAAGTGTGTCAAAGCAGCCACATCATCGATTCCTTTTGTTCGAAAGGGATGTGGTTGTCCTGAATGTTTTCATTGCCCCATGCCGCTACCTTAACCATTCTCTGCTCACCCGTCGGACAAATCGACAGACCTCCACTCTAGTCCCCTCTCCTCGCTACAGCACACAGAGGAAGAGCACCAAACGCCGGTGACGAGGCGGCCATGCCATACTTGAGGCGGGCAGCAGCGGGCATGAGGTGGGAGGCGCGGGGAGGAGCTCCACCGGATCCAACATCCGGATGTTGCGTGGTTGAGATGAGGTGGGCTGATGTGTCCTCGCCGGTGTCGCGCCTCCCAAACTCCCCCGGAGTTGAGCCTCGACCTAGGCTCGGCAGCGTCGTCCAGGCGCGTCCCAGCAGCCGTCCTAGGAAGGCTGAGCAACGTGCACGGTGTCCGCCCACGGGGAGGCTTGCCGGAAGAGCAGTTCGTCGGGGAGCGCACGAGGAGCAGCCGACGGGGAGGCTCGCCGGGAGCGCCCAGCGTAACCACAGTCGGACTCGCCAGGACACTCCTCTGACGACGGAGGGGGGGTCGGGGGGCACCTGGAGGTCGTCAGTGTCTACATCGTCGTCGTCCACGACGGCGACGGCCCAGCATCGCCTCAGTTGCGCCGTCCTCCGCGCAAGGAGGTCTAGACCGACCAGCCACCGGGGCGCTCCATGATGCAGGCGTCAGCAAGCTCGGACGTCTCGCTGACTTGGGCTCCTCCTTCAGCGGCACAATAATCCCCTTCAGCGGCACCTTAATTTCCTCCATATTATCCGTGAGAGACCCATCACTCCTCATAAGAGAAGAAATATTATTTTTCTTGGCTCTCCAAGACGCTTTCATGTGGAAAAAAATTTGTATTGCGATCTCCCCACTTTATCTTGTCGATGCACGATCTTTGCTTCCACATCATTTCCTCTTTAGGAGAAGCTCATCCATCTCTCTATAAATCTTCTTCCTCTCTTCCACTGCACCATGATCATTTCTCTTAAACAAAACATTTAATCTTTTATGAACCCAGTCCAGTTTTTTTGGTAGATAGCCAATATGGGTTCGACTCCAACCATGCAACGATTTCATACGATTGTCCAACCTGTTGGCCACGTCCTTCAAACCTCACACATGAGCATTTTTATTCCATGAACAATTAACTTGGTCATCCAAAGCCAATCCTTATCTTTCACAATAGGATTCATATCTCAAGTGCTTCTTAACTTGAACAGAAGGTGAATTACCCAACAATTGAATAAGAAGAGGGCAATGGTCTAACCTTGAACTTAAAATGTGAGAGACATTGCACTTCGGAAATAAGAGCGTCGACGTACTTGGGGATGTTCATGTTAAGATAAATTCGCCTATGCTATAGTCTCCGGTGGCGGTCGGCATGTCGCCGGGTAGAATTAGGTTCCCTTTCCTCTGTTTCGGTAGAGTGGATAGCTTCTCGCCGGCGTGAGTTGGGCACTATTGGTGGACGCCGGCGTGCCCCTGCTAGTTCAGATGTGTTTTGTACTGGGCCTGAGGCCATTTAGCATCTTTCAGCTATCGGAGCAATTTCTGTTTCCAAATGAATGACAACCTCTGTCCAATCATGTCGTGGAATGTACGCGGCCTTAACCAGCTGGCTAAACGCGTGGCAATCTGCGAAGTAGTTACAACAAACAAAGCTGCAATCACGTGCCTGCAGGAAACTAAGATCGATATCTGGATGCCCAGCCTCGTTAGGGAGATCGGCGGTGCTACCCTGACTGAATGTGTAGTCCTCCCTGCGATCGGCTCCCGCGGTGGAGCTGCTATCTTCTGGAACAGCGAGCTGGTCAGCATTGCATCGCACGCCATTGGCGAGTTCGCGATCACTGCAAAAGTGACTCTACTCCGGCAATCCAAAAGCTTCTCGCTCACCACTGTGTACGGCCCAGCAGACGACGCTAGGAAGAATGCATTCCTAGTCGAATTAGCTAGAACTGCTCCACCACCAACTGATCCTTGGCTCATCAACGGAGATTTCAACCTGATCTACGAGGCAAGGGACAAGAATAATCACCTCCTAAACCGCAAGATCATGGGCATGTTTAGACGAGCAATCGACAACGCCGGCCTGAAAGAGATCAAGTGCAAAAACCGTCGCTTCACCTGGAGTAACGAGCGCGAGAACCCAACGCTCGTCAGCATTGACAAGTTTTTCTGCAACTGCAGCTGGGAAGATCTGTTCCCCTCTAGCATGCTGATGGCAGCATCCACGGCGTGCTCTGACCACTGCCCTCTGCTCCTAGCCGACGCTGCTGCCCCCGCCGTCGCGCCAAATTAAAATTTGAAAGTTTCTGGCTACAGTTCCTGCGGTTCCACGAGACAGTTGATCATGCCTGGAACAGACCTCTGCAGAGCAACTGCGCTTTCAAATCTCTGTCGATCAAGTTGGCGCGTACTACAAGAGACTTGAAGATCTGGAGCTCCTCCCTCCTTAGTGATGCTAAGCTACAATTCCACATAGCAACAGAGATTATTCTACGCCTCGACATAGCCCAGGAGTCCCGCAACCTCACCACACCAGAGTTCAATCTCCGTCGACTCCTCAAGCAACGACTGATTGGCCTCGCTGCGATCGAGCGTGCGCGCAAGCGGCAAGCCTCCCGGCTAACCTGGCTCAAGCTGGGCGACGCGGGAACCAAGTTCTTCCATGCAAAGATGCGATCGCGGCAAAGAAAAAACTTCATCCACAACCTGCAAACTAGCAATGGGATCACCACGTCACACGAGGACAAAGAGGCAGTCATCTTTGAGCATTTCAACTCCGTCCTCGGCTCCAAAGGGGCCCGGACTAGAGCCATCGACTGGAGCCAGCTACAACTGCCTGCAATAAGAGGAGGAGGCCTCGACAACCCATTCTCTGAAGCAGAGGTTTGGGAGGCGATCAAGGCCTCGCCAGCAGAAAAAGCCCCGGGTCCGGACGGATTCATAGGAGTTTTCTTCCGTAGTTGTTGGCAAACTATCAAACACCATGAGGGTTTTCCAATAGTTCTACTGCATTGCCGGCGACAATCTTGCTACACTCAACTCCGCCCTGGAAGTCTTGATCCCAAAAAAGGATGACGCGGCAATAGTTTCAGACTACAGGCCAATCAGTCTAGTTCACTCCGTAGCTAAGCTAATCACCAAAGTCCTCTCCATGCGGCTCTCCAACATCATCGACTCCATAATCTCACCAGCACAATCTCCTTTCCTGGCAAAGAAAAGCACGCATGATAGTTTCCTTTATGTCCAAAATGTAGTTAGGTCTCCGCACAGAAGAAAAACACCAGCGCTTCTGATCAAGCTTGACATAGCAAAATCTTTCGATAATGTATCCTGGGAGTATCTTCTCGAGCTCCTTCAAGCCCTAGGCTTCTCGGTGAGATGGCGAGACTGGATCACCATGCTTTTAGCGTCTTCGACCTCCTCTATCCTGCTAAATGGCGCGGTGGGCAAGAAAATTTTACACTACCACGGGCTCAGGCAGGGCGATCCCCTGTCCCCGCTCCTGTTCATCATCGCCATAGACCCTCTACACCGGCTCCTACAGCGTGCCATGGAGCTAGGCCAGCTAGACTCGCTGCCGGGCAAAGATCTCTCGCTGTGTGTGATTCTATATGCAGACGATGCCATCATCTTTGCTAACCCTGTGAAAGAGGGGGTCGACGCCCTGATGGATATCATCCATGAGTTCGGACAAGCTTCAGGTCTGAAAGTGAACCTGCTGAAATCTTTAGTCACTGCTATCAGGTGCGATCTCATCGATCTGCAGCAGTACTTCAGAATTTCTGTGGGCAACAAACCCAATTCCCCCTGAGTTATCTTGGGCTGCCTGTCACCATCTCTAGGCTGCGCATAGTGCACCTATAGTTCATCCTGGACCGAATCAGAGCGCGCCTGGCAGGATGGAAGGGACGACTTTTGTCCATAGCAGGAAGGCGCGTTCTCGTCAGAAGCATGCTCAGTGCACTCCCCACTTTTGCACTGTTTGTTTTGAAGGTGCCAAAGTAGCTCCTAGCCGAGGTGGACAAGACCAGAAGACATTTTCTATGGGCTCAAGAGGAAGAGGTCAGTGGCGGGAAATGCAAAGTAAACTGGCCTGTGGTGTGCTCTCCGATCGACAACAGTGGACTTGGCATTCCAAACCTACATCAATTCAGCCGTGCCCTCAGACTCAGGTGGCTCTGGTTCTCCTGGGTAACACCCAATAGACCTTGGGTGGGCATGCAGCTACCATGCGATCAAGGGGACAAGGATCTGTTCACCGCCTCAACAACGGTGATGCTGGGAGATGGGAAGACGACCAGCTTCTGGGACAGCTCCTGGACTGGCGCAAGAACTCTCAAAATGGAGTTCCCAGAGCTCCACAAGCAATCAAGAAGGAAGAACAGGACCGTCCATGCTGCACTACTGAATGACACTTGGATTGCTGATCTGGCTCATGGGAACACGCAACAACTATGGCCTGAGGTGATCCGCCTGAACAGATGGCTCATCTCCAAGAACCTGAGCCTAAACGACCAGCTGCAAGACACCATTAGTTAAGGAAATATGCCCTAGAGGCAATAATAAAGTTATTATTTATTTCCTCATATCATGATAAATGTTTATTATTCATGCTAGAATTGTATTAACCGGAAACTTAGTACATGTGTGAATACATAGACAAACAGAGTGTCACTAGTATGCCTCTACTTGACTAGCTCATTAATCAAAGATGATTAAGTTTCCTAACCATAGACATGAGTTGTCATTTGATTAACGGGATCACATCATTAGGAGAATGATGTGATTAACTTGACCCATTCCGTTAGCTTAGCACTTGATCGTTTAGTTCACCGCTATTGCTTTCTTCATGACTCATACATGTTCCTATGACTATGAGGTTATGCAACTCCTGATTACCGGAGGAACACTTTATGTGCTACCAAACGTCACAACGTAACTGGGTGATTATAAAGGTGCTCTACAGGTGTCTCCGATGGTACTTGTTGAGTTGGTATAGATCAAGATTAGGATTTGTCACTCCGATTGTCGGAGAGGTATCTCTGGACCCACTCGGTAATGCACATCATTATAAGCCTTGCAAGCATCGTAACTAATGAGTTAGTTGCAAGATGATGTATTACGGAACGAGTAAAGAGACTTGCCGGTAATGAGATTGAACTAGGTATTGAGATACCGACTATCGAATCTCGGGCAAGTAACATACCGATGACAAAGGGAACAACGTATGTTGTTATGCGGTTTGATCGATAAAGATCTTCGTAGAATATGTGGGAGCCAATATGAGCATCCAGGTTACGCTATTGGTTATTGACTGGAGACGTGTCTCGGTCATGTCTACATAGTTCTCGAACCCATAGGGTCCGCGCGCTTAAAGTTCGATGACGATCAGTATTATGAGTTTTTGTGTTTTGATGTACCGAAGGTAGTTCGGAGTCCCGGATATGATCATGGACATGACAAGGAGTCTCGAAATGGTCGAGATGTAAAGATCGATATATTGGACGACTATATGCGGACACCGGAAGTGTTCCGGATGGTTTTGAAGAAAACCGAAGTGCCGGAGGGTTACCGGAACCCCCCCGGGAGAAATAGTGGGCCTTATGGGCCTTAGTGGAGAGAGAGAGAGGGCTGGCCTAGGGAAGGCCGCGCGCCCCTCCCCCTCTGGTCCGAATTGGACTAGGAGAGGGGGCGGCGCCCCCCTTTCCTTCTTCCTCTCCCCCTTCCTTTCCCCCTCCTAGTAGGAGTAGGAAAGAAGGGAGTCCTACTCCTACTAGGAGGAGGACTCCTCCTCTTGGGGCGCCTACAGGGGCTGGCTGGCTTCCTCCCCTTGCTCCTTTATATACGAGGGCAGGGGGGCACCTCTAGACACACAAGTTGATCTGTTGATCTCTCCCAGCCGTGTGCGGTGCCCCCTCCACCATAATCCACCTCGATCATATCGTAGCGGTGCTTAGGCAAAGCCCTGCGTTGGTAGCATCATCATCACCGTCATCACGCCGTTGTGCTGACGGAACTCTCCTGTGAAGCTCTGTTGGATCGGAGTTCATGGGACGTCATCGAGCTAAACATGTGCTGAACATGGAGGTGCCGTGCGTTCGGTACTTGGATCGGTCGGATCGTGAAGACGTATGACTACATCAACCGCGTTGTGCTAACGCTTCCGCTTTCGGTCTACGAGGGTACGTGAACACACTCTCCCCTCTCGTTGTTATGCATCACCATGATCCTGTGTGTGCGTAGGAATTTTTTTGAAATTACTACGTTCCCCAACAATTAGATGGAAGCATACGGCCTCAGGATCTTTCTCCACCAACTCGGCCTACAGCTGCCAATTCCAAGGGATGATCAAGACAACTTTCAGAAAGGTGCCATGGCAGGTTTGGGCACTGGCCCGACTGAAATTTATGGTCTGGTTGCTGCTTAAGAACAGACTAGGGTGCAATGACCGGCTCCAAAGAAGAGGCTGGCCAAATGAGTACTTCTGCCAGATTTGCCTTAGAAATCTGGAGACCTCGCAACACCTTTTCTGGCAGTGCCCTTTCTCAGCAGAAATCTGGACAAGAATTGCCCAAGGAAACGGATGTAGTTCCATGCACCCCACAAACTGGCAACACAAGAGCAAAGCCGTGGAGATTATAACTGAGATCATAAACGGTGCAAGGCCTAAGCACAAGAAGGGAGTCAAGACAATGATCGTTCTGGTGTTGGGAGGCATTTGGCATCTACGAAACGAGTGCACCTTCAGGCAAAAGACAACAAACATGACTGAAACCATGGCGAGCATAAGAAGGACATTCGAGTTATGGCGCCAAGCGGGAGCAGTTCACCTAGAGCACCCTTTCTGGGACCCTCCCTCGGCATGCTAGTCTAGCCTTATGCTAGTTCTTTTCTGATCTTTTTCAGTTTCTTTTTTTTTTTCTTCCTTGATCGCTAGATCGAACACCACCTTTTGTTTTCCTGCCTACTTCCTTCTATGATATCAATATATGCCAGCCATCAGCTGGTCCGTTCAATAAATAAATAAATTCCAACTAAGGTGACAATGGCCTGGAATTCCGCCTCTATGAGCGGGTCGACGGACAGGGGGTGGACGGGTGGGGGTGTAGGGGGGTGGCTGGGCCATAGTTGTACATGGTCTATTGGATTTTGTTTTGTTTAGTACAGACTGATCACATGGGCTAACCCTTAATCTAATCTTTTATCTACTGTCTTGGGCCAGATTTGTTAGTCCACTTGAATTTTGTGCCTAAATATGATTAGAAAATGGGGCGTGCTACAAATCATTTGACTGATTTGAGGGAAAAATAAGCCACCTCCTCCGTCGTTAGATGCCCACCATCACAACCATCGCTCGGGCCTCTGGCGCATCCTGCATCTTTCTCCCGCAGCACACGCCCAACATCGCTCCTCTTCAGTATCGGCAGCCGGCCACCGCTTGACCCGATGCAGTAGACCATGTCCTCCGCTGGTTGTTGCTCGCCGGAGATGCTGCAGAACGCATCCCATCCCCCTGCTACTACGACGGGGTCGCCGCCGCTCGCGGCCGCCGGATGCAAAGCGCTGCATCGCAACATCTGGACACTGCTGGTGAGCACTCCATTGCAGCGTCGGGAGCGTCGGCGAGTGCTGATCCATTGCAGCGGCGGAGGGAACGCCATTGAGCGCTCCATTGCAGCGCTGGAGGGAGCACCGGCGAGATGCATTGTAGCTCCGAGACCGCCGGCGAGCACTCAATTGCAATGTCGGGAGCGCCAGCGAGTGCTCCATTGCAGCGCCCGAGGGAGCGCTAGCGACCGCTCCATTGCAGCACTGGGGGGAGCTCCGGCGAGCTGCATCAAAGCTCCGAGACTGCCGGTGAGCACTGAGCACTACTCCATTGCATCGCCAGGAGCGCCGGCGAGCGCTCCATTGCAGCGCCAGAGGGAAGGCCGGCAACTGCTCCATTGCAGCGCTGGCGAGTTGCACCGACGCTCCGAGACCGCCGGTGAGCGCTCCATGGCAGCGTCAGGAAATCCGTCGAGCCTCCATTGTCGCGCCCGTGAGCACTCAATTTGCAGCACCGGGAGGAGCGCTCCATTGCAGCCACCGAGCACCGCCGCAGACGCTGCTCCGCCGTCGTAGCAGGACATTATAGCAAAAAAATTGTCATCATTGCTGCACAAATCACCGCCCGCCATGGGCGCCGTCGCAGCAATGGTGCTGCTGCAAAAAAAATCAAGGGTTGCAGGAGCGACGAAGCACACCGGAACCTTGCAGCTGAAGTGGTCGGAGTCGCCCTCCCCCGGGCCCTGTAACAATCTTGTTGTGGTGGCCGGTGTCGCCCTTGTCCTTTTTAGGATCGCAGTCCATGGCGAGGATGCAGCAGCGATGTGGTTGTGCCGCCCTCTCTATTTTCAAACATTCACGGGGTTGGGCGCAGGATGCATCAAGGTGGTGGCCGGCGGTAGCTCCATGCCGATTTTCTTGCTGCTATGGTAGTGCTCGCCATGGATTCTCTGCTCTGGCTGTGAGCATGAATGAGATTGGAAGAGGAAGAAAAGAAACATGTGGAGAAGGGAGCTTCGTCGTTAGAGCATCTCCAGCCCAGGGGCGGACCCAGGAAAATAATTGAGAGGGGGCAAAAAAAGTATGGCCATATGCATAAATGATAAATCAACAAGAAAAAAACATCCATGTAAACTAAAACGTGGGAATAATCACTTTATTATCCACATGGTACCCAAGTTCATTGAAATGGGAAAGGAAACTAACCATTTGAGATAAAAAGTAATAACAACAATATAACCATATCTTGTTCTGAAGTTGCAAAACAGAACATTGACACATTGTTCTAACACTTAATCTACAACCTGCAACAACAACGAAAAACATGATCAAAATTGAGAGGGTGGAAACGTTGAAGAAGGCTGATATTAAAAAAACAGTAAGAGCTTTAGGCCGAGCATTACCTTCCGTTTCATCCCACGACGTTCTTTCACCGCATGAAAACGTTTAACTATCACTTCATTTGGAATTCCGTTCAACAATTCTTTTACTACAAAGCAGATAAGGCTATGGTTCATAAAATCATCACTAATTTTGCCACGTAGAGCATTCTTCACAATCTTCATAGCTGAGAAGCACCTCTCAACGGTTGCAGTGGCAACAGGCAAAGTAAGTGCTAGCTTTATAAGTCGGTATACTAAAGGATAAGAAAGATGCTTCTTTGTAGTCACCATTAGTTCAGCCAGATCACCAATATTATTCAAGCTGGCAAACCTTGTATCATGGGTTACATTATCCAAATAGAGATCAAGTTCATGCTCAAGACCCACCAAATCATTGAAGTCATCTGGGTAAAACTGAGCCAATTTCTTCAACTTCTCAACATTATAGTGACCAAACTGATCACTTGGACTCAAAGCTGACATACAACAAAGTAACTCAGAATTGATAACATTGAATCTGCTATTTAACTCTTCTACCAACATCTAGGACAACAAAGAAACAATCAATCCGATAATGATGCTCATTGTTAATACCGGTCCTTTGCCTTATCTTCTTTGGATTCACGTAATCATTTTCCATGTCCATCACTAAAATGTCATTCTTCTCACAAAAAGAACGTACCTTGTCTAGAAGATCATTCCAACCATGCTCAGATCTAAGCTTTAGTAGCTCTCTCTTAGTAGATTCCACATCTGATATGGCATTAACAATGTCCATGTCCTTTCTCTGAAATGTTTTAGATAGCCCATTTGTTAAAGCAAATATAATCATCATCATGTGTAGATAGAATACAGAATCAAATGATTGAAAATATTTCAGAATCCCACTGGCTTGACGTTTCTTAACAGAATCAGTGCCATCTTCCTCAACATATTCTAGCACTTTAACCACCGATGGAAACATCTTTGACAAACCTACCAAAGTTCTATAGTGAGAGTTCCATCTAGTATCTCCTGGCCTTTGAAGAGAAAGCTCTTGATTTAGTCCAGTTCCTGTAGCAATCTCACCCTTACCAATTGCTTTCCTCACTTCTTCTTGATGATCCACTCTAAGTTTATCCTTTCTCTTGCAAGATGATCCAACAACAGTCACCATAAGTGATATCATATCAAAGAAATCTCCAACATCAGTAATTTTCTTTGCAATGGCCACAACAACCAAGTTAAGTTTGTGCGCAAAACAATGTACAAAATAAGCTGAACTGTTATCTCTCATAATTTTTGCTTGCAAACCATTGAACTCACCTGCCATGTTGCTTGCACCGTCATACCCTTGTTCTCTCACTTGTTTTAAACTCAAACCAAACTTTGCAATCATAAAATCAATTTTGGACTTGAGAAAAGTAGTTGTAGTCTCCTCAACGTGAACAACACCTACAAACCTCTCATATGACAGTCCACCACTCACGTATCGTAGAACCAATGCCATCCGCTCTTTGTCAGAAATATCACGACACTCATCAACCAATAAGCTGAACACATCACTGCCAATTTCTTGCAAAATACATGACAAGATTTCTTCTGCAAAGCATTCAGTAATACTTTTCTGAATTTTTGGAGACAACATTTGATTATTTTGTGGGGCGTTTTTGAATGCCTTGGCTACAATTTCATTCTGACTAATAGTATATTCCATCAACTGCAAATAGTTTCCCTTATTTACCGACTCTTCTGATTCATCATGACCACGGAATGGTTGTCCTTGATGCAACAAGTATCGACATACATCAATTGCAGCATTGACCCGAATAAGATGCTCAGTTTTCTCAATTGGACTTTGCTTGTGTAAGGCTACCGGGATTGATTGATCTATGTTCTCTAGATCCTCACAGTTTTTTAGTGCTCTATTGTGGAAACTGTTGCGATCACCTACATGAGTCACAAATCTTTCTGGCTTCTTCCAATTATGAAAGCCATCTACTACAAATGCATCATGCCCAGGTTTGTTACCTTTGGTGTTGTCCCTGAATAAATAGCAACACAAGCAATATGCATTGTCATTTGCCTCACTGTACTCTAGCCAAGTACCACCATACTCCTCATACCAATCAGGATTGAAATACCTATTGGTCTTCCCAATCATCCTTGGCTTAAAAGTTTTTGGTTCAGGTCGATGGGGCCCCCACATCAAGTATTTTCTTCCTATGTCCTCATGCTGATTGGGATTGTAATATATAATCCTCCTCCTTTTAGATGGATCCCTAGGAAGCTTCTCCAAATCAACTAGTTCGGGCATCACGGAAGTTGTTGATTTTTTAAAAAACCTCTCCATTAGTTGTCCTGTAATATTAAGTGCCAATAGTTCAAACGTCAATGAAAAGAGGTTTGAACTGATCTAATTACACAAACTGATAATTTATACACAGGAGTTAACAAGACTAAGATGTTTTTAACATAGAAACAAACAAACAAAAAGCTTGAAGAAAAACGTTCTAGGGATTTACCTTGATGTCAATTGAAGTTAGGGAATTGCAGGAGATCAGGAGATTGGATCACCGTCGACTGTCGCCGTGTTGCCGCAGTGCCGCTGCAACGTCGCCGGCCAGGTCGCTAGGAGCGCGATCGAGCAGCAAGGGACGGACGAGGAGCGAGGGGGAGTCGACGATTGCCGGCGGCGCCGCAGCGAGCCGGTGACTCGCGGCGGTTCGAGATTGAGGCGATACGATAGGCGAGGGCTTTCTTTAGTCCCGTGCGTTTTTTTCTTAGGAAAATCCCAGTCCGTATTTTTTCTTAACAGGAGGCGTTGCAGGCTGCGTACATGTGTTGATGTGTAGGCAGGGGAGTTACGCTACGGGGCTGTTGGCAATCCTTTTTACTGGGCTTACTTTTTTAGTATTGGGCTTCTAAAATATCTAAAGAATTAGGCTTAGTGGGGGCACGTCATTAACCTTTGTGGGGGCACTAATGAATCACATGGTACTACTATACCTCGATGGAAAAAATCAAGTGGGGCCTGGCCCCCACGGCTCTTCACGTAGGTCCGCCCCTGCTCCAGCCGTTGGCCCCCTCCAGGCGGCGATTTTAAGCACCCCGGCACTTAAATCGGCGCGGGGGCGAGCGGGTTACCAGCCGCTCGCCCAGGGTCGCTCCGGACGCGTTTTTTTATTTTTTAAAAAACTGAATTCGACGCAGTTCGGCAAAGTTTGGCTAAAAATCGGCAAATTTGATATTTATATTAAACATGTTCGGCGTTTTACATACATTATTAAAAAAACTAATCTATGGGGCGAAGAACTCGATCAGCGCGGCGAAGTCGCCGACGTCGCCGCCGTCCTCGTCGGCGGCGGCGGCCTTCTCCTTCTTGATGGCGCGGCCGCCCCTACTGGACCCCTGCCCGGCGTCTCCATGGCGGACAGGCGGTGGCGGCGCGTCGTTGTCGTCGCTGTCGTCGAGGACGACGATGCCTCCCTCGTCCCGGCCACGGCGACGAGCTTCGAACCGCGCGAGGGCGACGCACTGGCGCTCCCTCTCCGTCTGCACCCAGTCGTCGCGCGCCCATTTGAGGGCCACTTCTTCGTCGAGCACCTCCTCCTTGATGCCGCTGGTGAGCCCGGGCTCCATCTTCACGGCGGGGAGCCCTGGCTCCGTCTTCGGCTTGACGAGTCGGGGAGGAGCCGAGGACGAGGCACGGACGCCGCCTTCGTTGATGACGATGTCGACCGAGCGTTTGCGCCGGCCGAGCGGGGTCTCCGCTATGGGCTCGGCCTTGACGCCGAACACCGCCGGAAAGCCGGAGGAGTGGGAGGAAGAACGGGACGAGGACGACGAACAGGAGGCAAACCTCCTTGGCATCCATTGCCCGGCGCCGCGGCGGGCCACCGAAGCGATGGCCGGTCCCCGAGGGTATGCGAGCGACATGTTGTTGCCACCCTCGAGGAGCGCGAGAACCTCGCCGAGCGTCCAGCCGGGGACGGACCACCACAGGCATCGCCCCTCGCCGTTCCACTGGCCGCCCGCCACTACCGGTGCCCCGTTGGTGGAGGCGAGGTGTTGCTCCTGGCGGCGCTGGAAGTACGCCGCCCACACCTCGTGGTTGTCGGCGGCGTACTGCGGGGAGGCGCACTGCTCCTCGGTCAGCAACGACCGAATGCGGTCGAGCTCGTCGGCGAAGAGATCGGGGCGCGCGACGACGTCCGGCAGGGGGGACGGGGAAGCCTCCGGCGTTGAGCCTCCATCCTGTCGGCTCAGCCCGCATGTCTGGAGACGCCGGAATGTTGGCCTCGAAAAGCATGTACTCCTCCCACGTTTGCAGCGCATCGCCGAGGAACCGCTCGCACATTGTCGTGGATGGGGCTGGGAGAGAGGAGAGGATCGGCGGCGGCGTACAGAGACATAGAGGTTCGTCGGCGGAGAGAGAAAGAGAGCACGACGTCTGTGGCCAATGGCCGGGGGGCGCTTTTTATAGCTGTCGGGGAGGGCGTGCGTACGCGGGGGGGGGGGGGGGCGGCGCCGCGCCACCCGTGAAGAGCCGCCCCGTGAGGAATCAATGGAAGGCTGACCGGCGGCAGCCTTGGCATTGATTCCCCGCGGGAAACCGAGGCGTTCGCAGGACGACGAGGCGAGTGTCGCTGATTCGGCGGGCCCGCGGCTCTTTCGTGCCAAAACCATTTCGCCCGGTGCCCCCGAGCGCCCCCAGCGCGCCGGGTTCGGCCTGGGTCCGCCAGCGCCGAATTCGGCCTGGGCCGGCGAAAATTGGGCTTCTGGGGGCGCGACTAGGCCGATTTTTGTGCACCGGCGCGAAAAAATCGCCTGGGAAGGGCGTGTTGGGGGATCGGCTGGAGATGCTTTAGAGATAAGGTTGGGGGAAGTGGTGGGCCGCTTGACACAGGCCACGTGGCGCGTAGAGGAGGTGGTTTACGAGATGGAAAAATCAGTCGGTTGATTTAGAAACTTTCCCTTTTGTTTTTCGGAAAAAGCTTACCTTCTACCGGCAGATCGCGTGCGTCCGTCTGCCAGCTCCCTGGCCGTTTGATCGTGTGTTAATCAGACGGTCAACAGCGTCCCTGTGTCCGCCGAAGCCGCGTCTGTTTTCCTGCAACTCACCTATTGTTTCAAGATAATCATTCCTGCAACCGGGTAACAGCAGGGGGTTTCGGGCCTCGTCGGGAAGCCGCGTCAGTTTCTTGCAGCTCACTTGTTGTTTCAAGACAGTCATTCCTGCAACTGGGTAACAGTAGGCGGGTTTCGGGGCTCGTCTGGATTAGAGGTCGAGCGGATGGATTTGAGAGCCGGCGGACGGGCGCGGCGGCGCAAAGCGTTGGGCCACCATGCCTTATCCATCGCGGCGGCGAAGACGACTTGCTCGGGATTGGCGACGACTCACGCAGGTACGAATCAGAGATCGGCGGTTTCTGCAACAATGATCTTGTTTCAGAAATAAAAAAACGATTCAGTTGTGAAGTTTATTTTAGCAATAGGATCTGGTTTTAGAAAGTTTCTGCAACGCAGGTCTTGTTTCAAAAAAAATGGTTCGGCAGCGAAGTTTTTTTCTTGTAACATGGGTCTTGCTTCAGAAACATAGCCCCGGTTGAAGAAAGCGTTGGAGGAGCACACGATGTTAGAGCGTACGAGGCCAAGCATTTCAACACGACGCATGTTTCAGAAACATAGCTTCAGTTGCATAAATCGTCAAAGGAGTGCCAAGCGTGGGAGCTCGTCGCCGTCATGCTAGACTAGAGGGCGCGACTGTTCTCGAAGCAGCCCCCCTCGGTGAGCTCAATTTGCGTCAGATCCAACCATGGTGCACCATAGTGTTGCAGAAACTTCAATTTAGTTCCTGCACACCAGCGGTGGGCTGATTTTGCGGTGGGTTGGTGCTGGCGCCGTGCAAGGCGCGACTCTGTCGAGGCCGGGGGATAAAGTGTTGTTTCCGCAACAGAGCGTTCGTTGCGGGAAATAAAGAGCGAACATGCAGGACGCGGACATTAGATCGGACGGCTATCAGTTCGGGCATGCAATGGCCGTCAAGACAACGGATAAAATCTAAACATCCGCCGGCGGACGCATAGCGTCACCCTTTTTGAAAAAAGCTTACCTTCCACCTTGACATTGCTGGACCAACATGGTAGAGTATCTAACCTTACTACCCAGGGATCCCAAGGTAGCATACAACATACTTTCCCTTTTTGAAAAAAGCTTACCTTCCACCTTGACATTGCTGGACCAACATGGTAGAGTATCCAACCTTACTACCCAGGGATCCCAAGGTAGCATACAACATACTTTCCATAGTACCACCGGCTATTGGGGCTTTGAAAAGTTTGTCGAGAAATCAAAGCTGCGACAGCAGCTTGCCCTCACCGGGGACTCCTTCACAGTCAGATGTGTCTTGACTGTCATCAAAAAGCGTCAGGCAGAAGATGTGCACACGGCCGTCGCCCCGCTCCCGCATTCCAACCTGCACAAACACTTCCTAGATATGTTGAAGGGTGGGGAAGGCGCGGACATGACCTTGACCGTCGCAGGCCAGTCGTTCCTCGCGCATAGATGTGTGCTCGCCGCAAGGTCCCCGGTGTTTAACGCTGAGCTCTTTGGTAAGATGAATGAGACTCTGGCGCAGAGCATCAAGATCGATGGCATGGAACCCTCCATCTTGGAGGCACTCCTTCACTTCATCTACACGGATTCTCTGCCGGATGACCGACATGCGGATGATAGACACACAGAGATGCAGCACCTGCTGGTTGCCGCGGATCGATACGGAGTCGATAGGTTAATGGCGATATGCGAAGGGAAATTGTGTCGAAGCATCGGCGTGCAAACCGTCGCAACGACCCTCGCTCTAGCAGAGCAACACCACTGCGTGCACCTGAAAAGGGCATGTCTTGAATTTTTGTCTTCCCGAGATGTCCGCCAAGGTGTCAAAGAAACAGATGGATTCAAGCATCTCGCAACAAGCTGCCCATCGGTTATTCTCGAGATTTTCAACAAGCCTCCCCCACAATCCTGAATATGGGTATATAGCATGGTTTAGGGTTTACTCATGTCGGGTGGATGTTCACACTCTTTTTGAAATGTATGTGTGATTTTGACTTAATGAGTTAATGGCACCGTAAGCTCTACATAATCTAGATTATCCAATTTTTGTTCCTTCTCTTGTCTTTATTTTGGTACCTGTAACTTTTCTTGTGGCCATTACGTGACTTAAAATGTTTGTTCTTGACGTATTGGTACCATTAATTCCATGTATTTGTCGTGATTAATTCTATTCTTTTTCTTTGCACCTTGGATCTTTATAGAATCAGACACTTTATCAGACTATCACACTGGTTGTACTTCATATCAGTTTGGTATATACATGAAAAATATACTGGTCATCGAAGAAAAACTAAATGTTAGAAGTCAGACGTCCGTTCTAGGCGTTTTTGGTGCGAAACTGGTGCCCCTCGTTGGATCTGACACACGAATCTTGCCGCTAAGGCGATTGTCATGTCTGCAGCAGATATGTTTCTGCCACACGTCGTTATTCCCATTTTCCTTCTCTCCCCTCACTCAAAATCACTCTTCTTCAGACACTATATATAGCATTGAGAAGCACAGAGGCGCTTCCCTCTGTCCTCCAGCGCCGTGTGCTCCCCTCCTGACCCGAGCAACCTAGCACGTGAATGTTGGCTAATGGAGGGGCACCAAGGGTGTTGTCGTCCCACGCGGCGGAAGCGTCAAGCTGGCGGAGCAACTCGCCGCATCCTCCAACCTCTGCAACCTCCAGGGCACGCGACCCGCTGCGGCAGGCAAGCGGCGCATGCTACTCAACGTCATCGGTGGGACTATGGATAGGTTAATGGAGGAGTGGACGGTGTCACTGATGGCATTGCGCCTGTGGGTTGCGCCTCCTCTTCTAATCAGCTGACCCCAAATAAAATTTCAGCCCAGAAGTGAACTATTTCGAGTCAGGCTCGGTTTGGTTGCGTCGGTTCGATTGTGTGGTGGTTAGGTCAGTTGCTCTTGATCTTCCTCTGCTTGGACCTTGGAACACTTGTGTCCGACTTAGATGGTATTCTTTGATGTTGTGTATATGTGTTTCTTTAGTCTCTATCCCCAAGCCCCAGTGTCATTTTTTTGGCGTTTTGTTCTTTGGTTTCCTCCCAGTTTTTTACCGGGCTTTGTGGTTTTTGGCATATTTTCCCTTTATAAACATGGCCACTTTGCATTTTCTTCTTTTTCGCCATCTTAATGAAACCGGCAGAGCTCCTGCCTTGCATTGTAAAAGAAAAAACAAATAGCTACCGTGGACGAAAAGGTACATATTGCACAATATTTACTCCCTCGTCATTTTCTGCTATGTATGGAGGCGAGGCAATTCCTATTTGGCTCTGGTTTCTACCGTTTTTACAAACCGGCAAGCTGAGGTAACCAACCTAGGTGTTGTGGTAACGTTACTATTTTTCCTTTAATAGTAGAGACTAGTAAATGCGCACGTGCAACATACATTAATATTTAGACAATATATTATTTGCACGCGGATATTAGGTGTGCTATTATTTGTGTGTTGATTTCTGTGATTAGTCAATGTTGTTAATTTGGAAGTATATCAAATGCATGTGAATATTAAGTAGGATATTATTTACATGTTATTATGTGATTAACACTATATTTGACATCAAATTAACTGCACGCTAAACGTGTTGAGCGCTCGACATCGAAGCAGTCTAGGTCGTTGGATTGACATGATTTGATGGCCGAGATTCATTGGATCTGCCCCTTTGGATCTTTTTATATTGGTATAGATATAGATACAATGCCACAAAAATCAGCGTTTCCCCTTTTTTTTTCTTTTCTTTTTTTTCTTTTCCATTTTTCTTTTATGTTGTGTGGAAATGCGTGAACTTTTCTCATTAAATACGATGAAGTTGTTTCAAATTCGATGAACTTTTTTTAGATCCGATGATCTTTTTTCCACTTTTGACGAACTTTTTCAAATTCGATGAACTTTTTTCAAAGTCAATGATCTTTTTTTTAAAACTGATGAATTTTTTTTCAAAATATGCAATATTTTATTTCAAAATTATGATTTTTTTGTTTAAAACCAATGAATTGTTTTCCAAATCAATGCGTTGTTCTTTCAAAGTCTATGAACCTTTTTCATTTTGGTGATTTTTCTTAAAAATTGATAAACTTGTTTGAGGGATTTTCGCAAAAATAAATTGAGGGATCGAGAGCGGTCTTATTTTTCGAGGAATCGTGATCGGGAAGGAATCGAATAGGGCCGGCCCATGAGGTGGGGCGCCTTGTCGCCAGCTATCTGTTCGGGCCTGACTCATTGGGGACAATGTTTTAAACCTTTGATGTGTGTTTTCCTTCACTAGTATTGGCCTATCCAATTCTTTTTAAAAGTATTGGCCCATCTACCCTCGTTCTATCATAGCACGCCTTCTCAAAAAAAAAAAAAAAAACTAGCCCAGCACGCTTACGCCGCACCGGAAACTGACAGCCAGAGGCCGAGAGCAGAGAGGACACCCCACCGCGCCGTAAGAGAATAGTTTGATCGATATGTTCTTTCCCGTAGGTCAGAAGCAGAGAACACCTATACCCTCAAACACACATAACAGATAGGAAAACCTAGGTTTAGGACGAGAGCCCCTGATCCATCGCCCGTCTACCTTCGCCATGGCTAACCACGACGAGTGCCTAGCCAAGACGTCGTCGAGATGCATCACGGAGACCTTCACCGGGACGCACGACTTCGAGGTCACCAGCTACTCGCTGCTCGAAGGCATGGGCGTCGGGAAGTTCGTCGGCTCGAGCACGTTCAGCGTCGGCGGCTACGACTGGCAGATCCGATTCTACCCCGACGGAGACAGGGAGGCGAACGAAGGCGCCTACGCATCCGTCTTCCTCTTCTCCACTGAGAGGTCGGTCAAAGTGAAGTTCACTCTGAATCTATTTGCCAGAGAAGGCAGCATATCTGTACTCAGCGCGGCTAAGCCGTATACATTCGAGTCGGCAGGTCTTACCTATGGGTATACCAAGTTTGTGGAGAAGTCCAGGCTGCTACAACTCAACGACTTCACAATAAGATGTAATCTCACCGTCATCAAGGAGCCTCGCACCCACGATGTCAGCGTGGTCGTCGTCCCGCCGTCGAACCTGCACGACCACTTCGCGAGCATGTTGAAGTGCGGGAAAGGCGCCGACGTCAAGTTCAGCGTAGGCGGCCAGGTGTTCGACGCGCACGCGTGCGTGCTGGCCGCGCGGTCGCCGGTCTTCATGGCCGAGCTCTTTGGTCACATGAAGGAGAGCACCGCGCCGTGCATCCAGGTCGACGACATGGAGCCTTTGATCTTCGAGGCGCTTCTCAGCTTCATCTACACCGACACCATGCCCGATAATTTGTATGTCGGGGCCAACATGCCAGGCCTGCTGGATGCCGCGGATCGCTACGGGATGGACAGGCTGAAGGCCATGTGCGAACAGAAGCTCTACTCGAGCATTAGCGTGCAAACGGTTGCGGCGGCACTAGCTTTAGCAGAGCAGCACCATTGCGTCGCACTAAAAGATGCATGTCTTAGGTTCCTCTCTTCACGAGACGTGCGCCGAGCTGTCAAAGCAACTCGTGGATTCAAGAACCTCGAAACAAGCTGTCCCTCGGTTGTCATGGAGTTTTTTGACATGCCTGCCCCGCTGCCATGACTAGCTTAATTGTAGCTTTCATTGGAGTATATAGTCGTGGACTCGTGGTATATATCGTATTTGGTTGATCTTGACACACCATGTAACTGGCATCATCGATGAACTTGTCTTAGAGAATTAATGTGTTCCTTTTGATTTGCGCTACAAATTCCTTGTATTTCCAAAAAAAAAGGTTCATTTATTTGGAGTTATATTGGGCTATATGGATACAATTGACCCTGGCTCTGATTGATTTTTCAAGGTGAAAACTAGATTCTTGCCTTGATAGTTGAATCCGATGACGACGATGCTTGAGCGTCGTTCTGATTATAATGGCGTTATTGTTGCAGAATCTCATCATCCATGTGGTGTCATGAGATGGTTGATACTAATATGGTCATTACTGCAGTTTGCCGATTGCATATATGATCACTTTGGAGTTTTTTTTCTCAACCACTCTTAGCTTTGGCTTTTAAAACTACTAGTAAGTGTTGGTTATATGCATCCTAACTATGCAGAGACCGAGTGTGTGTTCATTATGTTATGTATGTTCTTGAAGATACAATTTGTTACTCGATTTTCTAAGGGAAAAGCTTACCATCACCCGGCGGATGGCAACGGCCATGTCCGTCATCTCCCCTGCATGACACGCGTTAAGTGAGGGCTCGCATACTGTCCTTTATCGAATGCGCTTCTGCAACAAGGGCTATGCTTCTGAAACATGCGCAGTGTTGTAATGGTCTACGATGGGTTTATGTTTTGCAATAAAATCTCGGTTGCGGACATTTTTATGCAACTAGTCCTCAGTTGCAAAAAAAACAACAAAACAGTTGTTGCAAAAAAATCTGTAACAAGACCTGTGTTGTAGTGATGGAGGCGCGCTCAGCTCGCTCGATACGGCAAATCTGACGGCTCGCGATTCGTCTGATCTTTTAAAAAGATCAGCGGGTGGACGCGTAGCACGCCCCATATTTTTTCTACAAACTTAGACGTGGTTAGGATCCGAGCCAGCGTGTTTTTTTAACACGGTACAGACGTAAGAGCTCATATATACACGCATACACTCATCTCTATGAATGCACACACACCCTACCTCTATAAGAACCTCGAGTGATTGAGCCTGCATATCATCTTGAGATTTTACGAAGTCACCGTAAGTGCCTAGTAGTCGACGGAAACGTCTTCACCCACAGAACGCGCATCGCCGAAAATTCTGAAATAAATCTAAAATAATTGCGAGCACCGGGACTTGAACCCTGATGGGCTGAGGATACCACTGTCCACCTAACCATCCAACTACATGTTAGTTCACGAGAGCCAGTGTGTTATTGTTGGGTTCAGCCCAGACCTCCCTTTATTGGATTTTCTTCACTTTTCTAGTTGTTGTAAAAAGAATGTTGAGCAAATAAGTTTAAGGGGTGGTTTTCTGTTTACTATGAACCAGCCTACGTCGTCTCTCTTCCGGAACCTCACAATCGTCAGTGTTTGAAGTTTCGTGATGAATATTAGCTTCACATTTTATTGCTTACATGAGGAAATATCAATTTGGAACTCGATTTATTTTTAACACGGTAACATCGAAACCGCTCACATACACAAGCATACACTCACTCCTATGAACGCACGCACGCACACCCTACCCTTATGAGCACCTTCGAAAGACCGAGCCAACGCCATAGCATCTTCAGATTTTATGAAGTCACTGCAGGCACCTCGCAGTTGACGGGAACGTCTCTCCCACTGAACAAACATCGCTGGAAGACTGAAATAAATCTAAAAATAATGCGAGTACCAATGTCCTCTTAACCATCCAACTACAAGTTGATTCGCTTCAACCCAATGATTTTTGTTAGCTAGGTACAGATGTATAGGTACTAGAGCATCTGCAGCTGGACATATCAAATCTGGATAGTAACCCGTCATCTCTCTCTTTTTTTCCGTTGCAACCAAGTACCTCATATTAGACCTCAAATCCATACAATAGCATGCATCACAAGATTTACCCACAACGTAGATAACCTAAAACCAGCATATATTACTCTCATTGTCGGAGATTTCGACTACCAACGAGTCGGCAATGCCGGACGGACCTGCCTCTTGTTGGATGGTCACGGGTTAGGGGGATGGGGGGGGGGGGGGGGGGTCGTTCGAAGCGGTGGCGGTGCGGACTGGTGAGACTAGCCACAATGGGTAGTAACATAGAGTAGTAACATGCGTATGTTACTAGTCTTTGTTACTACCTCTACAGTGGGGCAAGTCAATTTTGACTTTGATCAACATCAGTTGACCAGCCCAAAATCAATACCATGGTTGTCTTTTCGTTCCAAGCGGTGGTGGTGCGGACTGGTGAGGGCTTGGTAAGAAAATGAACAGAGAGAGGGGTAAGTTTAGATGCGCCCGTGAGTTGGCTACTAAGTCAGCGGCAAGTCAATTTTGACTTTGATCAACACCGGTTGACCAGCCCAAAATTGATATCATGGTTGTCTTTTCGTTCCAAGCTGCGGCGGTGCGGACTGGTGAGGGCTTGGTAAGAAAATGAACAGCGAGAGGGGTAAGTTTAGATGCGCCTGTGAGTTGGCTACTAAGTCAGCGCCAAGTCAATTTTGACTTGGATCAACACCGGTTGACCAGCCCAAAAACGATACCGTGGTTGTCTTTTCAACTTTGTGGTAAGTGGAGGATGCAACACGACCGGTTTCAAAGATTAGGATTGTAAATCAAATCGATTGGTCAGTCGGGGTTTAAGTATGGACTTTTCTCTTTCAATAACAACGTGTTCTCATTATTTATAGCAACTTTATTACCATAACAATGCTCATGATAAAAAAAAACAAGATCATCATCAATATCCGACCTGGCGGGGGCATGGGCTCTCGATCGGTCCTCCACCACCAAGGAGACGACCGCGCGCCACAGCCGCCGCTTCGACTATCAGTCCGACCTTAAATCAAACTTTGAGCTATCACCCTTATAGCAGAACTTCGAACCAAGATATCCGCGGCGCCACTTGATTCTGGGCAGAAGGCCAAGTCATGGATTTCACGCAGAAAAGAATACAATGTCGATGCCAACGAACAAGGCAGCTAAAGCAGAGTGTGGGTGGGAGGAGACAAGGCCATCACATAGTTTTCGGTCGATGTACCCCCACCTCCCCGTCGATAGGGTTCTGTGGGCACCACAACTGCGTCTAGCTAGTTATGAAAAAATATACTATAAGTTTAGCACTAATTAAAAACAGTTTGAAATCGTAAAAACTTGCCCTAAATCAAAATTGGTAACTGCGTAGTATATCACTCCAACCTCCTTGATGGATGCATGCAAGATGAGTTGTGCTCGGAACGAAGGGACGAACGAAAATTTACAGGAGCTAGCAGATGAGCTGGGTCATTCAAATTCAAATCATATATTCGAGTTGAGCCACGCAGATTCTTGGAACTCTTGGAGATTGCGCTCAAGGAAAGCGAGCCGGCAGATCCAGGAGAGCCGAGAGATGGAAGACTGCATCTGTTGGAAGTTGTCGAGCCAAGAGTCTTGCTCAAGTTGGATAGCCTCCTCTATGATGTGCTCCATTTTGATGGATAGGTATAGGAGAAGGCCCCACGAGGCGACAAACAGCAGGGTGTCCCGGCAGGCCTGGCTGTTCCTCGCATGGCGGAACAACGAGGTGGCCTTCGTGCCCAACAGCGCCAGCCTCCCTTGGACGCGCGTCCCCAGCCGGGCCATGGTCCCTGTCACCTGCATCCATCCATCGCGAGCAAAGGAAACAATCAATCAGATTGAAACTGCAGAAAACTAGCGATCGGTCTATCGGAAATTTGGAATCAAACACGGTATATAATAAGGGAGAAATTGCTGGCACGTACCCGCGACGGCAGCTCCTGTTCCTTGATGGCGGCGAGCACACTCTTGATCTTGGAGGACTCGAATCTGATGCAAGCATCCTTCAGCTTCGCACGGTGGTGCTGCTCGGCCAGTGCCAGCGTCGTCGGGACGGTCTGCGCGTCGATGCTCTTGCACAGCTTCCACTCGCACATGGCCATCAGGTTGTGCATCCCGTACCGGTCCGCGGCGACCAGCAGGCGCTGCAGCGGCTCGTTGCCGTCGACGCTATCCGGCAGCGCGCCCGTGTAGGCGTAGTGGAGGAGGGCCTCGAAGATGGCCGGCTCCATGCCGTCGATCTTGACGAGCTCGGCGGAGGTCTTCTCAATCTGGCCGACGAGCTCCGCCTCGAGCACCGGCGACCCCGCGGTGAGCACGCGCCTGTAGGCGCGGAACTGCCGGTCGCCGACGACGATCGTCACATCCGCGCCCTCGTCCTCCAGCATGGTCACGAAGTCCGCCTTGAGACCCGGCGGCGCGCCCTCGACATTGCGCGCCAGGAACCGCCTCCTCGACAGCCTCAGCCACTTCCAGCGCAGGTACCGCTTCGCCGAGGAGAGATCGGCGTTCAACCGCTTCCTCAGCGAAGAGAAATTTATGTTGTCCATGGAGGAAAGCCGGGAGAGCAATGGGAAGTTTTCCATGGTAGAGAGGCAGGAGGACAGAGGACGTTGGTGTTTCGGCTACAAATCTGGAACTGTTAAGGAGATTTCCATGCGTCCGCTGTTATATATCCATTCACGGGATTAGACGTGCATGGTTTACTTTCTTCTTGTACAAGTAGATAACAACGACATAATCCGTTTGAAAATAAATACTCCTACATGCGTACACCAGTTATGGTTCGTACCGAGTATGTACCTTAATAGTACCTGACTTGTTTGAGTAGACTTGTGTAGCTCAAGTTGATCGGGAAAATACCGCGAGCGAGCGACGTACGGATACGAGCGTGCAATCGTTTTCTTTCTTCCAGCGGATGGAAGAAAGGCGATCTCTCCTCCGCCAGGGAGCTTCCTTCCTTCCGCCGTCCTCGGGCTTCCTCGGGCGGCTCTCCTCCGCCGACGGCTTTGGTTGCCGACAATGAGGGGGTTGCCATATCCGCGTGCGTGGATCGTTTTAGGTATTGGTAGCTTAGTTTTTTAAGCTGTTCATCATTTTAGCTTCGGTGATAGCGATGACGCCGCTGATAAAGAATCTTCAGACCCTTCCCCGATGAGGCGATCCGTATTGGGATTTGATTTGGAAACTAGTGTGTTCAACTAAGGATGGCGTGGCGGCTGCGACATCCTCCTGGTGGACTTGTATCCTTGGACATAGCCGTTGCGACGGCGTTAGCTCCAGCGTCGGCACGGAACTTGGGAGGTAGTCCAGGAGTGGATGCAGATTATGGTTTGCATCGGCAGCACCTGAAAGATGGTGAATCATGTGCTGAGTGTGTGGTTTGTGGCAAGTAGGTATGTGATACAATCTATAATTTGTGTTTGTTTAATGCCAATATTTTACTATTTTCACGTACTTTTGACAACATTCTATATGATTTTCCTGAACTAGCATATTGATTCAGTGCCCAATGTCATTTCCTATTTGTTGCATGTCTTTTGTTTCGCAGAAAATCCATACCAAACGAAGTCCAAACGCGATAAAATTTTAGAAAGATTTTTCTGGAATATATGTGATTTTTTTGGGGGGGAAGAATCAATGCAATATAATGCTCGAGAGGCCCACAAGCTCACACGGCGTGCCCTCTACTCTAGGGCATGCCAAGCAGGTTTGTAGCCACCGCGTAAGTCGGTTGAGGCCCTTCTTTCGCAGTAAGGAAGATAATATCCGGATAAAAATCATGTTAAAATTTCAGCCCAATCGGAGTTACGAATTTTCGGAAATATAAAAAATAATGAAAAACCAAAAAATAAGAACGCAGAACAAGAGAGAAACAGAGAGAGAGATCCAATCTCGGAGGGGCTCCTATCCTCCGGGAGTCATGGCGGACCAGAGGGGAAATCCTCCTCCCATCTAGGGGGAGGCCCAGCAAGAAGAAGGAGAGGGGCTCCCTCGCCCTCTCTTTCGGTGGTGCCGGAGTGCCATCGGGGGAATCATCATGACGGCGATCCATACTAACAACTTTGCCGCCGTCATCACCAATCCCCCCTCCCCCTCTATGCAGTGGTGTAACACCTTTTTTCCTCACTATAATCACTACTTAAACATTGTGTTTTATGCCACATGGTGTTTTCTCCCAGTGCATGATTGCAAGGATGGATGGTTCCGGAGACCTGCTCTCCCGACGTCGATGCATGCCGGCCTTCGGGATAGATTAGACTACGATAGCGGTACAAGTTGCGAGATGAGGTAAAACCCTAGGTGTTTTCGGTGTGTATTTAGCCGAGGCTGGTAAGCAGTATATATAGGAGAACCAGAGACAATATCGTATCGTGATCACGATCTCAAACCGGCTTGATTTCCAAGTTAAACTTACCGAACAAGGAAACAATAAACTTGATCGTCAAGACATCAAAAAAAAAATGGCAAAAGAAAGTTGCGCCCCTGCAAGGCAGCGGACCGGATTTCGGCAGACCATTCACGCATGTGTCGCACATACATGCAGCTTGGAGTGGAGCGTCACCTGACGGCTCCCTACTGCCTGCAGCAGAATGGCGCAGTGGATCGATGCAACCAGACATTTGTGGGCATGGCCAGTAGCCTCGTGAAGGCCAAGAAGGTCCTCGACAAGTTCTGGGGTGAAATAGTGTCAACGGCCGTGTTCATCTTGAATAGGTCACCGACCAAGAGCGTGGACGGCAAGACACTATTCGAGGCCTGGCATGGCTGCAAGACGAATGTGCACTTCATGAGCATGTTTGGTTGTATGGTGCAGGGCCGGGCCCATAGTGGTGCAAACTGTGCGGCCCATACAGGGCCCATAAATTTGGGGGCCCCAAAAATTATATAGGCCTAGGGACTGGGCCGCTATCGCGTACTCCTCGTGTTCGCTGGGCGCCTGAGCTGTTGTGGCGTTCGCTCACGTCCGTGGATCGTTCCCTCAAAAAAATAGAAAGATCCATCGATTGTGGGTGTGGGTGTGCATCGCTCGTGATTCCCATCCAGGATGCCAGCGGTTCCGGACTTCCAGTCCAGCGCCGCCTGACTCGCATCGTGACGATCGCATCCTGCCGTCCCCGACTCCCGTCCCGAGCGCAGGCACCAGGCCGGACCTGCCTCCTGGCTCCTGATTCCAGAACAAACCGAAACGGCGAACATAAAATCGACCCTCTATTCGTCTGCCTTCCAAGTTCCAACCCAGCCAGTGCCTGGTGAGTTGATCCTCCTTTTGTCTTTTGAATACTAACTACTATATCCTAACTAAATTTCTGATCGATTTTGGCTATTTAATCCTAACTAAATTTCGGCATGGATCTTTAGGCCTAGCGATCGCTTCTTTGACTCCTCGATCAATGATTGCTGTATAGACTAGGTGAGTTAGAATTAGCAATTTTGTATATTTTCAATAGTTCAAATTTATTCTATTCATCTTCGTACAGTTGCATTGGCAGAACAGAGCTTTTTTCTAAATTTGAAGTTATTGAAGTCTTATATGTGTACTATTACGACGAAACAAAGACTTAATATTCGGCCACAATAGCATTTGAAACGAAGTGTTGGAGAGGATTGATTATGATATCGTTGAAGATTTCATTTCAAAGAATAATAAAAGAATGATGATGTTCAAATAAACACTATGCAACCTGGAGTTGGATAGGTATGATTTTCATATATCCAATTCTGTTATGTAAGACATTATATCATATACATTACAATTACTCGTTAGTTTTTTTCTAGTAAAATAGGGCCATGTTTTTAGTTTCGCACAGGACCTCGGATTTTGCCAGCCCGGCCCTGGTATGGTGCACGTTAGAGATACGTTGCCCGGGCTCAAGAAGCTCGGCGATCGCAGCCGGCCAATGGCCAATTATCGTCGTGGGGTATGAGCCGGTCATGAAGGGTTATCAGGCCTACGACTCGGTGACGGGATGAGTGCACATTGCCTACGAAGTTGTGCTCGACGAGAGTGTGCAATGTTGCTCGAGCCGCTGACGACTCCAGGAGAGTGTACACGAGTCGGTGATGTCGTCAAAAGTCGGATGTGATAGCTTAGTTGACTTTGTACCATGTGCTTACCCTATATAAGGGGCAATAGAGATATGAAAAAATTGAGGCAAACCATTTAACAGACACACCTCCCTTCCTTTCCTTAAGCTATCTCAGTTTCCGTTTCGGGCCAACATCAAGGAGTATTAACTACTTACAGTGCATAACTAACAAATAAAGACATGCTGATACAAAATGTAGAGAACTAATAGAACAAAGAAACACTATCGTGACATACTGTAGAAACCAATGAAGTGAAGGTAACTGGTGTGCTGGTTCAAGGTCGTGTTTTGGTCTCTACGTCTTCTATTTCTCTCTTTCATGTGCTCCCCTGTGTGGGACCTAACTACCTATTTTTCTACCAAGAACGTGAGAATCCAGTTATCCTTTATATTCTTGGCAAAGTTATATGATTTCTTCTCTTTTGCTTATTTAGGATTTGTCCATTCTATGATTTCACCAATATTTTTCTTTAAAATAAGAGTTTTGGAATCTATGGGTGATTGAGGATAAACGCTTGTATAAGTATCTTTTGGCTGCAATCTACTCTCTCCGTTCCGAATTACTTGTCGCAGATATGGACGTATGTAGATTTAGTTTAGTTCTAGATACATTCATTTCTGCGACGAGTAATTTAGAACGGAGGGAGTAGTACGTATATGTTTCATTAGCTGTCCATAGATGCGTGCCGATACTTTTGTGCACAGTTTAAACATACGAAATAAAGATGCCCCTGTAGTTAAGGTGTCAGAAAGTTCAGTTAGCTGTCCCTGTTATTGTAAGTCAAACGAAAAAATTAACATTGCCTTGGTGGGGTACTGTCAACTAGTACGTCAAACGAAAAAGTTCAGTTAGTTGTCCCTGTTATTGTACGTCAACTAATACTACCTCAGTAAACTAGTATAAGATCATTTTTAAATCTAAAAGTTTACAGAGGGGGCAGAAGAATAACCAGTGCTGAGATGTTGCAAGGTTGGATAGTTGACTTTCTAGTTTCGGTTGGTTGAAGAAGTACAGATCCAGCTCGAAACCATCCGTAGGCAGGAACAGTCGGTGGCATCGATTCTTCAAGGGGCGTCACCTGTATATACAGAGGTGTCGTCATCAGCCGTAACCATGGCGGAGCATTTTCCCTTTCTGTGTTTAGAATATGTACCGGAGGAAGTTATACTTCACTAGTGAGGCCTTCTTTGATTCATAGGATAGGAATTTTACAAGAATAGAAAATTCATAAGAAGTGAGATGACATGTATCTCAATTCCTATAGAGAAAGAGATGTCATTTGATGCATAGGATAGGAATTTTTCATTGAGTCTTAGCTAATATTTTTTTTTCCTTCAAAATGTGAAGGATTGATTCCTATCCTATATAGGAATAGGAATCCATTCCTACAAACTAAAGGGCTTCAAAGGAAATTTTTTCTTTGCAAATCCTATCCTATAGAAATCCTATGAAATTCCTGTAAACCAAAAGAGGCATGAGTATATTTAGCCAAGTATAGCTAGGCATTGGGAAATGGCACACACCAACGTTGTCGTGGCTGCGGCCAGCACCGACTCATCCGTGTTCTTTCGGATGGCGCTGCCTGACTCACCCCGCGCGTTGGCGATGCAGCCGATGCCCGACTTCCACGTCTACCCGCAGGCCTCCCGACTCTCCGGTGAGTGCTCGCCCGAGGTGAACGTGGTGGCGCCTTCCACGCCTGTGCCCGCGCCCATCATCTTCAACGCCACACCGGTGTCCTGTGACTCTTCATCCGGAGGGGCGAGGAAACTCGCGTGGCAGATGCCAGTGGACGTGCTGCTAGGCGCACGCAACCTGTTCGACCAAATGCTGGAGGCCGCCGCCGACGACTACATGCTGGCCTGGCATGGCGCCGGCATGAACTTTGGGCGATGACATGGCCACTGGCACGAACTATGGCTGCGGCCTTTTTTTTAAAATTTGCGTGCGGATATGAAATGGGTCGGCGCGTTGGGCGTACTACCAACCCAAATCTTAAATGGAGCAGACGCCGAGTGGGCGGCCGACCGAAACAGACAAAAAACGAATAAAAGCGCTGTCCATTTGAATCGGCGCGTTGGAGTTTGCTCTGATGGAATAGGCAGCGTCGTGCTACATGCACGATGGCTAATCCAACCGCTGGAGCTGTTTTGCCTTGGCCTTTGATGATGGGTGTCATATCGTCTGCATATCGTCTGGCCAGCGCTGTGCATGTAGCCATGCTCTTTCCTAAGGAAGACCAAGCAGCAGCGGGAGATTCGTCCTCGATTATATGGATGAGCCATCACGTTATTTTGAGCCTGGATCCTTGAGAGGACTGTTTCCTAGCCTAGCCTAGAGTAGGAATCGTGTTGGGACTTGGGAGTAAAGTGCATGTGTCGGATATTCTTTTTTTGAGCCCGCCCCCGCTCCTCCCTTTGTCGCTCCCGCGGGCGGCAGGGGAGGAACCCTAGCCGCCCCCACCAGCAGCCCTCCTTCTCCTCCTCGCTCCTCACCGCCGCCTGATCGCGCCGGCGGGCAAAGCCCGGCCGGCCTAGGCGGCGGTGGGGCAATTTCTCCTCCTCGCGTGGTGGGGTTGCCACGGGCAGATCCAATCAGGCCGGGGCGCGTCGTGGTGCGGGATGGCGCGGCGGCGCTGTGGCGGCGTCTGGCGGCGGTGCTGGGCGTCTCCTGGTGGTGCGGAGGGCTGCACGGGGGCGGTGTTGCGCGCTGTGTTCGCGGGATCCAGGCGGCGCGGGAGGTGGGCTCTCTTCCGTTGGTCGCGGTGGGGTGTCCTTGGTTAGGTCCGGCTAGACCTGACTCCGGTCTGCTTTGGTGCGGTGCGGGAGGTGGCGGCGGGGCTGGGGCGCAGGCTGCGCGGTGGCTGGCGTGCTCGTGGCGGCGGCGGCTCCCGGTTTGGGATCTAGCGCAGATGGGCGGCGCGGGGGCGGGCTGCGACCTCGGCGGCACACCACAGCCGCTGTAGGGCGGCTCGGGGCTGCCCCTCAGGGTCCCCGCATGGATGTGGCTACCACGGCGTGGTGGTGGCTCATGGCGATGGTTTCGGTCGTTTCACGGCGGCGGTCGGACATCTCCGGCGTCGGCCCGTCGGGAAGCGGCCTGTTTTAGCCTTCGATTTCTCTCCTCGGTGTTCGGACGCTACCTTCGTCAAAGGGCTGACCCTCTCCCAGCTGTGGTCCATCGGTTGTCTCGCGCCCGGTGCTGCGGGACTGATCTCGTCTCGCGCCCGGCAGCAGGACCGACCTCGTCTCGCGCCCGGCAGCAGGACCGAGCTCGTCTCGCGCCCGGCAGCAGGACTGAGCCCGTCTCGCACCCGGTGCAGCAGGACAGGATGATGGAGGCCAGTTTCGGCCAGCCTCTTGGGTCTCGGTGCTGGGGGTCGCCCAGGGGTGCGAAAGACGGGGCCTTTCCACTCGTCTCTTTGGTTGGAGTAGAGGCTGGTCTCGGGTGAGGTGGTGTCAAGATCTTGGATGCCAAGGCGGAGGCCCTGGTGGTGGAAGCGCGGTGCTCATGGGCAGAGCCCGTGGCTTGGTGCTGCCTGATGAGCATGGCCGTGTGGGCGGCATGGTTGCCGGGGTGTGGCATTCAGTGGTGGTGATTGTCGGCCGGGGTGAAAACCTGCTCTATCTTCGGACGGACCGGCGGCGGCGAATCGTTTCCTTCTTGAAGGCGTCGTCGCGACCTTCATTGTCCGTCGTGTTGCTTTAGGGGAAACCCTGACCCTCGTGCCGGGCGGTGGCGGCGCTCCGGTGTCGTTCCCTTCTTGAAGGCGCCGCCTTGGAGCACATGGTTCGCCATATGCGGCTTCACCTCTTGGCAGTGGCGTGTTCACGGCCGAGATCTCCGATTGTTCTTGTAGTGATAGGGGTGGTGTTGCTGCGCTCAACATCTTTATATTCTGCCTTGGGTGTATGTGTTATGTCGGTGTGTGTTTGTACCGGGTTGTTGATGCTCTTTGCTTTATATATAAAGCGGGGCGAAAGTCTTTTTCGATAAAGTGCATGTATTGTCCCGTTTTCAGTTAGCCCGAGTGCTTTTTTATTGTCAACGTCTCATATTTCCCGAGTGACCGAAAAATAATGCACTATAGTGTACAAGCCAACTGGTAGGAGAGTATCGTAGGAGGAGTATATATAAATAAAGGACAACGCTCATAGACGCTACAACGCGCATAAGCTAGCTAGTACATTACACACGTTAGCATGGCAGCGCTCGTCCAACAGGAAGACAAGCTCGCCATGAGCAGCGACGAGTTGCTCGAAGCTCAGTTGGAGCTGTACCACCACGGCCTCGCCTTCGTCAAGTCGCTGGCGCTCAAGGCCGCCATCGACCTCGGCATCCCCGATGCCATCCACAGCCGCGGCGGGGGCGGCGCGACCCTTTCCGAGCTCGTCGCGGACATCGGCATCCACCCGACGAAGCTCCCCAACCTTCGTCGGCTCATGCGAGTGCTTACCACCTCCGGTGTCTTCTCTGTCTCTGGCTCCGGCGACGCCGCATGCTACAAGCTCACCCGCGTGTCTCGTCTCCTCGTGTCGGGCGGCCTGTCCCCCATGGTGGTAGGATTCCTTTACCCGCAGTATGTAGCGGCTCTCTCAGACATGCGCGAGTGGTTCACCGACGAGCGGGCGACGGCCATGTCGCTCTTCGAGGTGGCAAATGGGCGCACGTTGTGGGAGATGGCCGCGTCGGACCCCACGACTGGCACCGCCTTGCAGGCTGCCATGGACGCCGACAGCCGCTTTACGGTGAAGAACCTCCTCACGGATTGCGGAGCAAGCGTGTTAAGTGCCGTGAGGGGCTCGCTAGTGGACGTCGGCGGCGGCCGCCGTCGAAAGTGCCTTCCCACATCTCAAGTGCAGCGTGCTGGATCTCCCTCACGTCGTCGCTTCTGCTCCGGCCCATGAGAGGGTGACATTCGTCGCCGGCGATATGTTTGAGTACATCCCACCCGCCGACGTTGTTCTACTCAAGGTACGTGTACTCCCCAACTCAAATACAAAGCATATTAGGTTTTTACTTTTTACTCGCACAGTATCCGTGAGATGCCTTCTCCGTTGATTTGGAATCGTATAGGTATTCCGCCCACAAATAGCCTCTAATCTTGGTTCAGTCAAAATAAAACTTTGTAAAGTTTGGCCAAGCCTATATAAAAAATGTCAACATCTACTCCCTTCGTTCCTAATATAAGGCTTTTTTTGTTTAATATAAGGCTTTTTAGAGATTTTAATATGCACTACATATAGAGCAAAAATAAGTGAGTCTATACTCTAAAATGCGTGTATATACATCTGTTCACTAAAAGGGCTTAAATTTAGAAACGGACGGCAATGTAACGAAAGATTAATTATAAAATATATTTTTATACTGCATGAATTATTATATTGTAAAATTAAGTATTTATTTAGATACATTTGGTCAAACTTTCTGAAATTTAACTTTAAGTAATTACGGACGGAGGAAGTATTTTTTTTATGAACCGTCACAAGTTTAACCTTACTAGTAAAGAACATTACCGAGATTCCTATATTTGAAAAATATTTTTTATGGTTAATTATGACTTCGTACGTCACGACACTATATACTACTCTTGTTGTTCCTCTAGATGTATAAATTCCGGGCAAACTCAAACGCTGTGAGGTTTAACCGAGTTTATTTAAACAAATATACGTTGATATTTGTTTAACTAAACTTGGTTAAACTTAATATTGAATGTGGATTTTAAAAAGATTTATACATATATTAAAAGAGGAAGCGTATTGAGCAATAATGTAATTGTTGGCTATAGATATGTACTAACGAGACCTAATAGGGAATAATTATATTTTTAAATGAAGGAAGTAACCAATGTGCTACAGAATTAGTAGCATGTATTTACTCCATGATGTTATACGTAGTATAGATAACTCGGGTGATGTTGTTGTAGTGGATTCTGCATGACTGGAAAGATGAAGATTGTGTGAAGATATTGCGACGATGCAAGGAAGCAATCCCATCAAGGGACGCAGGAGGAAAGGCGATAATTATCGATGCTGTGGTTGGGTCTGCAAGCTCGTCGCAGGGAATCATCTCCAAAGAGACTGAGGTTTTGTTCGACGTCTACATCATGAACATCGATGGAATTGAGCGAGAGGACCACGAGTGGAAGAAGATTTTCGTTGAAGCCGGATTCACTGACTATAAGATTACACCAACCAAGGGGTTTCGACAAATCATTGAACTCTATCCATGAGACTGGCTGAATACGCACCCGTCCTACGAGTCAACATTTCTAGACCAGGCTATGATAACACATATGTCTTTCAATTAAGATAGAAAGTGGTCTACATTATCATGAAAAAATTCATGACTCACTGCTGCCTTTTTATTTATAAAGACAAGATTGTGTTTTACGCTATCTCATATGCGTTGTATCAAGTTTTCGACAGTTTCATCAAATTTCAAATATGTAACTTGAAGCAAATCATTTAAGGTTTATGAAGGTTCAGATATGAAACATCATGAGATACTATATACTTGCTCTCTTGACAGGTACTTAATGAAATTCTCTAAAAGTTGGTTGCACAAAATCCCACAGCAAGCAATACAGTTGATTTCAATAAAATAAATGTTCTGTTTTGCAAATATGATAGCAATCAATATACCTTGCCATCCTTTCTCAATTGAAAAAATGGCTCAAAATCCATGGTGTAGGTTCTCCAAAAAGAACCCAGAGGGATATTGGTATCAAAGTATATTGTAAGTATTCATGGGATACTATGGTTTTCCCAAAAAAAGAGTTATTGGATATTTTGTTGCATTCTGATGCAATGAATGTTGTGGTCTTAAAAACTGAAATACTCTCCAAAACTATAGTTATATTTTGCCAAGACGGATCAAGATCAAGAAGAGAAATAAAACAAGAGGTGGACGACATATCCAAGGCGGGACGGAGACCCTCACCTTGGTGCATTTCCCCCTCTTCTCGGACCACCCCATGCGCAAGCGCAACCCCGAGCAATGCTACACCTACATAGCAATTCCTACATTGATTTACATAATGGATTCAGTGTTTGGTTAGAGGAAATCGGAGGAGGGGCCCACTTGCGTTAAAGGCGAAGAGTTTAGTTAAGGCAAATTATGTAACAACCTTGCACCGCCCCTCACCTCTCCGGAGTTCCCCGTCCTTCGGAGGGAAGGGTATAGATAAGTCAATTGAGTATGATTCGCGTGAGACAAACATGCATGCAAGTTGGTACGAGAGTTACCTTCGTTTCTTCAGCGACGAATCAACTGGAGCTGGGACAGACTTCTTCTTCTTCGAGGCATCGGCAGGATCTGCCCAAGAGCAGAACCATCTGCAAGGCAAGTGTTGGGAACGTAGTAATTTCAAAAAAAAAATCTACGCACACATAAGATCATGGTCATGCATAGCAACGAGAGGGGAGAGTGTCGTCCACGTATCCTCGTAGACCGTTAAGTGGAAGCATTTGCACAACGCGGTTG
The DNA here is from genome assembly GCF_056163025.1 of Triticum urartu. NCBI lineage: Eukaryota > Viridiplantae > Streptophyta > Magnoliopsida > Poales > Poaceae > Triticum > Triticum urartu. Next base: position 692,213,815 of record NC_141874.1, on the reverse strand, counting down.
ATGTAGTCGTATGTCTTCACGATCCGACCGATCCAAGTACCGAACGTACAGCACCTCCGAGTTCAGCACACGTTTAGCTCGATGACGTCCCGCGAACTCCGATCCAGCGGAGCTTCACGGGAGAGTTTCGTTAGCACGACGGCGTGGTGACGGTGATGATGTTGCTACCGACGCAGGGCTTCGCCTAAGCACCGCTACGATATGACTGAGGTGGAATATGGTGGAGGGGGCACCGCACACGGCTGGAATAGATCAATAGATCAACTTGTGTGTCATGGGGTGCCCCCTGCCCCCGTATATAAAGGAGCAAGGGAGGACGAGGCCGGCCCTAGGAGGGGCGCGCCAAGGGAGTAGGATTCCTACTCCTAGTAGGAGTAGGTTTCCTCCTTTCCTAGTCCAACTAGGAGAAGGGGGTAAAGGAGGGAAGGGGAGAAGGAAGGGAGAGGGGGGCTGCGCCCCAAACCCCTTGTCCAATTCGGACTGGGCTTGGGAGGGGCGCGCGCCACCTCCTGGCTGCTGCCTCTCCTTCCCACTAAAGCCCATTAAGGCCTAACACTTCTTCCCCGTATTCCCGTAACTCCTTTGTACTCCGAAAAATACCTGAATCACTCGGAACCTTTCCGATGTTCGAATATATCGTCCAATATATCGATCTTTACGTCTCGGCCATTTCGAGACTCCTCGTCATGTCCCCGATCTCATTCGGGACTCCGAACTACCTTCGGTACATCAAAACACATAAACTCATAATACAAATCGTCACCGAACTTTAAGCGTGCTGACCCTATGGGTTCGAGAACTATGTAGACATGACCGAGACACGTCTCCGGTCAATAACCAATAGCGGAACCTGGATGCTCATATTGGCTCCTACATATTCTACGAAGATCTTTATCGGTCAAACCGCATAACAACATACGTTGTTCCCTTTGTCATCGGTATGTTACTTGCCCGAGATTCGATCGTCGGTATCTCAATACCTAGTTCAATCTCGTTACCGGCAAGTCTCTTTACTCGTTCCGTAATACATTATCCCGCAACTAACTCATTTGTTACAATGCTTGCAAGGCTTATAGTGATGTGTATTACCGAGTGGGCCAAAAGATACCTCTTCGACAATCGGAGTGACAAATTCTAATCTCGAAATACGCCAACTCAACAAGTACCTTCGGAGACACCTGTAGAGCACCTTTATAATCACCCAGTTACGTTGTGACGTTTGGTAGCACACAAAGTGTTCCTCGGTAAACGGGAGTTGCATAATCTCATAGTCATAGGAACATGTATAAGTCATGAAGAAAGCAATAGCAACATACTAAACGATCAAGTGCTAAGCTAACGGAATGGGTCAATTCAATCACATCATTCTCCTAATGATGTGATCCCATTAATCAAATGACAACTCATGTCTATGGCTAGGAAAATTAACCATCTTTGATTCAACGAGCTAGTCAAGTAGAGGCATACTAGTGACACTCTGTTTGTCTATGCATTCACACATGTATCAAGTTTCCGGTTAATAAAATTCTAGCATGAATAATAAATATTTATCATTAAATAAGGAAATAAATAATAATTTTATTATAGCCTCTAGGGCATATTTCTTTCAGTCTCCCACTTGCACTAGAGTCAATAATCTAGATCACATCACCATGTGATTAACATCGATAGTTCACATCATCATGTGATTAACACCCATAGTTCACATCGCCATGTGACCAACACCCAAAGGGTTTACTAGATTCAGTAATCTAGTTCACATCGCTATGTGATTAACACCCAAAGAGTACTAAGGTATGACCATGTTTTGGTTGTGAGAGAATCTTAGTCAACGGGTCTTTCACATTCAGATCCGTTATGTATTTTACAATTTTCTATGTCTACAATGCTCTGCACGGAGCTACTTTAGCTAATTGCTCCCACTTTCAATATGTATCACTTAGAGTCATCTGGATCAATGTCAAAACTTGCATCGACGTAACCCTTTACGACGAACCTTTTGTCACCTCCACTAAGGATAAGTTTGACCGCTGTCCAGTGATCTACTCCTAGATCACTATTGTACTCCCTTGCCAAACTCAGCGTAGGGTATACAATAGATCTGGTACGCAGCATGGCATACTTTATAGAACCTATGGCTGAGGCATAGGGAATGACTTTCATTCTCTTTCTATCTTCTGCCGTGGTCGGGCTTTGAGTCTTACTCAACTTCATACCTTGCTACACAGGCAAGAACTCTTTCTTTGACTGTTCCATTTTGAACTAATTCAAAATCTTGTCAAGGTACATACTCATTGAAAATCTTTATCAAGCGTCTTGATCTATCTTTATAGATCTTGATGCTCAACATATAAGCAGCTTCACCGAGGTCTTTCTTTGAAGAACTCCTTTCAAATACTCCTTTATGCTTTCCAAAAAATTCTATATCATTTCTGATCAACAATATGTCATTTACATATACTTATCAGAAAGGCTGTAGTGCTCCCACTCACTTTCTTATAAATACAGGCTTCACTGTAAGTCTGTATAAAACTATATGCTTTAATCAACTCATCAAAGCGTATATTCTAACTCCGAGATGCTTGCACCAATCCACAGATGGATCGCTGGAGCTTGCACATTTTGTTAGCACCTTTAGGATTGACAAAACCTTCTGGTTGCATCATATACAACTCTTCTTTAATAAATCCATTAAGGATTGTAGTTTTGTTATCCATTTGCCAGATTTCATAAAATGTGGCAATTGCTAACATGATTTGGACAGACTTTAAGCATCGATACGAGTGAGAAAATCTCATCATAGTCAACACCTTGAACTTTGTCAATACCTTTTTCCGACAAGTCTAGCTTTGTAGATATTAACACTACTATCAGCGCCCGTCTTCCTCTTGAAGATCCATTTATTTTCTATGGCTTGCTGATCATCGGGCAAGTCAACCAAAATCCACACTTTGTTCTCATACATGGATCCCATCTCAGATTTCATGGCCTCAAGCCATTTTGCGGAATGTGGGCTCATCATCGCTTCCTCATAGTCCGTAGGTTCGTCATGGTCAAGTAACATGATCTTCAAAACAGGATTACCGTACCACTCTGGTGCGGATCTCAATCTGGTTTACCTACGAGTTTCGGTAGTAACTTGATCTGAAGTTAGATGATGATCATCATTAGCTTCCTCACTAAGTGGTGTAGTAGTCACAGGAACGGATTTCTGCGATGAACTACTTTCCAATAAGGGAGCGGGTACATTTACCTCATCAAGTTCTACTTTCCTCCCACTCACTTCTTTCGAGAAAAACTCCTTCTCTAGAAAGGATCCATTCTTAGCAACAAATATCTTGCCTTCGGATCTGTGATAGAAGGTGTACCCAACTGTCTCCTTTGGGTATCCTATGAAGACACATTTCTCCAATTTGGGTTTGAGCTTATCAGGATGAAACCTTTTCTTATAAGCATCGCAACCCCAAACTACAAGAAACGACACCTTTGGTTTCTTGCCAAACCACAGTTCATAAGGTGTCGTCTCAACGGATTTAGATGGTGCCCTTTTTAACGTGAATGCAGCTGTCTCTAATGCATAACCCCAAAACTATAGTGGTAAATAGGTAAGAAAAATTATAGATTGCACTATATCCAATAAAGTACGATTATGACCTTCGGACACACCATTATGCTGTGGTGTTCCAGGTGGCACACATTTGTGAAACTATTCCACATTGTTTTAATTGAAGACCAAACTCGTAACTCAAATATTTATCTCCACGATCAGATCATAGAAACTTTATTTTCTTGTCACGATGATTTTCCACTTCACTCTGAAATTCTTTGAACTTTTCAAATGTTTCAAACTTATGTTTCATCAAGTAGATATACTCATATGTTCTCAAATCATCTGTGAAGGTCAGAAAATAACGATACCCGCCACGAGCCTCAACACTCATCGGACCGCATATATCAGTATGTATTATTTCCTATAAGTCAGTTGCTCGCTCGATTGTTCCGGAGAACGGAATCTTAGTCATCTTGCCCATGAGGCATGGTTCGCAAGCATCAAGTGATTCATAATCAAGTGATTCCAAAAACCCATCAGCATGGAGTTTCTTCATGTGCTTTACACCAATATGACCTAAATGGCAGTGCCACAAATAAGTTGCACTATCATTATTAACTTTGCATCTTTTGGCTTCAATATTATGAATATGTGTATCACTACGATCGAGATCCAATGAACCATTTTCATTGGGGATTTATCCGTTCCCCTAGCCATCGAGCAACTGCGAGAAACACCGCGCCCGGTGTATGACCATAGAAGGTTTTATTCATGTAAACAAAACAACAATTATTCTCTAACTTAAATGAATAACTGTATTGCAATAAACATGATCAAATCATATTCATCCTCAACGCAAACACCAAATAACATTTATTTAGGTTTAACACTAATTCCGAAAGTATAGGGAGTGTGCGATGATGATCATATCAATCTTGGAACCACTTTCAACACACATCGTCACTTCACCCTTAACTAGTCTCTGTTCATTCTGCAACTCCCCTTTCGAGTTACTACTCTTAGCAACTGAACCAGTATCAAATACCAAGGGGTTGCTATAAACACTAGTAAAGTACACGTCAATAACATGTATATCAAATATAGCATTGTTCACTTTGCCATCCTTCTTATCCGCCAAATACTTGAGGCACTTCCGCTTCCAGTGACCAGTCTCTTTGAAGTAGAAGCACTTAGTCTCAGGCTTAGGTCCAGATTTGGGCTTTTTCACTTGAGCAGCAACTTGCTTGCCGTTCTTCTTGAAGTTCCTTTTCTTCCCCTTTGCCCTTTTCTTGAAACTAGTGGTATTGTTAATCATCAACACTTGATGCTCTTTCTTGATTTCTACCTTCATCGATTTCATCATCATGAAAAGCTCGGGAATCGTTTTCGTCTTCCCTTGCATACTATAGTTCATCACGAAGTTCTACTAACTTGGTGATGGTGACTAGAGAATTCTGTCAATCACTATTTTATCTGGAAGATTAACTCCCACTTGATTCAAGCGATTGTAGTACCCAGACAATCTGAGTACATGCTCACTGCTTGAGCTATTCTCCTCCATCTTTTAGCTATAGAACTTGTTGGAGACTTCATATCTCTCAACTCGGGTATTCGCTTGAAATATTAACTTCAACTCCTGGAACATCTCATATGATCCATGACGTTCAAAACGTCTTTGAAGTCCCGATTCTAAGCTGTTAAGCATGGTGCACTAAACTATCAAGTAGTCATCATATTGAGCTTGCCAAACGTTCATAACATCTGCATTTGCTCCTGCAAGCGGTCTGTCACCTAGCGGTGCATCAAGGACATAATTCTTCTATGCAGCAATGAGGATAGTCCTCCGATCACGGATCCAATCCGCATCATTGCTACTAACATCTTTCAACTTAGTTTTCTCTAGGAATATATCAAAATAAAAACAGGGGAGCTAAACGCAAGCTATTGATCTACAACATAGATATGCTAATACTACCAGGACTAAGTTCATGATAAATTAAAGTTCAATTAATCATATTACTTAAGAACTCCCACTTAGATAGACATCCCTCTAATCATCTAAGTGATCACACGATCCAAATCAACTAAACCATGTCCGATCATCACGTGAGATGGTGTAGTTTTCAATGGTGAACATCACTATGTTGATCATATCTACTATATGATTCACGCTCGACCTTTCGGTCTTAGTGTTCCGAGGCCATATCTGCATATGCTAGGCTCGTCAAGTTTAACCTGAGTATTCTGCGTGTGCAAAACTGGCTTGCACCCGTTGTAGATGAACGTAGAGCTTATCACACCCGATCATCACGTGGTGTCTCAGCACGACTAACTTTGGCAACAGTGCATACTCAGAGAGAACACTTTTATGTTGAAATTTAGTGAGAGATCATCTTATAAAGCTACCATCGAACTAAGAAAAATAAGATGTATAAAATATAAACATCACATGCAATCAAAATATGTGATATGATATGGCCATGATCATCTTGCGCCTTTGATCTCCATATCCAAAGTACCGTCATGATCTCTATCGTCACCGGCATGACACCATGATCTCCATCATCTTGATCTATATCAATGTGTCGTCACATGGTCGTCTCGCCAACTATTGCTGTCGCATAGCGATAAAGTAAAGCAATTATTTGGCGCTTGCATCTTATGCAATAAAGAGACAACCATAAGATTTCTGCCAGTTGCCGATAACTTCAACAAAACATGATCATCTCATACAACAATTTATATCTCATCATGTCTTGACCATATCACATCACAACATGCCCTGCAAAAAAAAGTTAGACGTCCTCTACTTTGTTGTTGCAAGTTTTACGTGGCTGCTACGGGCTGAGCAAGAACCGTTCTTACCTACGCATCAAAACCACAACGATAGTTCGTCAAGTTAGTGCTGTTTTAACCTTCTGAAGGACCGGGCATAGCCACACTCGGTTCAACTAAAGTTGAAGAAACTGACACCCACCAGCCACCTGTGTGCAAAGCACGTCGGTAGAACCAGTCTCGCGTAAGCGTACATGTAATGTTGGCCCGGGCCGCTTCATCCACCAATAACGCCGAACCAAAGTATGACATGCTACTAAGCAGTATGACTTGTATCGCCCACAACTCATTTGTGTACTACTCGTGCATATAACATCTACGCATAAAACCAGGCTCTGATACCATTGTTGGGGAACGTAGTAATTTCAAAAAAATTCATACGCACACGCAGGATCATGGTGATGCATAGCAACGAGAGGTGAGAGTGTCATCCACGTACCCTCGTAGACCGTTAAGTGGAAGCATTAACACAACGCGGTTGATGTAGTCATACGTCTTCACGATCCGACCGATCCAAGTATCGAACGTACGGCACCTCTGAGTTCAGCACACGTTCAGCTCGATGACGTCCCACGAACTCTGATCCAGCAGAGCTTCACGGGAGATTTCCGTCAGCACGACGACGTGGTGAGGGTGATGATGTTGCTACCGACGCAGGGCTTCGCCTAAGCACCGGTACGATATGACCGAGGTGGAATATGGTGGAGGGGGGCACCGCACACGGCTGGAATAGATCAATGGCTCAACTTGTGTGTCCTGTGGTGCCCCCTTCCCCCGTATATAAAGGAGCAAGGGAGGAGGAGGAGGCCCTAGGAGGGGTGCGCCAAGGGAGTAGGATTCCTACTCCTAGTAGGAGTAGGTTTCCTCCTTTCCTAGTCCAACTAGGAGAAGGGGGAAATGAGGGAAGGGGAGAAGGAAGGGAGAGGGGGGCCGCGCCCCAAACCCCTTATCCAATTCGGACTGGGCTTGGGAGGGGCGCGCGCCACCTCCTGGCTGCTGCCTCTCCTTCCCACTAAAGCGCATTAAGGCCCAACACTTCTTCCCCGTATTCCCGTAACTCCCCGGTACTCCGAAAAATACCCGAATCACTCGGAACCTTTCCGATGTCTGAATATAGTCGTCCAATATATCGATCTTTACGTCTCGACCATTTCGAGATTCCTTGTCATGTCCCCAATCTCATCTGGGACTCTGAACTACCTTCGGTACATCAAAACACATAAACTCATAATACAAATCGTCACCGAACTTTAAGCGTGCGGACCCTATGGGTTCGAGAACTATGTAGACATGATCGAGACATGTCTCCGGTCAATAACCAATAGCGGAACCTGTATGCTCATATTGGCTCCTACATATTCTACGAAGATCTTTATCGGTCAAACCGCATAACAACATACGTTGTTCCCTTTGTCATCGGTATGTTACTTGCCCGAGATTCGATCGTTGGTATCTCAATACCTAGTTCAATCTCGTTACCGGCAAGTCTCTTTACTCGTTCCGTAATACATTATTCTGCAACTAACTCATTAGTTACAATGCTTGCAAGGCTTATAGTGATGTGTATTACCGAGTGGGCCCAGAGATACCTCTCCGACAATCGGAGTGACAAATCCTAATCTCGAAATACGCCAAATCAATAAGTACCTTCGGAGACACCTGTAGAGCACCTTTATAATCACCCAGTTACGTTGTGACGTTTGGTAGCACACAAAGTGTTCCTCCAGTAAACGGGAGTTGCATAATCTCATAGTCATAGGAACATGTATAAGTCATGAAGAAAGCAATAGCAACATACTAAACGATCAAGTGCTAAGCTAACGGAATGGGTCAATCCAATCACATCATTCTCCAAATGATGTGATCCCGTTAATCAAATGACAACTCATGTCTATGGCTAGGAAACTTAACCATCTTTGATTCAACGAGCTAGTCAAGTAGAGGCATACTAGTGACACTCTGTTTGTCTATGCATTCACACATGTATCAAGTTTTCGGTTAATACAATTCTAGCATGAATAATAAACATTTATCATGAAATAAGGAAATAAATAATAACTTTATTATTGTCTCTAGGGCATATTTCTTTCAGCAAGGAGGAGCCTTGTCGCACCGTCGCACGAGAGCCCCGACCCGACTGGCTTGCGCCAAGAGGGTTGGTGTGGTGTTGCCTCGTTGAGTCTTTTGTAGGGGGGTTGCTACACAACAAAAATTTATGCTACACAATCACACCTAGGGCCTACCAAAGCCCATGGTGCCCCATGTGGGCCCCCGTGGGCCCTCTAGGGGACGTCATCTCATGATGGTCCTTCACACTTTTCTTCCACACATAAAATCCCGAATTTTTTTGGATGTCTTCGGTACACATTCTGATGACACCTTCTGAAACCATATGAAACACTGTTGCAACTATTTGAAACTCTTTCGGTGCTCTTTAACCAACTTCTCATTTCTCCGGTACTCGGGACTAGAGCCCGTTAAGCGTGTGACCCTACAGGTTCGAAAATAAGCGTACATTACCCGGAACCCCTTCTGGTCCATAGTTAATTGTGGGATCTGGACACCCTTATTAACTCCTGCATATTCACGAAGTTCTCAGGCGGACCTTTGTTTACGAATACCATTCCCTTTGCTTCGCTACATGTGTATGGAACCCGAGGATAGATTATCAGTATCCCCGTGATCATCTCCTTGATCACTATACCCGCTATCCTCGTTACCGGTTTCATTCTCTTTACTCGCGTTCATGTTCCGGTATCCCGTGATCATAATCACAAGTGTCTAGCTAGACAATATTGACACCATAACACTGAGTGGGCCTAGAGAGTATCTTTCTATCATGAGAGGAGCAAATCCTAGTCTTGAACTATTGCTACCGAGACATATGTTTCGGTATACTCGTAAGTCACCTTTATTCACATCTATTTATGGAGTGACATGTGCAAACCCCAAAAATATCCATCTAGCATGTTGGTATGAAATATTCTCATGGTCTAAGGAACAATGCAAACGTGAATAAGTTATATCAAGTACAAATAACATAACAACGATGATATTTCTCGATAATTCATAAGTTAGGTCTGTCCAACTTTGTTGTTATCATGACAACGATGCTCCCATATGTTGATAGCATCCATGTTACATTAACAATGCTCATGGTCAGAAAAAAAAGATCATCATCAACATATGAGCTAGTCTTAGAGGCTAGACTAGTGATCACTTGGTGTTTATATTTTCACGCATATAACTGGCTTTTCCTCTGAATCTCATATTCAAGAACTAATACAATTGTAGCACAGAAACATAGATTTAATTACAAACATGGAAATATAATAATACATTTATTATTGCATGTAGGGCATATTTCCAACATCTTTTTCTTGACTTAGTGTATTGGTGTAAGAAATAAACGCACACGGTCTAACCCCTATTCCTCGATCATTTTCATGTTTCCGCTCACAATATTCTTTGATACTAGGGGTTAGAGACCTTTATATAGTGCTATTCTAGTTAATTTTAAACTGTATAGAATTGTAGACAAACGCCCAAATGCAATCTGTTTAAATAAAAACTCCAGGTTAACTTAACTAACCACGATCATTAGTAAGCATCAAGGAGTCTCATCTGCAATATTTCCCATAAGCACGCACATGTGAGTCGTACGCTGAATTAGAAATTCGCAGGCTTTACAAGTTCATGGAGCCAATCCCATGAACAACCTAGATTTTCATAATATGTTGTGCCCGGGCAAACATACATTAAGTAGTATTCCAACATTAATAAATACTATTTTCCAGCATATATGTATCGACTTCCATGAACCATATTCATGTTCTCCAAGCAATATTCATGCATCGGTAAATTCCATATCAAGGTAAACATATTCCAGGAACTATGTAGTTTATATAAAATGTTGCAAGCCAGAATAAGTATTTCCTACAATTGGTAGGGACTGACCATGAGCACGAGCACTTCCTGGACTTTCTTCTTCCCTGACGAGTGTCCCAGAGGTTTGGCGATGCCACCACTAGCCCAATTCCTTTCTCAATTTGATCGTGGCGCATCGACAAGCATACCTCATCCGGCCCACGATCCACGGGAGCGGCAACCGACTTAGAAGCCACATGCACCGCTTTCCCACCATAAACATATTTTGCTATTCACGTGTTTATGTCGCTTCACTCTGTTGCGCATGGTCACGGTCTTGCCCAAGGTCACCCACGGCCTCGAAAAGACACGGACATTAACACTAACCCCGCTAGAGCGAGTCCCAATCTCGACTTTGAATAAGTGTAGGAATCATTAGAGTAAGGCCGCTTCCAATGGATAGGTGCTTAGATGGGGTTCTAACCCCGCCAAAGCCTCCAATGTTTGTTGTTGCTAAGCTTCCTTCATTTAATTGTTTGACAATGAACTCCTCCATGCATTGGGTAAACTTCATTCATTTAAGTCTTTGGAATAGGTTTGTGCGCTTGGCATTGGTTCTTTCTGGGGTCTCCAAACTCCTCTCTCTTCTCTTAACTACCTTGCCACATCAGATTTTTTGCATGTGTGGCATGCTTAGCACATGTATGCCATGGAGAACTGGGAAGGGTTTAAGCCCAAGCGCAGGTGACCAAGGACTCAAGGACACCAGATAGGAACCCCGGTGGAGCAACACCTCACTCTACCGTGAACTTGGATCGAGCCTTCCGCAGAGGATTGTCGACATTCTTCATTCTGATGGTTGTCATGCTTCGTTCAGATGGTGTTCGTGCTTCTTTGAAGATGGTGGTTGTGCTTCATGGAGATGCCAACGCCAATTGTGACCATGATTCTTTCTGATGGTGGCCATGCTTCATTCATATGGTGGTCGTGCTACGTGAAGATGCTAACGGATGATTGTGGTCATGCTTCATTCCGATGGTGGTCATGCTTCATTCAGATAGTGGTTGTGCTTCCTGCAGATGGTGGTCGTGCTTCCTTCTGCCGCTCGATGGTCTAGTGGATTGGAGCTGTATGGACCTAGCAACGATGCAGCATGATGTACTATTAGCCAAAGGCTTAGTTGATACAATATTTACCTTGGAGCTCATTTTATTCTATGGGTCAACGATTGGAAAAGAGAGCAAATCTAGGCTGTTTGATGGAGAGTGGAGACCATATCGACAAAGTTGGAGCGGTCCGGAGATTTCTTTCGCATATCCTACTCTTGCAACCACAACACTGAATCACCTTGATGCAAAGTTTTGGGTTTAATAAAAGTGTCATTTATCAGGAAAAAACACGGTAACAACATCGATTCAAAATGAGCAAACAATTGGTCGTTATTGTTTGTATTGATCTAGAGGCCCAATGGGCCAAAACGAAAATAAAAGACCAGAAATAAGGTTACGTTAAAGAGAGAAACAGGGAGGCCACGAACCAACGTTCGTACCCCTCGATCTCAACTTACGCGCCCTGTTCAGGGGCATCATAACCAACTATGGTTTTGGTCCCCCTGTCGCCAGCGCACATAAAAAGATGGGGGAGCAGCCGGCACCTACGCCAGATGAGTTCTCGTACGGTTTACTCCTGCTCCCCACATCCCTAAACCCTAACCGATCTGGGGGAGCGCTGCACGACGGGAAGATCATCTCCAAGCTCTGCCCCTGTCCGAGGGCAGTGCCGGTGGCGCCCGGAGGGACGCTGCTATCTGCAGCGAGCATCTTCACCGAGCCGGCATCAAGCCTGCATCGAGCAGGCACGGGACTTCGCATCGCCTACACCAATGGCTTCTTCCATTGGTGGTAAGAACTCAACCCCTCTTTTTTCATATGCAATTAGGTGATCTGAATTCTAGGCATAAGATCCAATCTATCCTACTGGATTAAGTCTAACAATGGTATCTTGAGCATGGTTAAGCCTATATTAGACCCCTAAGATGATATGTTCAAGTATATGATCATGATTACGACCTAATGATTAAGGTTAAGGATAATAGATAATAGTTAAGGTTAGCCCTCTGTTAAGTCAAGTCCTAGGGTTAAGAGGTTTTTGCTTAAATGACTAATCTGCTACTGGATCAGTGCTAGGTCATTTATGATTATCAACAAGTTATGTCAGTTTACCTGTGTCACGCTTCCGCATCAATTTTGGTTAATTAGCACTGGTTTTGTTTCATATTGGTGAAGGAGGGGATCAGATGAAACACTCGTTTTTTCCCTAATTATGAGAAACCCTAGCCCTAGAACTTTTTCCCCATTCCGAAATCCCCAAATTTGAAACCCTAGTTTTCCTTTTGTGAAATCCTCCATTGGTAAGTCCAAATGATGAATGAAATTGGAAGATGATAAAAGATGACGGGCTCACCCAGATGACGCCGGCCTTCGGGGTCCGCACGGCCACCACTGTGCACGCATGCCATGGCCGGGACGCCGCCGCCTTCGGGATGGCGCGCGGAATGAAGTAGCAGCCGCCGCTGCTGCGCTCACGCACGCGCGCGTCGCCTGGCCTCTGTGCCTCAGACATCGCCGCAGCCACCGGTGAAATGCCCCACCGTTGCGTCGTCGCGTCACCGGAGCTACGCTCAACGGAGGAGCGCGCGGGACAAAGTCCATTTGCACACTGCTCCGGTGAGCGAAGCTGCCGTGTCGCCATGTCCGGCGTGCCCCGCGCCGCCGTGCCCTCATGTGCAGGCGCGTCTCCCCGTCGCCGCAGCAGTTGCTCTCTCTCTCACGGGAGCGAGTGAATCGGGAGGAATGGGGATTAGGTCTAGGGTTTGACCAGGCAGTGTTTTGCTCCACTCCGGAGCGATCGGAGCCGTCGGCTCGATCCAATGGACGAGCCTGACGCGCTGCTCCAGACGGGCCTTCGGCCGATGAACGGGCCGCTTTTGCGGCTGGGCTTCGGCCCAAGTTGCCATAGCCCGCAGACAAAGATTTTATTTAATATATTTTTTGTTTGCTAGGATAGAATTTAAAGAGCTGTCGTGGGTCTTGGGCTAAAAAAAAATAAAGTTTCTATGTGTTTTCTATTTATTCAGTGTATTTCCGTATTATGATTATCCCCAAAATGTTCTTGCACTGTTATAAATAGAAAATAGCCAGGAAAATGATTATGAAAATTATGTTTTAGTTTTTTGAATGAAATGGAACCAACGAGAAATTTTGTTTAGAAAACTTTTATGAATTAATGTTTGTGTCATTTTATGGCACATTTATGTTCATCCCATGGTAATATCAATAAATGGTGAATTATTAATGTTTGAAAATTGATATTACACATGAGATTAATGTGATCATTTTTGTAATACAGACCATCATTGTTTTACATTTTTGAATCACTCCGTTAATTCCTCATTATTTTCTGCCCAACGGTGATATAATTTGGAGTTAATTTTGCATGAAAATTGATCAAACCAACGTAGGTTAATTTTTGTGCAATTTGATTTTATGATAATGTTCTTTTCCTTTGCTTATGATTTTTTGAAATCATGACAGCTTCCGGTCCTCGTGGTCTCGAGAATATCGAACCACTCACGGGAAACAACTTCCAAACTTGGAAGGACTCGTTGCTTTTGCATTTGGGTTGGCATGAGGTTGACCTTGCACTAATGGAAAGTAAACTAGTGGAACCTAAAAAGGATGACACTGGGTATGCTGAGCTTAAGAAAGCTTACGATACTAATGTAACGCCCTCGATGCGGCTATAGCTCCCACGTGTCGAGGCACGACTTAGAGACATAACCGCATTGAAAGCAATATCGCAAGTCAGCCAATCATTACAACAACCCATGTAATATATAATAAAAGGGGAAGAACATAGTTGGCTTACACTCGCCACGTCACATCAGAGTACATAAATAACATCCATCATACAAGCACTCATGGCCCGGCTACGGCGCCAAAATAGAAGAAAAACCCAACATGCGAGAAGGCCCTGAATCGAACCCCAACTAGGCACCACTAGTGATCATCGGGAAAGGAAACATAATAACGCTGAGAGTCCTCGTCGAACTCCCACTTGAGCTCGTACTCGTCACCTGGAACGAAATCGCCTGGACCTGCATCTGGAGTGGTAGTATCTGTGAGCCACAGGGACTCAGCAATCTCGCACCCTCGCGATCAAGACTATTTAAGCTTATAGGAATGGATAAGGCAAATATATGTGGAGCTGCAGCAAGCGACTAGCATATGTGGTGGCTATCTTATTCGCAAAAGAGAGCGAGAAGAGGAGGCAAAGCGCGAGCGAGAATCTAGAAGGACAATCTACGCAAGCATAACTCCAACACCGTGTCCACTTCCCGGACTCCGCCGAGAAGAGGCCATCACGGTAACACACTCAGTTGATTCATCTTAATTAATTAAGGTTCAAGTTATCTACAACCGGACATTAACAAATTCCCATTTGCCCATAACCGCGGGCACGGCTTTCGAAAGTTCAATCCCTGCAGGGGGGTCCCAACTTAGCCCATGACAAGCTCTCACGGTCAACGAAGGAATAGACCTCCTCCCAAGATGTTCCGATCAGACTCGGTATCTCGGTAACTCAAGACACTTCGACAGGTTAAAACAAGACCAGCAACACCGCCCGAATGTGCCGACAAATCCCGATAGGAGCTGCACATATCTCTTTCTCAGGGCACACTCAGATTGTCTTAGGTACGGGTAGGCCAGCCCAGAGTTGCCCCTGGTGGCCACCGGTAGCTGACAGGTGGACCAACACTCAGAGGAGCACCGGCCCGGGGGGGGGGGTTAAAATAAGATGACCCTTGAGTCTGCAGAACCCAAGGGAAAGAAAAGGCTAGGCGGCAAATGGTAAAACCAAGGTTGGGCATTGCTGGAAAAGCTTTAATCAAGGCGAACTATCAAGGGGTTCCCATTATAACCCAACCGCGTGAGGAACGCAAAATCCGGGAACATAACACCAATATGACGGAAACTAGGGCGGCAAGAGTGGAACAAAACACTAGGCGAGAGGCCGAGCCTTCCACCCTTTACCAAGTATATAGATGCATTAAGATAACATAGCAATATAATGATATCCCAACAAGTAATAAAATATGTTCCAACAAGGAACGGCCTCCAATCTTCACCTGCAACTAGCAACGCTATAAGAGGGGCTGAGCAAAGCGGTAACATAGCCAATCAACGGTTTGCTAGGACAAGGTGGGTTAGAGGTTGACATGGCAATTAGGAGGCTGACAAGCAAAAGGTAGGCATCGTAGCATTGGCAAAGCAAGAGCGAGCAAACTAGCATAGCAAAGATAGTAGTGATTTCGAGGGTATGATCATCTTGCCTGCACAGTTGTCAGAGTTGACTGGATCCTCACAAGCAAACTCAACGGGCTCCTCGGTAGCGAACTCGTCTCCCGGCTCTACCCAACAAGACAAACAATCAACAAGGATACAATCAACCACGTGCAAGACCAAGCAATAGGATGAAATGATGATATGCTATGCGGGATGCGATGCGGGATGCAAAATGCAAGATATGACAGGAAATGCATGAACCTGGCCTCAACTTGGAATTCCAAGGGTGCCACTGGATAGAGGGGATGAAATCGCTTGAAAACGATATAAAGATCATTGGAATCGGAGTTACGGTTTGGAAATGGCAAGCGTTTTAAGATATGACACCGGTCTGCGATTTACAGCAAGTAGGCCTCTAAATGCAACGAAATGAACATGCTACAGCCACCAAACATGACAACAAAATACATGGCAGGGATTCCCACAAGATTCTTAACAAAAGACTAGCATGGAGACACGGCCAAATCATCCATTAAGAGGTTCAAACAAGCATGGCAAAAACGCAAATGCAAAACAGATTCCAGACTTGGTGAAATTAACACTAGTCTGAAATTTCAGATCACGAAGCCCTCTTCGGAGCAGCAAAACAACATGATACATGACCATATTAAGACAAGTAATAACATGGCATGGAGCTACTCAACAAGCTTAACAAAAGTCCCAAAGTGACCTGGGGCCAAAAGGGATCACAAAATATATTAACGGGCACACGAACATAGCTAAAACACAATCAGTTTTCAGACTTAGTGAAAACTGAGACATGCTGAAATATAACTCACGAAGGCATGTAAACGAGCTCGATGCACTCACCATGGTGAAATTCATGGAAATGCAGGCATACACCCATTAAGAAGGCACAAAATACAAGCTAGACATGGCAAGAACAATGGCATAGCATGCACGGATCAACTATAACAACGCCGGCCAAATCGCAAACGAGTTGACGATCTGCCCAGATTCACCACGAAGTAAAAGTAGAGCTCGATTGACTCAAGCTACAGTGCTCCATAATTGCAAACAAAGACACAGATGGATAGAGCATAACATGATTAACAAAACTCCTTTACAGATCATCCTCAAAAGAGGCACGGATCACTAGGAAACAAGCTGAACATATGGCATCATGAACTAAAATATCCCAGACTTAGTGAAAACAACTAAGTCCCTGAAAACAGATTTACCGGGTGCCTCACTTTGCAACCTTGCACAAGTCACCACACATATCCTAAAAATGCATGGGTTGCACCTCTGGAAAGAAGACAAAATGCTTAACAAAACATCTGAAGGATTCACATGCATAGCATGCACACAATAATCATGGCAAAAATGACAAAAATCTAAGATGAACTAGCAGATCTGACAATTTACTCACGAAGCCTCCTTCTAACAGCCTTTTGGGCATCAAGATGAGCTCAAATGAAAATGATGAAATGGAATGAAATGATGTACTCGTCAAGACGAACATTTTGATATATTATATGCCCAAATCGGCACTACGGATGCAAAGTTACGTGCGGTCAAATTATGCATAAAAAACTAGGGTTAGGGATGAAAAAAATCAACCGAGATGACCCAGATCCAGATCTGGCGCGTTCTTCGATGTTCGCCGGAGTCACTGTAGCTCGAATCGTCGGAGAGGAGAGGGACGGCCGGAGCTCGGGGAAGAGGCCGGGGCTCATCGGCCGGAGCAAGGCGGCGCCGGCGGTGGTGGACGGGGGCGGCGCCGGCTCGGGCGGCGACCCACGGCGAGACAGGCGGCTGCGGGCGCGGCTCGCGTGCCGGCGAGGTGGCGCCGGCCGGCGATGGCAGCGCGGTGGCCGACCGGGAGGAAGACGGCGGCGCGGGCGTCCCTGGCGGCGGGGCAATGCGGGCACGGGAGGCGGCGGCTGCGGGCCGGGAGGGCCCGCCCCGGGCTCCACGGGCTGGCGGCGGCGGCGAAGTGGGCCTGAGGCGCGGGCCAACGAGGACGCGCCACGTGGCAGCGGTGGCGGGTGGCGATTTGTCCGGCCGGGTCGGACGTGTCCGGCTCGGCGCGGGGATCTTTTAGGGTTCGGAGGTAGGGGAAGATCCGAAAAACGGGGGGGGGGGGAGGGGGTATATATAGGCATAAGTAGAGTTAGGAGAGTCCAAATGAGGTGCGGTTTTCGGCCACGCGATCGTGATCGAACGTTCTAGGACATGGAGAAGAGTTTGGTGGGTTTTGGGCCAAATTAGAGGGGTGCTGGGCTGCAACACACACGAGGCCTTTTCGGTCCCTCGATTAACCGTTGGAGTATCAAACGAAGCCCAAACGGTACAAAACTTGACAGGCGGTCTACTGGTAGTAAACCAAGGCCGCATGGCAAGTCTCGGTCCAATCCGGAAATGTTTAATCCCCACACACGAAAGAAAGCTAGAAATGACCACCGGAGGAGAACGAAGCGCCGGAATGCAAAACGGACAACGGGGAAAAAGCTCGAATGCATGAGATGAACACGTATGCAAATGCAATGCACATGATGACATGATATGAGATTCATGAAAACGAAAACAACACACGGAGACAAAACCCGAACCCGAGGAAATAAATATAACTTAACGCCGGAAACGGCAAGAGTTGGATTACAAATTGGGAAAGTTACATCCGGGGTGTTACAACACTCCACCACTACGAAAAGATCTCGTCCCGAGATCTAGGACTGAAAGAACTCCGGGTACTCAGAACGGAGGTGATCCTCGCGTTCCCAGGTAGCTTCACGGTCGGAATGGTGAGACCACTTGACTTTGAGAAATTTGATTGACTTGTTGCGAGTCTTGCGTTCAGTCTCTTCAAGAATAGCAACTGGGTGCTCACGATAGGAGAGATCTTCTTGGAGCTCAATGTCCTCGAAGTTGACGGTGCAGTCAGGAGTCTTGAAGCACTTTCGAAGCTGTGAGACGTGGAACACATCATGAACATTTGCAAAGTTTGAAGCAAGCTCGAGTTGATAGGTGAGGTCGCCTCTCTTGCTAACAATCTTGAAAGGTCCCACGTATCTAGGGGCAAGCTTCCTTTTGATACCGAAGCGACGAGTACCTTTCATAGGAGAGACACGGAGGTAAACATGATGTCCGATCTCGAAAGCCAAATCACGGTGCTTACTATCATAGTAGCTCTTCTGGCGGGATTGGGCTGCTTTGAGGTTATCACGAATGACTTTGCACATTTCTTCTGCTTCTGTGATTAAGTCATTACCCAGCAGCTGACGTTCACCGGTTTCAGACCAGTTGAGAGGGGTACGACACTTCCTGCCATACAGAATTTCAAAAGGGGCCTTGCCCGAACTTGCTTAAAAACTGTTCTTATAGGAGAATTCAGCATAAGGAAGACAATCCTCCCACTTCATGCCGAAGGAGATCACACAAGCCCTGAGCATATCTTCAAGAATCTGGTTGACACGCTCGACTTGACCGCTTGTTTGAGGATGGAAAGCAGTGCTGAAGCGGATGTTGGTGCCCATGGCCTTCTGGAAAGAATCCCAAAACTTCGAGGTAAAGATGCTGCCACGGTCTGAAGATATCACTTGAGGAATACCGTGCAGAGAGACAATGCGAGAGGTATAGAGTTCCGCCAATTGAGCTGCAGTGATCGACTCTTTGATAGGCAGAAAATGAGCCACTTTGGTGAGCTTGTCGATGACAACAAATATAGCATCATTGCCACGCTTGGACTTTGGAAACCCAATCACGAAGTCCATCTCAATGTGGTCAAACTTCCATTCTGGAATGGCAAGAGGTTGGAGGAGACCTGCTGGCCTTTGGTGTTCTGCATTCACTCTTCTGCAGACATCACATTCATTCACGAATTGAGCGATCTCGCGCTTCATTCGAGTCCACCAATAAGCTTGCTTGAGGTCCTGATACATCTTCGTGCTCCCAGGGTGGATGGAGAGGAGAGAATTGTGAGCCTCGTTCATGATCACATTACGAAGTTCACCTTTGGGCACAACAATATGATCCTCTAAGAAGAGAGTGTCCTTGTCATCAAGGCGGTAGCACTTGTACTTGGACTGACTCTTGGCAATCCCAATCTTCACCTTTTTCACCATAGCATCAAGAAGCTGGGCTTGGCAAATCTGGTCTTCTAAGGTAGGAGAGACTTGAAGGTTGGCGAGGAAACCTTGAGGAACAACTTGCAGATTAAGTTTGCGGAAAGCTTCACAAAGCTCGGGTTGATAAGGCTTGAGAATCAGACTGTTGCAGTAGGCCTTTCTGCTCAAAGCGTCAGCAATCACATTGGCCTTGCCTGGAGTATACTCAATACTCGGATTATACTCTTGAATCATTTCGACCCATCGAGTTTGCCTTAGGTTGAGATTAGGCTGAGTGAAGATGTACTTGAGACTCTTGTGATCAGTGAAAATGTCCACTTTTCTTTCCAATAGAAGATGTCTCCAAGTAAAAAGAGCATGCACAACTGCCGCCAACTCGAGATCGTGAGTAGGGTAGTTCTTCTCATTAGGCTTCAACTGGCGAGATGTATAAGCAACAACTTTCTTCTCTTGCATCAATACTGCGCCAAGACCTTGGAGAGAGGCATCACAAAAGACCTCGTACGGCTTGGATTCATCAGGCGGAGTCAAAACTGGAGCAGTGATCAACTTCTCTTTCAAAGTGTTGAAAGCAATATCACACTCTGGAGACCAAACATACTTGACGTGCTTCTGAAGAAGATTTGAGAGAGGCTTCGCAATCTTGGAAAAGTTTTCAACGAATCTTCGGCAATAGCTTGCGAGACCGAGAAAACTGCGGAGTTGCTTGACGTTCTAAGGAGGTTCCCAATTCACAATTGCGGAAACCTTCTCGGGATTCACGGAAATGCCCTTGGCAGAGATGATATGACCAAGATAAAGAACCTCATCGAGCCAAAATTCACATTTGGAGAACTTGGTGTAGAACTGATGTTCCCTGAGTTTATCGAGAACCAAACGCAAGTGCTTGGCATGATCTTCCTTGTTCTTCGAGAAAACCAGAATGTCATCGAGATAGACCAAAACGAAGTCATTGGTGTAGGCGTTGAAGATGAAGTTCATCATGCGAGAGAACGTCGGAGGAGCATTGGCGAGGCCAAAAGACATGACAGTGTATTCATATGAACCAAAGCTTGTTCTGAATGCTGTCTTGGGAATATCTTCTTCACGAATGCGAATCTGGTGATAACCCATACGGAGATCAAGCTTGGAGAATACTTGGGCACCTTTGAGTTGTTCGAACAGCTCGTTGATGTTGGGAAGTGGGTATTTGTTCTTGATGGTCTTCTTGTTCACTGGACGGTAATCAACACAAAGTCGGTCCGTTCCATCCTTCTTCTTCACAAAAAGAACACCACAACCCCATGGAGAAGTACTAGGCCGGATGAGACCCAATCTTTCTTGCTCATCGAGTTGCTTCTTCAGCTCCTTCAACTCTTCAGGTCCAAGCTTGTAAGGACGTTTGCACACAGGTTCCGTGCCAGGCTCAAGTTCAATAACGAATTCAACTGGCCGGTGTGGAGGCATTCCTGGGAGCTCTTCTGGAAAGACGTCTTGATATTCGCAAACGACTGGAATTTGAGAGATGGCATCCAATTCACCCTTCTCATTGAGAGAAAACAGACGAATGGTATTATCCCGAGCGGCAAAGACAATTACATCCTCAGACGAATGAGTCAATTGAATCTGTCTGGCTGCACAATCAAGTTGAGCCTTGTGCTCAGAAAGCCAATCCATCCCGAGAATAAGATCAATATCCGAGTCACCAAGAACCGTTGGAGAAGATAGGAACTTGTAGTCACCCAAAGTAATAGTAACATCCGGAGCAATGGAGTTAGCCTGCATGCGCTTACCGGGAGAGACAACTGCTAAAGGACTAGGCAAAATTTGCAAAGGCAAACCATGCTTAGATGAAAACGGTCTCGAGATGAAACAATGCGATGCACCCGTGTCAAAAAGCACTTTTGCAGGAATATCATTAACAGGAAGGTTACCCATGATCACATCTGACGAGTCCTCTGCCTGAGCTGCATTCATCAAATTGACCTTGGCATGCTTGGGGTTATGCTTGACCACAGCTGTACTTGCCGATCTGACAGGAGGAGGAGGAGGAAGACGCCTCTGGTTGAAACACTTGTTGGCATAGTGACCCTTCTGTTGGCACTTGTTGCACGTGACCGCTGAAAGCGGACGGTGATACGGAGCACTCGATCTTGGAGCTTGAGACGAAGCCTTGTTCTGAAAGCCTGGGTTGGGTGGGTGGGAAGAACCACTGCCACCTTTGCTCTTCTGCTGATACGGCTGACGGAACGGAGGAGGAGGAAGCCAAAACTTCTGCTGCTTGGCCACTTGAGTAGAGGAAGAAGGAGTAACATCTCTGACTCGCTTCCTGGAAGCATCACACCTCAACTGAGCAGCCTCTTGCTTCAGTGCCATGTTGTAGAACTCATCGTATCTCAAGGGCTCGAAGAGAACAAGAGCGAGCTGAATATCTTCTCTAAGACCACCCCTGAACTGATATATCATGCTCTTCTCATCAGGCACGTCCTGCTTGGCAAAGCGGGCAAGCTTCTGGAACAATTTGTTGTAGTCAAAGACAGACAAAGAGCCTTGCTTCAGATTGCGGAATTCCTCACGCTTGCTTTCAACCACGCTCTGCGGAATGTGCTGAGCTCGGAAATCTCGACGGAAATCATCCCAAGTGATAACACGTCCACCTCTGGAATCCTTGTACTGCTGGAACCATTCTGCTGCCTGATCTTTGAGTTGGAAGGAAGCGAACTTGACAAAGTCCTCAGGCCTGACGTTGCTGCACTCGAAATGCTTACACAGATCCACAAGCCAATCGTCAGCATCGGTTGCCTCGACACAATTGCTGAAAGTCTTTGGCCCGTTAGCAAGGAACTGGTTGAGTGTAGCAAAGTGACTCTGATTGCTGCCTTGATTCCCTTGACTGCCTTGACTGCGCTCTTGGAGAATTTGCATGATCAGCTGAGTGTTTTCATTGGTTGCGGCCATCACAGCTTGCCATGCCTCTGGAGGAGGTGGAGGCGGTGGCGGATCTTGATTCTGCTTCTGACTGGTGCTCTTAGCGGGAGCCATCCTGAAGAGGTTGACCACCGTTAGCACATAGACAGATAAATATTGAAGCTGAATCCAACGGAATGAAAATTGCAACATATAGTCTTCACATCCGAACAAAATGAACGAATGCATTCCTCTTGAAATGGTCACATATCCATAAATTGAGAAGCCACATAGAATTAAGGTAGAGAAATAAATCAACAAGGTACGGATCAAGAACGAATAATCGGTAAGAAATCCCAATCTCAAACCAATATCCGTGGAAGAAGAACTAGAGCTACTAGAATTCCCACCTATGAAACTCCCGAACCTTTCCGGTTATGCAATCAGGTGTTGGGGATACAGGAGAAGCATAATATCTCACCCAAACTAGCAAATCCTACATCCAGCTGTATCCATCCTTCAACACATAACCAAGAAAAACTTCGGAAACCATCTACCTCAACCTTCGAAAAGCATCCGTTATACAAGTTATGGCGATACTCCCGAACTCCCGCCCCAGTACTGGGTGGCGTCGAGGTTATCTCACCAACGAACTGCATAAAAGAGATTTTCGATGTCGGCGAACATATCTCAAGTATTCCAGAATTGCAACGATAAAATTATGATGACAACACCTCAGAGCTCAACTCCCCGGGACACTTCCACTAAACCCCTGACAGGAGGCACCAAGACAGTATTCTCATCATAAGCCATCGTAACAAATCCAAGATACTCGCGTGATCCTAAAATTTTTTTTTAGTGAAATTTGAGAAGAGAAGAGTCAAAACTCTACGTCAGAATGCCTTACCAGAGCGATGAGGAGACTGGGAAGTAAAAAGAATTCCTAAACTCTCCGATATATAATTCCTAAAGACTCAAAACATTTTTCTAGACACAACTCGGCTGCTAAAAACGATCAAGCAATGGGGCTCCTAAGGTCGGGGAAGGCTCTGATTACCAACTTGTAACGCCCTCGATGCGGCTATAGCTCCCACGTGTCGAGGCACGACTTAGAGACATAACCGCATTGAAAGCAATGTCGCAAGTCAGGCAATCATTACAACAACCCATGTAATATATAATAAAAGGGGAAGAACATAGTTGGCTTACACTCGCCACGTCACATCAGAGTACATAAATAACATCCATCATACAAGCACTCATGGCCCGGCTACGGCGCCAAAATAGAAGAAAAACCCAACATGCGACAAGGCCCTGAATCGAACCCCAACTAGGCACCACTAGTGATCATCGGGAAAGGAAACATAATAACGCTGAGAGTCCTCGTCGAACTCCCACTTGAGCTCGTACTCGTCACCTGGAACGAAATCGCCTGGACCTGCATCTGGAGTGGTAGTATCTGTGAGCCACAGGGACTCAGCAATCTCGCACCCTCGCGATCAAGACTATTTAAGCTTATAGGAATGGATAAGGCAAATATATGTGGAGCTGCAGCAAGCGACTAGCATATGTGGTGGCTATCTTATTCGCAAAAGAGAGCGAGAAGAGGAGGCAAAGCGCGAGCGAGAATCTAGAAGGACAATCTACGCAAGCATAACTCCAACACCGTGTCCACTTCCCGGACTCCGCCGAGAAGAGGCCATCACGGTAACACACTCAGTTGATTCATTTTAATTAATTAAGGTTCAACTTATCTACAACCAGACATTAACAAATTCCCTTCTGCCCATAACCGCGGGCACGGCTTTCGAAAGTTCAATCCCTGCAGGGGGGTCCCAACTTAGCCCATGACAAGCTCTCACGGTCAACGAAGGAATAGACCTCCTCCCAAGATGTTCCGATCAGACTCGGTATCTCGGTAACTCAAGACACTTCGACAGGTTAAAACAAGACCAGCAACACCGCCCGAATGTGCCGACAAATCCCGATAGGAGCTGCACATATCTCTTTCTCAGGGAACACTCAGATTGTCTTAGGTACGGGTAGGCCAGCCCAGAGTTGCCCCTGGTGGCCACCGGTAGCTGACAGGTGGACCAACACTCAGAGGAGCACCAGCCCGGGGGAGGGGGGGTTAAAATAAGATGACCCTTGAGTCTGCAGAACCCAAGGGAAAGAAAAGGCTAGGGGGCAAATGGTAAAACCAAGGTTGGGCATTGCTGGAAAAGCTTTAATCAAGGCGAACTATCAAGGGGTTCCCATTATAACCCAACCGCGTGAGGAACGCAAAATCCGGGAACATAACACCGATATGGCGGAAACTAGGGCGGCAAGAGTGGAACAAAACACTAGGCGAGAGGCCGAGCCTTCCACCCTTTACCAAGTATATAGATGCATTAAGATAACATAGCAATATAATGATATCCCAACAAGTAATAAAAGATTTTCCAACAAGGAACGGCCTCCAATCTTCACCTGCAACTAGCAACGCTATAAGAGGGGCTGAGCAAAGCGGTAACATAGCCAATCAACGGTTTGCTAGGACAAGGTGGGTTAGAGGTTGACATGGCAATTAGGAGGCTGACAAGCAAAAGGTAGGCATCGTAGCATTGGCAAAGCAAGAGCGAGCAAACTAGCATAGCAAAGATAGTAGTGATTTCGAGGGTATGATCATCTTGCCTGCACAGTTGTCAGAGTTGAGTGGATCCTCACAAGCAAACTCAACGGGCTCCTCGGTAGCGAACTCGTCTCCCGGCTCTACCCAACAAGACAAACAAGCAACAAGGATACAATCAACCACGTGCAAGACCAAACAATAGGATGAAATGATGATATGCTATGCGGGATGCGATGCGGGATGCAAAATGCAAGATATGACAGGAAATGCATGAACCTGGCCTCAACTTGGAATTCCAAGGGTGCCACTGGATAGAGGGGATGAAATCGCTTGAAAACGATATAAAGATCATTGGAATCGGAGTTACGGTTTGGAAATGGCAAGCGTTTTAAGATATGACACCGGTCTGCGATTTACAGCAAGTAGGCCTCTAAATGCAACGAAATGAACATGCTACAGCCACCAAACATGACAACAAAATACATGGCAGGGATGCCCACAAGATTCTTAACAAAATACTAGCACTGAGACATGGCCAAATCATCCATTAAGAGGTTCAAACAAGCATGGCAAAAACGCAAATGCAAAACAGATTCCAGACTTGGTGAAATTAACACTAGTCTGAAATTTCAGATCACGAAGCCCTCTTCGGAGCAGCAAAACAACATGATACATGACCTTATTAAGACAAGTAATAACATGGCATGGAGCTACTCAACAAGCTTAACAAAAGTCCTAAAGTAACCTGGGGCCAAAAGGGATCACAAAATATATTAACGGGCACACGAACATAGCTAAAACACAATCAGTTTTCAGACTTAGTGAAAACTGAGACATGCTGAAATATAACTCACGAAGGCATGTAAACGAGCTCGATGCACTCACCATGGTGCAAGTCATGGCAAGGCAGGCATACACCCATTAAGAAGGCATAAAATACAAGCTAGACATGGCAAGAAAAATGGCATAGCATGCACGGATCAACTATAACAACGCCGGCCAAATCGCAAACGAGTTGACGATCTGCCCAGATTCACCACGAAGCAAAAGTAGAGCTTGATTGACTCAAGCTAGTGTACTCCATAATTGCAAACAAAGACATGGATGGATAGAGAATAACATGATTAACAAAACTCCTTTACTGATCATCCTCAAAAGAGACACGGATCACTAGGAAACTAGCTGAACATATGGCATCATGAACTAAAATATCCCAGACTTA